>NW_027411644.1:156378057-157005557 GCF_047663935.1 Musca autumnalis
GCCAATTTCGCTCTCTCTCCACTCTTAAAAATTGCTTCCAGTTTTGCCACTTTTCGGGGTTAAGGAACGCTTTGCAGGTTAAAAATGGTAACAAATGGTAAAAATGGTAACCTCAGGTAAGTAAGGGAACACAGCTATGGTCTGTTCCTTTACTTTTGAAAATGGTAAAACTGGCAAAAGTTGTAATCAACTTCCATATGAATAGTATGGTGTCTGAAGTAAAGGAACGCTTTTCGAGTAAAAAATTGTAAAACTTGAAGATTCTTGCACGTAAAGGAACAGGGCTATTGTTGCCAATATTGGTACAGACTGTAATGCCAAGTTTACACTTGCGCTCTAAAATCCACTGGATTTCCCGAAATCCTGAAATACATCCCGGTGTTTACACTTATTTTTTGTTGATTTCAAACATATCACAATGATCAAGGTAGATGCATATGCGCAGCTGATCGAACATGAATTTTCAAAACAAGTTGTAAATTGAATTAGTCATCAAAAATATACGACAATATAGAACTTTACAACTTTATTTCGAAAATTATCGTAAAATTATCTATATATCGTATTAATTGTGTATAGTAATAACAAATGAAAAAATAAAAAATGATTTTATCGTTGAGACATCATAATAATAAATTTTGATAGATAAAAGTTGTGTTCAGAACTTGCAGCAGTTTTCCCGTTTAGTGCTAAAAATGCGTTCCCGTACTCCGAAGTTTAGAAAGACTTGCACTTCTCTTTAAACAAAAATAGCGCCGAATAACACCCTATTCTCCTGTTTTTTGCCATACAATTTTGGCATAGTAGAAACTAGCAACATGTTCATTATCATCTAAATACGCGCGAAATCACGAAAAGACGCCGAATGTAAACCAAACATAATAGTTGCATTTTTAGGAGCAAAAAGCAGTGTTGTATATCAAAATATTTTGATTTAACATTTGATTTAAAACAAATCCAAGTTTTGAGTTGATTTAATTTTGTATGGTAAATCAGGGTGGATTTGGGTGGATTAAACACTTAAATGGAGATAATGCCCTTAATCATCGTATAAGGGTATAGTCTAAACGGGCTATAAGATTTGACTTAACAACCGAACAAAATAGAAGTCGTCATCCAAAATAAAAAACGCCAACCCTCCTAACCGAAGGTTGTTTACGAAAATTATTTGATTTTCGATTGATACAAAAATAATTATCTTTCCATATCAAAAATTAACGGTCCACATGGTATTCCTTCTACTCCATGGATACGCCCATGGTGTAAGAAAGAAGGTGATACAATACTAGCAACCTATGTCTTCATTTGCTGTCAAAACATATTTTTAATCAAAAATAAATAACAAATATTTCGCTTCTATAAAAAATATCTGTGTACAACACCTTTGCTTAAGCTTCGCGAATAATATTTTAACGTTTTCTTCTAACTTTTGTGGATATTTCGCGCAAAAAAATTTGACAGCAAATGAAGACTACAACCTAACGTCAACTATTGGATCACCTTGTTAAATTCGCCTTGGATACGCCGTGTTTTGATACCTTACCCTGCGATTACACATGACAGGACAGTTGAGTACTTGTATTGATTGTCAAAAAACCAAAACTTGCCTGTGTGACGTAGGCGTCCAGACAACTGCAAAACCAGTTGTAAAATTATAAATGAAAATCGTCGATTTCTTTTTGTTTTCCGTTCACATATTTTGTTTTGCTGCATCCCAGTCCTGTTGTCTTTTTTGTTATTTGAAATAGATTTGTTTTCATTTTTTCAAAAATGTCCATGTTTACTGTCTACGAAAATTACCAGACAGTGCCGAGGCAACTAGCCAAATGTTTGTATATATTAGTAAATCAGAGTTGTATTTGCAGACAGTCTGTCTTGTGTAAACGCCAAGTTAGAAATAAAACAATCACCACAAACTATAAAATAAGTTATAGCCCATTTAGATATGACTTCATTAGCGGGATTTAGTACATTATCAGGATTTATTTGCTAAATCCAGCCAAAATCTGTCGTATTTCCCATACAAAAATAAATCCTCGTATTGGGTAGATTTGTTTTAAATCTGGCATAAATCCTCGTATACAACTCTGTTTTTTGCAACATTTTGCTAGAAAATACAAAAAGTTGCAAGCTGGCACAAGAAACAAGGTAGATGCATTGGTGAATTCCTACACTAAAAATAATTTAAATGTAACAATTTGGCGGACAAATTAAATTTGTTTTGATGTACAAAGTTGATTTTATAGCTCATTTAGACTAGCCATAAATCCTCGACTGGATTTAATAAATCCAGCACAAATCTCATTGCATTAGATACACATTTTGGAGGATTTAAATGGCAGTCAGCTGTTTTTTGTTCATAGCACAATTACCAAGGTAGATGCATCAGCCCATCTGATCGAATTTGAAACGTTAAAAGAATTTTTGTAAATTGAATTCGTCTCAAAAAACATTCGTCAAATTAAAAAATTTATTGTTTAATACTGAAAATGTTAGCACATTATGCTACTAATGCTAACTAAAGAACAAATAAAGAATTATTTTATTGCTTGCACATCTAAAATAAATATACGAATTATTGTATCGTTTAGACATCGCAGCACACAGCTAGGATGCACCCCATTTTCGATCCAAATCACAGTTTTTGATGTAATGTTTTGGATTGAATTTAAAACCACTCTTCGTATTGCATTTTTAATCAGTCCAAAGATGCAATTAAAATGCAAGCCATTGCGAAATATCCCAAAATAAATAAAATGCATTTATTATTTGTGTAAAACAAGAACACAACTGTTTTTTCTGTAGGGATCTCTACAGCAACTGCTTATAAAATGTATCGAACGGAGTGCAGTTTTTATAACTCTGTTGGACTACATCGAAAGATGTTGTGAAATCATAACTCCAATTGCACAACTTCCAAAATTTTTGCTGGGTGGGTATGTTTTGGCTGCAAATGAAGACATCAGTTGGTATTATTAGCTTCGTTCCAGTACTTTTTTAATGGTAAAATGTTCAAAAGAGAAAACTGTCAAAAATGAGTTCAACGCACACATTTTTCCAAAATGTACGGGAACGGAAAATGGCAGAAACGTCAAAAAATCTGGAACAAATGTCAAAGTCGGCGTGTCAGCGAATCGGAAGCCGGCAAACATGTTGCACATTTTTGCTCGCTCAAATTTGTCGTGTAAAAAGTTTCTAAAGAGAAAGCCATTCAGCGCCATATTTGTTCAAAGAGAAGTGAACATTTTGCAACTTTTTTTGTGTACGAAAACGCATTTCGGGGAAAAATGTTCAAAATGTGTTAAATATGTAAAAACTTTTTAGTTCTGGAATTAAACTATTGTATCACCTTCTTTCTTGCACCATGGTACAGACCTATTACCCTGCGTTTACAAATGACAGGACAGTTGAGTTCTTGTATTGATTGTCAAAATCCCACAACTTGCCTGTGTGACGTAGGCGTCCCGACAACTGCAAAAACAGTTGTAAAATTTTGAATGGGAATCATCGACATCTTTTTGTTTTCCATTCACATATTTTGTGTTTGTTCATGTTCTTTTGTTTTCAACTCATTTCAATTATTATCTCACTTATTTTTACAAAAATGCCAAAAATTTGTCTTCCTTACTGTCTGTGAAAAAATGATGGACAGCTGGGAGACAAATGTATGTATGTGTTAGTAAATCAGAGTTGTATTTGAAGACAAACTGTCTGGTGTAAACGCCTAGTTATGTTAAATTCAAAAGCCATTCACATGCCCGTAATTTCTAGCCCTAGATAACCGGGTAGGTAGCTACCTCTTAGTTATCTTTACCTACGCGTTTGGTAATTTCTACGTGCCATTTACCGTGCCATTTACACGGCCGTTTTCGTCCCGGTAACGTTACGTATGGATTGAAATTATGACATTTTGCTTTGAACTCATAGATAACTACGCGTGGAAATTATGGGCAACAGAAGAATTATGCCCGTAATTTCTACGTGTAGTTATCTATGAGTTCATAGATATCCCCCGTGTAGGCAAAATTTCATAGTTTCAATTCATAGGTAACGTTACCGGGTCGAAAACGGCCGTGTTACTTACACCAAGGATTTTGCCTGGTTGATCGTTGCCAATGTGTTAAAAATTTTAAAACACTTTTATGTGGCAATGTTTTTACGAAATCATGAATGAAAATCACCAATGTTACCACATGTGTTCAAAATTTACACGCCTCGGTAAATGGCACGTAAAAATTACCAAACGCGTAGGTAAAGATAACTAATAGGTAGCTACCTACCCGGTTACCTAGGGCTAGAAATTACGAGCATTAATACAAAAAATATCTTATCTTGTCGTATATATGTCTTCGCTTATAGCTCATTTAGACTAGCCATAAATCCTCGACTGGATTTAATAAATCCAGTACAAATCTCATTGCATTTAGATATACATTTTGGAGGATTTAAATGGCAGTCAGCTGATTTTTGTTCATAGCACAATTACCAAGGTAGATGCATCAGCCCATCTGAACGAATGTGAAACGTCAAAAGAATTTTTTGTAAATTGAATTCGTCTCAAAAAACATACGTCAAATTACAAATGTATTGTTTAATACTGAAAATGTTAGCACATTATGCTACTAATGTTAAATAAAGAGCAAATAAATTATTATTTTATCGCAGTTTGCCCATCTAAAATAAATAAAAGAATTATTTTATCGTTTAGACATCATAAATATTAGTCTTGGTTGATTAAAATCAACTTTGTACATCAAAACAAATTTAATTTTCAGCCTTGTTTACACATTTTTACATTTTAAATTATTTTTAGTGTAGCAATTCACCGATGCATCTACCTTGTTTCTTGTGCCAGCTTGCAACTTTTTGTATTTCTGGTAGATTTTGGCTGGATTTAGCAAATAAAACCTGATAATGCGCTAAATCCGGCTAATGGTGTCATATCTAAATGGCATATTAGTCCCGGTCCACACTAGAGAGATTTAATTGAAAAAATTTCATGAAAATAGGCGATTCTAGATCGAGTTTCATAGTAAAGTAAAATCATAAAATTGTTGTAGTGGGGAATTCGATTTAAGAACGCCTAATTTCATGAAATTTGTTAATGAAATTCACGCTAGTGTGGACCGGGACTTAAATACATTTCGCTTTAAGAAATAACAGCAAATGTCCCACATTTCAAAACTCTCCAAGAAATATTATATGTCTGTTCTAGAACCTGCAAGAATCTACAAATTTTTACTACGATTACAATTTCTCCTTTATATAATCGAAGAAAAAGAAAATAGTAAAAATTAGTAGATTCTTCCAATTCTGGAACATACCATATATTTACATTAGATTTTTTTAATGTAAAAATATGGAGCATGGTAGAAGAAGAAAGGTATTATAGGTTTTTCTTGCAGTGCTCATAAAACTTAAAAAAATACCCAGCAAAAAATTTTGGAAGTTGTGCAATTGGAGTTATGATTTCACAACATCTTTCGATGTAGTCCAACAGAGTTATGAAAAATCCACTCCGTTCGATACATTTTATAAGCAGTTGTTGTAGAGGTCCCTACAGGTTGATCCCTACACATCTCTTCAAAAGATAAGCAAGAGTGTATACATTTCGAAGAATTTGTTATAAAATAATGAAATAAAAACTTAAGTTGCGAACATTTTGCGGTAATTCACGAGATGGGAATTTTTAATGGAGTGGAGTTGGAGTCCATGTCGAAAGCTGCGCTAGTGATGGGAAGGCAACATAATCAGATGCGCTTGGATTAAATCGAGAACGGAGGAAATAAGCTCAAATGTGATTGCATTTAATGGAAACTTTTTTTAATTTGTGTTCTTTGTGTTCTTGTTTTACATAAATAATAAATTTTATTTATTTTGGGATATTTCGCAATGGCTTGTATTTTAATTGCATCATTATGCTTGGTTTACATTTACGAAATCCACTCGATTTCAACTGTCAAATCCATAGGTTAAACGTCAAATGAAATCCAGATGAGATTTCATGAAATTGCCCTCTCATGAACATTTTTACCAGAAAAGTAAAGGAACGGAAAAATGGCAGAACTGGCAGCAATGTCAAAAAGAAACATAAAAAATCAATTTTCGTCTTTTATTGCACAGTTTTTTAATTTAGTTTTGTCAGCGTTCGACTTTTTCTTCTGTTTTTCGTCCATTTTCTTCTTCATTGTGAAATAATCGTCAAACAAAAGTCGAAAAATCAGTTCTGCCATTTTTTACCTGCAGAAATTTTGCTGGTAGCCTGTGGTAGAAGAGAAAGCCATTTTCGCTCTCTCTCTCCACTCTCGCCCTCTTAAAAATTGCTTCCAGTTTTGTCACTTTTCGGGGTTAAGGAACGCTTTGCAGGTTAAAAATGGTAACAAATGGTAAAAATGGTAACCGCAGGTAAGTAAAGGAACACATACATTTGTCGGCTGTCTCCCAGCTGTCCATCATTTTTTCACAGCCAGTCGGGTTAAGGGCTGTTTACACCATATATCAATGTAACATGAGCTGTCATTTCTTTCACCCATTCGACATTCTCTATGTTTGTCAAAATTGACGTCATCCATACAACTTTCAATTTGTGCGTTCATACCTTCAAGTGTTATTTTCGTATGACATAACCTATAAATATAAAAACAGCTGTTTTTGTCATTGTTTACATTTATTGTTGAGTTGCAAATTTGGGCAAATTTTAATTTTGGTAGAAGGAAAATGAATATCTAGCATGTTTGTTGTGGTAGAATAGGTTTTTGGGGTTATAGAGGCATTCATGTTTTTGCCACAAAGCAATCATTTCCAAGACTGCTTCTTTCGACCAATCGATCTAAAAATAACATTATAAACACCCTTTATTTACTTTTCTAAATATTTAAATATACATAACTTCCCATTTTCTTTTTTTAAAAGATTTAGTTTTTCAATTTTTTTTTTTTTGAGAATGCCAGAAAACAGCTGATAAATTTATGTTTACATACGAGAATGCCGTATCAAATAGAGCGCTCCCTAAATGAAAAATTTACATATGAGTTGCCAAATCATTTTGATAGATGAAAATTTTCATAGTGGTCACACTATGTGTACAACATTCGCAGGTAGAAAATTTGACATCTCATACGACATTGATAGATGGTGTAAACAACCCTTTAACAAATTTTTGACATTTTTGTAAAAATAAGTGGGATAATAATTGAAATGTGTTTAAAACAAAAGAACATGAACAAAAACAAAATATGTGAACGGAAAATAAAAAGAAATCGACGATGTTCATTCATAATTTTAGAACTGTTTTTGCTGTTGTCTGGACGCCTACGTCACACAGGCAAGTTTTGACAATCAATACATGTACTCAACTGTCCTGTCATGTGTAAACGCAGGGTAAGAAACATTTACAAATTTTGACATTTTACATTTCTTCGTTGTGGCAATTCGCCGATGCATCTACCTAGGTAATTGTGCCATGCATGGTACCTTGTTTATTGTGTCATGAAATGTCAATTTACAGTACCCTAACAATAATTATAATTTCTGCTTACAAGCAAATTTCTTTTTATCTGTTCTTTTGGTTTAAATTGTTGCAATTAAGTGAACTTTTAGCTAAAAACGTTTTTTTAATACAAACATGAGCAGATCATCTATGACTATTCAGGAGAAGATTGAGCTGCTGAATGATGCCAAATCTGGCATGGACAAGGTCACGTTAATGGAAAAGTACAAATGTGACAAAAGTACTGTATATCGTATCATTCGGGAAGAGGAGAAAATACGTCAATGCGGTTCGAATTTAAATGGAAATAGAAAACGTAATCGTAAAAGTGTCCACCAAAATATTGAAGGTTACCTCAATATTTGGGTAAAGAGGCAACAAATAAAAAATCGAGTTTTAACTCGAGAACTGGTTTTGAAAGCGGCTCAGGAAATTGCAATACGTTCGGGTTCTAAATTTGTTCCATCCTCAACGTGGGTCTTTAGATGGCGGAATAGGACAAATGTAAATCTTGTTCGTTCCACTAAGGAATTAGAGATGGAAAATGACATTGAAATCGCTGACATTGATGACATTTTAAAAGCTGATGTTAAAACAGAACTTTGCGATGTTAGCTGGGCAAACAGTGATCCTACATCGCAAGATTCTAACGAAGATGATATGGACCAGTCTCAAGTGGAAGCGGAAAACGAAGAAATGACTTTCGAATGCACAAAAGTAGAAACCCCAGAAGAACCGTATTTGTACGAGTATCCTGAAACCGTTGACACCGATCAATCAATGCAAAAGGCGACAAGTGCCAATCCATCACGTCATGCAAAAAAACACAGTTGGCTCGGTCAATTGGTCCTCACTCAGCTGGACAGCATACATCCAGATGACAGATGTGATTTTGCCTGGGATGTTCATAAGTTGATTCGTAAATATCAACATAAAAATAAAATTAGAATGGCACAACAGAAATAAATTATTGCTCTGTTTCAGAACCTGCAATTACTACGATAACAAATGTTGCAGGTTCTGGGACAGATATATATTTATAGTTTATTTTAGATTAATGTTAACATTTTATTGCAGTATTATATCAAATAAACACTTTATTTTTATATGGAAATATTTAATATGTTTTACGTTTAAAAATCGCAATGCTACTCTGATTTATTTACCGTTTATTAACCGTTTGTCAAGTAAACTTTACAAATAAAAGATTATTTTAGAAAAAATCCACGGTCCTATGTTTATATCTTTGCTATATTCAAAGAAGTCTTGAATGTATTGATGGGAGAATAGGAAGTAGTAGTATAGTTCCTTAAGCGGCCCATACACTATCAAATTGGCTTGTCCAACCGATGAACTCCTTCTGTACGTGTGTGTTTGACAAGTGTGTAGCAAAGTATTCAATCTGCAACCGAAAACTTCAAAATTTCCTCAAATGAATGAACTTAAAGCGGCCCATACACTATCAAATTGGGTTGTCCAGTCGATGAACCCCTTACCTACGTGTGTGCTTGATAAGTGTGTAGCAAAGCATTCAATCAACCTTCAATCTGCAATCAAGATCTATTTCATTATTATTATTATTTCATCATGTCTGCAATCGAAATCTTCAAATTTTCCTCAAAAAAATTTTCATTTCATTTTTTTCGTGTGGATGTTATAACGCGGCCTTCAACGCGCCGTGTGTGCAGATGCCTTTAAATGCCTGTTATAGTTAGTTTACATTTACGACATCCACTCGATTTCAACTGTCAATTTCATTGCTTAAACGGCAAATGAAATCCAATTGATTTCAGATGAGTTTTCAATTGACGTATACGCAAAGGAATTGACAGTTGAAATCGAGTGGATTTCGTAAATGTAAAACAAGCATTAGACTATACACTTATGTCCAATTTACATTAGCAACTTTTTCGTCATTTAGAGCTGTTTCGTCATTTATTTGCTAAAACAGGCAACACTTTGCGTCATTTACCATACAAAAATAAATGACAGCTACGTCATTTATTCTAAACAACGCACGAAAACACCATACTATTGTACGCAACCCTGCTTTTTCGTCATAAACTACCAAAAAATGCAACTGTTTTATGATGTCTTTGTTTGTTTGTGTGTGTGTTGTAGAAAAACAAAAATACTCAAACGATGACAAAAGTGAAAATAAATGGTTAAACAACTTACAAAAATTATGTTTTTTGTTTTTGGAATTAATTCAAGTTATTTGATACACATTTGTGTTGAAATTCCTATTTTTTGAATAAATATATTGTGTGCGTGTGTTTGTGTTATTTTATATGTGTGTATGTGCGATTGTGTGCGTAAGCAAATGACGCAAAAACAGATGTAAATGCGCTTCATTTGATTCCTGGATTTCGTAAAACGAAATCATTTAATGTGCATATGTAAATTGGACTTTATATGATGTTTAAGAACATTAAGTATAGTACACATTGACAAGCAAAACTGACAGTCATCGAGGTCTATTTCGTGAATATCAAAGCCTAACTGAAAAATTTCTTTTGTAATCTCTAAATAACACCGTATATATTGAATTTCAAACGTTTTTAGCTAAATAAAAGTTGTTATTTGCCCGAAAATCGTCCTAAAAGTACGTTGACTGTCAGTTTTGAATGATAGTGTGTACTCCCCTTTAGGCCTGTTCGATAACCCAAAAGTTTGTACAAAATGCTGTTCGATAACAAACGTGTTCAGTAAAAGAGAAATGAGAAGTAGTTGCAAGAACTTGCAAGTGGTTTCAAGTACTTTTTACTCGCGAGGTTATGGAACAGACCTATTTTCTCGATTTATTTGACATACATATATTGTATGAAAATGACCATTTAAATCGACTGGTTCCGAAAGGGAGCATTTATACCTTTCAGATGTATTTCATTCTCTAACCTTAAAAATACATTAAAATATAGCTTTGTTCCTTTACTTTTTTAATAGAAAAGTAGCAAAAGAGAGAACTGTAAAAATTGCTCTCACGTAACAAGTTTTGCACAAAAGTAAAGGAACGGAAAAATAGTAGATATGGCAGCAATGCAAAAAAAAACCAACTCTATTAAAAAATAAGAAGAAACAGAATAAATTTCACTTTTTTTTAGTTTTTATTTCACTGGTTCAATTTTTTTATTAATTTTATTTTTTTAATTTTGCTTTGACAGTGCGCGTGTTTTCTTTCATCTTTTGTCTTAATTGTCAAATCAGCAGTAAAATTACTCAGCTAGTTCCAGCAACTTCTCTCAGTGAATTTTACTCTCCCAAGCAAGAAAAATTGCAGAAAGTTATCGGACAAGATTTTGCAAAAACTTGCAAGAAAGTCAGCTGTTTCCGAAAATGTATGAAAATTGGTTTTGTTTCTTTTTTACTTACTAAATGTTGCTGAAACATGCTTTTCAGCAACTTTTCCTTTATACAACTGTCAAAATCTGCAACATTAGTAATAATAGGGGATAAAAAATGACAACTCATATGTAATAAACATATCGTGTAAAGTACCCATAAATGTAGTTGAAACATTTTTTTGGCAACTTTTCCTTAATACAACTGTCAAAACCTTCAACATTAGTAATAATTATTACTAATTATCACGTAAAAAGACACAGCTAATTATTAGGGGTGTCTTTTTACTTACTAAATCGACGCCTCCAAACAATAGTATGCTAACCGGGAAGTAACTAGGCGTTTACACCAGACAGTTTGTCTTCAATTACAACTCTGATTTACTAACACATGCATACATTTGTCGTTTGTCTCTCAGCTGTCCATCAGTTTTTCACAGACAGGTTGACAAATTTTTGACATTTTTGTGAAAAAGTAGTGAGATGATAATTCAAATGTGCTGAAAACAAAAGAATATGTACAAAACAAAACATGTGAACGGAACACAAAAAGAAATCGGTGATTTTCATTCATAATTTTACAACTGTTTTCGCAGTTGTCTGGACGCCTACGTCACACAGGCAAGTTGTGGGATTTTGACAATCAATACATGAAATCAACTTTCCTGTCATTTGTAAACGCAGGGTAAGTCGACTTAGCATGTTTTCAAGTTTTTTACATTTTTATATTTAACGTCCTTTAACTTAAATTCTGTCAAATTTTGGTAATGATCGGACAATCCGAACAGAAGTTATAAACAAATATTTACTTAGCATAGTACTGAAGGTCAAAGAAATTTCCAAACTTTTAGAGCTTGTCCTGCAAAACTCACTGTTCAGAATTAGCATACTATTATTTGGAGGTGTCGAACGTGCATTAACTTACAGCGTGTTTTTGTAAAAATGCTTGCCCGTCACACGAACCGTTCGTACTATTTTTTTTTTTTTTCCTTATTAACTTCAGAGCGAAAACCTCCTTGGCCAATTCCCGAACGTTGGAGGGGAGTTTAAAGCCACCACCAATTATGCAGACTTAGTCTACAGTTGTACGTATGATGATGATGATGACTCTTTACTACGGCAGTTGAACTTCCAAATATGGTTGTGGTATTGCAAGTTGTTGACAAAAAGCAACGTGACCTGCGATTATACAGAAGATTAATTTCAGAACATATGATGATGGCAGAACATATGATGTTATGGATGTATGATGTTAGTGAATTAATGTGTGCGATGAAATCGTAATGTTGTGTTGATTATGTTGCGTTTTTAATGAAGGATGATGGAGTGAGATGTTAAGCCAAATTAAAGATGATATGTGTGTGTGACTATGATGACGATGAATTCACAGTGTTGTGCAAATATAGATGTTGTATTTTTAAATATTGGATGAGTAATGAGTAGCGATAGTAAATAAACTGCATGATGACGTATTAAACCACATATTATGCCAGATATGTATCCAAAATGTGGTCGTTGGTTCAATCAACAAGGAAAGCCGTTTTATATCTCAATTTTTGCCAGTTTAATGAAGTCTGCTATCTCGATCAAACCGTCCAAGCCCTTCGAACCCTTCGTACTAAAACGTATACGTTCAAAATTTGGTTCTTGTAAAATTTTACGAACCATTCGTTTTTATCTAAAAGCTTTCGTCTATTTTATAAAAGCTTTTATATTTCAGGGTTTCCATTATACTTATTTTGTGAATTTTGCATAGGCATCTGCACGTAAAATGTGCTACTTGATGGCAACCCCGATAAACAGATGACAAACAAAAAATAAAAAAATGTAATCAAATTTGTCCAAAAATAATTGTGATAATATGAAGAAACGGATGTACATATACGCGTGTGCTTCTATAGAAATAAATAAAATTGCATTCCCTTCCAGTTTTCGTGTGTTTTGTGCCATTTATTACTCAAATTATTTAATTTTCATTCAAAACGATGGGTCTTTTCCATTCGTTTATTTTTGACGTATTCGTTCGTCTGATTTTGTTACGAAAACCAAAAAAATTACGAAAATAAAAAGCTTTCATTTGTTTGTCACACGAATACAAACGTCAACCGCTATGAAAACCAAATTGTGTCTTCGTTCATGAAATCGACGAACGAATGGGCAAAAACATTTTTCAAAAACACGCTGTTAAATTCTGTTTAATTTTGGTAATGATCGGTCAATCCGAAAAGAAGTTATAAACAAATATTGACTTAGCATAGTACTGAAGTTCAAAAAAATTTCCAAATTTTGAGAGCTTCTCCTGCAAAACTCACTTTTTAGACTAGCATACTATTATTTGGAGGTGTCGAAATGTTGCTGAAAATTTTTTCAGCAATTTTTCCTTTATGAAATTGTCAAAATTTGCAACATTAGTAATAATTATTACAAATTATCACGTAGAAAGACACAGCTATTACTAGTTATCACGTAAAAACACACTCCAATTTTAAACCAAATGGAACAAAAATATAAATTAAAAAAAACGCTTTAAAATCTAAAAAAATGTGAAATTGTGGAATTTTCTTAGTCAAAAATGTTAACATTTCAAGTTGTTTAAGGAGTGTTTACACTATCTATGAATGCCATACGAGATGTCAAATTTGTTACCTCTGAATGTTGTACACATATGGCCTGTTCCCGTACTTTATAAAGTGGTAAAAGTCGTAAACGATTTTCATATAAATTTTGTGTACGGGAACGCAAAATGTGTAAGTGGTAAAAATTGTAAAAACTTTTTAGTTCTGGAACAGAGCTATAGTGTGACCACTATGAAAATTTTCATCTATCAAAATGATGTGGCAACTCATATGTACATTTTTCATTAAGTGGGCGCTCTATTCGGCCATTTATTTTCGTATGCAGTTGAGAAATTAATTGTTAGAAGAAAACAATTTTACCAAAAAATTAAGAAAATAGGTAAAGAAAACGAAAGTGTGAGTGCGATTAAAGTTTTTAACAATATAAATTGTGTTATTTTGTGGTCATATGAAATTTTATGCTAGTGGGACGGCAAAAAGTAAAAGTGGTATGGACTTTGACAAACATAAAGGATGTCGAATGGATAAAAGAAGTGGCAGCTCATATGACATTGATAGATATTGTAAACACCCCTTTACATTGAACAGCTGATTAAAAGTCAGCTGGCCGAACTTACAAATTTTTACGGGACACATTTTCCCAGCAAAAATTTGGAAGTTCTCATTCACAGAACACTCCAAAAATCTCTCTCCTCTTGCTGGATAATTTTGTTATCGAACAGCATTCAGTAAAAATTTGTACAAATTATTGGATTATCGTACAGACTTACCCCCTGTTTTTGTAACTATTTTTTGTTCGTTCGTCTATATTCGTAATAATTTGGGCATCCCTAGCTCGGCACCTAGATGACAAACTATCGATATCGGCCCCATTCGATTTTTTCGATATTTTCGTTTCAAAATATAGATAAAATCGATACTATCGTGGATATGCCACTCCTATTTATTTAGATTTCGAAATGGCCGAAACCCGAACACAAGATCCAATTCCGAGAGAAAGTGCTATGGTCCGCAATAAGCTCTTCATATTCTTGGTATGCTGTTAAATCCCTCTATTTGGTATCATGACCTCCGCTCCACCAACATTTGCGAAACCTTTGTATGAAAGGCCCTCTCTCCCACTCCCCCATCGCTACAACTGGACGTGGTACTGACTTCAAAGGAAAATTCCGTTTTGCCTTGTTCCACTTAAGTAACGAAAATCAGCGTTCCAAATTTGCGCTAAGGCGAGTAAATCGATCTACAAAATTTGACAATTCGTGTGAGAACAATAATTTTTTTTTACGAAAACAGGGGGTTATAAATTAGAAAAATAAAATCGCCATTCCGATGGAAGTTGGCATTACTTTTTAGTGGCAGCAATTAATTCGATAACAAAACGATAACATGTTGTTGTCGCAGCCAGCGTTGCCACCACTTTTATTATGATCAGAAAAATTCTTCCACAAATACTAAAAAAAAACAATATTTCATCACAAGAAATACAACGTTGTGATGTTACAATGCAAGAAAGAGTATTAGCATTCTTAAAACTCATAAATTTTTATTTGATCTAACCCACACATTCATTTCATACAGAACCCCACATCCCAGTATGGGGACAAAATCGAAAATGCTGGCAACGCTAGTCAAAGGCATAACATCACTAGAAAGCGCGTCGTTTTACCAACATCTTCAACAGATTCATTGGAAAGGTGCAACAATTATTGCATTTACTGAAGAGAAAAGTAAATAAAGGAACCATTGAACTACATTTCTACATTTTACAAATCAACAGATCTACGTCAATCAACAGTGTGACATAAAAATAGCGCCACTATGGCAGAGGAAGAGAATGCTGCCGATGTGACACTAACATCTGCTCAAACAACACCGCCCAACGAGATCGAAGCCTCATTCCTCCAATACATTGAGATGGAAAATTTCAAGTCTTATCGAGGACATGTTCTAGTGGGTCCACTTAAGCAATTTACAGCTGTTATTGGTCCCAATGGTTCTGGTAAGGATTGGACGGAAATATGTCGAGTTGAATGGTTAATATATTTCTTTGATTTCTTTTCAGGCAAGTCCAACTTTATGGATGCAATCAGTTTTGTTATGGGTGAAAAAACTACAAGTTTGCGTGTAAAACGTTTGAATGATCTTATACATGGTTCTTCGATTGGAAGACCTGTGGCACGTAGCTGTTATGTTACCGCCAAGTTTATTGTGAATGGTGATTATAAACTTGATTTCCAGCGTGCAGTTATTGGCGGATCATCTGAATATAGGATTAATGGCAATAGCGTCTCAAGTTCAGCCTACCTGGCGAGATTGGAAAAGATGGGCATTAATGTAAAAGCTAAAAATTTCTTAGTATTTCAAGGGGCTGTTGAAAACATTGCTATGAAAACGCCAAAGGAGAGGACAGCTTTATTTGAAGAGATTAGTGGGTAGGTGTTTAGGAGGACCGTTGATAAAAATGTTATTATTTTGAGATATATTTCGAAATATCCTAGAAGGAACAGTGTAAATCCGAACTACGACTTTTGTACATTATTTTTTCAGTTCTGGTTTACTAAAGGAAGACTATAATCGCCTTAAGCAAGAAATGGTACTGGCGGAAGAGGAGACACAATATACATATCAAAAGAAGAAAGGCATTGCAGCTGAACGGAAAGAAGCCAAACATGAAAAGATGGAAGCAGAACGTTATGCCCGTTTAAAAAATGAATATGTAAGAAATTGCACTCAATTTGTAATGAATCGGATATAATTTTTACTTTGCTCATATTTCAGAATGAGAAAAAGGTGGAATATCAACTATTTCGGCTCTATCATGTGGAAAAGGACATAGAAAAACTTAATGAAGAATTAGAGCTAAAGCAAAAAGATGTCAAAGAAGTGGAAAGCCGTAAAGCTGCTGTAGACGATGTGCTTAAAGATAAGAAAAAAGAGTCGGGAAAACTGAATCGTGATTTGGCTAAAGTGGATCAGGAGATACGTGAATTTGAAACACAAATGAATAAGAAGCATCCGCTTTACATTAAAGCCAAAGAAAAAGTTGCACATTGTCAGAAAAAGTTAAAATCATTGGCGAAAACACTAGAAACAGCGCGGGAAGCTGATAATGCACATCAGCAAGATATACGCAAGCTGGAGAAGCAACTGAACGAGGTGGAACAGCTTAAGAAACGATTTGAGGATGAAATAGCGAATGAATCAACACGTCGTGGTAAAAGTGTACACATGGAAGAAGGTCTAGTTCAGGAATATGATAGTCTCAAACAAGAAGCTGAAGCGACCGCTACCAAATATCGCTCACAATTGGACTCTGTTAATCGAGAACAAAAATCTGATCAAGATTTACTTGATGGTGAAACAAATCGTCGAGCATCTGTAGAAGAGGCACTGAAGAAACTTACGTTGCAACGTGAAGAAGCCATAAAGAGGCGTGACAAATTAATGGATCATATAAAATCTTCAGAAGCAGCCTTGGAGGAGCAAAATCGTATCAAAGATGAATTAAAACGTGATGTGGGTTGTTCGAAAGAGAAAATTGCGGAAATTCAAAGTATATTGGAAGACGTTAGAGATCAATTGGGTGATGCGAGAAGTGATAAACATGAAGATGCCCGTAGAAAAAAGAAACAAGAAGTTGTGGAACTTTTTAAGAAACAAGTACCGGGGGTGGTAAGTTTCATGTTGTTGTTTGTGAGGCGTATTATGAAATAAATCTGTATCTTTATAGTATGATCGTATGATAAATATGTGTCAACCGACTCATAAACGTTACAATGTGGCTGTAACCAAAGTCTTGGGTAAATTTATGGAAGCCATAATTGTGGATACCGAAAAAACCGCCCGTCAATGTATTCAGGTAATTAAGACAACATAGAGTTTATGTTATATAAACGTTTACAATATAATTTTTCAAAAATGTTTGCAGATACTTAAGGAGCAAATGTTGGAAGTAGAAACTTTTTTACCGCTGGATTACTTACAAGTGAAACCACTTAAAGAACGACTGAGGAATATTAGTGAACCACGTAACGTAAAACTGGTGTTTGATGTTCTAAAATTCGAACCTAAGGAAATTGAACGTGCCGTACTTTTTGCCACTGGCAATGCTCTGGTCTGTGAAACTCCGGAAGATGCCATGAAAGTTGCCTACGAATTAGATCGCTCACGATATGATGCCTTGGCTCTGGATGGTACATTTTATCAAAAATCTGGACTTATATCTGGTGGTAGTCACGATTTGGCCCGTAAAGCTAAACGGTGGGACGAAAAGCATATGGCTCAGCTGAAAATGCAAAAGGAAAAATTGAGCGAAGAGCTTAAAGAACTCGTTAAGAAATCCCGCAAGCAAAGTGAGCTGGCCACTGTGGAATCTCAAATTAAGGTAGGAATTGCCATTCCTAGCACTAGCATATTTAGTACCACATTTTTTGGTTTATATTTTCTAGGGTCTGGAAAATCGTTTAAAATACAGTATGGTGGATTTGGAGTCATCGAAGAAGTCAATATCACAATTTGACAAACAATTGCAACAAGTCCAAAGTCAATTAGATGCATTTGGGGTAAGTTTTTTTATTTGTTAATAACGATAAAAGCCATAAAAGAGAAGGCTTTAATTTCGTGTGCAATATACTTTCGAAATATCGTTGCGGAAGGGAACAATTTGCCATTTCGGTTTGTCAAAGAAATTCCAGGGAAACTGCCCCTGTTGTAATCGCTAACTTTATCTCAGCCGGACGAATTTTCGATGTAAGACCGAATCAGTCGAATGCCTCATCAAAAGTACTCAATTTGTCCATAGACACACTTAACATACTGAATATCGACAGGGTGGTGTCGGTTCCGGTTATAGACGGGTCATTGCAGCATTAAATATCGATGCCCTCCTCCTCAACCTCGTATCTTAAAAAATAATTTTTTTCCGGAGAGATATAAAACGATTAATTTTTTGATACATCGTAGGTAGGGTAAAAGTTTCAATGCAATTATTAGAAAATTGAGTACATCTAATCCCCCAATAATTGCATTTAAACCGTTACCCAAACTCCAATCTATAATAAATGACCGTTTATATCTTTTCTTAAAATGTTTATTTTTTAAGATACGAGGCTGAGGAAGTAAGGCATCGATATACGACAGGCAAATGTGAGGACAACAACATTTAGCATTGCATCATCACATAACATGCAATGCTAAAATGTGGAATAGACTGAAACAATCAAGCACCTTCTCTGCTAATGTCCTGGAAATTAAAAGACACAGGCTGTTGGGGGTGTATGAGATTGTATCTCTATTATTTTCCTCCATAGATCCTGCAGCCCTGTTAACTAATTGCAGGAGCCTTAAGTGGCTATGGAGCGGGACATCATAGACTCTGCAAGTTCAACAAACCCCGTTTCTCTTCCCTACCTCTTTCCTTTTCCCTTCCTTTCGCATTCCCACCTTTTTTATCTCTTCTGGACCACTGGTCGTCTCCGAGTAAAGTGGCTGCCAATAATCAACGGCAGCTGCGCATTCTGTCTGTAACCTTACTCCAATTGTAACATATTTATGTCTTTTAAGGTATTGCCCTTCCCTACCATCGGAGATTTGTAAAGAGTTCCCGATTACCTTAAATTCAATCCTGGCGATTGTAGAGAAATCCAGAGATTTTGTTGAGGCCCATCAGTACTTTTATGTGTCCGATCGATTCAGACACATATTTAGAAAAACGGTTCTCAAAGAGACAAAGCGCTAATTTTAAGTGTACAGAATTTCTCCTCCGACACAAATCTTTCCATCCAGGCCATCCAGATTGACACTATCACACAACCTCTTCATAACCTCCGACAGAGATAGAGAATGATTAATAGCAACTTATAAACCGGTCGTTGTTGTAGCAGTGATTTTATTATATGTTTCTATGTTCATTCTTCTGCTTAATCTGGCTCAGGGTCTATCTCCAGTTTTAGGAATGCTGCGACTTCGATGGGATTTAACCGCAGATATACTGGAGTTATTTGACGCTTCTCAGCTGCGATAGATGGAGAATGTCCTCTGAGGATCGCATTCGTACGATAGTTGTTTATGGCATCTCCGTTGCATTTGTTTGAATGCTGTTCGAACCGGCTTGATATGCCTGTTGATCTAGGAGTTCTCTCTTGCAACGCTGGACCTATCTTTCTAGATCATGAAGATCTCTCTTGACCTGCCTAGGTGGGGGTCCTATCTACCATATGGTGATTAGGATGGCTCTCACGGTAACACCCGAGCAAGTACTGTAACGAAAGCATGCCATTGTGTTGCTGTACTGGAAGAACTTTACCTCCTCATGTAGATTCTGACAAGTTTGAATATCTTTCCATCGCGTTCCATTTACATTCGCGGACCAAACTGGCGCCGCATAGCTTACCACAGATCGACCTATCGCGTTATATGTGGTCACCAAGGTTTCTTTATCTGCACCTAGTTGTGGCACGTGCGGACGACGTGAATATGACGTGACACATAGTTGTAGTTTGTAGTCGGAATTCTGTTACTATCGGCCATTACATTCAACGCTGTACTCACCTGTGCCGTCCATATGGTGAACGGACTGGCCGTAGATTTAGAGGCGGATATTTGCATATTCTTCGCGTGGAAAAGATGGTAAGATCGGTGAAAGAAGGAGTTCAGCTTTTCACAAATGACATCAGGAAAGGAACCCGACGCCAAGATCGTACAATCGTGTGCATACATTACGATCTCAATGCCGTCTAGAGGGCGCGGTATACAGAAGAGTATCAAAGGCTTTTGATAAGTTAAGTGTCACGATCACTGTGCTGTCACACGGCCTGCTCTGATATGTGAGGAGATGGCGTGCAGCGCTGTTGCCGTGCTGTGCTGCTTACGGAACCCATGCTGATGATCGGCAACTGGATAGCTATTTCTAACGCTGGGGAGGACTAAAGCCTCAAGGGTCTTTGCCACGAGCGACAAAAGCGAAATAGGTCTGTATGATTCTCCATTGCTGGCATCCTTGCCTGGCTTCAGTAGCGGGACCACCCTGCCCATTGTCCTGACTTCGGGAACGATATGGGCGGCCAACGACAGGTTGAAAACTTTAGTGATATACTCAACTCCCGGCACATCCTGTTTCCGCATTACCATGGAGATTCCATCAGTGCCGAACGCTTTAGATGACTTAGCGTTCCCGATGACATTCGCAGCATCGCATCCTGATGACATTTGCAAACATTGTAAATTGTGGTTGTTCATCCTCGGCAGGAAGAGATCTAATGCGACGTAGTACTCTCCTCCTCACCCTGTCACTCCCTGGGTGGTCCACAAACTGCCGACTAAAATGATTTGCCCACCTCTTTGGATCAGTCAGCGTAACGTCGCCAAAGGTGACTGATGCTCTGTGTTCCTTCTTTCTAGGGTTCGAGAGTGACTTAACCGTTGCCCACAATTCACTTATTCCGGCTACAATGTTGCAACTCTTCAGATGATTTTTCCGTTAATGCTCACGGACCAACCTGTTCACTTCCAGTGTCAGCTCCCTGACTCTGGGGTCACTGGGATTGACACGACGAAGATCATCCCGTCGCCATTGCCGGGAAATAAATACATACACATATAACATTTAATAGAAAGTTGATAAAAATAACACAATAATAAATCAATTTATTATTTTCAGCCAAAAATAACTGAAATTGAAAGGCGCATGGAAAAGCGTGAAGAGCATATCCAAGAAATCAAGGAAAATATGAATAATGTCGAAGATAAAGTATTCGCTGCCTTCTGTCGCCGTTTAGGCGTTAAAAATATACGTCAATACGAAGAACGTGAATTGGTAATGCAGCAGGAGAGGGCTCGCAAACGTGCCGAATTTGAACAGCAAATTGATGCAATTAACACCCAGTTAGATTTTGAAAAGCAAAAGGACACACGAAGTACAACAACATATTATTGACTCTTTATATACATACAAAATTATTAACACAATTTTATTTATTTTGTACAGAAAATGTTGATCGTTGGGAACGTAGTGTTCAGGACGAAGAAGATTCTTTGGAAAAGCTTCGTGCGGCTGAAAAACGCTATCTAAGCGAAATCGACGAAGACAAAGAAAAAATGGAAAAATTAAAACAACAAAAAGCTGAGAAAAAGCAGGCTGTCGATGACATGGAAGAAGAAATTGCCAAAGCACGCAAAGATGTTGCTAATTTGGCCAAGGAAATTCATAATGTTGGATCAATGGTGTCATCAATTGAGGCAAAAATTGAAACAAAGAAAAATGAACGTCACAATCTGTTGATGCAGGCAAAGGTAGGATGGGATAACTTACTATTTTTATTTAATTGTCATTAACACGAAAATGTTTCAGATGGACTGTATTTCTATACCACTGTTAAGAGGATCGCTGGACGATTGTGTGGGTCAAGGTGGAGAAATTGACAGTAATACACCCTCAACATCCGCTAATGCTGTTGTAGATAAGGAAACCAAGTAGGAGACTTTTAATTCAAAATTTAACATTTACGCCTTCCTAATCTTCTTATTATTCACTTTTCAGCATTGAGGTTGATTATTCAAGTTTACCACGTGATATTTGCAAACTTAAAGATGATTCGAATTTTAAGAAAACAAATGAAAGATTACAAAAAGATCTACAAGCTAAGTTGGATGTTTTGGAGCGTATACAAACACCAAATCTAAAAGCTGTTCAGAAACTTGACGCTGTTACAGAAAAAGTGCAACTAACAAATGAGGAGTTTGAAAATGCCCGTCGCAAAGCGAAAAAGGCTAAAGCTGCATTTGAACGTGTGAAGAATGAACGCTCTGACCGCTTTACCCAGTGTTGTAATCATATATCCGATGCAATTGATGGCATTTACAAGAAACTTGCACGTAATGAAGCGGCCCAAGCCTATTTGGGTCCAGATAATCCCGAAGAGCCCTATTTGGATGGTATCAATTATAATTGCGTAGCACCAGGCAAACGTTTCCAACCCATGAGCAATTTAAGTGGTGGTGAAAAAACAATTGCAGCCTTAGCTTTACTATTTTCCATACACAAGTACGTTGAGGATAATATCTAATGCCTAAATAATGCATTTTGTATTAATTTTTTTTACACATTTCAGTTATCAACCTGCTCCATTTTTTGTACTTGATGAAATCGATGCCGCTTTAGATAATACAAACATTGGCAAAGTTGCCTCGTATATACGAGATCACACTACCAACTTGCAAACCATTGTTATTTCCTTGAAAGAAGAGTTTTATGGACATGCTGATGCCTTAGTTGGCATAACGCCGGGAGTATGTTTAAATTTAAATTCTGTTTCCACTAAAACTGTAACAAATTTTTTATTTTCAGGATGGTGATTGTTTGGTTTCAAATGTTTATATGTTTGATTTGACTCGATTCGCGGATAAGTAATAATAGGAGTAGCAGCCTTCCACGTTCGATACGTGTTTCACAAAACCAACCTACATAGTTATTGTATTATTTGATAATTATGATGCACCTATCACTAGTTATATTTGTCGTGTAAATGTTGATTTGTAGAGTCTAAAGCAGAACATTGTTTAATTTCCGATTTTGACGTATTTTTAATGTTTAGAACCAACTTAGGTTAATGCACAAAGATTACGGTTTAAGTAAATAATAAAATGTAAAAAAGTATCAAGCGTTTTCTACTATAATAAAATATGTAAGACCATATGAAATTATGATTGATCATCATATCTGTCTAATCTTAATAATTTTTTAGTTTAGGCTAAAAAATCCCCGACGGGTAGGTTAGGTTTAGGATGCGCAGCTGCCGTGCTGACAGCCACTCCACTCGGAGACCTTGAGGTTCATTGGAGTTATTTATTGTAGAGATGATGTTGTTGTTGTGATGTGATGATGTAGCTGTGTGTGTTGGTTATTGTGGATGCGGCTACATGATGCTGTGTGACTGCAGATTGTGATGTGTGACTGATTTGTTTCGGTATTGGTATGTGGGAGGAGATGTTGAATTAAGTTGGATAGGTGGGAAATGAGGGAAGTGGAAAATGGTAAGACAAGAGAGAAGAATAAGTAACTGTAGAGGATAGATCAGATTGCTTATAAGAAGACAGATTGATTTAGAAAATGTTCTACACGGTGGCAAATATTTTAAGCAAATTTAAAATTTTAAGTAGAAAAAATATCAAAAGGGTTTATAGCCCTAATGTACAACAGAACCAGAAATAACTGACATGGAAATAAATTTCCATAAATTGTGATGTCTTTTTCAACATCACAAGCATTTCACCAATTTTGGTAACGAAATTGGGAACATTTTAAAGATCAGAATGTTCATTGCTGAAACGCATCCAAACAAAGATGAGATACCCATTAGTACAATTCAAATAAAAAAATGGGAAAGTAGGATGTGCGCCAACCTATTTTGCATCAAAATAAAGGTGATATTTTCCTCATCCATTAACGGTTTTTGCTTTTGGAATACGTCTACTAAAAACGGAGATATTCGCATAAGAATAAAACGTTGAATTTTTGTGCACATAAATTTTATGTCCATTCCGTCCCCTGCATATTATCCTACCATCACAAAAATCAATAGGCCTCTTCCTCTATGGGCCCCCATTAACCCACAAAATTTCGTCACAATCCGATCAAAATTGCCACCTGAAGCGTGATTAAAAAATGGAAAAATGGGATGTATTACTGACTATTGCGACAACCTGCTTTGCACCATTTTAAAGATGGGATTTTCTACTTTCATAGTCGGATTTTGCTTTTGGAAAGTCCCCAACTAAAGCTGTGATATTCGTCATTATAATTAAAATCGCAAAAATGAAAAGTTGAAAATCATTAGAGACTATTGCGATATATTCATTGTTTGACCACCAACGACAACCTACTTTACATCGTCAATCCCAAGGCAGCGGGTTCTTACGTACCGGATTGACCCGAAACCAAAAGTGTTTCGGCCAGCGGCTGCCATCCCAGCATTATATACTGCAACAACAACAACAACTTTACATCGTTAGAAAGGTGATATTTTCTACTTTCATTGTCAGGTTTTGCTTTTGGTCCACCCTTATAGACGCTGAGATATTTGTGATGGATTAAAACGTTGACTTTTTATCCAAATGAGTTTTTTGTCCGTTCCGACCCCTGCATATTATCCTACCATCATCCTTCCTCTAACCATTAACCATCAAAATTTCGTGACGATCCGATCAAAATTGCGACTTGTAGCGTAATTAAAAAAATGGAAAAATGGGATGTATTACCGACTATTGCGATATCTCTGTTATTTGGCCACCTACGCCAACCTGCTTTGCATCATTGTAAAGATGGGATTTTCTACTTTCATAGTCAGGCTTTGCTTTTGCGAAGTCCATAACCAAAGCTGTGATATTCGTCATTATAATTAAAACAAAAAACAGCCGAGGCACGGGCGAATGAATGGAGCTTTGTTAAAAAAAAAAAAAACAAAATTCCAATAACAACATCACAGGCAACTGTGTTGGTGTTCTTTTCAACTCACAGAATTCGAAGAATTCTTAGTTGATACGTGCTGACATGTTGCAAAATATTTTGATTTTGGTGTTTCTTTGGAAAAGCCGAAAAGTGAGTGTGATTCTCATTCATACGAGAATACTAGACACTTAAAGAGTTCGGTTTTTCGCTAAAAAGGCATCATTTCAAAAACTGAGAAGCCAATTGATAATTCCCTTCGCCGGGATGAAATCATGATATTGGTAGCGATCAGTAAAATTTTGCAACACTATCAGTTCGTTTTGAAAAACATTACTCTCTGTAATAGAGGGTAATAAAATGAAGTTGAGCCAATGGGGGAATACTCCACTCAAACAATCGAAAAATCGCAAAAATTAAATTTGGATTTTATTTGCGATTATTGTGATATCTTCGTTGTTTGACCACCTACGGCTTTTTGCTTTTTGTGTACCCCTTATAGAAGCTGAGATATTCGCTTTGGAAAAAAAACGTTGACTTTTTCTCCAAATAAGTATTTTGACTCCGGGACTCCCATCAACACCCGATCCGACGATCCGATCAAAATTGCGACCTGTAGCGTGATTACAAGGTTTAGAAGGATGCACCTATCACTAGTTATATTTGTCGTGTAAATGTTGATTTGTAGAGTCTAAAGCAGAACATTGTTTAATTTCCGATTTTGACGTATTTTTAATGTTTAGAACCAACTTAGGTTAATGCACAAAGATTACGGTTTAAGTAAATAATAAAATGTAAAAAAGTATCAAGCGTTTTCTACTATAATAAAATATGTAAGACCATATGAAATTATGATTGATCATCATATCTGTCTAATCTCAATAATTTTTTAGTTTAGGCTAAAACATCCCGGACGGGAATATTAATCATGTACCTATGCGGGTGCAATGTTGCAACTCTTTAGATGATTTAACCACTTATTCCGCTTATGCTCACCGACCATCCTATTAACCTGCAGTGTCAGCTCATTGACTCTGGGGTCACTGGGGTTGGCACGACGAAGCTCATAACGCTCATTTGCTAATTCCGTCGCCTCTGCCGGGAAGATTGGTCTCACTTCGGGTATTCGACCAGCAGGTATATGGCGAGCGACTGCAGCAGTGATGATGTCTCGGAACGTGCGTTCTGCTACCCAAACATCAGAAGGATCTCTGAAACCGTGATTAGTGAACTCTCTGAAACTCGACCAATTAGCTTTCTCATGATTGATGAAAGTGTGGCGTTCAGAGGTGATGAAATTGGGCGGTCTGGTGATGGAGACAACTGTGTTGTGCTGATTTGGACAAATTATGCCCAATGTTTATGATACCTACCCCACAAACTGCTAAAAATTACGCTGAAAATTTCCAAAACTACTTTTGTCACCTACATATGTACGTAAACCCTATTTATTTCTAAAACTGGGGATATGTTCTTGCCACGTTGTCAGTCGTCTCTGCAACAAAATTTAAAATTTGTATTACGTAAAGCGATCGAAAATAATCGCCGATAACGAGTTATGGTTACTGAGAGGAGCGTTTTTTTACTTTGACCAAAAAATGACTGAAAAACAAAATAAGCAAAATAAAAATTTTAGAGGTGATAAAGGCCTGGGTACATACGCTGCATCGCCTGGTTGTCTTGCTTTCCTGCTTCATTTCTGACATAACAAAAATAAAAGAATAAAAAAAACATAGTTCGAAATTGTCTCGGCCTTCTTTATTCTTTTATTTTATGTTATGTCAGAAATGAAGCAGGAAAGCAAGGCAACCAAGCGAGGCAGCTTATGTACCCAAGCCTCAATGTAATAGAAGAATGTGAAATTCGCAGTATGTACATGACTATTAGGGATACCCAGTGAATTGCAATAATCGATTATTCGGTTTTCGTAAAAAACTTAAAACTCGACTTTCGATTAATCGTTAACCGCCGAAAACCGATTATAATCGAATATAATCGACCATTTTCGTTGATGAGATCCGTGATGGTTATATGTATAAAAAAGTACCGTCGATTATGCGGTTTTAGCACACCCAATAGTCAACTACGACTAATAGTCGACCACGATTAATAGACGACTACGAATAATAACAGACTACGACTAATAGTTGACTCTGTCTTCCGAAAGTCGACTAAGAAGACTTTTGGAAATTTTACGGTTAATAATCGATTAACCGAAATCGATTTTACGTATCCCTAATGACTAAGGCCATGTTTATATTATAGCTTTTTGGAGGGTTATCCTTCTTTATGAGGATTTATTTGAAATAAAAGCAATGAAATTGACATTTGAAACCCAGTGAGTTTGTTAAATCCGGCTATATATAAACGTACTATAACACATGTCATTGATTTTGTCAGATTGTTTCTGGTTCTCCATTCAACAGTGTGGAGGATGACGTATTCCGAACCCGCAAAAAACCAAGTTGCAAAGTTTTCTACCGCCTGCGCGAATAGCTATGGAATACTTTTGGAATTTTGATTGAAATATATTCAGACTATCAGCCCTATTCTGAACATTCCCATGGGAACTGTTTCCCATGGGAGCGAAATTTCCCATTCCCACGTTTTCCATATTCTCAACGACGTGGGAACAGCAAATGATGGGAGCTGGAATTTCGAAATTCGAAATCAGTTACTCCAAATTATTATAGCATACTTTTGGGGGGATGTAATTTTGTTTTGTAATACAAAATGCCTATTTGCATTGAATTCGCGGTTTTTGAATTAGATTAGCAAAGCACAACTCACTTCAACAACCGTGCATTGATTTATGGATTTTTTAAGCGAATGGAGTCAACGATGTGTGGTGTTGTTCTAATAAGCACATTTTCTTCAGAATTTGCGAATTGGTGTAAGCATTTTTTTAATTAGTAGGCAAACATAAGTTTTGTGTATAAAGTAATAGGAACTTTTTAAGTTTGCAACTAATTTAAAAATTGTATGTTGATTCGGAATAATTTTAGTTAGGGGTTTAAGGCGTATATCGCTAGTTTTACTTATTCCTAATGATCGCTAGAACTCGTATTTTGCATATTTTAAAAAAAATTCAAAAAGAAAAATTCGGATATTTTTTTTCTCGATTATTACATATGTATTTCAGAAAACGTATCTCAAAAAAAAGAAATAAAATACGTTTTTGATTGAATCTAAAACTAAAACACATGCCCTTGCAAAATTTCAAGCTTCTACGTTCAAAAATAACGATCCTATTCAAGAAAAGGCATTTCGGAAAATGGAATAGCATTGCAATAATTTAGCATATATGTATGTACGTTTGTGTGATAGTTGTCGTGTCGTTGAGGAGACTAATACGTTTTCAATAGAACGTTAGTCGTCTGATTTAAAAAACCGGAAGATTATATTACGAAAATGAATACAAGTTGTAAAGATTGTATATATTATGGTTATTTTCCAATATATTTTAATAATTATTGCCAAAAATTCTTTTGAAATTGATTTGTTTTTATTTGCTGTGCTGCGTTAACAGAATCAACCATGACTCTTTTTCTCGTATTTCAATACATATGGTCTGTTCCAGAACTGCAAAAATCTACTAATTTTTACTACATTTTTTTTTTGTTTTGTTCGATAACATAAAGGAAAATTTTTATCGGTGTAAAACATGTTAGATTCTTGCAGGTTTTTGTATCATATAAGAATATGCAAAATCCGAAGTCTACTAATGGCATATTTTACAGTACATTTTGTATGCTTTTATTAAGCAAACACATGGCGATTATAAATATTTGCAATAATTTTGTCGTGTAGATGTCTTATAATATGAAATTTCATAAAAATATGAAATTTCTTGAACATTTTTTTCAAACTCCCACACTGTTTGCTGGGGAGATTTTTCCCACAAAAAGACACAAAATTCTCCCACAATTCAAGATAGAGAATGTATACTTTTTTCCCATGGGAACAAATTCCCAATTCGAACTTCATTCAGAATGAGGGGAGATGGGAAATGGGAAAAAAACTCCCACAAAATTTTATTCAGAATACGAAAATGTGGGAATGGGAAAAAATTCCCAACTCCCATGCGTTCAGAATAGGGCTGTATATGTGTCATTCATATATACATTGTGATAGTGGGACGTACGAAAAAGACATTCATCTGGTGTACAGGTTGATGGACCACTACTACTTAATTGCTACGCAACATCCTTCCACACCTCATCAAAAGTGGCTTTATGCTTGGTTTACATTTACGAAATCCACTAGGTTTCAACTGTCAATTCCTTTGCGTATAGGGGGCACACAACCAAAATAACATAACCGTTTGCTTCTCGCTAATTTTATCATCGTATTCAAGGCATGTTTACATAAGCAGCTCTATTCTGAACGCATGGGAGTGGGGAATTTTTTCCCATTCCCACATTTTCGTATTCTGAATAAAATTTTGTGGGAGTGTTTTCCCCATTTCCCAGCTTCCCTCATTCTGAATGAAGTTCGAATCTCTATATTAAATTGTGGGAGAATTTGGTGTCTTTTGTGGAAAAAATCTCCCCAGCAAACAGCATGAGAGTTTGTCCCAATTTACATTGGGCGAGTTTACTTGCGGCAATTGTCATTTTGTAGGAGAGAGAGGTGAGGCATATGGTAACCCTTTGCCTCTCAGCACCCTCTCTCACCTACAAACTGACAATTGCCGCAAGTAAACTCGCCTAATGTAAATTGGGACTTTGAAAAAAAAAGTTTCAAGAAATTTCATATTTTTATGAAATTTCATATTTTGAGACATCTACAAGACAAAATTATTGCAAATATTTATAAACGACATGTGTTTGCTTAATAAAATCATACAAAATGTACTGTAAAAATGTCAATAGTAGACTTCGGATTTTGTATATTCTTATTAGATGGAAATGGACGAATTTCTTGGGTTAAAAAGATCATGGCTTACTTCCGTATCGTACATCGCTTAACAAATGTCTGGAAATGTGCGGGTTATGTTTTTTAACGCCATAGTACTTAACAATTGCGAATCAACGTGTTTCAAAACGTCAAAACACGCATTTTTAACACAGGTAAAATGCAAACATGTATCATTTTTACTTCTGATGCATTTTGTTCTGTCAGATTCTCCTCAACGACTACGACAATGATCACACAAACGTACATACAGTCAACAAAAAAAGTCTACATACAACCTATAAATATCGGGTTTTAAAGGGGAGTACACACCATCATTCAAAACTGACAGTCAACGTACTTTTAGGACAATTTTCGGGCAAATAACAACTTTTATTTAGCTAAAAACGTTTGAAATACAATATATATATGGCATTATTTAGAGATTACAAAAGAAATTTTTCAGTTAGGCTTTGATATTTACGAAATAGACCTCGATGACTGTCAGTTTTGCTTGTCAATGTGTACTATACTTTAGGGTAAGGAAGCATTTTTATGAAAATCCAAGTACATAGTTCTATCTCATATCCCTAATAAACAATATTACATACAACAGAAATTTATTCCATAATACGAATAACGGTAAATTCTATAAAAATTAAAAAAATAATAGGGAAAAAGTGTACATACACCCAATGAAATATTAAGATTACCGTACAATTTATGGAATAAGCAATACAAATTTTACATTTTATTGCTTTATCGAATGTCTCTGGTTGTCTATGATATCCCAACATACCAAATAAAAATAAAAAGTAATAGCACTTGAGACTAATATTATAAAAATAGAAAATTCACAATCAATTTATAACAATGCTTGTAAAACTATTACTGGCACAAACTTTTCTAAAGTCTGACATTTGTTGATAAATTAGTTTTCGTAGAATTTTTTTTGTACTTTACATCGATCTCTTAGTTTTTATGTGATTAAATGTATATCCGCGTTGTGTGAACTAAATAATTATATCCGTGTTGTGCTAAAATATAATTGCCGATGCCTACAAAATATAAAACAGTCTTAAAAGACAAAAAAGTCATTGAACTTTGGAATCATAAAAAAATATGAACCTGAAGAATTTTTCAGGATTTGTGATGTAAATAGTGGTTGTGATGAATCTAGAAGTGAATGCGAACATAGTGAAAGTGACGAAACTACGAATAATTATATATTTGACATTCATACATATGTTCCCAAACCCATTTTCTAAGGGACATGGAAGATTTCTCTCATATTAATGAGTGCATGCCGCTTCATATTGGCTTAATGACATACTTGTTATCGACAATTCCGAACGGCGTGTTTACGACACCATTTGTATAAAAGTTTTTTATGGTTGATCCGGAAATGTCGTCTACATTACGCTGAGGGATATTTTGCCACCGTTGGAAAGTATGATGTTTTTGCCCGACCTGAGAAATAAGGCGACCTGACTTAACGCCCAACGGACATAAAGCCCAAAATCAATTTTGGGCGTTATGTCCGCCCTGAACCCGGACTTAACGTCCAAAGTGAAATTGGGCGTTTAGTCCTCCACCATAGCGGACATAAGGCCCATTGGGCGTTGTGTCCGTTTTCCAAAATTAAAGATTTTCCCTGTTCATAATTAAAATTTAGATTTATTTAGAAATAGAATTGAATTATATGTGTATGTAATAAATAAATTATTATATGTATATATAATTGAGAGAACCCAACAATTTTTGCCGATGGCTCTGATATCCGATTTTTTTCCGAGATTTCGTAACCTTTCTTTCCGATTATTTTCCGAGTGCTCTGCACAATCTCGGAAGGGAAATTTTGATTTGTTTTCTTTCCGATTAGTTTCCGAGTACTCTGCACATAATCTGAAAGAATTTTTGATCTGTGTATTTTTCTCGCGAGCAAAAATCCCGAACTCCGGTTGAGAGTTGATTGTATACAAACAACGCCAGCGGCAAGGGAAATTTCTTTGCTTTGTTTGCATGCTGTACCTTGTTTTTTAGTTATTTCGCAGCATTTAAGTGAGTAAGACGTAGCGGAACAAATTATTGTGTGTTTCAAAACAAATTAAAATTGGAAGTTTGCATACACATTTTGTAAAAAGCTGTTTATAATAACAAATATTCAGCCTTATTACGATTGGCGTAGTCGTATCCAAAATTGCAAGTTGACGTGTCGAAACGACTGATTGGTATAATGAATATATTCGTCCTTAAAAGCTAAAATATCACATTTTAAAGAATTCTTTTAATAAAAAAAATAATAGAATTGTTAGTAGATCATGTTTAAGCTTTTAATCCAGAAGAAAAACCAACCCTACAGTTTTTACAATCAAAATAATTGTTCGGCGTAGACGTTTTTGTAGTAATTGGCGTAGTCGTTGTCGTAGGGTTATTTTATGGTATCACGAAAAATTTACGACAACGACAATTTTTTTCTCATTTAAAAAAAAATATTTTTTTAATTGTAAAATAATTCGTTCGAAGTCATCTTTTGAACAAGAACTAAGAAATTTGCATTGCTTGAATCTTTATACGAGGACTCTAACAGATTTTCAATAGGAAGTTTGTCATCTGATAAAAACAAGAAAGTTGTCATACGAAAATGAATTAAAGAAGTAAAATTTTTATTTATTTTAGTTATTTTCCAATATATTTCATTAATCATTGCCAAAAAATTGTTTTGAAATTGATTTGTTTTTATTTTTATATGCAGTCGTTAACAAAATCGGTCACGACTCTTTCCTCGCATTTCAACGCCATACGTGATACCGATTTGTCGTATCAAAAAAATAAATTTTATTTATAGCCTAAGAAATCCGTCCAGGGAATGATGAATTTGTTTCTTTCGATATTTTATGAATCTATGATACTGTAAAATATAAAAATGTTCGTAGTATATAATTTGTCATCATATACAAAATGCAAACTACGACTACGCCTACGACATTTGAATACATACGACTACGCCAACCGTAATAAGGGGGATTGTTAATTCTATTTTAGATACGCCAAATAAAGAACAACATCGTGATGACACATGGAAACTTTATTAGGAAAAGTTGTGTTTTATAATTTTGCAAACACACAATATCAGCGGGCAGCAGCAATGAATACTATTAAATCCAACTTGTGAAGATGATGAAATAAAGAATAAAAAAATTCGCATTAAACATCCGAACATTTTCCGAAATATAAATCACCGGAATTTTTTTCCGATTTTCGGATAAAACCTTACGAAAATATTCAGATTTTTTTTTCCATATATCGGATAAAATATCCGATAATCTTCCGATTTTTTTCCGAATATCGGATCAAACATCCGATAATCTTCCGATTTTTTTCCGAATATCGGATCAAACATCCGATAATCTTCCGATTTTTTTCCGAATATCGGATCAAACATCCGATAATCTTCCGAATTTTTTCCGATTTTCGAATGTTATGCTGGAAGCGATGGAGCAAAAGTCGAAAACGGTATATTTTATAAGAAATCGCGCGCGCGATTTTTTATAAAATATACATTTTTTGACTTTTGCTCCATCGCTTCCAGCATATTCAGATTTGTTCTATAACTTAATTTATTTACAATAAGCAAACAATTTTAAATACATATTAACATTCAACATAACAACTTACGAAAGCGATCGAGCAAAAGTCGAAAACGGTATATTTTATAAGAAATCGCGCGCGCGATTTTTTATAAAATATACCGTTTTCGACTTTCGCTCGATCACTTTCAACATCTTTCAATTTTATCTATCAGGTATGTGATGAATTCCCAATCGATTTGGGATAAAAACGATTTGCCCAAAACGAGTGAATCGTATTTAGATGTGACGGAAACCGCATCGAATTTCAATTCCACGTTGTTTCAATTTCATTAAATTCCCCCAACAAAAAACAGACTAGTGACCCCAAATCCTCAGATGAAAGCGGCATACAATTTTTTTGCTGTGGCGAAAGCAAAAACCGAAACAAATTGACTGAAAAATAAGATAAATGTGTGTTCTTATTTAAATGGGCCTATATGGAAGCTTAGTGAGGGAATTCTTGTGATATTACATAATGAGATCTACAAACAGTGCATAACAACATATTAAGCGGGTGCATTCACCAATTTGGATGTTAAAAGTACATTTTTTGTTCTATGCTTTTTTTTTATCAAAATATCAAACATTTTCTCAACAAAATATGCCAAAAGTAGGGAAAATAAATCGAAATTTATCTATTCTCTAAACGAGCTTACATTCATTACATCGTTTATAAATCGACCACAAAAATATGACCGTTTTCAAAACGAGAAAAACAAACGATTATCGGATTGCATCACACCCTTTTTTGATCAAATTTCCATAGAACACAATGGAATATGAAACCGATATCGAAAACGATTCGAGATCGAAAAATGTACATGCATCACACCTACAATCGTTTTCGACTCGTTTTGAAATCGAAATCGATTTTCATCACATACCTGTATGACTCAATTTTTAATTCACAATAAGAAATAAATCACTCAACACGCTGTCAATCACTCAACGCTGGAAATGTGTTAATAAATTTCTGAGGGAGATTTCGACATCATAGCTTGGCTCCTTATGCGTCCAACTGGTTTAAAATCAACTGAATGATGTTTATTTTTTTAGGGATCAATCAAATTATTTTTAAAATCTACTTATCCATTATAAAACTACCATTTCGAAAATTTTAAAAAATTTTTCTTTATAATAAAGTTTGACAGAAATTTCAAAAAATAATAGTTTATTGTAGGTTTTGGAACACAGCAATTGAAACCGGCGCTGCATTACAAATATTAATTTTAAATCATTAAAATACGAAAAAAAACATATTATAACATTTTGGGCGTTGTGTCCGATTTTTTTTGGGCCTTATGTCCGGAGTTAGGGCGGACATAACACCCAATTTTATTTTGGGCGTTAAGTCCGGGGTCAGTGCGGACATAACGCCCAAAATTAATTTTGGGCGTACACAATTATCTTGAACGGAGCAATCGATTTGGTCCAATCTTTGGATCTCCAAATATTTTGTCCAAATTAAGTTTAACTTTGAAAATGGTCTACATCGGTCTTTTCCTTAAGGTACCTACCCCCAACCAAAGTTCAGTTTAGGTTCTGTTCAAAGACATTTTGAAAATTTATGCCGATCCTACTCCTGTTTACTGCGATATTAGGTTTTCGTGGGCATGCTTCCTGACATAGTGGTCCAAAACCTCTATGTTATACGTAACCAAGTGAAATTACTGGTGGGCGTGATATCTGTCGTAAAGAAATGATTCCCAAAATAAGATCTACTTCCAAACTACACTATATCAATGCATTCCTTCTGGTACCTTCTTCGCACCACGTGTGAGCTTTAATATAAATCCATATTTTTGCCGGCATGTTCGTACGTCCACAAAATTCCCATAATATATATATTTTTTAGGGAAAAGGACCTTGGCTGTGTACTCTGTATTCTATCCATATATGCAAGTTTAAATTCAGACATGCTGTTGGCAAAGCCAACTGAAACTTTTTTACTTGTTTTCATTTCCATTTTTTAAATCATTGTCTAACCCCAATTGTTATAAGTCTTCTTTTGGTATAGTTTGGATTTACCGAACAGATTTATAGCGTTCCGGTTAACTTAAAGTTGAAAGTGATGATTGAATTTCAAGAAGGAGCTTCTTGGCATTAACATTCAATGTAAAAATAATATTTTTAATGTCTCAAAATTAATTTATTTTGCGTTTTCAAATCCGTCAGATAGTAAAAGAACACATATAATAATGGACCTAATTCTAATCCCATATTATATATTCTCAATTATAGCTTAAAATGAAATGTGGACTCACCTCTTGCATTTGTGTCACTACTTCTCAGTGGAAGAGGAGATTCGCGAACGTTCTCTGATATTAATCATAACCTATGTACCTCACAATGCATTTGTGGTTAAATATACTCTAAAGATCACATCTACCCATACATACTTACACACTTATCCTAGAGTAATAAAGAAAGAAAAGTCTATTTTTTGCTGTTTACATGTTTTTTTATTTTTATTGTTTTTTTTTTAACATTTGAATGTTTGATTTACAGTAATCAATTTGAATATTTTTTTTGTAACTTTTTTACATAACTTTAATTGGGTAAACATCATTTAGCATGTTTAATTTTGTTTTTGTTGTTGTCTCTGTAGTCCTTATGTGTTGATATTTTGTTGTTGGTTGTTTTGAAGTTTCGTTTTAAAGTGTTTTCCGTTTTTTTTTTTTGTTTCTTTTTATTTATTGTTATAACACAAATTCATCAAATTTCAGCTTTTTGCAGTCCCTTTGTTATTTCTATAAAGAAAACAAATAAAACAACAAAATATATTATTAGCCTAAAGTTGTAAAAAAATAATTTTAATTTAAAACATGAAAATAAGTATTCGCTTTTTTATACAACTATATTTATTACTGAAAAACTAATAAATATTACATTAGCATTTTTTGGTTCTTTTTGGTGTTAGGAAAATGCTTCACTTATGACCTTAAAGTACAATGAACATTCCCAAATTTTAAAGTATAGTACACATTGACAAGCAAAACTGACAGTCATCGAGGTATATTTCGTAAATATCAAAGCCTAACTGAAAATTTTCTTTTGTAATCTCTAAATAATGCCATATATAATGTATTTCAAACATTTTTAGCTAAATAAAATTTGTTATTTGCCGGAAAATTGTCCTAAAAGTACCTTGACTCTCAGTTTTGAATGATAGTGTGTACTCCCCTTAAGAAGAAAAAAGTTTTGGAATTTCTTAACGTAAATTATTATGCGCTTTAGGGAGTAGGTTTCAAGGCAGTGGGCATAATTAATTCATTTACAGAAATGATTAAAAAAGTCTACGCAAAAACAAAAAAAAAAAAAACTAGTAAAATCCACCTTAAATCTTTCGACTGAAAGACATACAACAATACGATGTGAAAAAAGCTGTCGATTGTAAGTCCCAATTTACATTAGGCGAGTTTACTTGCGGCAATTGTCATTTTGTAGGAGAGAGAGGTGAGGCATATGGTAACCCTTTGCCTCTCAACACCCTCTCTCACCAACAAACTGACAATTGCCGCAAGTAAACTCGCCTAATGTAAATTGGGACTAATATGATGAAATACATATTGAAAAAAAAAAGATTTCTAGTAATGAAGGGGGACAAATGACTAGTCTTTGGAAAAAAGTTTCAATTTAAAATTCACAAATGCAAATTTGCAATGGTGTACGTATAAATATGCGCTCCAAATGCCGAAAATTGCCTAGCAACAACAACATCTAATATGCCTGTAGTGGGATTCTGTAACGCATTTTTGCTGTTATCGATAATTGTCGGTAAAATTAAAATGCTTATAACTTCGATAATTAACGAAATTTTTCGGTAAGTTTTGTCATGTTCACACGAGCGTTTCAATTGCGTTGTTCGCCTGTCGAACGACGTACACGAATTAACCCGTTTCCACGACACCATTCGTAATTAACAGAAACATAAACAAAATTTCTTTCATTTTTGTTTTCTTGTTTTTAAGTAAATTTGAACCGAAAACACATAAAATATACATTAAATGAATAGGAAAAGCAATAGACTTTCCTTCAAATGTATCATCTATATTTAACTACACACATTTCATTCATTTTTTAATAAATTCTGAATAATTTTGTATTTTCAATATATTGTTATATGTTTCTATTTTCAGAATTGAAAAGAGAGAGACATGTCCAAACAATATTTGTGTTTACAGACTTTCAGGTATTTGTTTCCATTTTGTTTCTGATTTTTTACGCGATTTTGAACTAATGGATAAGAAATGTGTGTGGAATTAAGAAGGAAACACAACCGTCTTCCTTCTGCATCTATATAAAATGTTTAGTTCATTAATTTTCATTCATCTTTTTCCTTTTCTCTAAAAATTTTTGTGTTTTCAACAAATTTTTCAATTTTGAATTTAGACATGTCTTAATTCATTTTTTCGATAAATTCTCTCATTTGTTAGGAGCAGTACACATTGTCAGTTTTGAATGTCGATATTTCGCAGTTATCGATAATTGTAAAAAATCATCATTCAAAACTGACAATGTGTACTGCACTTTAGGGATGGGACATACTTATTCGTCGTTCAGGGAGTATTTCTAATCGAACAACGTAGAAAACTCGTCGTTCGTTCATAGAATTTTGTGTGGGAAAATAAGTAATTTATTCGTAGTTATGGGTCGAACGACGAATAGAGAACGAACGACGTACCGTGGAAACGGGCTATTAACGATGAATAAAAAGTAGACGCTAGCCTCTACCGACACAAACAGTGATGCCAACTATTCTTTATGTTTTTAGTCATAATTTTGCGATTTAATTTTACCGATTTTTGTCGGTAACAGCAAACATGAGTTACAGAATCCCACTACTGATGATGTTAACCTAATCAGTTAACGAAACGATCGTCGCATAGTGGATGATGTGTATATTCGATTAATTAAATTAATTAAAAAATCTTAAAAAGTGTTAAGTTCGGCCGGGCTGAACTTTTCATAATCAACCATAAAATATTCTGAACTTCTGAACTTAAATGGGATTATTAGTTTTCTTTCTGCTTCCAAAGTATTTATGCCCACAATTTTAGGTGGAGTAGTTACTTGACCACTAGGAAACCTAAATGCAAAGTTATAGTTGATTCGGTCTAAAAATTTAGCTTAAAACGTCAAAAATACCTGAAATCGAATGGTACCGTTATATGAGGGCTAAAATAAAACGTGCATATATGTATGCCCATAATTTTTGGTTGAGAATTTTTGATCACTGGAAACCCTAAGTGTCAAATTATAGCTAATTCGGCCAGAAAATGTAGTTAGAAACGTCAAAATACGTGAAATCGGGCGGTACCGATATATGAGGGTTATAGCTGGTTTATACTTATGCTCCGAAGTCCATTAGATTTCTCGAAATCCTGAAATACACCCCGCTGTTTACACTCATTTTTTTTTTGATGATTTCAAACATGTCCCACTAATCAAGCTGCATATCGCTCATTTACTCAAAGAGTGGCATAACTCAAAAAATGGGTTTTTTGACTTAGCAATTTCTATTTTTGCTACGACTTCTACTTTATCTTGTGTCAAATTTTCAAGTTGATATCTCTAAAACTCAACAAGTTACAGCTTATTTTCTAGGAGTTTGGCATAGACCATCAAAAAAGTTTTTTGCATTTATGAAGCACTAAAACACTTCAAGTCATGCTTTATCTTGCAGAGAAATTTAGCACTGATATCTGGCTAGTTCTCTGCAAAATATGGTCTACCTAGTTATTTTAGTTTTTGTGTAATAATCTTTTTAAGTTGGGAAGTCAAATTTCAATCGACAATTTAAAACGCGTTTTTCTCAAAACTTGATTTTTTGAAATGTGTCACTTTTTGAGTAAATGAGCGATATGTGCAGCTGATCGAACATGAATTTTCAAAATAAGTTTTTGCAAATTTAAGCTGTGTTCCAGAACTAAAAAGTTTTTACAACTTTTACGACTTTTACACATTTTACTCGAAAAAGCGTTCCCGTACACAAAAAAGTTGTAAAATGTTCACTTCTCTTTAAACAAAAATGGCGCTGAATGACGCTCTCTTTAAAAACTTTTTACACGACAAATTTGGGCGAGTAAAAAAATAGTAACATGGTTGCCGGCGTCTGATTGGCTGATACGCCGACTTTGACATTTGTTCCAGTTTTTTTGACGTATTTTCCATTTTTCCGTTCCCGAACTATTTCAAAAAACTTGTGTGTGAGAACAATTTTTTAATTTGTCGTTAAAAATATACGACAATATAGAAATGTACAGCTTTATTTCGAAATTCATCGTAAATTTGTGTATAGATATGTATGTCATAATTCCTAACAAATGTACAAGAAAACATCGTTGAAGCATCAAAATTAGTAGTTTGGATTGATAAATGGTCTGTTCCAGAACTGCAAGAATCTACAAATTTTTACTATTTTTTCGATAACTTAAAGGAAAAATTGCAAGTTCTGGAATAGGCATAAAGTTGTGCAAACTAGTACTACTCGTCTATCCTTGAACTGGATCTATTATTGGGAGTCATTCCTTTCGATAGTAATCGGCACAACCGGTCCCTTTTAGTTGGTTACGGTAGGATTTTTAGAACATTTGTGCCATTACGTCAGAGAGATCATGGACTTGCCAATGAAAACAAGTGAGAAAAGGCTATAGTCGGTACGGGGCTGACTATGTGATACCCTACACCACTACCTCTGTGAATAATCTTTTCACTCGAAAACATTTCTTTTATGGAGATACGAAAGTTTTCACCTATCTGGCTTTTATATCAAATTACTTAAGGCGAACTGAACCAAAATAATTAATATTTAATTTTATATTTGACTACTGTCGACATCACCAACATCAATAGGCTTCTATCTCTGTGAGAAAATTTCGTGATGATCCGATCAAAATTCCGACCTGTAGTGTGATTGCAGAAAAAGTGCCAACGCCAACCTACTTTGCATAATTTCAAAGATGGGATATTCTACTTTCTTATTCAGGCTTTGCTTTTAGATGGTCCCCAACCAAAGGTGTGATATTCGTCATTATAATTAAAATAGCAAAAATGAGAAGTTGGGTTTTTTTAGCGACTATTGCGATATCTTCATTGTTAGACCACCTACGACAACCTACGTTACATTGTTGTAAAGACGATATATTATACTTTCATTGCCAGGTTTTGCTTTTTGTAGACCCCTTATAGACGCTGAGATATTCGCTTTGGAATATAATGTTGACTTTTTCTCCAAATAAAGTTTTTGCTCATTCCGACCCCTAAATATTATCCGACCATCATCAAAATCAATAGATTTCTTCCTCTGTGAGACCGTCATTAACCCTCGAAATTTCATGACGATCCGATCAAAATTGCGACCTGTAGCGTGATTTCCAAAAAAAAAAAAATAGAAAAATGGGATGTATTACCGACTATTGCGATATCTCCGTTATTTGGTTACCTAAGCCGACCTAGTTTGCATCATTGTAAAGGTGGAATCTTTTACTTTCATAGTCAGGCTTTCCTTTTGGAAAGTCCCCAGCCAAAGCTGTGATATTCGTCATTATAACTAAAATCGCAAACATGAAAATTTGGGGTTTATTTGCTACTATTGTGATATCTTCGTTGTTTGAACACGTACAAGAACCTACTTTACATCACTAGAAAGGTGATATTTTCTACTTTCATTGACAGGTTTTGCTTTTGGTATACCCCATATAGAAGCTGAGATATTCGCTTTGGAAAAAAACGTTGTCTTTTTATCCACATAAGTTTTTTGCCCATTCCGAGCCCTAAATATTATCCGACCATCACCAAAATCAATAGGCTTCTTCCCCTCCGGGACCCCCATCAACACCCAAAATTTCGTGACGATCCGATCAAAATTGCGACCTGTAGCGTGATTACAAGGTTTAGATGGACAGACGGACGGACAAACATAGCCAGATCGACTCAGCTCGTCGAGACATTCATTATACCCTACACCACTATGTGGGGAGGGTATTATAAGTTGGTTTTGGCCAAAAAGTTTGTAACGCATCGAAATAATGGTCGTAGACCCATACTTATATATACCAAAATGAATGTCTCGACGAGATGAGTCGATCTGGCTATGTGTGTCCGTCCGTCAGTCCGTCCGTCCGTCCGTCTGTCCGTCTGTCCATCTAAACCTTGTAATCACGCTACAGGTCGCAATTTTGATCGGATCGTCACGAAATTTTTAACGCTGATGGGGGTCCTGGAGGGGAAGAAGCCTATTGATTTTGGTGATGGTCGGATAATATTTAGGGGTCGGAAAGGGCAAAAAACTTAGGTGGATAAAAAGACAACGTTTTTTTCAAAAGCGAATATCTCAGCTTCTATATGGGGTATGCCAAAAGCAAAACCTGACAATGATAGTAGAAAATATCAACTTTCTAATGATGTAAAGTAGGTGCTCGTAGGTGATCAAACAACAAAGATATCACAATAGTAGCAAATAAAACCCCAATTTTCATTTTTGCGATTTTAATTATTTTGACGAATATCACAGCTTTGGTTGAAAACTTTCCAAAAGCAAAGCCTGACTATGAAAGTAGAAGATCCCGTCTTTACAATAATGCAAACTAGGTAGGCGTAGGTAACCAAATAACAGAGATATCGCAATAGTCGGTAATACATCCCATTTTCCGATTTTTTTGTAATCACGCTACAGGTCGCAATTTTGATCGGATCGTCACGAAATTTTGGTGGTTAATGGGGGTCCCACAGAGGAAGAAGCCTATTGATTTTGGTGATGGTCGGTTATTATTTAGGGGTCGGAATGGGCAAACACTTATTTGGAGAAAAGTCAACATTTTATTTCAAAGTCAATATCTCTGTTTCTTTAAGAGGTATATCTAAAGCAAAACCTGGCAAGGAAAGTAGAAAATATCACATTTATAACGATCTAAAGTAGGTTGTCGTAGGTGGTCAAATAGCAGAGATATGGCAATAGTCGATAATGCATCCTATTTTCCGATTTTTTTGTAATCACGCTACAGGTCGCAATTTTGATCGGATCGTCACGAAATTTTGGTGGTTAATGGGGGTCCCACAGAGGAAGAAACCTACTGATTTTAATGATGGTCGGATAATATTCAGGGGTCGGAATGGGCAAAAACTTATTTGAAGAAAAGGTCTACGTTTTATTTCAAAGCCAATATCTCTGTTTCTTTAAGAGGTATATCTAAAGCAAAACCTGGCAAGGAAAGTAGAAAATATCACCTTTACAACGATGTAAAGTAGGTTGTCGTAGCTGCTTAAACAACAGAGATATCGCAATACTCGGTAATGCATCCCATTTTCCGATTTTTTTGTAATCACGCTACAGATCGCAATTTTGATCGAATCGTCACGAATTTTTTGGGAGTTGATGCGGGTCCCACAGAGGAAGAAGCCTACTTAGTTTGGTGATGGTCGGATATTATTCAGGAGTCGGAATAAGCGAAAAGCTTATGTGGAAAAAAATCAACGTTTTTTTATGCGAATATCTCTGCTTCCGGTTGGAGTATTCCAAAAGGATTACCCGTCAATGAAAGAAGAAAAGATCTCGTTTATATTGATGCAAAGTATGTTGGCGTAAGTGAGCGAGCCGAGATATTGCAAAATTCAGTAATATACCCAATTTTTCCATTTTTTGTAATCACTGTAGAAGTTGGAATTTTGATCGGATAGTGACGAAATTTTTGGGGGTAGATGGTACCCACATAGGGAGAAGCCTATTGATTTTGGTGATAGTCTGATAATTTTTAGGGGTCGGAATGGGGAAAAACTCATTTGGAGACAAATTCAAAGTTTTATTCTTTGTGAATATATCGGCTTCTAGTAGGGGTATTCCAACGGCAAAGCCTGTCAATGGAAGAAGAGAATATATTACCTTTACATTGGTGTAAAGCAGATTGGCGAAGGCGGTCAAACAAGGGATGCATCCCATTCTTCCATTTTTTGCAATCAAGCTACAGGTCGTAATTTTGATCGGATGGTCACGAAATTTTGGTTGCTTATGGAGGGTCCCAGAGAGAAAGAGGCATATTATGTTTGGTGGTAGTCGGATTATATTCCCTAAAAGAAATGTTTACCAGTAAAAAGCTTATGCACAGGGGTAGTGGTGTAGGGTATCACATGGTCGGCCCCGTCCCGACTATAGCCTTTGCTCACTTGTTTTGATATATATAAGTATGGGTCTACGACCATTATTTCGATGCGTTACAAACTTTTTGGCCAAAACCAACTTATAATACCCTCCCCACATAGTGGTGTAGGGTATAAAAATGAGATCGTTGTGATCGGATTCACAAAGACATCCTTCGACAAACCTTCCGAAACAATTGTACCGAACTTTTGTGAGTAAAATATACAAAAATGTTCGTGTCAATCCAGTACATAAGAACCCGCTGCCGTGGGATTGATCGTCGGTGCCGGAAGCAACCAGTGCATTGTAGTCCCACGATTTTAACCGTATTTATCATTCGATTTAATTGAAATTTCATATTTGGATTCTGATACCAAACTTATGTGGAAAAATAGTATACCTAGGTCTCCGCTGTGCTATATGGTCCATTTAACCGTATTCCCCGATTTGAGGTACTTTGACGATATTAGTCACATTTTAAAGATATTTTTCTGTAATTTGGTATTTCTTTTCCAATTAATATGTACTTTGATAACAGCTAAGGTGTAGCCCCCAATGCGGCGGTAACTCCTTGTCGTATTTTGACGTTTAAGACATATTGTGCAACAGATGTGGTATACAGAAACGACATTTTCGGAACATAAAAACTTACTAGAACTCAACGTCTTTTAAGAGCAAACTAAAAAAGGCCCAAGAAACGGCAATTACAAAGAAGTTGTTTTTACTGCAGTTAGAACTAAAACTTAGGCTAGGGATTTTGTTTCAAAATATTAACATACTAGCAACTTTTTTTGGACTTTATGTTTCACAATTCAAAAATAGTTCTTTTCTACCTCCCTTATCCTAAAGCGATCTAATTATAGAAGTTAAAAAATGGTTAAGTTGAATTCTCCCGCTTATTGAGACTTATGTATATGTTTCAGTTTTTCAACGTTATCTAGAAAATTAATTTGCAAGCCGATGCACTCGATTTTATTGAAATTTCATATTTGGAATCTGATACCAAACTTATGTGGAAAAATAGTCTACCTAGGTCTCCACTGTGTTATATGGTCCATATAACCGTATTCCCCGATTTGAGGTACTTTGACATTAGTCACATTTTAAAGACATTTTTAGCTAAGGTGTAGCCCCCATACGGCGCACAGTGGTTCAGAATGGTTTTTTCCTGGTCAAAATTGAATTCAATCAATTCAATAAAAATTCTGTAACTTTTGAACGGTTAGAGATATTTTCATAATTCTTTTTTTGTTAGACAGATAGTCTAGTTGCAGAGAAATTCAAGGTCAAAGTTAAACTTTTGTTTTTTTTTAACTATTTTTCATCAAAATATGAGTGTTTTTGTAGTTTTTTTTATATCTTTCTATGTATTAAAGATGGCCAAACACCAACCAATAAACAATGAAATGACCAAAGAACTAAAAAAACTTTATAAAAAAGTCGATTTTTTTTTCCAAAAATTTGTAAAAAAAATTTTTACAAAAAATTTAAATTTTTTCAAAAATTAAAAAAATACTCCTTGGGGTTTTATACAACTTATATGACTCGTATAAAAACTCATATACTCAAAAAATGTTAATTGGTATGAAAAAACTGCAATTCATATGGAAACAGTATAGAAAAACACACAATTTTACCCATTTAATTTCAATAAATTGCAAAAAGTGTTAAACGGACGGAACGGGACGGGTACAAAAGTATATATAGGCTGAAAGAGAAGACTCTCAGGCATCTTTCTGTGAAAACAGAACTTTGCTCCATGTTGTTCCACAAAAGTTCTTAGTGGATTTGGAATTTCATAAAATTTAGTTCCGGAGGAAAAATAAAATAGCTCATGTTGTGTAAATGTTACGGTAATTTACTAAAACGGTTTTTGTTTAAGTAAGAATTAATATATTTCGCTTTAATTTGCATTGTTTGGAAATGCTCGCTTTCGCTTTACTTGCATTGTGTTTGATTGCCTTAATCGTTAGAAAACTGCCTACTCCCTTTTTGTAACAACAGTGATCTGTCATCTAGGAGTTTTCTAACGAGTGTTGTTTTGGCGCCTACGCGACCTTTCGGCATTATTATTGACACTTCGTTTTCGATCGCCATCCGTAACATAGGTAATCTGTTCTCCATACTTTTCCCTTTAGTTAATTTATAATTATTTATTATTTACTCAATAAAGCTTCTGCTTTTTATTATTTGAAAATTAAAACGTTCGTGTTGTATTTCTTCTCTTTTTCGAAACTCAATTTCGGCGCCTTTTTAGTTTTTAAAGACCACAATCCTACCTACCTTACAAAAAAACAATGAATACAATATCTGTTATAGTTTCCGAGAAATAGCTACGTCTTTCTCCAGAAATTTGCAAAAATTACGAATTTCCCAAAAGGGGGGAAAATGTTGGTCTTTAGTGGCACACCACGTCCACACCTTCCAATATTTGGACCTAATTTGTTAGTTTCCTTAGTTTCAATATGTTTACTATCGAATCGAATATAGAAATTATTTGACAAAACAAAATTTTGATTTTTGGCCAGGAAAAGCGATTCCTGAACCATTGTGCGGCGGTAACCCCTTGTCGAATTTTGACGTTTAAGACATATTGCGCAACAGATGAGGTATACAGAAACGACATTTTTCGAAACATAAAAACTCACTAGAACTCAACATCTTTTAAAAGTAAACTAAAAAAGTCCCAAGAAACTGCAATTATCAAGAATTTATTTTTACTGCATTTAGAACTTAAACTCAGGTTAGGGATTTTGTTTAAAAATATTAATATACTAGCAGATCCCGGTCCGTGTTGCTGGACTGTCGTAATGTCCCCTGTCTTTATCCTAAAGCGATCTAATTATCTCGCGCTTATTGAGACTTATGTATATGTTTTAGTTTTTCATGGCAGATGGACCGCTGAACCTCACCATTAAAGAAAATTTGTAAATATATCGTTTTTCTCGATCGGGGCCCCCACCACCACCATTGTCTCGAAAATTAGTTTGCAGCCGATACACTCATAAGTTTATCAAATATAGCGATTATAAAACAATAGGCCCCCGATATTCGTCTGCAAATATATTTGGACCACAGGACATTCCCGAACATTTTCTGAAAATTGCATGAAATTAGGTTCAGTAGTTTTGGAAAAATAATGTTTTGAAAAGAGTGGACGTGGTCATCAGTTTTCAAGACGGAACATATTTAAAAGAGTGTGCGTGGTCCGGTATTTTGCTCCAAATATGTACCTAGGGCACACACAACCCCATTGCCTACCAAAATTTATGCTGAAACCGATATAATCATAAGTTTGGCTTATACATATAGCGTTTAAAAGAAAGGCGTGGGGAAGGTACCCCACCTCCTCCGAAATGCACAAAATATACATGACAACGGCAAACATTGAGCTTTTATTGCAGATTTGGTGGGGGCGTGGTGGGGTGTTTAGGCCCCAAAGAAGTATGACGTTTTTTTAAGATATGACGTTTTTTAAATATGGCAAAGGGAAGTACCCCGCCCCTTCGAAATTCAAGAAAACATGCAACCTATTTCCACCGGAGGCCATCTATGTACATTCTCTAAAAATTTCAGTAAAATCGGTTCAGTAGGTTTGTAGATGTAACATATTTTAAAAAAGTGGGCGTGGTCAAGTCTTTGGGTCCTAAAAAGTAGTTAAGGCCAGAGACACAATCACAATTGTATCGCAAATTAATTGCCAAACCGATACATTCGTTATTATTTTAAACATAGCATTTTTAAAGAAATATGGTATAGGGGAAGTGCCCCGCCCCCTCCAAAATTAAAAAAAAATTGTAGCCCATTTTAACCGGTGGCCATCCCTGTACATTCATAGAAAAGAAAAAAAATTGAAAATTGAAAAAATGGGCGTGACCAAATATTCTTTGCATAAAAACCTAAGTCGTTTATGGCGAACATTTCACAAATTAATTCAAATCGAATTATTCAAATCGATCCAGCCGTTCTCAACTGATGCCATTACCAACGAACGACATTTGATTTTTATTTATATACATAGATTAGTATACTGTTTTCAATACATACTTACATTGCTATATATTTAAGGCTATCACAGTGTATCTTATACTCCATTGGCACAGAAGCAGGTAAATTTAATATCCTCCGGAGTGTATCACGGATACGTGTCGTACTGAAATAATCAGAGGCAGTGCGATTCCATACAGATAGGGTGCATTCCTAATAGAGAAAATTAAAATAAAAAAATTAGACAACGTTTATTAGAGTGGGGAGAAACTACTACATATAACACTTGACGACGAGTAGAGATGATGACGATGATGCCAAGAGAACCAACCGTTGGAAAAAGAAATACTCTTACCAATATATTTAATCATTGACAACTTAAATAAAACTCATGGTTTTTTGCTTTTTTTTCTTTATTTAATAATTTTTTTTGTTACCTTTATCAATTGAATATTTGTTGTTGAAATTAATATTTTTTTTGTAATTATTAATTTGTTTTTTGGTTGTTTTCTTTTTTTTTGGTTTATTATGTTATGTTCTTTGTTTGTATATTAGACCAATTAATTGCATTTTATTTTTGTTTTTATTCATCAATCCAAATAAAAAAGGAAATACTAATGTAATTAATATAAATTGTTGTTAATTTTACTCACGTTTTTTGTTTGTTGTTTTATATATATTTTTGTATTACTAACACTTAACTTGTAATTCAATAAATAACTAATATTTGTTTATTTTTTCTTTTTCTTTGTTTAATATTTGTAAATTTTTTATTAAATATTTTGTTGTTTTGTTTTTAATTTTTATTTTGTCTAAGGAAAGAGAAAAATATATAAGTTTTATTTTTTGTTCTTTTTTTAATTTTTTATAATAATTTGTTGTTATATATTAAATTGTTAAATATATATATTTATATTTATTTAATTTTTTTAACAATAAATGAGTATTTGTTTTCTCTAAAATTTTTTTATTATGTAATTAAATGTTGCAATTATAATAGTGTGTTTTTGTTGTTGTTATTTTTGTGTAATGAAGTGTTTATAAATTGAAATAATGTGTCTTGTGTCTATGTAAAGTTGTCTAAATAGGGGCAGAAAATTTGAGACAATTTTGAAAAAATTTAACGATTTATGGAAAAGCTTTCTAATTCTGTTTTACCTCCGCAAATTAACTAAAATGGCAGTACATTAAATGGAGTTACACAAAACAAAATATAGACACATATATTAAAAATGCAAGAATTCAAATCATAAATGATAGAATGTGAATCACAATGTGATTTTATTTTAAAATCCAAATGGCATCATTTGAATTTGTAATGAAATATGGCAAATTACGAATGTAATTTTCGTATAAGGGCGAAACCTAACCTCTGCGTGTTGCGTGTGCGTTCAAAAATACAAAAACAAAATACATGTATTTGTTGTTGTTTTCAATTTGAAATACATGTATATTGTTTTTGTATTTTTGAACGCACACGCAACACGCAGAGCTATAGGTTTCGCCCTAACATTTGAAATGTTTCGAATTGGAAATTTTGGAATGTTTCGAATTAAAGTTACAGGCAGATTTTCATTATTTCAAAACCATAATTTTAAATGTTATGCCTGTTCCAGAACTTGCAAGAATCTAAAATTTTTTACTACGATAATATTTTTCCTTTATGTTATCGAAAAAATAGTGAAAATTGGCAAATTCATGCAGTTCTGGAACAGACCAATTATAATCATTTCTTGCGGATCATTAATTTTATAGAAAATGTCTTTAAAACAATTATCAAGGGTTCTTAAGGAGGTCATCACTTGAATGTTGAGAGGTTTCCATTTGATTGTTGTTTTCCCTTCGATTTTTCAATCTCATATTGCATACACATAAACATATACAAACCACTGTTTACATACATGTACATATATGTATGTACTAGGGTATGATTGAAATATTTGCTCCGTTTCAGAACCTGCAAGAATCTACAAAATTTTATTCCGATAAAAATTTTCCTTTATGTTATCGAAAAAATTTGTAAAAAATAGTAGATTCTTGCAGTTCTGGAACCAATTAATAATACATTTTATTTAAATTATTATCTTTTGTTGTTGAAAAAAAAAAGATATTGAAAAATCTACCAAATTTATAGGGTAGTGTTTGTTGTAGGTGTTAAATGACAAATGTTAAATTGTAGCGGTTTAATATTTGTTTCTTTTTTTGTTGTTTAATGAGAAATAATTTAAATTGCACATTGATATACATGTGTTCTGTTGTTGTTGTTGTTTTGAATTTAAATATTTCATTTTTCCAGGCTTTGTTTAATTTTAATTGATTATTAATCGTTATTGGTTGATGTTTAGTTTTTTGTTGGTTTGTTTTTGTTGTTGTTATATAACATTTTATTCTCGTTCTGTGTAGGTGTGTATGTATATGCAATATATAATATTTTTTATATATATGTATATATAAATATGCTAAGTACAGGCTAAGTTGTTTCGTCACATGTTGTTGTTGTTTTATGTTTTGATTTTTTAATGTTATATGTAAATTGTTTTTAAATATTTAATATTTATATTTCATATACTTTTTTGTAAGTGTGTGTGTTTCTTTTTTATGTAAACAATATATTCATGTATGTATTTATCAAATACATAACTGTATTTACACACATACATATGTACTTTTATGTGATTCACTTTAGTTTTGCATTTGTTTTTTTTATTTAATTTTATGTTCAATTTAAATTTGAAAAATACTATTATTGCTTATTTTCAGATATAAACGTTATGCAAAGAGTTGATTTGTGTTGTTGAGAGAGGGGGAGAGTGGATATGGGTATTTCCACCTGAGAGAATGGGTATTCTAAAACAAATCTAACAAAATAAAAAGAAAATATTTCAGATTTTAATATCGGTTACATGACCTCCATAGAATACCATCAATCTCGGATTGTGGAAATATCCACACAATTTTCCTAAGTGTAAGTGGATGGGTATTTGTATGTGTTTTGTTTTTTATATTTATCTCTGTTTCATTTTTATTGTTTTATTCTCAGTGGGGTTATTGTTGGTGTTTGATCCTTGACTCCGTTGTTTTCCAATACACATAAACTGCATTTTTATGACTTTGATGTGTGTGTGTGTTTGTTTTATTTTTTGTCTTAGTAAGTAGAAATCAAAATGTGTTATTTGTTTGATTTATTTTATGTCATAAACTAAACTATATAAATTTAAAATTTGTCCATCCTTGTTGTTCTTTTTTGTGGTAAAGAAACCATGTTTCGCATTGTTGATTAGTTTCAATACTAGGCCCCATATAAAAAATTAGCTTTCTAAATGAAATATTTGATATGCTTTTATTCAGCTACACACTGCACAGTGGGGGCCAATATGTTAAGAAAGTGTTTCTTTACTTTAAAACAAAATGGAATTGATTTATAACAGAAATAAAATTTAGAAATGGAAATATTATGAAATCTTCTCACATTTGTCTGTTAAGGTTACGTCTACGTTACGTTTATTCCCACAATGTTTCTTAATTTATTTGAACGATCTTTTCATAGAATTTACGTCAAATAAATTGAAATAGAAAAGTTTATTGTTGTAATAAGTGGAGCGTAAATGCCTTTTCACTGTTATTTCAGCGAAAACAAGTAAAAAAGCATTAAGTTCGGCCGGGCCGAACTTTTCATACCCTCCACCATAAAATATTCATTCCTGTCCCAAACTTAAGTGAGTATGTTAAAATGTCAGGTAATGTACATAAAATGCTTCATTCGGGAGGCCCTTTTTTATGGTGCCTTTATCTAACTGTTGACAATTTTTGGTGGGCTATAAATTGGGAGGTACTGTTATATAGGGGTTATAATAAAACATGGGCCTATGTTGACAGTTTTTGATGGGAGCCTTTAATGTCAAATAACTCCTAATTCGGTTAAAAATTTAGCTAGAATCCTCAAAATATCGAAAATCGGTACATAACGTGGGAACTTCAAATGTCATTAACAGCTAGGTCGGAGGTATCTGGGCTATACGAAAATATGAACTTAAATGAACAATTTTTGTTGCAGAGTTTTTGTTCACTTTTAAATTTCAAATTACAGAAAGTTCGTCCAAAAAATAAAGCTAAGGTACGGAAAATCGGGAGGTTTGTTTTGGGGCTATACAAAAACATGGACCTACGTTCGGTTAAACATTTTAAGTAAAATCCTCAAAGTACCGAAAATCGGGAAGTGTCGTTATATTTCGGCTATGTTGAAAATTTTTGATGCAGATGTGTGGTGACCACTACAACCTTCAAATGTCAAATTACAGTTAGTTCTGTTAAAAATTGTAGCTAAAATTGCCAAATTACTGAAAATTGGGAGGTACCGTTACATGGGAGCTATATCCGAACATGGACCTATGTTGACAATTTTTGATGGAGAGGTGTTGTGACCACTATGAACTTCAAATGTCAAATTACTGCTAGTTCGGTTTAATATTGTAGCTAAAATCATCAAATTACTGAAAATCGGGAGGTACCGTTATATGGGGGCTTTCTTGACAATTTTTGGTGGAGAGGTGTGGTGACCACTAAGAATTTCAAATATCAAATGTTCAAATTACAGATAATTTGGTTAAAACTCGTTGGTAAAATTCTCAAAATACCTGAAATCGGGCGGTAACGTTATATGGGGGCTATTCCAAAACATGGACCTATGTCCACTAGTTATATAAGTTTATTGACATTTAAGAACCCTAAATGTCAATTGATAGCTAAATCGGTCTGAAAATGTAGATAAAAACTTCAAAATGCCGTAAATCGGGGGTTACCGTTATATGGGGGCTATACCAAAACGTGGACCTATGTCCACAAGTTTTGTCACATAAGTTTATTGACATTTAAGAACTTCAAATGTCAAATTATAGCTTCATCGGTCTGAAAATGTAGCTAAAAACGTCAAAATACCGTAAATCGGGGGGTACCGTTATATGGGGGCTAAACCAAAACGTGGACCTATGTCCACAACTTTTGCTATATAAGTTTATTGATACTTAAGAACCCTAAATGTCAAATTATAGCTAAATCGGTCTGAAAATGTAGCTAAAACCGTCAAAATACCGTAAATCGGGGGGTACCGTTATATGGGGCCTAAACCAAAACGTGGACCTATGTCCACAACTTTCGTTATATAAGTTTATTGACGTTTAAGAACCCTAAATGTCAAATTATAGCTACATCGGTCTGAAAATGTTGCTAAAAACGTCAAAATACCGTAAATCAGGGGTACCGTTATATGGGGGCTATACCAAAACGTGGACCTATGTCCACAAGTTTTGTTAAATAAGTTTAATGACACTTAAGAACCCTAAATGTCAAAATATAGCTAAGTCGGTCTGAAAATGTAACTAAAACCGTCAAAATACCGTAAATCGGGGGTACCGTTATATGGGGGCTATACCAAAACGTGGACCTATGTACACAACTTTTGTTATATAAGTTTATTGACATTTAAGAACCCTAAATGTCAAATTATAGCTACATCGGTCTGAAAATGTAGCTAAAAACGTCAAATTACCGCAAATCGGGGGGTACCGTTATATGGGGGCTATACCAAAACGTGGACCTATGTCCACAACTTCTAATATATAAGTTTATTAACACTTAAGAACCCTATATGTCAAATTATAGCTACATCGGTCTGATAATGTAGCTAAAAACGTCAAAATACCGTATATCGGGGGGTACCGTTATATGGGGGCTAAGCCAAAACGTGGACCTATGTCCACAACTTTCGTTATATATATTTATTGATACTTAAGAACCCTAAATGTCAAATTTTAGCTAAATCGGTCTAAAAATGTAGCTAAAAACGTCAAAATACCGCAAATCGGGGGGTACCGTTATATGGGGGCTATACCAAAACGTGGACCTATGTCCACAACTTTTGTTATATAAGTTTATTGACATATAAGAACCCTAAATGTCAAATTATAGCCAAATCGGTCTGAAAATGTAGCTAAAACCGTCAAAATACCTTAAATCGGGGGTACCGTTATAAGAGGGCTATACCAAAACGTGGACCTATGTCCACAACTTTTGTTATATAAGTTTATTGACACTTAAGAACCCTAAATGTCAAATTATAGATACATCGGCCTGAAAATGTAGCTAAAAACGTCAAAATACCGCAAATCGGGGGGTACCGTTATATGGGGGCTATACCAAAACGTGGACCTATGCCCACAAGTTTTGTTATATATATTTACTGACACTTAAGAACCCTAAATGTCAAATTAGAGCCAAATCGGTCTGAAAATGTAGCTAAAAACATCAAAATACCGTAAATCGGGGGGTACCGTTATATGGGGGCTATACCAAAACGTGGACCGATATAGCCCATCATCGAACTTGACCTGCCTGCAAACAAAAGACGCATTTTCCCAAAATTTCAGCGTCCTATCTCCATTTTTGTGGATGCTAGAGTGATTACCACAGACGGACGGACGGACGGACGGACGTGCTCAGATCGACTTAGAATTTTACCCTGATCAAGAATATATATACTTTATGGGGTCGCAAATGAGTATTTCAATGCGTTACAAACGGAAAAACAAACTTAATATACCCTCCATACTATGGTGGAGGGTATAAAAAGAGAGAATTTGGGAGAGTATCTCACATTTATGCTACGTTTACATATTTATAGCTTCACAGTTATGCTATGTTTATGGTAACATCTCTTCAAGCATGAAATAAGAGTTCCAAACATAGAAGCTTTGTACATGAAAAATAAGGATGTACATAAAAAATGTCAATAAAATTAAATATATTTATTTCAAAATAAAAGAATTTGTTGTTTTTTGTTTTTTCTTTTACATTAAATTAAAATATTTTTGGTTTTATTTGTTTATTTTCATATTATTTTATATATTGTGCTATTTGTTGTTTGTCTTCCTTTTGTTGTTGTTCTTGTAGATGCTAAATTGTTTGCTGGGTATATTGTTTGCGGGTTGCATTTTGAATTTTGTTACAATTAAATTGGCATAATACTAAAGATTTAGATTATGCAATGGATTTATGCATAACAATGAGTTTATTTGTGGTTATAGAAGTTGTTGTTTTGTTTAGTTTTTATTTTTTGTTATTATAATTTTGTTTTACCTAAATGTATTAATTGATCTCTTGAGTGTTTTTTTTATTAAATTTGTTTTTTTTAATCAATGAAAATTTATAAATGTTTAATTTGTTTTTATTATATATAAGAATACACAATTGTCTATAGGGTTATTCGTTTGTTTTGTTTTTTTTTTTTTCCAAAAAATGTGGCCTCATTTTGGTTGTGTGTTTCTTTTATTTTTCATTTATTTATAAAGCAAAATGTAATAAAATTATAAATTACAATAATAATTACACATTAACATAGACACTGAGAAGAAAAATATTTTTTGTTTTAGAATTTTTTTACCTAAAAATTTATAAATCTAGTACTAATTGTATATATATTTTATCTTATATAAGACATAAAGAATTGCAAGCTATTGATTTCCATGGGTGGAGGTATGACTTAATTGTTATTTTTTTGTTTTAATTAATAACAAAAATATTTTGGATAGATATTTTTTTTTGGAATATGGAATTAATAGAAAGGGGGCGGGAAGTAACAGTTATTTACAAGTACACATACATAGATAATTTGTAATACTCTTCTTCTTTTTTGTATTTATTTAATATTTTATAAACCATTTCCTTAATAAAATTGAAAAAAAAAGAATATTTAAATTAATATTTGAATAAAAATACGATTATAATAAATCTTAATAAACTACTACTACACAGAATCGTTGTAATTTGTTATTTAAACATGTTTAATATTGCAATAATAAATCAAAACATGGGAGTCAAATAGTTTCTTCGTACATTTAATTCAAATGAATAAGTTAAATAAGCATTATTTGTTGGAACAATGCCATCAAAAATATATTTATAGCTGGGGTCCTTTGCAGGTAAGAATAAAAAAATTCCATTTGCACAAAAGTTGCAAAAATCGAAACAAAGTTTAAGAGAGTGCAAACGTAATTTGGATAATGTAAATTCATTATCAACGTTGTTTGACTAATTTAAATACGTTATCCACGTTATTTCCATTATTTAAATACATTATCCATGCTATTTGGATAATATATATAATATTCCATTATTCACGTTATCTGGATATATGTATATAATAATATAGATACATCATCCACATTATTCGGATAATGTAGATACATTATCCACGTTATTTGCATAAAAGAGATATACTATCCGCATTATTCGGATAATGTAGATACATTATCCACGTTATTTGAATAAAGTAAATACTATTTAGATAATGTAAATACATTATCCACGTTATTTGGATAATGAAAACAATCCACATAATGTGGATAATGTAAATACATTATACACTTAATTTGGATAATGTAAACACTGTATTCACCCTCTGTGAATGTTGCAGAAACATTATCCACGTAATTTGGATAATGCCAATATATTATCCACTTTGTTAATCCACGTTATTTAGATAATTTATGTACCTTATCCACGTTATTTGGATAATGTAGATACATTATCCACGTTATGAGGATATTGCAGATACATTACCCACGTTATTTGGATAATGTATGCACCTTATCCACGTTATATGGATAATGTATGTACATTATCCTCGTTATGTGGGTATTGCAGATACCTTATCCACGTTATGTGGATATTGTAAATACATTATCCACGTTATTTGGATAATGCAGATACACTATCCTTGTTATTTGGATACACTATTGAATGTAAACATGTTATCCACTTTATTTGGATAATGTAATGACATTATTCGCGTAATTTGGATAATCTAAAAACCTTATCCACGATATGTGGATAATGTAAATACATTATCCACTTAATTTGGATAAAGTAAATATTTTATCCACGTTATGTGGATACTGCAGATACATTATTTACGTTATGTGGATATTGTAGATACATTATCCACTTAATATGAATATTGTAGATACATTATCCATGTAATTTGGATAAAGTATATATATTATCCACGTTATGTGGATATTGTAAATACATTATACACGTTATTTGGATAATATGGTACACTATCCAAGTTATTTGGATAATATAGGTACACTATCCAACTTATTTGAATGTAAACATATTATTCACGTTATTTGGATAATGCAAAAACATTATCCACGTTATTTGGATAATGTAGATACATTATCCACGTTATGTGGATATTGCAGATACATTATCTACGTTATTTGGATAATGTATGCACCTTGTCCACGTTATATGGATAATGTATGTACATTATCCTCGTTATGTGGGTATTGCAGATACCTTATCCACGTTATGTGGATATTGTAAATACATTATCCACGTTATGTGGATATTGCAGATACATTATCCACGTTATTTGGATGATGTAGATACATTATCCTTGTTATTTAGATACACTATTGAATGTAAACATATTATCCACTTTATTTGGATAATGTAAAGACATTATTCACGTTATTTGGATAATCTAAAAACCTTATCCACGATATGTGGATAATGTAAATACATTATCCACTTAATATGAGTATTGTAGATACATTATCCACGTAATTTGGATAATGTAAAAACTTTATCCACGTTATGTGGATACTGCAGATACATTATTTACGTTATGTGGATATTGTAGATACATTATCCACGTAATTTGGATAATGTAAAAACATTATCTACGTAATTATTCTGCTATTGAAGTACGTTTGCCTCAACCATAAAAAAACTCTGACAGAATTTTTTGCAAAAAATTGGTATAGGAAAAAGTACCGGAACGATGTTAATGTAGAAGTTATGATAATTAGCTAGTGTTCAATTCAATTCATTTATCATATTATTATCATTAATTCAATTTTGTTGTGATGAACAACACAGCTACAACTATTTGATATTTTTGTAAAATGTCTGTTTATTATTTAAGTCTTATAAATTATTAAAAACTATAAAAACAATTAAAAATAGTTAAATTACATTTTGCAATCAAACTTTTAACCTTCTTATTTTTTTGTGAGTAGTTTTAATTCATTTAAACTTCTTCTTATGACACAACTGCACAATTTTGTTTCAAGTTTTTTTTTTGTATTATTTATTTAAAAACCATACACATTCTCTTCCACCAACCCACCCGCCTGCGCCCGGGAATGCTAATATAACTTTCAACACTTTTTTTTGTTGGTTTTGCTCCTGCAAAAATTGTTAAAAAATTTAGGTAGCTGTTCCTCCTCTTTGGTTATATTGTTGCTGAAATGGTTGCCAACACTTGGGTTATTTGTTAGCTTTGCCTTTTGCCTTTCCTTGTGGCTCCTGTGCTGAAATACAAACAAACAAGAAACCATATGGCGTTGTGGTACAAAGAGTTCACGTTATGCGAAATGAAATTATTGTGTGTGGAAACGCTAAAATTGTGTGAATCTTTTATAACAAACCATTTGCAATGTTTCGTCGTTTTTTTCTGTTTTTCTTTCACTGATTGCCTCACGTTCCTTTGTGATTTTTCATATTTTAATTTGTTCCATTTAATAAGAAATGCTTTCAGTTTTTGAAATGGGAAAAATTTGTTCATTGGTTTGTACTTTGTAACTTTTAATGTAATTATCATTATTGTTTGGAGCGGTAAAGTAGGCGGCAGCATATTTGACTTTGCATTATTTATGAGCCTTTTATTATGCGCCTTTAAGTATGCAATATATGGATGTATGTTTGCTAAAGCAAAATAATTTTATATTATTTAAACAAAGAGTTTTAAAGCTTTTCATAGAGCTCAAATACTTAAAATATATATTAAGTTAATGCAATTTTAATGATATTTATCCTTGATGTTATTGCTTAAAAATAACACTTTAATCAATAAATAATATATTTAATATAATGGAAATATGCAATAAATTTGTATTCATTTTGTGTCAACAAAAAGTAACAGTTTTCAATTAAATTCCATTAATCCCTTAAAATATGCTATGAATTTTTAATGAATTTCAAACAAAATAATTTTTAATGTAATTTATTTGATACAAAAATTCGGTAAATTGTAGTTGTTTCTCTTCTTCTTTCCCAGAAATTGTTGTTAACATTTTGTCTCTGTGTCACAGCATATAGAGCTTCAGGCGAAATTCATGTTAAATTTCCCGATGCATAAATTCCATTACACAAAGGTTTGGTATTTTTAATAATCAAATTGTTAGCGTAAATGGAAATATTTGGAATGCAATTTAGTAGCATTGACATTTGTGTGAAACTTTATGTTCATTTGTTGTTATTGTACAATTTTAAGTGATTTATTTACTACCACTATAGTTATAAATGACCAAAAGTTATTCACTGTACTAACAATTATAAATTTTTAACGTAATTTATAATAAAACAAATTGTTTATTATGCATGACACATTTAGGCATTATGTCTTGTACGACAACAACAACAATATTTCCGCCTATGGAGTCCATAATAGAAGTGCTACTTTACTAAGACAGCTATCGATATGTGTTATTCAAAATAACGTTGACTTAATTGTTTCACACGTCATTAGCTGTTAAAAAAAAATAAAACTGCGTTGTAAGGTGTTTGGTATTTTTCCCCAAATGCGGACAGACGGCAACGTTAATTTGCATTATGATCTGCATTTAGATTTACCCTGACAGACGACAAATTCTGCATTTACGAAACAGCTGATTGCTGGTTAACATGTAGTTTGTTGTTGTTTGCACTGCAATTTGTTTACACCGCATTATCATTTACACTGCAGTATCCACTCCATGTGTCTCAGAGCATATTCATGGCTCTCCTTTACAGCATTGCCATATTGAAATACCTATTTTGTGCATTAAGAATGTGGATAAAGCACGAATGAATTTGAATTAAGACAGTTAATGGGTATAAAACTTATATTCAAATTTAGGATTTTTGTGATTGTTTAACTCGGAATTTGTGTATCAAACAAAGTAACACAAACAATAAACCAATAACAACATGAAAATATGGTTTAATGTGGTTGCATTAAATAAGAAAACTATTCATGGGGTACCAAGAGATCATTGATTACTGACTTATAGCACGTTTTTTATATTTTGGCCTAAAACAACCAAAACCATTCAGATACTCAGACAAAAATTGTAGCCAAGACAATAGTTAAGAGCTCTCTGTACATCGCGAAAGCATTGGAACGCTCCCTCATACAGTTTTGGCCTCGTGAACGTGCAAATTTTGGTAATTTATCAATATTTTTACGAAAAATGTTCACATTCAAAAAGCCAAAATTGCCTGAAGGAACATTCTAATGCTTTTCCAAAGGGAGTGACCGATTTGGTCCATACTTTGTTCAAACGTAGATCAATTTAGAAGATGTGCCATATCAGTCCGCTACTTCGGGTACCTCCCAAACAAAGGTTCAACAAAGGTTCCATACTTTGAACATCGTAATGTTTCTACCAGACATAGATCAAGTTCGAATAGGGACTTTATCGATCCACTACTTCGTTTATCTCCCTCACATTATTTCGGAAAAATTCAGTTTAAGGCCTGCTCTCGAATCGAATTGATTTTGTTTTTTGCACCAGGTTGTTCTCGCAAGCCCTTTTTCGGCGGTACAATTTTTTGAGGGGGCAAGTCAATACTTCGATTAACCTTCGATTAACCTTGAAGATGAACCATCACCCCCACAAAAGTTCAAAAGTTTTTGCTATTCGATCATTCTTAAATATATTAACGGATTTGATCCACATCGTTACATAAAATTTCAAAATTGTTCGCATAAGTGCAATTCAAGGACTCTCCTCGCATCATCATTATTTGCAGCAGCTTGTTCTCGCTAGTCGGTTTTCGTAAAATTTTTGGTAAAATTTTTTGGAGGGGCAAGACAATACTTCGAAAGCTTCAAAAAACCCTGACGGCACCAACTAAAATGACTGATGAGCAAGCAATCCCACGGAAGCTGGTTTTTCGTAACGGATTGACCCGAAACCATAGTATTTCGACAAGCGGCTGCCAACCCAGCAATAAAACCTATGCTTAGTTGTAGATTTCTATACTGTTACAACAACAACAGCAACTAAGGAGCACGATAACGTACGAATTGAGTATCCGACCTATATAGAACAACGCATCCCTCAGAAAAGTTCAACATTAGCTTAAGTGTAGTTTAAGGGCTGTTCGAGGATCGTTTTGAAGTTTTTACTGAAAAAAAAACAGGAAAATCGACAGTCAAAACTGATCGCGTGTACCCCGCTTAAGAGCTCTAAAATGGCACAATAACTTTATTGTTGTAAGGTAATTCAGCTTAATCTCAGTTTTGCTGTTTTTAAATGTTTAAAACAACAAGTTTTTTAAGAGTTATGCAGTTAACATTGATTTAATTACGGGAAAAGCAGAGAAGATTAGTTTCGTCCAACGCCACTTGGACTCATCAGTTCTCTTAGTTCTTTGTATTGAAACGAAAAACTCTTCCCCAATTTTATGACGACTAGAGCTCAAGAATAAACGTGTCCGATAAATTCGTTTTTTAAATATAAAAACAACAAAATTGAGATTAATCTGAATTACCTTACAACAATAAAGTAATACACATCTCAACAAAACTTCCAAAGTGAATCTCGATCCATTTGTTCAGATACCTCCGCCGCTAAGGTTCCAAACTTTTGCTCTTTAATCGAAATCAAATTTATTAGCAAAATGTTCGCATTTATTCGGAATGTCAAAAATGCCTAAAATAAATACCCGAAAATTTTATATATTCTTGTCAGCAAGTGCATACGTCCAAAATAAGGCCACAAACTTCGAGGGTATACATATCTCTGTAGGCGAATCCGATTGATACGTTTTTTACTTGTTTATCTCAAAATAGATGTCATTTCTCAGTACTATAATTTCCCACTTTTACTCTCTCGAGTCCAGACGTTGAGTGCGTAGACATCATCAGCTTGATCTTTTGCGAATTTTTTAAAGGTATCTATTACTTCTTTCAAGCATTGATTCATGATGTTACTTTCCACGGTATAAGTATATTTATAAAATTTCGCATCTCGCAGTAGGATTTTGAAAACATCACACGATAGGCTGCCTACTTATCCGAAACCTTATTTGGCATTCAACTGGTTCTGATAAGTTTTCCCCAATTTTAGGTGTAGGTTGTGCATCAGCATATGTTAGTGGATTATTTACAAGGTCCAAAGCTTGAATTTATAATGAACTAGCTGAACCCGGTGCGCTTCGCTACCCTGAATAAGGTAAAATATATTTTGACAAATTTATTTGTAGGCCAATTTTCATCTCATTGCAACTTTCATTAAAATCGGGTATATAAAGCGTGTTTTTGCATCAAATACATGAAATCGGACGAAAATATATATATGGGAGATATATCCAAATCTGAACCGATTTCAATATAATTTGGCATACTCATTTCTGCAACAAATTTAGTCACACATTCCAAATTTCATTGAAATCGAACATATGTAGCGTGTTTGATATATCAAATACTTGAAATCGGACGAAAATATATATGGGATCTATATCCAAATCTGAACCGATTTCGAAATTGTTTGGCACATTTTGTTATAAGCCACGTTCCGTCACGCATTCCAAATTTCATGGAAATCGGATATATATAGCGTGTTTGGTACACCAAATACTTGAAATCGGACGGAAAAAATATATATGGGAGCTATATCCAAATCTGGACCGATTTCGATATATTTTGGCACATTTATTTTTAGGCTAAAATCCATCACACATTTCAAATTTGGAGTCTGTATCTGTAACCGTTCTATAGATATTTGCATACAAAGTTTAAATTTTTTGGAGGTACCTCCGATTCTGATGCTATATCTCCGGATCAAAGCGGAATTTCGAAACTTTTTATAGCCTATGTTACTTTCAGGAGATTTAGTAATATACCCTGAAAATTTCAGCAAGATCGGTTCAGAGGTTTTTGAGTCTATAAATTTCAAACAAACAAACATACAAACATTTTTCTATTTTATATATATAGATGCACAATTATATAATTGGTAGAGCCCCGAAATGCTTGCTCGAATTCGAGCAGTGAGTGAAAACTTTTCTCAAAACTGATAAATATTTATTGTTGTTGAATTCAAATTACAAAACCTTTTAGTAATATAATAATAACATGGTCAAATTCCATTTCATTCTTCCATTAAATCCAGAAAAAAACTCTGCACAATATTAAAATAAAAAAATAAACTAATATTACATTCCCCTAAATTGCTATGTACTTTCCATTTTGGCAAATCAATAAAACTTTTTGCATATCCATTAAGGAACAAAACTTCTAGGAACAGCAACTCCACAACAAAAAAGCAACTACAAAACAATTGAATTGTATAAATTTGATTTCTACATTTGTGCAAAGGGAAATAATGTATGTTTTCTAATATTCTCCACCCCTTATATTTCAAAAGTAAATTCATAAAAAACAATGTTTACTAAAAATGAAAAACATTTTGTTTTGAAATTCTTTCCATCAAAAAAATTCCATTAACTTTTTTACCCCTTTCTTGACGATAACTTTTATCGGACGGAAGGGGGTTTAGACCAACATGTATACAAGCAAGTTAACACTGACTTGTGAGCAACAATTCTTTGTATGTTGTTCGCAATCATGTCTATATTTACGTCTACACGTCAGTTTCTTTCTTGTAAAAACAAAAACCTTGAACTGTCAACAATAATTTGGGTCAAGTTTTTTCTTCAGTCTTTCTTTCTTGACGTACAATAAACTAGTGGCATTTTGAGTATTCAGTTGATATTAGTAGTCACTGAGCATTTTTTTGTACTACGCGAAAATATTTCAAATTGCTGCCCTTTTTGTTGTACATACACACACCGCGTATGTACATATATTTATACTTCCTTATAAGGAATTTTTGTGTGTTTAATGCAAAATTAATTTTAACGGAATTTTTGTGTAAAATAAATAAAAAAGAATCAGTCGACTGGACAGCAAGCAAAACACAATCAGTCCGTGACTGTGCAAAAAATTATTCCTCTCTTTTCCACACTAGAGCGATTTCATAAAAAAAAATGTCACGAAATTAGGCGATCTTAGATCGTGTTCCCCACTTCCCAATCCCATGATATTATTCTACATTGGAACTCGATCGCATAATTTCATGAAATTTTTTCAATGAAATCACTCTAGTGTAGAACGGGACTTAGTAACCATGTTTAGTCCAAAAATCTAATATCCCTAAAAGTATGCATCACATAAAATATTTTCTGTTTTGTTACATTCCACATCCAAGTAATTTTTTTTACAATATTCCATAAATTGTTCAACTTTTATTAATCCATTTAAAGTACATTTCAATGGAGAGAGACATTGAATTAAATGGGAAATACAAAAACAACAAAAACAGAATATAATGGAACTGTTTCAAGTTTGTTAGCGCAGCTGTATTATGGGCATCATCACGAGTTGCTGATGATGATTATGGAGCTTTAAGGACACCAACACCAGAAACAGACATTAACAAAGTGAATTGAATGAGTGAACGAATGAACAAAATTGACCGGATACAATTTCGTTTCCGTGCTCATATTAAATGAACAGATGTGTGCAGTGTATATGTATGTATGGATGGTTATCCTAGTGACTCCGAAACTATAAAGGATGATACAGATATATCTACATATGCAAGTAAAACATATCTTTTGTTTTTGGTTGTAGAAGAAAAATTACCATTTATTCATTGGATTAATGGATTATTAGGAGGGAATGAAATAAAGAAATGTATTGCAGTTAAACTTCTCTATAGCGTAGCTGCTGCTGGGGTCGAAGAAATACTATATTATAGAGAAAATTTGTTATAGACTATTTTGTACGGGAACTCGTATTTTTATTTTATAAATAGATTTGCTATAGAGAATTATTCGTTATAGAGATGTTCGCGTCCAGACAACTGCAGTAACTGTTGCAAAATTATGAATGAAAATCGTCGATTTCTTTTTGTTTTCCGTTCATATATTTTGTTTTTATTCATGTTCTTTTGTTTTCAACACATTTCAATTATTATCTCACACATTTTTACAAAAAATATCAAAAATTTGTCAACCCTACTGCCTGTAAAAATGATGGACAGCTTGGAGCCAACCGACAAATGTATGTATGTGTTAGTAAATCAGAGTTGTATTTGAAGACAAATTGTCTGGTGTAAACGCCTAGTAATATTATTATTAAATAGATATTGTTACTATTATTATTATTATTATTATTATTATTATTATTATTATTATTATTATTTTTATTGTTATTATTAATATTTTTATTATTATTACTTTTTTTATTATTATTATTACTATTATTATTATTATTATAATTTATTATTATAATGTATTATTATTTTATTATTATTATTATTATTATTATTGTTAAGATTATTATTTATTATTACTATTATTATGATTATTAATAATAAATAATAATCATAATTACTATTTTTTATTATTATGATAATTATCATTATTTTTGGAAATTCTTATTTCAAATTTGTATCGTCTCATCTTAATATACCTTTAGTTTGTCATATGCACGTATGTACATATGTATGCTGCATTCACACACCAATGTCGTTGTCACAACTCGTCCAGTATTTATGGCGAACAATTTCACTTGTTAGAGTAGCTGCTGATGTTGTTGTTATTATTGTCGCAGTGCCACACCAACACTTCCTTCCGGCCATGATGACTCTCAACACTTTGAACTAACTAAATATTTTGTAGTAAAATGGGGATTTTACAACGAAATCCAACCATGAATGTGAATACAAAGCTAGTAGGATATACATATACAAAGGGGACCCCCCTCATCATGTTTCCACTTATTAATGAAGAGCAAAAAAAGAAAGATGTATAAATTGGCCAACAAAAGAGAATTTGCTCTGGGATACAACCAACAATTCACTTGGCAATTCGCATGCATTTTTATGCTCTATTTTCTACGAATATTTAATTTATTTTCTGAAATAATTTTATGCATGTAGCAATTTTATTCTTCATTCATTACGGGTTTTAGAATTTAACAATTGTAAAATTACAAAATTTACATACATTGCGACACAAACAATATAAATTGTTGGGAGATTACACAGAGTAAATTTATTGTAAACGAAAAGAAGTGTTTTTCATTTCTAATCCACTTTTAGTTTTAGAAAACTGTTGATTACTAAAAACCAACGATATATGTATGTATGTAGTTGTATATAGTATACTTGAAGGAGGAAGTGTTTGGCTATAAAATTGTTGCCTGCTTGTGGGTAGATGGATGATTGTTGTTGAATCTCTTCAAACTCCAAATTAATTCAATGTAAAACATATGTAGTAAGGAAATTAAATCACATAACAAGCATATCACATGTACTAAGTCAGCCTTAGGTTATATTTTCGAAAGAAAAATGGATAACATGAATACAAATGAAATGTTTTCTTTTAATATGCATTTCTGGAAAGTCAAATAAAGTCAAGGGAGATTTTAATGTAATATTTTAGTATTACTTATATTACCCGGAGCTGTATGAGGTATATGCTACAAATTAAATAGTTAAACGTATCAAACTACAAAGGTTGCGCTGGCTAGGTCATGTTGAAAGAGTGTATAAAGATGCTCCAACTAAAACGTGTTTGAACTGGACTCCCTAAATAATGTTCCTTATATAAAAATCCTTCAGCTACAAATTCTAACGGTATTCACTCATTGATTTACAAAAGTCACACTTCTGAGATGTACGCACAAGCTATGTTTTCGATAAAAAATATTTCAAACAATTCAATTTACACAATTCATTCAACTAAATCAAAATTTGTCATAACAGTCCATAAACTTCACATTAATTATCTAAATTGACATACACATAAATTGTATTACAATATTTGCCTTTACATAACACATCACGCATAACATTTAAGCCTTTGTCCATATGTAAATAATAATTTATTCTAAGTTCACAAATCAATTTAGCATAAATTCCCTATATAGTTGATTTGAAAATTACACAATTATTTAACTCATTATTTCTTAATGTCGGTCGCCGCATTACATTACAGTAAAGTAAGCCGTATTTAGTTTTTAAAAATTCATTTACAATTCTGTCCAATAATGGCCATCTAATCCCCTGTCAATTGATGTGCCGTTATGATGAGAATGCAAATTCACAACTTTATGAAATCAGAAAAAATAAAATAGGGAGGTGAATACATAATCTAAGGATTAGTTGTGAATTCGCATTTCATACACCCACATATACGTATGTATGTATATATGTGTTCGTGTTATTTGTTTATGCAAATGTGATTTTGTTTATTCAATATCGTAGTTGGTTGATATTGAAGAGAGTTATGAAAAATCTTATATATGCACGCATATGAACTGAATTTTTAGATTTTTTGTTGGATAGAAATTATGTGTATATTCTTAAATTACGGGGAATTACTGGTCATTATCGAGAAAAATGGAAAGAAAATTAAAGCGTTGTAGCAAAGACCAGAAAGACTACTAAAAACTTTGGTGCGAGAGGTGTATGAAGGAAAGGCCCTAACTAAATAATGGAATATTTCGGATTATTGAAAAATTTGGAAGTCAATATGCTAAATTTCAGGAAAATAGGTTTACAAATGTGACCAATGTCAAATACCTCAAATCGAGGGAGGGGGTGCGGGGAATAGAGTATAACAAGAAGGGGGGATGATCATATAGCAAAACGGAGACCTATGTACGTTCAAAATTTGTTGGCACATAGGTTTGGTAATCAGTCACATTTTACACATTTTCTAAATATATAAGATTATTATTTACAATAGGCTTGATATTGTCGGATACTCGAAATCACAGCCAACGTTGTGAAAACTCTCATCGTAATCATAATGTCATTGCAAAGGGTTGGTGAAAATGACATGCCAAAGCATTGGTGAAAATGACATGCTTTGGATCCAAAAATGAATAGCATCTTTTGGAGTCCACGCTCATATAAAATTCATCGATGAAGATGCTAAAAAGATGACATGCCAGATCACTTTCACCCATGATTGAATGACATCTTTGGCATCGAACATTTTGCTGGGAATAATAATAATAATAATAATAATAATAATAATAATAATAATAATAATAATAATAATAATAATAATAATAATAATAATAATAATAATATTTTATTTATAATTAATATTATCATTTGGAAGAAATTTTACGAATTGCTTAATTTCCGCCATATCGGGTAATCAATTTGTAAGTTATATTTGGTGTCGGAGGGGCTTTTGAGTTTTTAAGACATTATCTTAGGAATTATGGGACTGTCCGCAAAGAACTTGTATCGTCTTAATTGCGGTTGCAACGACCATCTGCTGCAAAAAACTCAAAACGATCCGATACCTTTCATAAAGTTCACTTTTTAGAATTTTTTTAATATTTTCGTTGTTACCCGGAGGAGTGGACCGATTAGTACCTATTCGAATTTGATGCAAGTTTGGACAAAATATTAAATATTCGAGAGTTTGGCTGTTATAAATATCAAATATCAAAAAAGTGACAACAGGTAAAAAGGCGTTAAGTTCGGCCTGGTCGAACTTTTTATACTCTCCACCATAAAATATTCTGAACTAAAATGCAATAATTATTTTCTTTCCTGTACACAATATTTTTATACCCTCAGCATTTATGCTAACGAGGGTATATGTATACACTTTCATACGGGCAAAATGTGCCTCATCGAAATAATGGTTTTAGACCCCAAGTATGTTTGCACGAAATGTGTTTCAGACAATTTGTAGTCGATTTAGCAATGTCCGTCCGTCTGTCTGTCTGGCTGTTGCGCACGTAGTTTAAGTTCGAAGATGGGTTATATCGGTCCACTCCTCCCGGTACCTCCCCTAATAAAGTTCAAGAATGTTCGGAAAATTTGTGCGAACGATAACTCTTGAAGGCAGTAACCGATTTGGTCCATACTTTGCACATCGTGAAATTTATACCAAACTTAGACGAGGTTCCAATATGGACTCAATCGGTCCACGCCTTCGGGTACCTCCCACACAAAATTTCGGAAAAGTTCAGTTTAGGACCTGCTCTCGAATCGTTTTGACTTTTGTTGTAACAACTTGTACTCATTGCCCTCCATACGACGGTACCAATTGTATCAGGGGCAAGTCCATACTTCCTGAGAAAACAGCCTGAAAGGTTCACAAAACCCCTATGACACCGTGTGTCTTGGTTGGAGCGCAAGATAACTCTCGAACGGATCAGCCTATTCGATCCAAAATTTGGCTTTCATAATATTTTGTCCAAACATAGTTTAAGTTCGAAGATGGGCCATATCGGTTCACTCCTTCACGTACCTCCCGCACAAAAGTTCAAAAATGTTCGGAAAAATTGTGCGCCCGACAACTCTTGAAGGGAAGGGCCGATTTGGTCTATACTTTACGCATAATAATATATCTACCAGATATAGATCAGGTTTGAATATGGACTATATGTGTCCATTCCTTCGGGTACCTCCCACACACAATTTCGGATAAGTTCACTTTAAGACCTGCTCGTGACTAACTTTGAATTCTGTTGAAGCAACTTGCAATCGCTGTCTCAATTACGACGGTAAAAGTTTTTTCAGTGGCAAGTACAATAACTCTCGAACTGATAAACCGATTTAGTCTTAAATTTGGTCTTAGTCATATATTGTCCTAACATAGTTTAACTTCTAAAATGGCGCATATCGGTCCTCTCCTTAGGATACCACCCCCAGAAAGGTTCAACATTTGTGTCCAGGTGTAGTTTAGGGTCTGTTCGGAGATCCTTTGGAAATTTATACCGATGATGTTCTTTGTGGTCCTGTTTACTACCATATTATGTTTTCCGTTGACAAGCCCATGCTTCCTGGCGTTATGGTCCAACAGGTATACGATAACCCACTGAAATGACTAGTGTGCGCGATATCTATGGGAAACATATGACTCTCAAAATAAGACCCACTTCCGTAATGCATTATGTCGGTCCATTCCTCCTCCGCAAAACTTTTGAACTATAATCCTAATCCACATCTTTATCGGAGAGTTCAAATGTCCAAAAAGTGACACAAATTTCTGAAAAGACCCTAAATACATTCTATCTGTTCGTAGATTAAAGTTTCAATTCACACAGGCTGAGGGTATATCTCTGTCGGGAGTTGGGAACAGAACCTTTTACCCCGGTTATATTAGCCGGCTTCGCCAGAATATGTGCATAAAAATTATGTGTTTTTTAGAACCGCTATATCTAAAGAATGGTTCCTTCTAGGAAAAAAAAATTATAAAAACCAAATTTGTGGATAATTTTTCTGTCTACAATATATACTCTAATCACTTTTTGATTAGACCAGCCGTTCTCAAAAAAATCCGAAAACCTAAATAAACCCTTTAAGTTTCACCTTTGACCCCGAATAATTTTTTTTTGCACACGTGGGATCGGACTGATTAGGACGTTGCTTCTAACGACAAACCATAGCTCTACACCAAAATTCAACTTTGTGGGAATTTTTCAATGTTTCAATTTCAATGTCTGACTGGGCTATAATATACCCTCAATACTATCGTCGATGATATAAAAAGTGATGAATTTTCTACATTTTTCATTTTTTGACCATAAAACGAAGTTTTTTCTAAATAATATGTTAAGTGAAATTGTAGTCAGAGACAATAGCTAAAACTTTACAACTTGGAAAATAAGTAAAAAATTCAAATAGTTTACGAAATATGAGCCCAAGAAAATTTGCAAATTTTCCAAAAAAGAAAAAACTGCAAGTCATAATGTGGAAGCTCGATTTTCACCGTAGACGTAGGGTCTAGTAGACTTTTTTGCTCAGTACAATCCCAAGAATCAGAAACGCGAAGCACCTCTTAAAATGTTCAAATCATCCTATTATTTGTAGTACACAATATACTTATCATATACATAGGTACTACAAAAATGTATAAATTTCTTTGTGCGCTATAAATACTTATTAAGATATTCATTTAGATTTTAATAGAAATTTAAAATTCAAAGACATGAACAGAAAGAAAATGCATTGTATTAAACAATACAACAAAACAACAATAATGACAAGGAAAATCCTTTTGTTTGGCTCCGTCATACAAAATCCCAAGCAATCATCGTTTAATGGTTTCAGCTGTTGATTGCAACAAATTGTTATGGCATAAAAGAGCTATTAAAAATAATTTTCTTAAAACATTTTGTTGTGGCGGTAAGGATATTTATGGCTTTTATTAACTGACGTTTCTAAGTTTTATTGTATTTAAAGTGTAATTTTAAATAATGGGTTTATATCATGTTTAAATTCCCTGGTTAAGCTCCTTTATTTGACATATATTCATTGGAATTGACAATGTGAATTCACTGGACGTACCAATACTTTAATTTTTTATAACACCCACTGTATAATTGATTTTAAAAGTTTTAATAGAATTTATAATGTCAATGAACATCTATGAAACAAATGATCTGTTATCTGGTCCATTGTTGACCTTTACAAACACAATACGCATGTACATATGTTAGTGTGTGTTTGTGCCATCCCCCTTTCACATAGTTTACAGACCATTGAGCAGCTATTCGCCTCCATTCAAGTTCATAGACAATAACTACATATCTATGTATGTATGCATAAACACGTACACAGACACAAAATATTAAATTATCCTTTAGTTTCATCATCCACTGTGACCGTGGGAGAAAGGCTAGGTAATAATAATAATTTTATGCTTGTGCTGCAAATGTCATGGCTTCTGGTGGACCGGAGACAGAAGGAGAAATTTTTGAAAAATTTTACAGTTTATAAATAGCACCAACAATATAAATGGATGTTTTAAAAATATGCATACATCAATTTAAAAATAACGACATCATTATTTATAATGCAAATGGATGTGGATGGAGGGATAGGATAGGGAATAGATTTGCATATTAATAAAAGTTGTACATTATGTTTGTATGCAAATACACATGTACTATATAATATCTTTTATATACTGAAGCATAAAAAATACTACTTTTTGAGAATAGATAAATATTAGACATTTAAAATACATAAATATTTTTGGGGTTATTGTGAACCTAAATTCTACATGAGTTGTCTCATTTTCTCGTTTAAGTTGAAACGGCTGACACACAAAATTCAAGGGGAATTTTCGTTCAGAATAACCAAATTTATGTTTCAACTTTAAATTATTCATTTCTCAAACAATCGAGAAACATCTACAACATTCCGTCTTAAGCTTTTTGCTTGGCAAACATAATTTACTAAAGCCCTCCTCGCCTCACCAACAGAGTCTAACTGATATGACTTGATTTTAGTATAAATTTTATATGAAAGGGTCACTTTAGCTAAGGTTGTACAAACACATGTCCGTACATACGAGTACATCTACCACCCATGAAGAAATAATTTGGTCATTTATTATTTTGACCTTATTTAGTTGTAATTTAACCATGAAATCTCAATGGCAACATTTGTGTTTGAAATTGATGGCAATGGACGGACGGACAAACATGCTGCTGTCCTGTCCGAGGGAATTGGCAATTTCTATTTACCCTAAGATTTAATGTGTTGGCAATCAGCGTTTATGACCTCTAAGACATGACATGTTAAATGTTTATGTAACACACATGCAGACATACATATGCATGTTGGGACACACAAATCTCACAATATAATTTTCTCTTTTCAAAGAGAATAATTTTTAGAACAAAACTATCTTGACGTTCTACAGAAGATCAAAAAAGCAAACAAAGTGAAAATTAAAGAGAAGTAATACGACAATAATTTTTTATAAAAATACCCAAAACGGAAGCTGGACATCCGACAGTTTCTATTACAGGAGGAGATAGGCTAGCATGGACATGAATAAAATAAATAAACAAATAAATAAACAATAAATAAATAAACAAATAAATAAATAAATAAATAAATAAAATGAAATCGGCACAAATGGATCTGCATTCTGTATCAACGATTAGCGCACTAGAGATGGTTTGGAGGGAATAAGAGAGTATTAACATCATTTCCGCAAGAAAAATGAGATATAGAAAAGAGGAAGTGTGAAAAAATTGAGATGTACGGGAACCAGTACGAAGTCCGAAAAATTATCAAAATTCAAACATCAAAGAAATGGATTTGGTACAGGAACATTCTCCTTGTATCACATTTTTATACCCTCCACCATAGGATGGGGGTATATTAAGTTTGTCACTACGTTTGTAACTACTCGAAATAATCATTGTAGACCCCACAAAGTATATATATTCTTGATCAATTCTACATCGATATAGCCATGTCCGTCCGTCTGTCTGTCCGTCTGTGGAAATCACTCTAGCGTCCGAACGGATTGACGTAGGTTGATGAAATTTTGGGACAATATGTGATATTTACGTAGGACTTTTGGTATTGAAAGCGGGCTATGTAGCTCCACGCTTTCGTATAGCCCCCATACAAAATGACGCGTGAAGCGTCGTCGTTTTAAGGAATTTTTAAGATATTTGGCCTATTTTACCACCGAATTGGTTTTAATTTGGTACTTTGTGTCTTCAGAGGCCAGAAAACATTCCTACCAAAGTAGGGTTATATAGGTCCACGTTTTGGTATAGTCCCCACATAAGACCCCTTATAAAGTACGCGTCATTTTAATATATTTTGAATGTATTAGACCCATTTGACCAAAGAATCGGTTGTAACTTTGTATTTTGTATTTCCAGAGGCTAAGAAACATTTCTACCACGTGTTGATATAGCCCCCATAATACAATATCTCCCGATTTTCGATATTTTGAACGTTTTAGCCTCATTATCACACCGATATGGCTGAAATTTGGTATTTAGTCTTCTTTAGGTGTATAAAACTTTCTCCCAGAAATTTGTAGGTATAGGTCCACGCCATCATATAGCCCCCATAGAACGGTACCTTCCGAATTTCGGTATTTTGAAGGTAGTGGCCACATTAATCCACCGAAAGGGCTGAAATTTGTGGTGGAGGGTATAAAAAGTTCGGCCCGACCGAACTTAACGCTTTTCTTACATGTTAGTTTTTATTTAAGATTAGATAAAACCTTACATATAAGGTGATACGATGAAATCTCAAAAAAAAAAGGTTTAGTTTCAAAGTTGTTAGTGCGTGACCTTTTTCAATATTTAAATGGAATAAACATTATTTGAGTCTATTCATTGGTGCAACAGAAAAGAATTTTTGAAAAAAAAGTCAAAGTCATAACCCTAGTAATCAGATTATGGCAAGAGTATTTCTCATAAGATGGTATTGATTGCATACCGCCCCGTCAGAATGAGGTAGCAATAAACCGACTTAAGAATAATAAGGGCGTATGAGCCGACGGTCTACCAATCGAGCTGTTCTAGACCGTGATCATACTATGTCCCGTCCACAATAACGATGATAATGCTGTGTGCTCAAATTATAGGGGCATAAATCTGCTCGCTATTGCTTATAAGAGTCAAGGGTGTTGTGTGAACGATTAAAGCCTATAATCAAAGAAATAATTGGGACATAACAGTGCGGCTGCAGGCCCGGCAGATCCACTATTGATCTGATAATAGCGGCCGATTTCCGTATTGTCATTTGCTTTGTATTCGTGCATGAAATCGATTTCCCCACTACTGCAATTTCATAAAATTACTCTAGTATAGAACTCGATTTAAGAACCCCTAGTTTCATGCACGAATACAAAGCAACTGACAACACGGAAGTCGGCCAGCCTTGCAGGAACCCTGACAAATATCCAAGAGATGCAGATCGAGAGTTAACATATTATTGCCGATAACAAACCAGCCTTCGACAAACCTGCTGGTTTAAAAGTATTTCAAGGCTTGTCCGAATTTCGAACAACACCTCCCGATTTTGAGTATATTGAAGGAGCCACATTATCAAACAGAAGTAGTTGAAATTTTGTATTAACTCTCCTTGGAGATATAAAATGGGGATAGGTAATGAAAAGAAATAATCGATTTTTCAACTTTTCGATTTTGGTCTGAAAATAAAAATGCGGTTTTTCGGTCTGGCGATTATTTAATTTGTCCTAAAACTCGACTTTCAACTTTTTCATAACCGCAGAAAATCAATTATTCGTCGATTTTCGAGTTTTTTTTTTGAAAATGTAAATCCCCAAAAAACCGACATTTCCTGAGTATTTCAGCCATGTAAAACTTCTTTACAAGTGGTGTCTTAAGACACGCCGTTCGGACTCGGTGATAAACAGTAGGTCCCATATTATTGAGCTAATATGAATCGGGGTGAACTCATTGATATGAGAGAAGTCTCCCTTGTCCCGTATGGGATGTTTGTGGAACAATTATATATAAAGCCGCCAAAACTGTAAAACCCCCAAGTCAAAAATTTATGGGAAACTCGAAAATCGATCACTAGATAATCGATTATGCGATTTTCCCTCTAGACAAAATTCGACTGCGATTTTTAGTCTTTTGCGTTTATGAAAAAGTCGAGTTTTAAATAATTGCAAGATCGAAAAATCGCATTTTTAGTTTTAAACCGAAATCGAAAAGTCGAAAAATCGATTATTGCTTTCCATTACCTATCCCTAGTCGACTGATCGATTAATCAAAAGTGGACTTACCTATCCCTAATATAAAACATTCTTGCAGAGAATTGTTGGGTAAGGTGCACGTTTTCCCGCTCGATTTTCGCTATTTTGAAGGTTTTAGCCTCTTTATCTTACCGAAATGGCTGTATTTTGGTATTAAGTCTTCGTGGGGGGTCCAAGTTTTGATATACCACCAGAGAACGGTACCTGCCGATTTTGGACCTTTTGAAAGCTATAGCCACATTATTATATGACATAAAAGGCAAACATTTGATATTTACTCTTTCCTGGGGTCTAATATTCCGGGTAAAAATTTTAGGTATAGGCCCACGTTTTGATACAACCTCCCCCTACAACGGTACCTCCCGATTTTGGTAATTTTATAATGTTTCAACCACATTATCCAACAGAAATAGCTAAAATGTGATCTTTTTTGGGTTTATAAAACATACCTGCAAAGAATTATCGGTATAGGTCCATGTTTTGATATAGCCTCAGAGAACGGCCTATCGATTTGCGGTCAATCCCACGGCAGCGGGTTCTTAAGTACCGGATTGACCCGAAACCGAAAGTGTTTCGGCCAGCGGCTGCCAACCCAACATTATATGCTGCTACAACAACAACAACAACATCGATTTTCGGTATATTGAAGGTTCTAGCTACATGATTCAACATAAAAGGCTAAAATTAGTCTTCCTTGGGGTCAAATTTTCTGCTGAGAATTATAGGTGCAGGTTCACGTTTTGATATAGCTCCCTATAGAACGCTATCTCCAGATTTGTGCGTATTTTGAAGGTTTTAGCCAAGTTATCCAATCGAAATGGACGAAATCTGTATTCAATATAATTTATGGTGAAGTGTCGGTCAAACTAAACACCGTTTTTACCTGTTATAAAATACCCAAAGTCTTTATAAAGAAGGCCAAAACATATTCTTAGACAAAACTAAAAGGTCTTGTTATAGAAAGTCAAAGACTGCCATAAAGACGACCAAAAAGTCATCTTATGACTACGAAAAGGTTTTTTAAGAAGTCAAAAAATATAACTCGTATGTATAATATGCTCCGATCTAACCAGTAGTCCAATAATTAACATTATTTAAATATTCCGCCCAAAAGTATGCTCACTAATTTGACTTTCGCAGATAAATCCTATTGTAGTATAAAATCTAATATAATATGTCCTTGAAAGACATATGAAGTAGGATATTTTCACGGAGTGTTGGCGTTCAGAGCCAACTCATAACTTTCGAAGGCGGCGCTAAAACGTTTGTCGTGGAAGCCACACAGGCTGAATTAGAAAAAAAGCTCATCATTGTAAAAAACAACTTGCATTTGGGAAATGAAAAGTTCGATGGCACAGAAGGTTGGTGGTTGTGTGGGTTCGAATGTTCTGCTTTCCTTTTTCACTTGCATACAATTTTATAAAGGAAAAAGTCCATGTTTTTTATAAATAAAACTTGATTTTGTTGTGTAGAAACCCCTAAAACCTTTTCAATTCCTCTCTTCAATACAGTAATTGATTTTTATGGAAATTGTAAGAGTTCTGTGGCTTAAAGACTTATACGGGAAAATGACACACATTTGACTTTCGCCCTCATGATAGTAACACTTATCTTAAAATGTTAACCCGTTAAACCTAAAAAACGCTTATCACAGATTTGTGATGGTTGCATAAATCCATTTTAAAATTACACTCGTTCATGTGTGTATATGTGAACGATAAAATGACTTTGTAAGCCTTTTTGCGTAAATAGATCTTTCTATAGAACTTAACGACACTTATACTCGTACTCTAGCACTTGCATAGTTAAGGCATTAAGGATTATGGAAATAAATATTCTCCTTTTAAAGATATTTCAGTGAACGCTGACAAATACACACAGAAAAACTTAAAGACTGCAATGAAAATAGAAACACAAACAATATCCACCTTACATTAGTCAGGAAAATCTCCTGCTCATACTTAAAGTATATTTCCAGATTAGATATAAGTACGTCATCTATGAATGTTACTCAGAAGAAGTTTTTGCAGAAATTAATTCTAGTGTTGGCGGTATGGTAGGCGGCTGTGGTGTTGAATGAATTTTGTATTTGATATGATGTAAATGCTTAGGGAATAGCTGGCAAAACACACGCATAAAGTTGCCGCCATAAAGTATGCATAACTTAGAGCACGTCGCCAATAAACTTCTAAAAGTATGCAATGAATTTTTTCTTTGTCCTTGTTGTTTGTTCTTTATTTGAACTTGTAATTTATGTCTTTTTATTTTATTTTCATGGATAGAAAATAATGATAATAAAAAAGAAAAAAAATAAATTTATTTTTAGACAAAAAAAAGGCAGGATAAGCGGAATTTTGAATGATTGAAATTAAAAAAAAAAAACTAAATTAAGTTCGTTGACAGAGAAGCCACTACACAGCTGATATGTCTGATGAGCTGCCAAACCAACAGCGAAACTAGGTCACTCATTTGGTGGTTGTGTGGGTTCGAATCTGCGGCTTTCCTTTTTCACTTGCAAAAAAAAATCTTCGATCATTAAGCACAACTCCAACGAGAAAATTAATAAAAATTAAAATGATCTTCGCCCTAACAGACAAAATTTCTACAAATAAAATAAAATGTATTGTTTTGTTCTTTGGCAAATTTTTTATGTTATTAATACTGTTTATGTTTAGCTTTAAGGCCTTTGGTTTTTGCAGCAAATAAAACAAATTATTTTATTGCATATTACTCCCGACGTTTCGTCGCCTTTTTGGCGACATCTTCTGGGGAATTCGTCTATTTAAAAAAAAATTGTATTTTCTGATTTTAAATAGACGAATTCCCCAGAATAATTCGCCAAAAAAGCGACGAAACGTCGGGAGTAATATGCAATAAAATAATTTGTTTTATTTGCTGCAAAAACCAAAGGCCTTAAAACTAAACATAAACAGTATTAAAATAAAATTTATTTTTAATATTTCTTTTTTATATGTTTTATATTTTATATACTTTTTATTATACTTTATTTTTTTATATTTTTAATTTTTTGTTAAAATTTATTAACATTCATTACAAAAATTGCAAATGTCCATCGAAGATTCTCACATTTTCCATTTATCATAGAAATCAGCGGTTTTTTTTATTTATACACAGCTGTAATGATTTCTTCGAAATTAAGAAAATACACAAAGAAATCACAGCCTATTTTTAGGCACTTGCTTCGATTGCCTTAGATTGTCTTTAACTTTTCATACATTCCTGGATTTCCTATGCAAACTCTTAGATATATTAGTTTCATATCATCCTGTGCATATGTATCACACAGATATATATGTATAGGAGTATGCATGTCTTTGGTTATGTATGTCACGCAATAACACCATAATATTCGTTCGAGTATTAATTCATTTTTTTTTCTTTATTTTGCTTGCGTGAGCGTCAGCCGTTTCAATCGTTCGTTGCTCCTTTTGTATTTTGTTTTTTAGAAAACCGACGCATTCTTTTTTATGTTTCAGGCACGCGGCATTCTAAATGGTCTCCCAACTTATTTTTTTGCCATTAAATGAGTTTTATAGTTGAGGCATGCCGTTTTTGCTTTGTCTTTTATTTTCAAAACAAAATTTTGTTTATGCAATTTTTTTCAACTATATAAAAACAAAATTGGTAACAAATGGGTGTTGCCTTAAACAGGAATGAAACTTTCATTGTGTGAATGATTGCAGGTTGTCAACAAGGCTATTGTAACAGTTTGTTTCATAGTTTGTAATTTAGAGTTTCCTGTTGAAATTTAAACAAAAACGACAGCACATAAAAGTTTAATAACATTTTTAATAGAGAATATTACATTTGAAAAATAAAATATTGCTCTGCCCACAACATGTTATTTATGGAAATTTTTGTTCTCATAGAACGTCTCTAGTTCTAGTTCTGGTGACGTTCTCCTCTATACTGACTATATAGAAAACACTATTTGTATTCTTTATAAATAATACTATTCCCGGCTTCTGCTTTATTCAAACAATGGACCCACGCACTTACAAACTAAAGGAATCCTTGCACAACAAGGATCCAAATCAGAAAACATAAACCTTATTCCCAGTCATATGATACATGTGATTCGGAATAATGTGTTTTCGTGTCTTCAAGCCATTTTCACAAGATATCCAATAACAACAAAACATAACAATAACATGGAAAAATGTAATAACAACAAGGAAGGGAAACAACTGAAATCTTAACCAATTTAAGTACCTGGGGAAAAACACAACGTGGAGTGCGTGTGTGATGATAGCGCGTTTATTGTTTTCTTTCATTTTTCCTTTGAAAAAATTTAACCATTTTCGGTTATGACTACAAACAGATGAGATTTCTAATTTATCGATAAACTTGGTGTTTTTTTTAAACAAAGCTCTGCTGCATTAACGACAACTGACGACATCATACTTTTGTCTCAATTTCCGTAAAGCACGTTTTCTTATGCCATGTTGAGCAGAGTTATACCATACCACCAGTAGGATTACATTCTTAGTTTTAATGTGAAATTATGCGTGCGTGTAGAGGAATTACTTGTGTGTGAGTTAGGGTATATAAAACCCAAAATAGCATTGCAGGCGCCGTCTGTCACATCGTAAATCATCAACACTACTATGCCAACGCTCACTCTTCTCAAACTCTTCAAAAGAAGCAATGTTGAATAACGTCAGGGATCAGTCATTGTCATCAGTGCTACATACCAATACTCACACATGCTTACATACATATATACATACATAGAAGGAGTACTTACATCCATCAGTTGTTAGGCACGTCAAGTATGCGTGCAATTTTATGTGGATTTAAATAATGCCATGAAGCGAACATGAATGACTTATATGAAACATTGGTGTTTTGAATTATAATGTTGTTAGTTTTTGGGGAAGAAAGTAAGGGTGATATCTACCATAAAAACAAACGAAAGGAGTTTAAACTTTTTGAACATTTTCTAATGAGAATTATGCTAACGTCAATTGGTCTGTTCCAGTACTGCAAGATCCTACTAATTTTTACTATTTTTTCCGATAACATAAAGGAAAAAATGTTATCGTAGTAAAAAGTAGTAGCTTCTTGCAGGTTCTGGAACAGAGCAATTATTTTAATATTATGTTTTCTTTTCCGATTTTTATTTTAATATTTTCGAATAAAAATTGCTATTTTCTGTTGTTATCGACAAAATTTTCTATACAAATGGTCCTGCAAGAACTTACTATTGTAAAAATTGGTAGATTCTTGCAGTTCTGGAACAGACCAATGCTATGGACAAGATTTTCTATTGCAAATATTGTAATCGAAAAGATTTTCAATACAAATTATGCAAGAATCCACTTATTATTAAATTTTTTCGTTAAGATAAAGGAAAAATTGTTGTCGTAATAAAAAGTTGTAGATTCTTGCAAGATTCTTTATAGAAACTACATTAATCGATAAGATTTTCTATAGAATATATTGTTATCGACATGATTTTCTGTAGAAATATTATTGTCGACATGATATCCTATAGAAGATATTGTTGTCGACATATTTTTTTATAGAAAAATTGTTATCGGCATGATTTTCTATGGAAAATATTCTATCGCAAAGATTTCCAATAAAAATTGCTGTTATCGAGAAGATTTTCAATATAAAATATTGTAATCGATAAGATTTGCTATGGAAAATATCGACAAGATTTTCTATTGAAAATATTGTTATCAACAACATTTTCTGTAGAAAACATTGTAATCTACAAGATATGCTATATAAATGCTGTTATCGAAATGATTTTAACGTTTTGTTTGTAATTTAGAGTTTCCTGTTGAAACTTTAACGACAACATTAAATAAAACTGAAATACAATTTTTAAGAGACAATATTAGATTGGAAAAATAAAATATTCTGTCCACAATGTTTTCTTTATGGAAAGTTTTGTTCTCCACAATAATTTCTGGTGGCGTTCTCCTCAATATAAAATATTGTAATCGATAAGTCTTGCTGTAGAAAATATACCTATAGACATGATTTTCTATTGAAAATATTGTTATCAGTGGAAAATATTATCGACAAGATATTCTATAGAAATGCCGATATCGACACGATTTTTCATGGAAAATTTTACTTTCGCGAAGAAAATATTGTTATCGACAAGTATTTCTATAAGAATAATGTTATTGACAATTTTTCTGAAGTAAATATTGTTATTGACAGGATTTTCTATAGAAACTATTGCTATCAAAATTATTTTCAAAAGAAAATTTTGTTCTCGGCAAATCTTTAGAAAATAATGTTATTAACATTTTCTACAGAAACTATAGTCCGGTCAAAATAGACATGCGTATAAGGGGGAAATCGCAAAAATTCCCACAAAGCTGAATTTTGGTGGAGAGCTAGGGTTGGCCATTAGAAGCAACGTCCTAAAAGTCCCCATCGATCCCATGTGTGCAAAACAAGTTATTCGGGGTCAAAGGTCATTTTTGTAGGCATTATTCAGTTTTTTTAATATTCCTCAAAAACGGTAATACTTAGAAAAAGCCCGCTAAAGTAAAAGTTGTAGATTCAATAATTGTCTACAAGATTGGTCCTTATGATTCTTAAAAAAGACTTACCATTTTCGAGATATCTCGATCTAAAGGTCAAATAAAAAATTAGCCGCGTAAGTACATTATGAGGCGAACCGGTTAAAGTAACGACACTATGTGTTAGATACTTCCGTAAGCTTTCAAACGATATCCACTTTGCAGTAATCGGTTCAGTAGAACCGGGTCTAACCCGGTTTTTAAATTTGGCCTTTCGGGTCTAATAACCGGCGAACCGGATCCGCAACCGTTGAAAATTATACATTTTCGTAATCAGCGCAACAAACCCTACCTTCGGACAAAACTTGAAAAAAATCGGAGAGTTTTCGATGGAGTCGTTCCCGTTGGGCTTTCGATTATACATGTGGGTTAAATGGGCTATTTTTGCATAAAATGACTCTAACATTGAATAACTCTACTAAACATGCTCCGATTTTGTTGGAATTTTTTTTAGAAGATAGCTATAATTTCGCTCTTCAAGAAAAAATATATATTTTTGGGGGACAGACCCGATTAATTCGCTTATTTTAGCCGGTTCGTCTGAATATGTGCATATTTCCCTTATAAGTGCATAAAAATCATGTGTTTTTTTAGAACAGCTATATCTCAAGAATGGTTCCTTCTTAGAAAAAAATTGTAAGGGTCAAACTTGTAGATAATTTTTCTGTCTACAATATTTACTTTAGTCACTTTTTGGTTACGTCAACCGTTTTCAAAAAATAAATCCGAAAACCTAAAAACCCTTAAATTTTGACCTTTGACCCCGAATAATTTTTTTTGCACACATGGGATCGATGGGGACTTTTAGGACGTTGCTTCTAATGGCAAACCCTAGCTCTCCACCAAAATTCAGCTTTGTGGGAATTTTTGCTATTTCAATGTCTATTTTGACCGGACTACTACTGTTATCGACTAGTTTTTAAACTAAACTATTTTTATCGACTAATTTTTCAATATAAAATATTTTTTATCGACTATCGATTGTCTATATAAAATATTTTTATAGACAAGGCAATATTGTTATCGACAAGATTTTCTACGAAAAATATTGTTATCGACAAGATTTTCTATAGAAAATATTGTTATAAAAATTATTCGCAAAAGAAAATGTTGTTATCAACATTATTTTCAAAAGAAAATATTGTTATCGGCAAGATTTTCAGAGAAAACATATTTTTATCGACAGGATTTTTTGTCTTTATTAAGTATTTATGTTATAGACAAGGTTTCTACAGAAAATATTTTTATCGACAAGATTTTCTAAAGAAAGTATTGTTATCGACAAGGTTTTCTTTAGAAAATATTCTTATCGACTAGATTTGATCTAAAAATATTGTTGCCGACATGATTTGCTATAGAAAGTATTGTTTTCGACAAGAATTTTCATAGTTATCGACAGAAGTTTTTATAATGGAAAATTGTTATCGACAAAATTTTCTATAAAGAATATTGTCATCGACTAGGATTTCCATAAATAATATCGACAGGAAATTCTTTAGAAAATATGGTAAACAAAAAATTGTTATCGAAAATATTGTTACCGGTAAGTTTTTCAAAAGAAAAATATTGTTATCCGCAAGATTTTTTGTAGAATATTTATGACTGTTCCAGAATCTAAAAGTTTTTACTACCATAACCATTTTTTCCTCATGATCAAGATTTTCTAAAGAAAGCAAGGTTTTCTTTAGAAAATATTCTTATCGACTAGATTTGACCTAAAAATATTGTTGCCGACATGATTTGCAATAGAAGGTATAGTTTTCGACAAGATTTTTTATAGTTATCGACAGAAGTTTTTATAATGGAAAATTGTTATCGACAAGACTTTTTATATATATTGTTACCGGCAAGATTTTCTATAGAAAATAATTATCGACAAGATTTTCTTTAAAAAATATTGTCATCGACTAGGATTTCCATTAAAAAATATGACAGGAATTTCTTTAGAAAATATGGTAATCGAAAAGTTTTTTATACAAAAAAAAATTATCGAAAATATTGTTACCGGTAAGATTTTTAAAAGAAAAATATTGATATCCGCAAGATTTTTTGTAGAAAATATTATGACTGTTCCAGAATCTAAATTTTTTTACTACCATAACCATTTTTTTCCTCATGATATCAAAATAAATAGTAAAAATTAGAAGATTCTTGCAGTTCTGGAACAGACCAATTGTTATCAACATCATTTTCAAAAGAAAATATTGTAATCGACTAGATTTAGAAAATATTGATATCGACAAGATTTTCTATAGAAAATATTGTTATCGACAACATTTTTCAAGAAAAATATTGTTGTCGACAACATTTTTCAAGGAAAATATTGTTATCGACAACTTTTGCATTGGTGTTATGCGGTGGTATTTAGACGGCAAAATGGTTTGAGCAGATTAAATTTCGCTTTTTCAATATTCAACAGTCTGACTCCAGAGTATGATAACAAGACTCAAAATTCATATTCAAACCAGGCAGTCCGCCGCCCATTAATTCCCAAGATCCTTGGCTGATATGCAATCTTAACATAAATAAAGCAGAGCAAAAATACAATTCATTTTTATGTGAGTGTTTATAACAATTTAATGATTATAACGACAGTGCCAGGACAATGTTCGTGGCGCAAAAAGCACAAGTATGTACTTGGGAATGGGAGGGGAAAACGAGATGGTGTGATGGTGAAGCACCATTGAAATTGCCATTATGATTCATGCCCGGCCTTATTATTGTTATTGCCCTGCCTGCCGTATCATTATTAGAAGTCATTTTTCATTTGTAACTGACTCTCTCTCCGACTCTCAAGCAATTTAACTAGCCTATTTGAAGAAAATACCGGGGAGACTGGGTTTCGGGTCATAACATTCATGAAGTCATTTGAGGTAAAAGTCATCGGCAATAAAGAAACATTGTGGCATCGGGAAACGGAAGTATGTGTCAGTGAATTGTGTTTTGCAACAGCTTTTGTTTGCCATTTTGTTTTTTTTTTTTTTTTCATTTTGCTATCATGTTTTGACATTAAGCTGCCATCATGCAATTTTTATATTTAAATTTGATAAACTTTATGATTTCTATTATTGTTTTTTTCTATTCTATTCTCTATGCCAATTGAAATGGATAAGTGTTTGAATGATAGATTTGTTTTCATTTGAAGGGGGTTAAATTGCGGATCAGTATAAAAATAAATTTGTCCTTTTTTGGTATTTGTTTTTTTTTTGTTCTTTTTTTTGTATGCTGTTGTCAGTTGTTATTGATATTAATAATTTATATATGCCAAAGAATGTTTGAATTTGGTTGTCACGTTAGACATATTCCAATACGACGAGTGAAATAATTTCGAATGCAGAGCAAACTTCCTAAATACAGGGGCGTAACTTTTTGGGAGTTTTAAAGATTTTTTGAAGAAAAAATGTTTATGGAAATCATAGGTGAGAAGTCAATTGTTGTCTCTTCGTATATGTTTTGGAAATAGTTTAGTTGTTGTTTTTTTAATAGCAAATATTGTTAGCGACAGGAATTTTTATGGAAAATGTTGCTATCGACAGGAATTTCAGTAGAAATTATTGTTATCGACAAAGGGTTCTTTTAAAGAAAATTTTGTTATCGACAACTTTTTTCGTGGAAAATATTGTTATCATCAACTTTTTCCATGGAACATATTGTTATAGACAACTTTTCCATGGAAAATATTGTTATCTGCAAGATTTTCTATAGAAAACATTTTTATTGACAAGATTTCCTATAGAAAATATCGTTATCGACAAGATTTTCTATAGAAAGTATTGTTATCGGCAAGATTTTCTATAAAAATTTTGTTATCGACAAGTTTTTCTATAGAAGATATTGTTATCGACAAGATTTTTTATGGAAATATTGCTATCGATAAAGTTTTCAATAAGGACAAGATTTTCTGTAGAAAATATTGTTATTGACAGGGTTTTCTATAGAAAATATTGTTATCGACAGAATTTTCTTCAGAAAATGTTTTTATTTGCAAGATTATATATAGAAAATATTGTGTTCGACAAGATTTTTAATAGAGAATACTGTTATCGATAGGAATTACAGTAGAAATGCTTGTTATCGACAAGATTTTCTATAAAAACTTTGTTATCGACAAGATTTTCTATAGAATATATTTTTATCGACGAGCTTTTCTATGGATAATATTGTTATCAACAAAATTTTCAATAAAAATTATTGTTATCGACAAGATTTTTTATAGAAAATATTGTTATTATTAAAATTTTCACATTTTCTATAGAAAAAATTATTATCGTCAAGGAATTTAATGGAAAATATTCTTATCGACAAGAAATTGAATAGAAAATATTGTAATAAACAAGAATTTTAATGGAAAATATTGTTATCGACAGGAAGCTCAATAGAAAATACTGTAATCGACAGTAATTTCAGTAGAAATTATTGTTATCGATAGGATTATTTATAGAAAATATTGCTATCGGCAAGGATTTCTTTCAAAATTATTGTTATGGATGAAATTTGCAATAAAAATTATTGTTATCGACAAGATTTTCTATAGAAAATATTGTTGTCGACAAGAATTTTTTTATGAAAAACATTGATATCGACAAAATTTTCAATAAGGACAAGATTTTCTATGGAATATATTGTTATTGACAAGATTTTCAATAAAAACTATTTTTGTCGTCAAAATTTTTAAAGAAAATAGTGTTTCGACAGGGTTTTTCTATAGAAAATATTCTTATCGACAGAATATACTTCAGAAAATATTGTTATTTGCAAGATTTTATATAGAAAATATTGTGTTCGGCAAGATTTTTAATAGAGATTACTGTTATCGATAGAAATTGCATCGACAAGATTTACAATAAAAACTATTGTTATCGACAAGATTTTCTATAGAATATATTGTTATCGACAAGATTTTCTATGGATAATATTGTTATCGACAAAATTTTAAATAAAGTTTATTGTTATCGACAATATTTTCGCTAGAAAATAATGTAATTATTAAAATTTTCAATAAAAGCTACTTTTTCGTCTAGGTTTGTATAGAAAATATATTTATCGACAAGATTTTCTATAGAAAATATTGTTATCGACACGATTTTCTATAAAAAATATTGTTATCGACATGATTTTCTATAGAAAATATCGTTATCGTCAAGATTTTCTATAGAAAATATTGTTATCGACATGATTTTCTATAGAAAATATTGTTATCGACATGATTTTCTATAGAAAATATTCCTATCGACATGATTTTCTATAGAAAAAATTGTCATCGACAAGAAATTTAATAGAAAATATTGTAATAAACAAAAATTTTAACGGAAAATATTGTTATCGAAAGGAAGTTTAATAGAAAATACTGGTATCGACAGGATTATTAATAGAAAATATTGTTATCGACAAGAGTTTTTATAGAAAATATTGTTATCAACAAAATTTTCTATAGAAAATATTGTTATCGACAAATTTTTTATTAAAAATTATTGTTATCGGCAAGATTTTCTATAGAAAATATTGTTATTGTTAAGGATTTCTTTAAATATTATTGTTATCGACAGGATGTGCTATGAAAAATATTGACAAGACAAGATGACAAGATTTTCAATAAAAACTATTGTTATCGACAAGATTTTTTATAGAATATATTGTTATCGACAAGATTTTCTCTGGAAAATATTGCTATCGACAAAATTTTCAATAAAAATTATTGTTATAGACAAGATTTTCTTTAGCAAATATTGTTATTGACAAGATTTTCAATAAAAACTATTTTTGTCGTCAATATTTTTATAGAAAATATTGTTATCAACAGGGTTTTCTATAGAAATATTGTTATTGACAGAATTTTCTTTAAAACATGTTGTTAATTGCAAGATTTTATATAGAAAATATTGTGTTCGACAAGATTTTTAATAAAAAATACTGTTATCGATATGAATTGCACTAGAAATGATTGTTATCGACAAGATTTCAATAATGATATATTGTTATCGGCGAGATTTTCTATGGAAAATATTGTTATCGACAAAATTTGCAATAAAAATGACTGTTATCGACAAGATTTTCTATAGAAAATATCGTTATCGACCAGACTTTTTATAGAAAATATCGTTATCCACAAGATTTTCTATGGAAAATATTGTTATCGGAGGCGTAACTTTTTTGGGATTTCAAGAGATTTTTTAAATAAAACATATTTCCGGTAAATGTCACTGCACTCACAATAATATGTGAGAAGTCTCTTCTTGTCTCTTCGTGGATGTTTTGAAAACAGTTTAGTTGATTGTTTTTTATATGTCTATTTGAAAGTTCACAATAATATTTGTGGTAGCAATCTACCTTACCAACAACAATCACTCATGCCCTTTTGACATATACAACACCTGCTACTAGTTGTAGTAGACATGGTTGATTTTTAAACTAACTGACAGCTAAGTTCTCATGTCAGAAACTTCCACAGCACTATGTACAAATGGATACACATATTTTTTCTTTCATGTGTCGCTTGGTTTAATGTGAAAAAAAGGCGACGAGAAAAAGTTGTTGAATGAAAGGAAAACAAAATTAAATTGATATCAACGTTTGTTTCTGCAGCTTTAAGTGGCAGTAAACACAGTTAATAATTCATAACACTTGAGAGGAGTTACAAAAGAAAAACAATGAAGTAAAAAAAAACAGCAAAAAACACATTAATTTGTTTATGGCTTTATTATGGCTATTGTTCATATTACTAAAACTTTAATGAAATTGATATGGAAATATAAACCATAGAAATATATAAAAAAATTAGTCATAAAAAGACAAGTTTGAATGTGTCAGCCAGTCACACATACATACGTGTTTTTAATTGATATTTAATTTGAATATTGCGTTTTTTTGGTGTTTTGGGTTTTGGTTGCAACTGTTAATTAGGTGGTAGACATGAGTATTGAAAATTATAATTTATGTTACAAATATGAATTTTAAAGGGATGCTTAATAAGGTGTGTAATTTTATTCCAGCTAATTAGAGGTAGTGTATCCATATTATACATTGAAGGTAGTGTGTGAACCATTGTTCACATTATCATTCTTGCAAATGATTTTATGAAATTAAACATTTATTTAAATATTTCACATATGTATGTATGTATATTATCACAAAATTTGCCATATGAGAATTATTTATTAAACATGTACATATTCATTATATAATATTATTATATTCTTCTATACACACATTCGTACATATATAAATATTATTAATTTGTTGACGCACTTAATGATCCATATATGGGGGGGTTAAATAATAAAAACAAAACCTATTTGAACAGTTATATCTATCTTTTATACAACATTTGATGGATTATTTTTATGGTAGAGCGACAAGCTTATGTGCATTAATTTTTATATTGTGCATGACGCGATAGCAAGAAAAATAATTGCTCTGGTCTGGGTGGCGTATACAATACGTTCAATACTTATACGACATGAATGAATAAAAATTATGCTGTTAATATGACTATTAAATGTATCATCATCATTATTATATTCACAACACAATAATTTTAATCGAATTAATTTCACAAAATAGCTTTTATTTTTAATATTATAAAGACAGTGTGTCATATTGTTTTATCCCATAAAACTCAATGAAAATTCACATGCTATTTGGAAATATACAGTGAGTCAATTAAGTATTTTGCCTCTTTAGAAAATTGTAAAATTTTCAATAAATTCGTTTGAAACCATCAAATTAGTGGTCAAAAAGTCGAATATTTATGTGTAGTATGTTTGTGGGTAGTTTAGTATCCAATATCTGCAAGAAACGCAGCGAAAGGCTTAATTAATGGTCTTCTAGATATTGACCAAAATCTATAACAACATAAAATATTTTACCTCAAAAAAGTATTTTGCCTTTTACATATTTTTTGAGAAAAACACATTTTTGTTAAACTCTAAAGATTTTTATTGTAACCGTTGGAGATTATGACATTATGCAACTGTTTCGGCACCAGTTCTACCACCATGCGACATGTTTACGCGGTTATTTTCTCCAATTTTCCTACATTAATTTCTTTGACAATATGTTTTATTAATTTTGGTCATTACCGACATTAATCTCTAAGAAAATCAGTGAAAAATGATTCGCCGCTACCTTCAAATCCTAACAAAAGCGTAAAAAATAAATAAAAAGCTAAGACGCATCGCGAATAGTGAAAGAAATTATAGTTTGGAACTATGAAAATTAAGAACAGAGACAAAAAAATATTTAAAAAATCGCGAAGATCACTCCTGACTGCTTCCAAAAATGAATCGTGTCTTCAATACTAATCTCGGAACCAATGTCTTGCATAAATTGCCCACCAGTTTCCAAAATCCAGAGATATTGACGGTTTTGTAGCAAATAAAACATTAGAAAATAATTGGAAAATATAGGGAAACAATCATCCCTTGCCAAGAAATCTGAAGTTATAAAATTGGATTTTAAAAATGGTGCGGTTTAGTGGCGAAGGTATTTAAATATATTTGCATCGGATGACCCTCACATGTTGCGGGAAAATACCAATAAAGAGCGATCTATTTTGTCTTGTTTATTAAAAAAATATGTTTTTTTTTTCTTTCTATAACACCGTCAATATCTTTGGATTTTGGAACCTTGTGGACACTTCATCCAAGACATTGGTTCCGAGATTAGTATTGAAGACACGATTCATTTTTGGAAGCAGTCAGGAGTGATCTTCGCGATTTTTTAAATATTTTTTTGTCTCTGTTCTTAATTTTCATAGTTCCAAACTATAATTTCTTTCACTATTCGCGATGCGTCTTAGCTTTTTATTTATTTTTTACGCTTTTGTTAGGATTTGAAGGTAGCGGCGAATCATTTTTCACTGATTTTCTTAGAGATTAATGTCGGTAATGACCAAAATTAATAAAACATATTGTCAAAGAAATTAATGTAGGAAAATTGGAGAAAATAACCGCGTAAACATGTCGCATGGTGGTAGAACTGGTGCCGAAACAGTTGCATAATGTCATAATCTCCAACGGTTACAATAAAAATCTTTAGAGTTTAACAAAAATGTGTTTTTCTCAAAAAATATGTAAAAGGCAAAATACTTTTTTGAGGTAAAATATTTTATGTTGTTATAGATTTTGGTCAATATCTAGAAGACCATTAATTAAGCCTTTCGCTGCGTTTCTTGCAGATATTGGATACTAAACTACCCACAAACATACTACACATAAATATTCGACTTTTTGACCACTAATTTGATGGTTTCAAACGAATTTATTGAAAATTGTTCAATTTTCTAAAGAGGCGAAATACTTAATTGACTCACTGTATGTATCTCATTCTGTATTCTGTAATATTGGAAATATATTTTTTATAAAAATATAGTTATCGACAAAATTTTCTATAGAGAAAAAAGAGATTTTCAACAGAAAATATGATTATCGACAAGATTTTTAACAGGAATACAAATATTTTTATCGACAAGAATTTTAATAGAAAGTAATGTTATCGACAAGACAAGTGTGGCGAAGCCAATTGCCCAATAAGCTTCTACCGCAACGCAAAAATAAATAAGTAAATAAAAAATAAATAAAATATTGTTATCGATATGAGTTTCTTTAGAAAATATTGTTACCGACAAGATTTTCTCCAGAAAATATATTATTGACAAGATCTTGAACAGAAAATGTTGTTATCAACACGATCTTCTTCTGAAATTATTTCTATCGACAAGATTTCCTAAATATTGTTATCAACATAATTTTCTGTAGAAAGTATTGTTATCGACAAGATTTTCTATAGAAAATATTGCAATAGAGAACATTTTCTATAGAAAATATAATTGTGTCATTAAAGACAACATATTCTATAGAGAATATTGTTATCGACAAGATTTTCTATAAAAAATGTTGTTAGAAAATATTGTTATCGACAAGTTTTTCTTTTAAAAATATTGTTATCGGCAATGTTTCTTCAAGAAAATATTGTTATCGACAAGATTTCCCTTAAGCTGGGTACACATTGTCAGTTTTGAATGACAGCTTTGTTGTTGCTTGCTAGTGTGGCCGTTCATTTTTGCCATTCATCATGCAACCACAAAATATTTTGTGGTTGCTGGACGGTTGGACAGTTATCGATAATTGCAAAAAATCGTCTTTCAAAACTGACAATGTGTACTGTACTTTAGAAAAATTGTTATCGACAAGATTTCCCCTAGAAAATATTGTTATCGACAAGATATCCTCTAGTAAATATTGCTATAAAGTAGTGTTATCGACAAGATTTTTGTAGACAATAAGAATATTAATATCGATAAGAATATTAATAGAAAATGTTGTTATCGACAAAAATTTTAATACAAAACATTGTTATTGACAGGAATTTCAGTAAGTTATTGTTATCGACAGGAATTTCAGTAGAAATTATTGTTATCGACCAAGGTTTCCTAAGAGAATATTATTATCGATAAGATCTTTTATAGAAATTGTTGTTATCGACAAGAATTTCTATAGAAAATATGGTTAACGACATAATTTTTAATAGAACTTATTGTTATGGACAAGATTTCTATAGAAAATATTGTTATTGGCAAGGTCTTCTTTTAAAAATATTGTTATCGACAAGATTTCTCCTAGAAAATTTTGTTATCGACAATATATCCTCTGGTAAATATTGCTATCGACAGGATATTCATTTAAATTAGTGTTATTGACAAAAATTTTTATAGACAATATTGTTATCGACAAGAATATTAATAGAAAATGTTGTTATCGACAAGAATTTTAATACAAAATATTGTTATAGACAGGAATTTCAGTAGAAGTTATTGTTATCGATGGGAATTTCATTAGAAATTATTGTTATCTACCAGGGTTTCCTTAGAGAATATTATTATCGATAAGATTTTCTATATAAATTGCTATCGACATAATATTGTTATCGACATAATTTTTTTATAGAACTTATTGTTATGGACAAGATTTTTATAGAAAATATTGTTATTGGCAAGGTCTTCTTTTAAAAATATTGTTATCGACAAGATTTCCCCTAGAACATTTTATTATCGACAATATATCCTCTGGTAAATATTGCTATCGACAGGATATTCAGTTTAAATTAGTGTTATTGACAAAATTTTTTATAGACAATATTGTTATCGACAAGAATATTAATAGAGAATTTTGTTATCGACAAGAAATTTAATACAACATATTGTTATAGACAGGAATTTCAGTAGATGTTATTGTTATCGACGAGAATTTCATTAGAAATTACAGTTATCTACCAGGGTTTCCTTAGAAAATATTATTATCGATAAGATTTTCTATAGAAATTGTTGTTATCGACAAAATTTTCTATAGAAAATATTGTTATCGACAAGATTTTCTATCGAAAAAATTGTTATCGACAAGATTTTCTATAGAAAATATTGTTATCGACAAGATTTTCTATAGAAAATGTTGTTATCGACAAGATTTTCTATAGAAAATGTTGTTATCGACAGGATTTTCTATAGTAAATACTGTTTTTGACAAAATTTTCTATGTTAAGTGTTGTTGTCGACAAGATTCTGTATAGAAAAGATAGTTATCGACAAGATTTTTTATAGGAAATTACTGCTATCGACCAGGTTTTGTATCGAAAATACTGTTATCGGCAATATTTTCTATAGAAAATATTGTTATTGACAAGATTTCCTTCAGATAATATTTTTACCGACAAGATTTTCTATAGAAAATAATGCTAATTTATATATATAGAAAATATTGTTGTCGACAATTCTTTTATAGAACATATTGTTATTGACAAGGTTTTCAATAAAAATTTTTGCTGACGACAAGATTTTTTATAGAAACTATTGACATCGACAAGATTTGCTATAGAATATACTGTTGTCGATAGGATTTTTATTGAGAATATCTTTATCGACAAGATTTTCTATAGAAAATACTGTTATCGATAAGATTTTTTTATAGAAAATATTGTTATTGACAGGAATTGCAGTAGAAATTATTCCTATCGAAATGTTTTCAATGAAAAATATTGTCATCGAGAAGATTTTCTCTAGAAAATGTCGTTATCAACAAGATTTCCTCTACTAATTATTGCTATTGGTAGAAAATATTGGTATCTACAGGAATGTTAAAGAAAGTCTTGTTATCAAGAGGAATTTCTATTGACATTATCGAAAATATTTTTTATAGAAAATATTGTTATCGACAAGATTTTTTATAGATAATATTGTTATCGACAAGATTTTTTATAGAAAATATTGTTATATAATTGTTCCACAAACATCCCAGACGACACAAGGGAGACTTCTCTCATATCAATCAATGCAATCCGATTTGGACTGGCCCTGTAATATGGGACCTACTTCTTATCGCCGATTCCGAATGGAGTGTAGAGAAGTTTTACATGGCTTAAATACTCGGAAAATTTCGCCAACATGACAACATGTTGACGGGCCGGGAAAGCGACACACGACCTTCGGCGTTTAGGGCGGGTGTGCATACCATTGCACCACGTTGGTACCCAAAAATATTGCTTTAAAATGTTGTTAGGTGTGAGGCGTGTCGAACATAGTTGGTCAGCTTTTGTTAAGAAGTTTTACATAGTTTATTGAATACGTCTTTTTCCCCATGATTACTGCATTACTTGAATTAACTTAATGCTAAGCATGCATTTAAACCATTTTGTTTGTGGTTTAAATTTTCAATTGACTGACTGATTGATAGATTGTTGCAATTTGTAGTTTTGATGTGACTTTCAGTTAAACGCACAATCACTCATTTACTGACATTTTAATTTTCGTAATAACATTGGAAATATTTGATTTCTTCTTGTAGGTACCACAGCTAGGAAAATGCATGCATCCCTATCTGATGTCTTTTTTTCAAGTCTTCTGATTGGTGCTGGGAAAATGTCATCATCAAAAGATTGCTGCATAACGTAATGTATACGTGGCTGCATTTCAACCACGCACAAACCGAAACCTCAAAAAGAAAAAAATGCACAAATAGTACCGTTGTAAACGATGACATTTCCAATGTGGTGGTTGTGTTCGAATGGCAGCAATACCTTCACCATCACCACTACCAACTACATGAGCAATTGTAGTTGACACTTGATTATCAAGTTTGCAATTCTGCTATACCATTCTTTGGCAAATAATGATTATGATGATGGTGATAATGTTGATCTGAATCTGAACATTGATATTAACGAAAGCTGAAAAGTACATTAAAGGTACTGTCACAATGTACATACGAATACTCCCCCCACCTACATCAGCCACAATGCAGGCACCACTTGGAACACTTGATATCCAGCAAATGTAGACGCATCCCAGTCGTCTGTGTTTGTCACGTGCAATTATAAATTGCCACTCAAACACAAATATACGAGTACTAGTGTCAGCATACTAAATTTGTGCAATAGACAAATAAAAATATGGAAATGTGTAAATATTGGAGTATTGGAAAATGTAACACCATGATAAAGTCACAGCTACATACATTTGTATTTTATTGCGATTTCATCTTTCCTTTTTTCTATTATTTTTATTTTTTCCCTTTCACCAAGACAACCTAATATCCCCTCCGTGTTTACCTGTATTTGAGTTTAATGCAAACGTTTCGAACGTTTTACGACTCCACATGGATTCGCATACCATTAACTGCAATCAGGTTAAGTATAACTATCCCGAACCGCAACGTATGGTTCATGGTTTTGTTTGTCTCGTCCAACTAAACTCTTTTAGGGTCTTTTCTAGGGGTGGCTGAAAAGTGCATCAACAGCATTTGTATGCAAAGTACTTGTTTGCGGTTTGCAATTATTAACACAGCACTCAAAACCGTACTCACAAACAGACTTACAATTGCTGCAATAAATAATAATGGAGAAAAATCCATCCAAAATTAGGCATCCGCCCTTTGGTTTACAACTTAATTAACAGTGGAAGAATTTATGAATAACTTTAAATGATGTAAATTTTCACACCTTACAATTTGTTACTTGAACAAATATCCCGAAAGAAATGGTGGATTCAAATAAGAATTGTTGATTTCAGAACCACCATTAAAAGTTGTGGGGATATACAATTTAAGATATAAATCCTTTAAATAATAAAAACCTACCTCCACCTATCTGCCTTCAATTCCATCTGCCTATCATAATTGCCGGTTGGCGCCAAGTAACCACACTGGGCTATTCCTGGTATCTTGCGGTTTCTCTTCTATATACATTTCATTAAGTCAGATTAACAACGATTAGTCAGTTAGTGACGTACATTTATTTTTACGACATATTTATTTGCGTGTTTAGCGGCGCCATAATCTATGAAAACCTAGCGGTGTGGGGTCAACACCACCACTATGGTGGTAATAAAATGTTTTCATGTTTTTTTTTTTTGCACAAATTTAATTGGCTAGACACACATACAAGTTCTCCTCCATACCAAGAAAGGCAACAAATGGAATATTTAATCGTTTAACTTGTATTAAATACAACCAACTAAAATTACCAACATTATCTTCATCAATAGCAACGACCTCCTCAACTGAGGGAAAAAATCCTTAGACCATATACAATTACAACACCACCACCAAAGACGACTTTTCAACAACAATAACAATAATAAAAATGAAAATAACAGCAACAAGAACATGTACTTGGTAGTTTATTTTTAGTTAAAGAAAAAAGAAAAATAAACACACACACAAATAAATAAACGATAACCAAAGAAAAAATAAAAATGAAACATAAATCGAACACAACAGAGACCAACAAATAAAACGTTGAGGCAAAAAGAAGAAAATTCCAAAAGTAGGATGGTAGGTATTTTCTTCTTCCTCTCTGTTTGTGTTTCCTTTTGGGATAATGATATCCCTGATACAACAAACCTGTAAAACATCTTATGCGGTAACATTACAACAATGTCCTGCTGCAGGATATAAACGGTAAATTTAATGCAAAACACAGGAAAACAAAGAAAAAGGAAGAGTGAGAGAGCAGAGGAGGGAAAAGACATTAAACGTAAATAACTTGTTACAAACATTTTTTTTCGTTTAGTTGCTAACGCAAATTTCTTTGTTTTCCCTTTTTTCCAGATAGAAATCTCTCTTGCAAATTTAGTTAACAACAATAAATTGTACAATAAAAAGGACGAACGAAAAAATGTGGAAAAAAGTTTTAAGGAGTCCAATATTGCTAAAGTATCAGGAGTGATTAATGTCTTCATAGACAGCGGTGATTTCGTTTAAGAAAAATTACCTTAAGAGGGAAAAACCTGTAATACTGAAAAACAAAAGACGGATTATATGCCTTTCAGGGAACCATAGTTGAGTGCTACCAGCGGATAAGAGGAGTTTCAAGGTTCGTGATCTGCGAATCTGCATCTGAAATATCCAGACCTTCTACAGGGAAGGAACAGTTTATGCAATCACAATGGACTAGGAAAAGCAAAACATTCTACACATGTCATGAAACAAGACATGAGTTTGGCTGTGGGCTTGTAGTATACCGGAGGCTAAATATCTCGTCACCAGATTCCCCGCGGACTAGCAATAACTTGTATGGAAACTAAATAACTAAGCAACGACCCTCGCCGGGTTTAACATAACAAAGACCAGAACTTATCTTGGTCATTCTTCGATCTCAAGTGGACACTAACCTCCCCGTGGTGTCACCTAGACAGTTGCATTTAACACCTCTTAAAGGTAGTAAGCTAACATGTACCGCGCGTTCACCCATAAGAAACAACCAACACCTATAAAGTTGACGACTCCCGCAAATGTTGTATGTACCATGATTTGCGAATGTTCAGAATTTTTATAGAGAAGGTGCAGTTGAAGCATTGGCAGGTGTAGTTGCAAAGTACAAGGCCGATATTACTGTCATAAAGGAAATACGATGGACTAAGAAAGGCGTCACAACAACACCTAAAGGTGACACACGGTGGTACAGTGATAAGTACGTCAGCCTTGCACTTAGAAGGTCTTCGGTTCAATTTCTGAGTGGAACATCAAAATTTTCAGCGGTGGCAAATCCTCTCAGTTTAATGTTGGCTTGCATTTCCTGAGTATTTCGGGCATGAAAAACTTTTCTATAATTGGTGTCGTAAGACACGCCGATCGGAATCGGGGATAAAAAGTAGGTCTCATTGATATGAGAGAAGTCTCCCTTGTCCCTTTGGGGATGTTGTGGGAACATGTATGTACATATATGCGGATTTGTTGTTAGTCGGAGGCTAAAACATGTGGTCTCCAGCTTCACCCCGATGACTTGACAGTCGGGAAATACAGTCTTCACTGTGAAACGTATGACAATGAAGTGAGGCAGTACCAAATTTAAGCATCTCAATATTAATAAGGGCACCTTGCCGTCACCGGACCAAAAAAAAAAACAACAACAAATCACCTATACTATCTTTTGAAGACGTTCATCGAGCATGTTGGATATCCGATTGTTGCGAGGAGCAAACACCACCTTGTTGCACCACCTTGTTGCAGCAAAGGTACATACCCGATTAAACGTAGAAAAGCAAACTACAAACATACACAATATCGATGTTACACATCGGTAAGCTGTAATCACAACAGATAATAGAATATTCCACTCAACTGGCCCCAAAATCAAGATGTACAGGAGCCAGATGAAGTCCGAAAATTCTAGCAAAGAGTAAAACATCAAATTGATGGCTTTGGTACAGGCACATTCTCCTGCAAAGACGAGCATGGTAATTTGGTTACAGAGGGTTGACTACCGCATCGTCAGTTGCTTGGCAAATGACTGCAAATGCATGAAGTCAAAAATACGCATTTTTAACGCAGGTAAAAAACAAACATTTATCATTTTTAGTTCTGATGCATTTAGTTAAATTTTCGAAGAACAATGCATGAGTGTGCATTGACTTTTAAACAACACAAAGCAAATGACGATACGGAAGTCAGCCATAATGTGCTCAGGATATGGAAAGAACAGAACAAACTGTTGACATCTAACACTAGCGCATACGACGAAGTTGCTACACATCCAATCCTAGAATATGGTATTTTGGGTATAACGCCCGGCCAAGATAAGGTAAAGACGGCTGAAGAATAATAAGGCAGCCGGATCCGATGGCTTACCGGACGAGCTGTTCAAGACCGGAGACGACACGCCAATAAACAATTTTTCAGGAAGAATGTGCACCCGACATTGAAACCTGAGTATCATGTTGCGCCCCCTCCACAAAAAAGGTGATAAGACTGTGTGCTCTAACTATAGGGGTATAAGTCTGCTCCCTATTGCTTATAAGATAGTGTCGGGGATATTGTGCAAACGACTAAAGCCAATGAAATAACTGGGCCATAGCAATGCGGTTTTAGACCTGGAAAAGACCCAGTTCATAGGCAAATCCTGGAAGAGATGCAGATCGACACTTAAGATCTTGTTGTCGATTATTAAGCGGCATTCGCAAGACCCATATGCCCAAAGGTATTCCATGCCATGTCTGAATTTGGTAGCCACGCAAAGCTCATTCCGCATTGTAAGATGGCTTTAACTGATACTCGGTCCTCAGTTAAAAGCGGAAAAAATCTCTCCGAAGTACCCAAAAAGAGTTTTCAGAAAAGGAGACAATCGTTCGCGTGATTGTGGGAACCTTAAAAGAAATGGCACAATAGGCACATGTTACTTGGTGGTGCCACGACATTGACATCAAGGGTGGATCAGTAAAAGAAGTAACTGAAACCTTTAAAAAAGTCGAAAGAGAATCAACCGGCATTGCCGACAGATTCTCAGTCTGTAGCAATTGAGACATCTATTGACATATCGAGTACCGGCTAGCCAACCTTTTCCTCAAAAATTATTTATTTAGAGGAGTTTCAGAACGTTGTGGACGTTCCGAATAAATGTCTACATAATATCGTTGAAAGCAAGATCGTCACGATTACCTTAGTAAAAATTTCAAAACGATTTATAGACAGCCCTTAGACTGCACTCAAGGCGAAATGTTGAATTTTTGTGAGGGAGATATCCGAAGATGTTGTCTGATATGGACCCTCTGGGAGATTGACGTGGACCGATGAACATTGTTGAACTTTATCTAAGATTCACAGAAATATTACGATACGCAGATGTTGGACCAACGCAGTATCCGGTTCGTAAGCTGTTGTGCGCACCAGCCTCTACACATGGTGACCGTGGGTTTTTTACAACTTTCGAATCATTTTGTCAGGAATTATGGACTTGTCCATGAAAGAACTTTTAACGTCGTAATGGGGGCAGCGAATGAAAGTTGTTGCAAAAAAATCAAAACGATCCTAGAGGATGTTTTAAACTGCCGAAGGAGTTGTTGTTGTTGTAACAGTGTTTATGTTTGAATGTTCGCTCCTCTGTTCAAACTCGCTCTGGCGATAGGATGTAATCACAGATCCCTTGGAGTTAGATGAGTAGGTTTGGCGGGGCAGTTGAAAAGGAGTTTTGTGTCGTGCGGGCCCATATCTCATACTGGACAGATGTCTTGCATGGCGCGGTCGATTTCCGCCCAATAAGAATTTAGGCGACTGCAATATCCCGAGCGTAGTTGAGCCAAAACTACTCTGGTTTGTCGTGGCAGCTGACGCTCCTCAGCTGCGATAGATGGGGGATGTACTCCGAGGACTTTATTCACACTATATTTGCTTATGGCCTTAGCAACTGCATCCGTGTGAATACTATTTAAACCTGCTTGATATGCCTGTTGATCTAGGGGTTCTCTCCTATATTATTGGGCCTCCCTCTCTACAGCATGAATATCCTTCCTGATATGCCTGAATGTGTCGGGCTTAGCCAGCAGATGGTGATTGGGATGGCTCTCACGGTAACACCCAAGCAAGTACTGCAACGAAAGCATCACCTTGTGTTGCTTTACTGGAACTATCTTTGCCTCCTCATGTAGATGGTCCACTGAAGACTTGAGGAGGCAGCCTGTTGCTGCTCTCAGGGCGGCATTCGGACAGGTTTGTACATGTACCCGAAGGAGTGGAAAGATATAGCCCATATTCGAGCCTGATCTACAACTGGTAGAAATTGTACAAAGTATGGACGACCAAATCGGTTACTGACTTCGAGAGTTATCGCACGAATTTAGCGAAAAGTTTTCAACTTTTGTGGGGTGGTACCCTATGGAATGGGCCGATATCCATACGTTTGATCCGATATGACATATGAATGCTGCCATGAGACAAAACTCGCGCGAAATTTACGTTCAGCATTATGCTGAACGTGTCAGCGGAATATTAGATTGTTATTAGACATAAAAATATTGGCTAGTGTTGGATTTGGATATTCAATTGTTGATACAATACATTAATTTCTCCCTTCGTTTTTAATGTACGAGTATTTATCATTCCCTTTAACTTGATTTACCATTTGGAGCTACAAGTATGTATCGGCAAAAATAAATATTTTTCTTGCTGGCACCCGATAGTTCGACTAAAGTTGAAATTCATAGTTGTAGCGTCATTTTAAACATTCCTTCAAACAAAAAAACACGAACACCTGTTCTTCTCATACCACTTTACCAACGACGGCGGAAATTATTCCGGCCGACTGCACCGGTACACTGAGTCATTGTACAATAATTTCACGGATAAGTGGTTATTTGTGGAACGAGATGAATTAACATATTCGTTGTTGTTTTTGCATTATAGGAAATGCGGTTGTTTCTCATTTTGTTTTTTTTTTCGGTTTTTGGGGTGGAGAAGAGAATAATGAGAATTATACATATTTCTGGGAAATTTCATGACAAACCCAACAAAAAATGCACATTGAAGCACTTTGAAGCAGCAACAGTAATTACATTGGAAAACATGTATTTATTTTTAGATCAAAAGCCAATGATAATTACCGCAGTAGCAGCTAGGTGTTGTGTAGCAGTAATTTTTGCAAATTCTCTTTAAGCCAAGTATCAATTTTTAATTTTCTATCATGCCAATGGGCCATTACATAGAGTGTTTTTTATTGTTCTAATTTTCACCCAAATAGCAAAAAACACGTCCTTGTCAAAATTGTAACACGGGATCAGGTGCTTGTTGTGCTTGTTGGTTGGTGTTAGAAGGTAAACTAATGCTAATGACTTGTGGCTTTGCTATGTGCAGCAACAACAACAAAAACAGTAATGTTTTACAACAATTTTAGAGCTTTGTAATGAAATTCATTCCACATTGTGGTTTTCGGTAGTTTTCTACACCACCAAAGTCGTAGTGTGTATTTTTGCTCTTTCCCAAACTAACTGTAAATTGAGTTTGAAGTTTTTTTTTACCAAATGTTGGTTTGTTTTATTTCCTAAAAATACATGGACATAATTGCTTAAATTTATTTTGCATTTTAATTAATTCCTTATCGTTTGTAACTTTTACAACTACTCGAAGATTCAGCAGCAGAAAATTTTTTAACCTCTTCACAGTAAAGTTGAAAGTTTGTTGCAATTTTATACAACAGTTTTGTGGTATTTAAAAGAAAAAGAAAATTTTATTTGGAGAATGAATAATTGTAGTCGCTTAACACTTTTTGTGTAATAAATTTGATGTTGAACAACATTTAATTACAAGGAAAAATAGTACATTGTTATTGGTGAACTAAAATGAAAAATCAGTATACAGTCGAAAGTACTAGGAAAGCATAAGTCCCATATTACCGCCCTATAGGAGAACGATGAAACAAGTCGCATTGATTTGACGTCGGAAAGCCCAAACACAACAGACAGCCAGTCAGGGAGGAGGATTGCTCCTCTCGCCAACATATTAAACAAATAGTAAAGTGTTTCATGGCCAATCCGTTGTTGGATACCAACCATGCTACTGACTTAGCACACTGCACTATAGGTAATTTGCCCTATTTTTGAGACAAAAAATAATAACAGCGGAATTAACGGATTTTTTAACTTTTTAAATTATTAATGTGTAAAAGTGAGATAAAACAAAGATTTTTACAGATAAATTCGGATATAAGGAACAACGGTTATAAGCAACTACGTATATAACGAACAAAACTATTTTTTCCGATGCCATTTTCATTGGTTTTCTTTTACACAACAAACTGATGAAAACGACCACGGTAGTAAGTAACACAAATGTTGTCCCCGCGAGTAGATTTTCCAACGAATTGTTACTACAGTTTTGTATATTTTTTGAATATATGTTAATAAGGGCGAGTTTAGTACTCCTTTAAACCGTATCAATGATTAATATGTAATAGAGAGATAAAATAAAGCTTACTACTGCCGCACCGTTTATAGAAAACGCGGATATACCGAACAATTTGTCGCCATTACTTATTTTACTTGCAATGCAATTGTAAACAACAATATTTTTTACATTTATTATTTATTTCCTCAAACCAAACTTCCACAATTTTAAGAGTTTTTATTGAGAAGTAACCTAATAAAATCTCATAAATTTCAAAAAGTGGGCAAAATCGGGTTTTGAAATCTAGTAATACCAATGCAGAAGACTTTCAGTAATTTGTTCTAGGTGGGAAAATCACGGCCAAACACGGCCAATTTAGTATAATTCTATGTGAAGTGAGTTTAAGAAAAATAACACATTTATTTCTGACTTTTTGTTGTTTTTAGGCGCTACCCAAAATGTTTAAGCTATATTATATATGAAATAATTTCCTCTCGCAATTGTCAATCTATTCCATTTTACATATATTTATATATGGTTTATTTTTCCGCGGTTTTAAGTACATTGAAATATGCCTTACAATTTATATTTTTTTAGTTCTTCTTCGAAATTCTCACTTTGACTGCATTTTAAACCGCCATAATGACGCTATTTTGAAAAATGTCATTCATATTAATAAATTTTGACATGTTCTTTTTTCAATGCCAACTAAAAATTATTATTATTAAAAGTTGCAAAATTGAATTTTTGCCTCAAAAACAGGGCAAATTACCTATAGTGCACTGGAGGAAAAACGTGGGATAAAACAGATGGAAATATGAGAAATAGAAAAAACAGGAATTCGAAAAAATCAAGATATGACAATCAAAATGAAGTCGGAAAATTTCAACAAAAAGGTGAAACTTCGACTTTTTCATCGTCGACATTCGGTGTTTCTTTCCATGATTTTTTCTATGACAAGTTTTAGAATGACACCCTCTGTTGACAGTAATATTGTTAAGGAAGTAACTGACGTATTTAAATTTTTTTTTCACAAATTTCCATTAATTTATGATTTATGATAATTTATTTAAAAGCCCCGAAAAATGGTTGCAATAATTGACGTAAAATTTTGTGTGTTTTTTTTTTGCATTTTGTTATAGTATTGTCTGTTATCTACCATTCCACGCTTATAAAGTTTCATTTGGCCAATGCATTTTCACGCATTTGGTGTAAAACGCAAGTATTTCAAAAAATCGACTTTTTTGTAATTTTGGACTTTTAGTGAAAAATTTAAATATGCCATAAAAATGTAATCGTAAATGTTACATTCAAATAAATTCATGGATTTGTTAGGAATGTAGTAAAAGTATTTTCTCTATCAAAAACCAAAATTGTAACATGTAGGAATACACCTATATTACCTTTCAAAGTTTTCGGCACTTTTAAAAGAAGGCCCGATTGCAGTAAAACTATTCAATTTAGAGAAAAAAATTAATATTTAATAAATGCTTAAAAAGTCTCAAAAATATAATTTTCACAAAAAATTTTAAGTTTTCTCGCAAAAAAAAAAAAAATTCTCGGCGCTAAGTGGGTTAAGTTATGTTATATAAATTTCCATTAATTTAAGAAATTTAAATTGTAACGTAAATTTTTATTACGAATTTACTTTATTTCAATAAAATCTAGAGCAGTGTTGTTCTTTGATATTGATGCGGTTACGAAGTTTTTATACACAAACACGACCCGAAAGAGCGCACAAAAGAGAGCAACTGTTTTGATTTGTTTTTGCTTTGCAGCTTGCGTGCATATATTCTTACTAACACACTGTCAAAACTTACCAATATTTAGAAAAAATTCACAATTGTGTGTGTTCTCTTCTTGGTCGAAACTGATCTAGAGCAACTATACTGTGTAGAATTTAACCCGTTATTTTCCATGTTTATTTTGCTATCGCTTTTGTTGTACTCTCTCTCTCTCTCATACTTATTTTGATTAAAAATTTATGCTTCAACATTGTGACGTAATTTTCATTGTAACCCTTTTTACTACTTCTATAAATTTATGCTTCTACATTGTGACGTCATTGATTTTAACCCTTTCTACTCTGTCTTATTTATTAAGGTCTCGGCACAATCGGTCCGTTGTTAGTCGCGTCACGCATCATAAACAATAACCACATGAAAAGTGTGTAAGTGATGCCAAGTTTGTTCTTGAAGTTTTCTTGTGGTCGTCGTAATGCGGCAATCAACGAATCGTAATTGCCGAGGCCTTTACCTCTGTCCATTTGTTGTTTACATTCATCCGTCTGTTTGTATGTGTCTTTGCGAATCGACATACATGTCGCGTGTTCACTGTGAAACATTCTATATTGAGGATGCTAGAACAGTCTATACATCAGTGAGCGAGTATAAATGCGGGAGATTAGCAGGCGGGTGAGTTGAGTTGTAATTCACACTGCGCATTAAAACCCTCAGTGCAATCTAAGTAAAGAAAAATCTGAGTAGAGTAAAACTGGGCACTTAGGAGAGAAATAAAGTTTTGCGTGAACAAGTGATGAACCCGCTAAAAAGGCGTATAAATTCAGGCCACATGGTGGTGCACGCAGAATTGGCAGACCGAAGAAAAGATGGTGCATACAAGTGGATAAAGAGATGACAAGGCACGCTATTCCAGAAAGCGAAGCACTAAACAGAGAGAATTGGAGATCTTTTCTTAATTTGGTCTATGGAACAGATGTTCTGTAATGGGCCAGCTAAGTAAGTGAACAAGTGAATAACGGCAATAAAGCATTGTAGAATCGTAATCTAAACGAACCCTCGCTTTAGTTGGTACGCATCGTATTGGGGAATAAAACAACATCTACACAAAGTTATGTTAAACCTATTTCCGTAACAATATGTAAAAAAGCTCTAAAATCTATCAAAAATTTATTTTAGTCGACTTTCAGAACAATCGAAAGATCGAAAGTTCGACTTTTCAGTTGACGGTAAAAATCGGAAGATGATTTTTGGCATCGATTACGTAACCCTAATCATGATAACAATGGCTACCATCTATTAAAATTTCAACACAAACCGAGAAGTTTCCTTAAACTGGAATAAAGCTCAAAAGTCTTTAACTGTTGCGGACGAGGTAGCCGACTGAATGGACCAACATAGATACCATATTGGAATTGGATCTAATTTTAGAGTACGTAAGCTGCCTATTTTTCAATGCTTTATTACAAATACTAAGGCAGCTTTTTTCCACCTTTATTTTACAGAACAGATACAGAAGAACAAATAAAATAAAGGTGGAAAAAAGCTGCCTTAGTATTTGTAATAAAGCATTGAAAAATAGGGTTACCAGCCAAGTCGGACTATAGGAAAGGTTTGGAATTTAATGACTAACATTAAAAATAAATAAATAATTCGAATATACAAATTTCGAATGATTTGTGATATAAATGCTAGTCTCCAAGCTTAGCCTTCGTCCACCCACTAAAAACACCATTCAATATGCCTGATGATCGGTCTAACCACCCGTGAAACGTAGCATAGTGGTTGAATGTGTGGGACTTCGGTGGATTCCTAATTTTTCAATGTACCTATTAGGTCTAATAGCTCATCTCGAAAGAGAATTAATTCAAATAACATTCCCACTTTATTTGACCCATTGTTTAAATCTTATTTTTATTTACTGTAGCTAATAGTAGGTGAGTTGTAGCGGCTGTATCCACTTTTGGAATTTTCTAGAATGGCCGCTAGAGTCCCCAGTATTATCACTATGTTACAGGGTGATTCAGTGATTCATACGTCGATAATACTGTGCAACACAGCAAATGCAAAGGAATTGTATCAGGCAAAATTTGTCTTTTACAATTCTATTTGGATTTTATGGTCCATTCTAAAAAAGGCCAAACATTTTATATAGCTATACTCGTATATTGAGCGCACGGGAGATTTTTTGCCCTCTTTATTTACTTTTGGCAATTGTAAATAGGTTGTAGTGGCTGTGACAAAGTTTATGTTTGCTAGAATGACCGCTAGATGTGCCATTATTGTCACCATGCTGGATTTAGTTCGTCAAAGTATATTCACTATTGGAAGATATTGGCTATAACTAAAAAGGGTAAATACCACGTCAGTAGCATATGGGAAATATTGTCCTAAAAACGAAATCGCCCTTTTTGGGTGTATTCGATGAAACAGTTATAATAATAATAATTGTTCCGCAAACATCCCATAAGGGACAAGGGAGACTTCACTCATATCAATGAGTGCACCCCGATTCATATTAGCTCAATGATATGGGACATACAGTTTATCGCCGAGTCCGAACGGCGTGTCTAAGACACCACTTTTGCAGAGAAGTTTTACATGGCTGAAATACTCAGGAAATGTCGCCAACATTACCGTTGAAAAGTGTTTTGATCTTGCCTGGCCGGGGAATCCAACCCACGACCTTATGTGTGCAAGGCGGGTGTGCATACCATTACACCACGGTGGTACCCAATGAATTCGATGAAACAGTTACTGCACCGAAAGTAACTTTTAAAGGCATTTTGATATATATTTTTTGTTATAAAGAACAATTGAACTTTTTGAAGAAATTTTATACTCATACATATATTGGAGATAAAATATCGCGATTTGGAAACAAATAATGTACAATGGTCCGATATTGAAGAATTCGATTTCAATAAAAAATAGCTTTTTTAGGAACGATTTGCCCTCGAAATGAATAAATAATTGAACTGTTATGGAAAACTCCAATGGAAAGCTGATATGGAGGAAGCCAACTCCATACTTGGTGGGTCAAAGGCCAAGTCACCAGGTTATGTGTTCTACATTCAGTTTGAAAAACCAATATTCTATTATAGCCAATTACGTACAATATTCCGCTTAATTTTTTATTAATAACAACTTCTCACAATTCTTAAAATAGATAATGATGATAATATGCCGCGCCACAGATAAATGGTGATTTATCATTAAATTATTCCAGTTGTGTTTAAACAGATTGCAAACACACCCAACCAACTTAATGAGTTACAACGCCAATTGTGGTGGAATAGGAATACATGGCAACCATTATTAGACATCTAAGTTATCGTTAAACTATCTATAGGAAGAGGAGGCAGCAGACAGATGTACATAGATGCAGTACAAGTTGTTGTTTTTGTTTAATACTACAAAAAAAAAAAAACATGCCATAATTTTACAATGCTTACAATGCAATGTCATGTCATGCAATTTGTCCGCTATGTGTGTCGTCTGCACAGATACTCAAAACCCAAGTACTTTGAATAAAAAACAACAACAAAAAACAATCGATTATAGACGTGATGTAAATATGAATCTCTGAAAAAATAAAACCAAAACAAACAACAAAGAAAGCTGCAGTGGTTGGTTTTCCTCATTTGTCTGAATTTGTTGTGTCGAGACAATAACAATGATCCGCAGTAGTACATAGTTAGCAGAATAAATCACTGATGCATGTATTTGTCATTATGATATTGGCTTTGCTTCTTTCTTTTTTTTGTTTTGTTTTTTGATTATGGCAACCGCCGCATGTATCTGTTTACCATTTCAATTAAAATCTGCGTTTAATTTTCCCCAAGCGCATGCCTTTCTACTGCTGGGGCGGAAATAGTGATTGTCTATAATCACCATCATCATGATCATTATCATATTGCAGCAATTGCATAGATCAAGCGTTTCATCGCTTTCATCAATCCATTTCATCTCTTTAACATATCCATAAACCATTTCAATTAAATTAGCCAATCAAAAATGTCAGAAGTTTTCAATGATATTGACACTGAGGGGTCGACGTCAAGTCAAATACAGTGGCGAAGAAACCATTAAATCAAACGGTTCCTTTGTTGTTATTTTATAATTAAGAATATTATTACGAACGTAATTGGTAGATTTAAGTTAATTTAGATGAATTTCTGTTAATTTAAAAATTTGAATTGTAACACAATTTTTTATTAAGCACTTAGGTTATTATTTGTATCAGTTTTGCAACAACAACTACTGTATGGAATTCACTGTAATCATGAAATTTTCGCCTAGTCTTAACTTGCACTGTTTACTTAGCTATTGTTTTTGTTGTTGAACACTTTCTCTCAGTTTTATTTTGACTATTCAGTTATGCTTCTACATTGTGACGTCATTCATTGTAACCCTCTCTACTCTCTCCTATAAATGACCTCTGCCCTATTAGTTGTTTACATTCATTCGTCTGTTTGTATAGGAGTATGTGTGTATGTGTATTTGTGAATCGACTAGCATATCGCGCGATCATTGTAGAACATTCTACATGAAGGATGCTAGAACCGTCTATGCATCGGCGAGCGGGTATAAATACGAGAGAGTAGCAACAGGGCGATTGACTTGAATACTATATTTTGGATTAAATTCACATTCTAGAACTAGCTTATGTGAACTTGCATGGTTTCGAAAGCTTTTTTTTGTAGATCGCGACTAATTTGTTATTGGCCCTAAAAGGGTGTTTACACTAGCCATCAATGTCATATGACCTGAAATTTTCCATCGTTAGACAGTCGCTAATGTGTCCAATATTGGGGATTTTCCTTACGCCTTAAAGGGTAAAGTGAGATATCTCACGAGGAGTTGATATTCATGATTGGACTGACTATTTTTAGCGTTTCCATACCAATTTGAACTTTAAACTTCAACCTTTTGCGGTAAATGCTTTTGGAATCTCGTTTTTTCCACCAAATTAAATTCTAAAGTTTAAATTTTAAATTTCTTCATAAAAATTTCTCCGATAAATTATTCTTGTAAAAATACCCGATTTTAACCACCGTACATAAAAAATTCAGTTATTCATCTAATGAAGTACATTTGCGTCGACATGTGGTCTATTGCTTTTGTTGCCTAATGGCTTATTTGTTATGCATTGTCTGTTAATACATATGTAGAAGTGATTGTGTCTCGTTAGCGAACTATGAATGTTAAACAAATGCTTTAATTATCTGTAAATTTACATTCAGTTGAAGGAAGGATTATGATGATATACACACACAAACTCCATAAATGTTTTTTTGGAATTTATCATCTATTCTAAAATAGTTTACAATTTATTATAAATAATTAAATACCATACCATTAGAGTTCGAACAATTTGCATAGAAAATATTGGCAACTGTCATTGTTGTCGGAAAAAAATTAAAGAATTTATTTGAAATGGTTTAAAGGAATTATTTTTTTTTGCAAATCTTGATGATAACTTCATTCAACATGAATGGACATCAATGTCAGGTGAATCCTTTTCAGATTTATTATTGTAATTTTTTTCGCTTTGCATCATCAAACCATTGAAATCCATTATAAATTTCCATAGTTTTTTTTGTTACTTCGTCGTTTCGTAAAACGCTTAACACCCTCATGACTTTTTTGTTGCAATTATAGTAACGCAAATAAAATCCAACCATTATCACACAGAGAATATCAAATATTTTGCATAGCGTTGGTATTTTCCATAGCTGTACGTACGTTAACAGGTAGAGAAGAGTTTTCCATTTGCAACGGTAGTAAATTATGCATTCACCTCTTTTTGTATTCAGTTGACATAGTGGTTGGTTGGTTGGCATAAAGTAGATTTTATAAAAAAATATGCCCAGCATACAGTAACGAAACAATATTGAATATAAATAAAAAGATAAAATAGTTTAATATTCATACCAATACAAATTTGGATAATATGCTTACATTTTATAAAAATGTATTTAAGAAATTGTAAAATAAATAAGTATGTTTGTAAATCTTGCCTACAGTAAAGTCCCACTGTGTTTGGTCGACAGTTTAAATCCTATTTGTTTTTACTTTTGGTAATAGTAGGTAGATTGTAACGATTGTGCCCAATTTGGAGTTTGTTAGAGTGACCGCTAGATGTCCCAGTATTAACTCTGTGTGACAGGGTGATTCTGCTTTATCGCAGACACAAACCTGTGCAATACTGAAAATTTCTGGTAGGCATTTTTTGAAAGTACAGATATGGAATACATACGTTCCCACCAAGTTCCCGAAGTGACAAGGGAGACTTCTCTAATATCAATGATACTGGTTCAATGATATTGGACGTACTTTTTATTGCCAAGTCCGAACGACGTGTCTTATGACACCACTTGTAGAGAAGTTTTTCGTAGTTAGAATACACAGGAAATAGCGCCTACATTACACTAAGGGTATTTACCACAACCACGTTGTCATTCATACACTACGCAACCAAAATTCTTTTCCCTAATAATTACATGTTAGAGGGTTTGCCGACAAAAAAATATATATTTGGATTAAAGCTCAAAAGGGTTGCGGTGGAGGTACCTGAAGGAATGGATAGACTCACACGCATTGTCAAATTTTGGATATCAATTTACTCGCCTTAGCGCAGATATAGAGAGCTAATTTTTAAATGAGACATTCTTAGCAATTGATGCCTAAATTATTAAGAAAAAAGACGAACATACAGAAATTAATTACAAAAACAGGGGGTTAGTCCATTTTAGATCTTGATCTGGAAGTCAGTTCTTTGCGCCAGATAGCGCGCCCTTCAGGCATTTCAGTTGGTCACCCACTAACTTAAGGCCTGCGTACATAAGCAGCCTTGCCTGATTGCCTTGCTTTCCTGCTTCATTTCTGACATAATAAAAATAAAAGAATAAAGAAGGCCGAGCAAATTTCGAACTGGGTTGCCCTTTTCTTTTTTATTCTTTTATCAGAAGTAAGCAAGGTAAGCAGGCAAGGCAGCTTATGTACGCAGGCCTTTAGAGCTTTTGGACCACTATGTCATACTGGGCCACAAGGAGTAGAGTTATCGTGGGCAACGAATACAAGTTTTTGCTAAAGGAAGCAAAGTGATTCAAGAGCAGGCCTCAAACTGCACTTCTCCGAATTTATATATGTATATAAATACTCCCTTAGTTAAAACGTTATGTTCGGCCGGACCGAACTTTTTATACCTCCACCATAAAATATTGGTTAGTTTTCTTTCCTGTCCACAATTTTATGTGGGGATATTTTGTGACCATGGATACCAAAATGCCTAAATAAAATCAGACAATTTCTTTAATCGGGTGGGGGATATATACTAGTGTGGACCTATGTTGACAATTTTTGATGAAGAAGTTTTGTGTCCATTGGAAACCTTAAATATCAAATAACAGGTCGTTCAGCCAAAAAGTAGCTAAAAAACAGGAGGTACCGTTATATGAGGGCTATACCAAACCATAAACCTATGTTGAACAATTTTGGTGGATATGTTTTGAGACCACTGGGAACCTCATATGTCAAATTACAGCTAGTTCGGTTAAAAATTGTAGCTAAAACCCTTAAAATCGGGAGGTGCCGTTATATGGGGGATATACCAAAACATGGACCTATGTTAACAATTTTTGGTGGATATGTTTTGAGACCATTGGCAACCTCAAATGTCAAATTACAGCTAGTTCTGTTAAAATTTGTAGCTAAAACCCTTAAAATACCGAAAATCGGGAGGTAACGTTATATGCGGGCTATTCCAAAAAATGGACCTTTGTTGACGATTTTTTGGTAAAGATACTTTGAGACCAGTGAAATAATAGGTACTTCAGTATAAAAATTTCAAAATACCGAAAATCGGGGGTTACCATTATATAGGGGCTATGCCACAAGATGGACCTACATATATTGAACATATTGTTAAAATACAGATATTTCCGTAAAAATGTAGCTGAAATCCTCAAACTACCGAAAATTGGGTGGTACCAATATACCAACACGATATCAAAATGTCGGCCGATATAGCCCATCTTCGAACTTGACCTGCCTATGGAAAAAAGACACTCGGGTGCAGAAATATAGCGTTCTAGCTCAATTATTGCGGACGCTAGAGTGATTACAACAGATGGACAATGGCTATATCGACTCGGAATTTTATTCTGATAAAGAATATACATTAGACCGGGGCGATTTGTCTGGAAGGAACAACACCATATTGGGCCCCTTCGCGTTTTTGATTCCTGAGATTGTATTGAGGAAATAAGTCCACTAGACCATATGTCTATGGTGAAAATCGAGGCATCCGATTTTGAAGTTTTTTATCAACGTTTTTTGGATATTTTGGCATATAACAACCAAACAATTGACATCTTCGATGCAACACTAAGATACAAATTGTAGCCTAGACAATAAATAAGAAGTTTCTGGTACGTCGTAAAAGCATTGGAATGCTCCTACAGTTTTGGCCTTGGGACTAAAAACCTTCAAGTCAAAATCGGGAGGTTCGATTTTCACTGCAGACATACCCAGCAAAAAAAGTCCTCCCAAAATCATGGGTTTTGTAAGGGATTTTTGGCAGCGGTAACTACTCACAAACCCCCTTTCTTCCCCTTTATTTTTACAAGGGCATGTCGCACTCAGTTTCTAGTTATTTTATGACCACTAGAATAACTACTTATTCTGTGGCCACTAGAAGTTGAACAGTAAGTTGACAAAATTCTATTTTTAGAACAGTTGATGTAGAGAATTTGTTTTTAATTTCATCACACTTCTTACTTTTATTTTACTTTATTTTATTTCGCTGACTGCCCAAATTGAACCTACGAACCCTCTGATTTCTAGCCAAAGACACTACACACTGTGCCACGCACACCAATATTAAGGGTTGCTTAAGAACGTAAATGTACAGTGCACATGTGCACCACGAACTGTTATTTTTTAATTAACAAAAACTCGCGTGCCGACGGTGAGCGTTGAACACACAACCCTAGGATTTATAGTCGGACACACGCACACTGTACCGCCGTCCTCATTACTTAGTGAGGAGTAAAGTAAGTAGGTTTGCCTTGTAATTTATTTAAGAAGTAACCCATTACTTTTCAGATTACTTGTAATGCGAGAAGAAGCTTGTTTACATGACTTTGTAATGGGTTACGTAATGACTAACGGATCTGAATTTTGCTGTATGTATGCTCTAGTGGACTTTTTTGCTCAGTACAATCCCAGGAATCAGAAACGCAAAAAGGCCCAATAAGGTGTTCAAATAGCCCCACCCTAATATATTTTTTTGTGGGGGGAGGTATGCCAAGAAGTGGGCCGATATGGCCATCTTCGTACTCAAAAGTATTACAAATGCCAAATTTTTGGCCCAATCGGTTAATACGTTCGAGAGTTATCGTACTTTTTTGACTTACATCTCTGTGAATTCAAAAGCGCAATTCTGTCTTATATACATTTTGATCTCTTCTAGCGTTGGTTTGGTGGTAGCTCAAGAAACCAGAATCGAGTCTGGAGATGCTTTGGAGTAATAATATTGAGAATATTGCAATTTTAGATTAAAGGGTTATGGTCACTTAAAAATTTTACAAAATCGAATATTTTGTTATTTGGCTCATTTTAAAGTGCATGTAGAATAGAATATGTTGCAAAAATTTCAAGTCGATCGGACAAAAATTAGCTGTGATATGAGCATTAGAAAGAGAAAATTCATTGTGATTTGTATGTTACATCGAAGTTTGAAATGCGGTTTTCTCAAAATGACATTTCGGAATGCAGTGTCCACTGTAGCTCAAAAACGCATGATCCGATCTTCATATGTTTTTCTGGGATTATTATACATATAAAAAAACTTGTACAAAACGAGAGATTTTTTTAAAACAAAGTTTTTGGCGGATTTGTGGCGAGGGAAAACTATCAATTTTTTTAGTTAAAATCGAAATTTTGACTTTGACAGTTCACATTTTTTTTTAATTTATGTTTTTTAATTTCGTTTCGTTTCAGTACAGGATTTTTAGGTTCTTAATGATCCCACAAAAACATATGCTGATTGGTTTATTCGTTTTCGGGCTACAGTGGGAACCGCAAACTGCTTTAGTAAAAACAGTGTATCGTAGGCGGTCATTTGTCAGAACACTGTGCAATATTTAAAAAAAAAAAAAAAAAAAACCGAAAGTAGCTCAAGGTGTGATCTATCAGATGAAAACAAAATCTTCTGAAAAAATTGGTAGATTTCTTGTAAAAAAAAAACTCATGAAAAACGTAATTTTTCGTGCTCAATAAGACAATAACAAAAAATCTAATGCTGACTTTCCGATTTAAAATTAGTTTTACTACGAATTTATAATAAAATGTTTTACATTTTCAATCAAATGCATTTAATTCATTTCAACATAAGCCCCAACCAATATCACATCATTCACATGCACACACACACACCGGTTTCTGTTGCATTGTTCTTGCACAAATATTTACACAGTCTCCTTTTGTAATTCGTCCTTGTAATTTTAAACTGATGTTGATGTTACTGCTACGACTGTTTGACACACTGCTACAGCTATTTGAGGTTGTATTGCGCACAGAGAATAAGAAAATGAATAAAAACATCATCAACATTATTGCATACATAATTTTCTTTTTTATTTTTCTTACTTTGACTCGAAACATACATTAAATTGTAACTTTTGTTAAAAAAGGAAAAAAAAAATCCAAGAAATATAAAAAAGTATGGTGAACGTTAGCAGATGGCTTTGTTGTACCAAAGATACGTGATGGCATACTTCCATCAAGCAACCATTAAACTTTTTTGCATTATATATTTGCATATTACACAGAATTTTGATTTTTTTGATTCACTTTTTGTATTGCCTTAAGCTACATTTCAGGGAACTGATTTTACACATTTAAGATGCATAAAGCTGGCAAAGAATGTCGGATGAAATTGAGATTTTTGGTATTTTACTTTCTTAAGTGCATTCTGGGTTTCGGTAACTTTTATTAAAAATTAAAATTTAAGTTAAGACTATAAACAAAAGGTTATTGGCGTCTTTGCAGTAAAACACAATCAAATGAAAAAACTGTTGATGAAACAGCTGGCGCAACAGCTGATTAAGTGGGGATCTATAGGGATCTGTAGGAGCGTGTATGGATAACATTCGATTACACTACAACATAAAGCAATTGCGTCTATGGGACTTGTTAATTCTTTTACATTTCCAGCCGATGAATTTTGCTGCACATTTATTATTTCATGCCTTATGTCTCAGTCTTAAAATTATTTCCGTAGTTTTTCGTTTTATCTTTGTTGTAATTTTAAGTTCACTGTTGCCTATTTGAATTATTTTTTTATGTCGTTACAACAATTGTTGGACATACGAAAATTTCACTGTGTGCCATTTTAATTCAACCATTTATTGTCATTGTCATGAAATTATTTTAAACAAGTTTTTTTTGGGAAATTTAATCTGCAGCGTTTAAAATTCATTGCAAAATGTCCATACACCTCCCCAACATACATCCATGTTTGTGTTTTACAAGGAAAGGCCTCTGGTCCTTTTCACTTCGCTGCAGTCATAAAATAGTTAGTTCATTTCAATGGGGGTTTCCATTGCTGTTTCAGTTGATAAAATTCATACAGAATAAGCGCTTCAAAAATTATCCGCAATAGATTTTTCACACCGGACTGATTCTACACCTCAACACATGTGTTGTCAACAAATTTTCTGGTTGTTTGGTTTACATATTGTTTGGCTCTGCCAACACTACTGCATGAGAAAATTGTTCAAATTACACAATGTAATGTTTTATGGGCCTTAAAGGACAATTTCCAAAATTTAATCAAACGTTATTATAGGGAGGCCTTTTACTAATGGAGAAACAAACTTAAGAAGTGATCCTAAATATGAGGACATTTCGGGACCCATATTACAGAAAGTATAAATTTTATTCAGAAAAAAAATAATATTGTACGAGTAGCCATCACAACATACGATATTCAAATTTCAACACTATCCGAGAAATGGGTAGTCAATTCCAAAGTTTAGTAGTCATTCCTTTGGATAATTGTCGTGCCAACCACTCAATTTGTTTGGTAATCAAGTCTTGCTTATATATGGTCTTGCCCACGAAAATCGCTTTAAGCAGGAAAACCAGGAGTACCTTCGGTAAACATTTCTAAACAGTCCTTAAACTGCACTTAAGCGAAAATCTTGAACTATTGTGAGGGAGGTACCCGAAGGTGGAACTTGATAAATGAAGGTCACACCACCGGCGGGCTATGTTTGTAAGTTATTTGCAAAGTTTCGACCAAATCGAGTACTCAATTTGTAAGTAATTGTGCTCCTTGCTTATTTTATTAGGGCTATTATATTATGAAGTATGGACTTGCCTCGAAACAAATTGTACCGTCACAATAGGGGCCGGAAGAACAACTTACGATTCGAAATATGTGTAGATGACACCAAAAATTAGTTAACAGGTTGGTAGTTAAGCAGAAACGAAGCAAGTGGTTAAATCATTTGATTTATTGCTACATTGGAGCCGGTATAAGTCAATTGTGGGCAACTGTTAAGTCGAAACCTGGAAAGAAAGTAGATAGCACCTCAGTCAAGTTTGACGACGTTACGTTGACTGACCCGAAGGGGTGCGAGAGTTTTTTTTAATCGACAATTTGTCGTGCAACCCAGTAGAGACAGGGCGAAGAGAAGAGTACTATGTCACATCAGATCTCTTTCTGCCGTGGATGAACTACCACAGTTTACAATGGATGATGTTGCGAATGCCATCAGGAACGCTAAATCATTCAAAGCGTTGAACCCTGATTGAATCTCCATGGTAATGCTGAATCAGCTGGATGAGCCGGGAGTGGAGTACCTCACTAAAGTTCTCAACCTGTCGCTAGCCACCCTCATTGTTCCCGAAGTCTTGAAAATGGAAAATGGTCCCGCTACTGAAGCCAGACAACGATGCCAGCATCGTACAGGACGATTTAGCTTTTGTCGCCCGTATCAAAGACCCTTGAGACCTTAGTCCGGTCAGAAATAGCTATCCAGTTGCCGATCATCAGCATTGATTGCGTAAGCTCGCCATGAATGTAGTGGTCGATGGTGGCAGAATTCTGACTACCCCAAAATTCCAGGAGTCACATTCGACACCATGTGAAACAAACTGCGAACCTTTTGAAGGGACAATGGGAGAATTCTCAGATATTAATGAATGCAGACCTGTATTATTTTTAGCTCAATGATATTGGACCACATTTTTATCGCCAAGTTTTGCATAGCCAGATTACTCACGCATTTGATGTGGCTTAAATTTTGATCTAAGTAAACAGTTGTAAAACTAAGCCACAAACAAAAATCACATTTTCTATGGATCTGAGGCAAGGGCAAACATACCGGCATTTGAGAGAAAATTTCTTCATAAGATTGATGGACTGATTACGTGTTGATAATTTATTTATTTTGACATTTTCAAGCAGATTTTCTTTTCGCAATATTTAAGCGCTAAATTTTAATTAAAAAATCATCAACCCATTTATTATATTTTAAAGAATATTGCATATACATACATACACAAGCGTACATATCGACGGTGAAATATTAAAAATAATAGCTTAACATGACTAAAAACCGCGGAAAGTATGTTTTAATTTGTTAGAAACATTGTGGTGGCACACATTTGGCCCTGACTACGTATACACATAACCTATTTTAGTGTGTATACATACTACATCATACATATGTATGCATGTGTTTACACATAATGTTAATGTGTTTAATCTGCTGATTTGTGCATACACTCGAGACAAATTTTTAGATATAACGAGATACAAAGGAGACTTCTAACATATCAATGATTCCACCCAGATTCATATTGGTTCTATTATATGTTACCTACTTTTTATCACCGAATCCGAATGAGGTGCTTGAAGACACCACATGGCTGGAAATTTCGGTAATATTACGCTGAGGGGTAATTTTTCCACCGTGGAAAATGTAAAGTTGTCCCGCCTGGGAATCTAACAATGTTTGCTTACCATTGCACTGTGATGGTACCCATAACATTAAAAACTAACGGATATGGTCGGTATGTTTCTCTCAAAAATAAAATTGTCGATAAGACGTATCACTACCAATTGAGTAGCAACCTTATATTTATATTTATTTCTTATTTACGAAAACAACATTGTTCCACAACATCCCATACGGGACAAGGGAGACTTCTCTCATATCAATGAGTGCACCCCGATTCATATTTAGCTCAATGATATGGGACCTACTGTTTATCACCCATTCTGAACGGCGTGTCTTAAGACACCACTTGTGGAGAAGTTTTTCATGGCTGAAATACTCAGGAAATGTCGCCAACATTACTGGGGGTATTTTGCCACCGTTGAAAAATGTTTGATGGTGCTTGGCCGGGGAATCGAATCCCCGACCTTCTGCGTGCAAGGCATATATACATATATATGCATACCATTACATATAACTAAATTACAAGTAAAAAGGAAGTGAAGCCATGACTACAGAGGTCTTAATCTTAGCTTACATATACATATATTTTTTCTGAGTTCTCTCTTAATTAAAACAGAGTGCGTAAATTCCATCGGCCATCTTTACACAGTATTTTTAATTGAATTTATTTAACTTTCAAATATAAAATTAAACATTTTCCCCTGAGTGTATTTTCATCTATAGAAAATTTTCACACATCCACTCCACCCTCACAATGTAAATTTTATGCTATGTTTAACCAAAGAAAGAGAATCCTTCAATCCTCCCCGCACTCCCTTGGTAATTATAAATTGTCTGTGGCAGTTTAGTTGCTGCTAGAAGAGCAGCAGCGGGTGCTCGGAAGAATTTGCTGCAATTAAAATGTGAAAAATCAATACCGGCTTTTCCTGTTATGCAAAAATTTAAGAAGCCAATAAAAATATAAATTGCATAATTATGCAATACCGAGTCGCCGCCAATCCAACCCATCATTTCAGAACAATTATGAACATCAATTTAATGAGATTTAGGAAGTTGGGTCAATTATATTAAGCGGTGGAAATTAAAACTAAAACAGACAAAAGTGTTTTGTTTATCAAAGGGGAGAGAGGAAGGGTTCAGGGGAAACAACAACATCTAATTAGAACAGCAGACCGTAAACTAGCAAAAGGCACATTAAAGAAGAATGATGATATATAGCCGGGAATGTGTACCTGTGTCTTCTTTAAAAGATAGAATATCTTTTAAAATCATCTCTAGTTAGGATCTCCTCCAAGTAGACAGAGAAGTTTTAAAGGTATTCTACAGTAGACAGAAGACCTTTTGACGTTTTTGCTAGTAGGCAAAAGATCTTAAAGGGTTCTTCTCTGGTAAGCAAATGACCTTTTAAGGTATCCTATAGTAGAGAAAAGTTCATTTAGAATCATCTGTAGTAGACGGAGTACCTTTTAAGATCTTCTCTAGTCGAAAAAAGACCTTTTAAGGTACTCCCTAGTGGACGGAAGAGCTTTTAAGACATTGTCAAGTAGACAGGTATTCGCTAGTATGCAGAAGATCTTTTAAAGTCTTCTCTGGTAGACAGAAGATCTTTTAAAGTCTTCACTAGTAGACAGGTCTTCTATAGTAGAGAAAAGTTCTTTTGAAATCATCTCGAGCAGACAGAAGATTTTTTAAGGTCATCTCTAGCCGAAAGAAGGCATTTTAAGGTGTTCGCTAGTAGACAAAAGACCATTTAAGGTCTTCTCTAGTAGACAGAAGACCTTTTAGGTTTTCTACAGTATACAGAAGACCTGTTTAAGGACTTTTTCAGTAGACAGAAGACATTTTTTGCCTTCTTTAGTAGAAAGAGGACCTTTTAACGACTTTTATAGTAGACAGAAGACCTTTTAAGTCCTTCTCTAATCGAAAGAAGACAATTTAAGGTGTTCGGTAGCTGCCAGAAGACCTCTTTTAGGTCTTCTATAATAGACAGAAGACCTTTCAAGGTCTTCTATAGTAGAAACAATACATTTTATTTTCCCTAATAGACAAGACTTTTTATAAGACCTTTGAAGGTGTTCGCTAGTAGACAGAATACATTTTAAGGTCTTTTGAGGTCATCTCTAGAAGATAGAAGACCTTTTAAAATTTTCTCTGGTATACAGAAGACCTTGTAAGGTTTCACTAGTGGACAGAAGCCCGTTCAAGGTCTTCTATAGTTGACAGAAGGCCTGTTAAGGTCTTCCATAGTAGACAAAATAATTTTTAAGGTCTTCTTTATAGTAGACAGAAGATCTTTAATGTATTTCCAGTAGACAAAACACCTTTTAAGATTCCGCTAGTGGACAGAAGACCTTTTAAAGACTTATATATTAGACAAAAGAATTTTCAAGGTCTTCTGTAATAGACAAAAGACCATTTAAGGTCTTCTATAGTAGACAGAAGGCCTTCTGTACTAGACAAAAGAATTTTTAAGGTCTTCTTTATACTAGACAGAATACCTTTTTAAAGTCTTCTATAGTATACAGAAGACTTTCTAGGGTCTTCTCTAGTCGACAGAAGACCTTTTAAGGTATTCGCTAGTAGACAGAAGTAATCCGTATAGACCCCACATATGTTTGGATGAAGTAACTCTCGAATGGATCAACTGATTTGGTCCAAAATTTGGTTCTCGTAATATTTTGTCCAAAACTAGATAATGTTCGAAACTGGGCATAAAAGTTTAAAATTTGTTCAAGATGATTCGCGAGCGGATGAATCAATTTGGTCCAAAATTTTTTCTCGTAATCCACTCTTCCGCGTACCTCCCACACAAAATTTCAAAAATGACTCGGACCATTTTCAAATTGTTGCTCAGCAATTTGTCTACACGGCCACAGTACAATTTTTTTCGGCGGCAAGACTATATTCCTTAGGTAATGGCCAAATGATGATCACCATAAATGAGTATCCCACTTGGCCGAAACATAACACATCGTAAAATAATTTCGAAACGTACAACAAGTTCCAGGAAGGTCGATATCGGACAACAGTTTCGGGTACCTATATTACCAAAGTTGAACATTTTCGCTGTTCGAAGACTTCCAAATTTTCTGTATGTATGTACATTAAGTTCCAGGAAGGTTGATATTGAACAACAGTTTCGGGTACCACCCTTACAAAAGTTCAACATTATCGCTGTTCGGCTGTTCGAATGCTTCTAAGACTTCTGTGACGTTTATATGCCAATGTTATTTCACTACATCCTGGTTTTTCTTTTTATTGCTCGAAAAAAAATCCCTCTCCCATGTGTGATGTCGTCGGTTTATGTTCATTCTCTTCCATTACACACGTGCCAGACGAAGGACACTGTCACTGATAAGAAAATCCCCTAGGCGTTTAATAGTCCAACAACGCCATAGTGTAATAATCCTATCCATGACATGACAAAATATAGTGACCATTGATTTGGAAGAAATCCCCTCATATGGACAAAAGTAGCTGTCAATTGGGCTAGAAGAAGAAAGATGTTTCAAGACTTATCAACGGATTGCCTGGCAACATTTTACTCAGGACGATAGGTAAACGCATTTCCAAAGTAAGGCTACTGTAATGACAGACATTCACCATTATGTGGATGACAAGTTGGTCATCATGTTTAGTTTTCGCCTTAAATTCCCATTATTTTATTTTTAGAAATCGAGCATTTCTTGCCAACAGGAGGTCCCTTTGAAAGAAAAAAAATACAATAAAACACATCCTCTGCAAATTGTAGTGAAAAAGTCATGTTTTCTTTTTTAAATCCCCTCAAGGGAAAACGACTTGAATTTTTGTTTCCCTTTCCTCCACTTATTTTGCTGAATATGGATTTCCATTTTTAGAATACCAGATTTGAATTTTATATTTTCCGCTAATATTATCACCAGCATTATATTTGTTGTTATTAGTCGTTCGTTTTACACACCTTTCATGGCGGGAGTAGGGTATGAACACATGTGATTTAGTGGCCTGTATATACCCTCATGTACAATATGGACCACTTGCTTAACCTCTAAAAAGAGGAAACGGAAACAAGAGCATTGCGGAACAGGGCACTGCAATCAATAGCATCTAGAAATACACATTTAGCTCCCCCAGGCAATACTACAATGTAATGCCATGAGAACGTGTGCCAACGCCAACAAACACCCTCACCGCCACTTTGTATGTATTCCGCAGGTATTGCGATGATGGCTTGGCCTTTTCTTGTCTCTGATTATAAGTCTGTCTGAGATTTGTGCTTTTAGCAAAAAGTGGGGAAAAAATTGTTGTTAAACGAAGAGCGAGGATAATTGGGGGGTAATAAAAATATGCATGTAGCTTTAGAGTAAGATGGAGGTAGAGAAGAAGGCGTTGATGCTGTGTGAACAATAATAATGTGTCTTTGCAATGAATAAAAATGAATTTGATTAGATTACAATGCATATCAAAAAGCCACTCATGTTTGTGCGAACATGTCTTTTGTACACGCACACACACACGCACTCACACACTTCTCTATATTTTGTTATCCTTGTTGTTGCTCCTTATAACGCATTCAAGAAATGGGTTAATGGAATTGTTGTGTCTGATTGCTACCGTCTGTGATTTTGAATAAAGTCATTCTTTATTAAATTATATTGTTAGACATTTTTAGGTTCATAGACATACTTTACAAGGCATTAGCCTTAAAATAGATTTATGATATACACATTTTGCAGGCAAAAAAGTAAGGAGTTTTCTCGGAAATTTATTGGGAATCATAAGGTACGTGAGGACATTAGTTTAATGGTATAACATATGTTAAAAATTTAAACATTTAGTGCGCCTGTCCGAACGTCAGAGCGAAAATTTTCATTGGAATGTGGGCTAAATTCGCAGGATGTTCTAAAATAAACAAGTACAAATCGTTAAGTTCGGACGCATTTTTTATACCCTCCTCAAATTCCTAAATTAGTTCATAGAGAAAGTGTGCTTCTATAGGCCCTTTCTGAAAGAAAGGGTGCTTCTATACACCCTTTCTGAAAGAAAGCCTGCTTCTATGGACCTTTTCTGAAAGAAAGGGTGCTTCTATAGTTCCTTTCTGAAAGAAAGGGTGCTTCTATAGACCCTTTCTGAAAGAAAGGGTGCATCTATAGACTCTTTCTGAAAGAAAGGATGCATCTATAGACTCTTTCTGAAAAAAGGGTGCATCCATAGACCCATTTTGGAAGAAACGGTGCTTCCATAGACCCTTTATGGAAGAAAGGGTGCTTCCATAGACCCTTTTTGGAAGAATGGGTGCTTCCATAGACCCTTTTTGGAAGAAAGGGTGCTTCCATAGACCCTTTTTGGAAGAAAGGGTGCTTCCATAGACCCTTTTTGGAAGAAAGGGTGCTTCCATAGACCCTTTTTGGAAGAAAGGGTGCTTCCATGGACCCTTTTTGTAAGAAAGGGTGCTTCCATAGACCCTTTTTGTAAGAAAGGGTGCTTCCATAGACCCTTTTTGGAAGAAAGGGTGCTTCCATAGACCCTTTTTGGAAGAAAGGGTGCTTCCATAGACCCCTTTTTAAGAAAGGGTGCTTCCATAGACCCTTTTTGGAAGAAAAGGTGCTTCCATAGACCCTTTTTGGAAGAAAGGGTGCTTCCATAGACCCTTTTTGGAAGAAAGGGTGCTTCCATAGACCCTTTTTGGAAGAAAGGGTGCTTCCATAGACCCTTTTTGGAAGAAAGGGTGCTTCCATAGACCCTTTTTGGAAGAAAGGGTGCTTCCATAGACCCTTTTTGGAAGAAAGGGTGCTTCCATAGACCCTTTTTGGAAGAAAGGGTGCTTCCATAGACCCTTTTTGGAAGAAAGGGTACTTCCATAGACCCTTTTTGGAAGAAAGGGTGCTTCCATAGACCCTTTTTGGAAGAAAGGGTACTTCCATAGACCCTTTTTGGAAGAAAGGGTGCTTCCATAGACCCTTTTTGGAAGAAATGGTGCTTCCATAGACCCTTTTTGGAAGAAAGGGTGCTTCCATAGAAAAAGAAAATGCGGTTCTATACTCTTTTTGAAGTAAAGGGCGCTTCTATAGACCCTTATACCTAGACGTAAACCTATGTTTTGTGGGAAGTTTCGTGACTTCAGGGAAGCTTAGATGGCAAATTACAAGGATTTCAGTAAAAAAATGTAGCTAAATCCCTCAAAATACCGAAAATTGGGAGCTACCGTTTTATCGGGGCTATACCAAAACATGGAGCAATGGTGACAAGAGAAGTGTTGTGACAACTAAGAAGCTCAAATGTTAAATTAAACTAGTTCGGTTAAATATTGTAGTTAAAATCCTCAAAAAGAGAAAATCGGGATGTATCGTGAAATGAGGGCTATACCAAAACATCTTCGAACTTGACCTACATACACACATCCCCGAAGGGACACGGGAGACTTCTCTCATATCAATAAGTGCATACCGATTCATATTAACTCAATGTTGTGGGACCTACCTTTTATCGCTGAGTGCGAACGGTGTATCCTACCACCTATGGAGAAGTTTTTACATGGCTGGAATTCTCAGAAAATGTCGCCTACATTACACTGAGAGGTGTTTTTACGCCGTTGGAAAGTATGATGTTTTTGACCGGCTTGGGAATCGAACCGCAGACCTTATAAGAGCAAGGTGGGCGTGGTTACCATTACATCACGGTGGCACCGAACTTGACCTGCCTATGACAAAAAGACACTCGGCTGCAAAAATATAGCGCTCTAGATCAATTACTGTGGACGATCGATCGACTCAGAATTTTATCCTGATCCAGAATAAATATACTTTGTAGGGAAAACACAAACTAATATACCCTCGATACTGTGGTAAAGGGCATAAAAATCATGGAGGCAATCTGAGAACTCAAAATATTTAAAACGTGGAAAGTCCACCCTAATATTTTGTCCTATCAGTAGGGCAGATTGTCTGTGATGAACAGTGGTACTTAGTACCTCATAAAATCTGGCAGCTCTAACTAAACAATACTCAGGAAGCGTAACTAATACGTGGAGGAATTCAGACACCGATGAAAATCCCGATGTTGCCGGAGGTTCGATCTCAATACCGATTTCCTTCAAGTCAGATAACATAACCATTCCAACATAGTGGAGCCTCATTTCAACTGTGATATATTCCTAAACTAGACACAAACATTGTTCCACGAGATAAAGAAATTAAAATAAAAAATAATAATAAGCTGCAGACTCCTTAAATATCATTCACAATAATAGTATCTCATGTAACCAAGTGTGCGCATGATGAAAATAAATTCAATTTGGTTAGGTGCCAAAAACTGTGTACAAACACATACAAATACATACAGTCTGTCGCAAAAGTTAGTATACACTGTTGAAACCAAAATGTATTAGAGATAAATATCACTATAACTTATTGAAAACAACAAACAATTAGTTTTATTTGATAGACAAGAAGGTTGTCTTCCGTAATAACAATTAAAAGTGCGCAATATTTGCATACATTAGCAAATGTAGGGTTCAAAACCCAAAAAGACCAAAATTTATGTCGCAAAAGTTAGTATACAACGGAGAATCCTCGTGGAACTGTGTAAAAAATTCTTGATATTTTTGAACAAAATGAAGCTAAATCTGTACTTAAGATCATAAAGAGTATATTAATTGGTTTTAATGGCAGTTATAGTACTTATAGTGACAAGTCCAACGTACACTGGGTCGTAAAATCCACAAAAATTGGTCATCTACAAATACAACAACTGTAGCGACAAAATTCCGGGTGTTATGTCCTGTTTATGGATTCTAAAGCTATGAAATGCTCAGAAAAGCTCTAAAGTTTCAACATGGGGTGATCTTGATCGAGTTTCGGCTTGTCCTGTTTGAAAAAACGGGAACTTCTTGAAGGAAACCCTTACTTTTGAGGGCGTTGTCCTTTTGAAACGTGTAATAATCCTTAATCCTTACACATAAGGACTTTCCTTTTCAGTTAATTTTCTCACAAGTTATGTACCTTTTCACATTCCCACCAAAAAGAAATAGTAGGAGAACCTCAAGTTCGGGTGTAAGTTCTACAGTGATACTCCACCACCACAGAATGATATGATAGCTCATTATAACGCATGGATTGTGCAACAACGTTCTGAAAAGCTGTGTTCGCTTTACTTAGGGCCAAAATACAACCAAATGGATCAGTTAGAAGTAGTTCATTAGACATTAGTAGTACATTAGACACTAGGGACACGAGAAGAATGTCCGATACTGCTAAAAGGCCGGTAGGACAGTATAACTGTAGGGCTTACAACGGACCTTGAGGTTCTCCTACTATTTACTTTTGGTGAGAATATGAAAAGGGGTAACATTTGTGAGAAAATTAACTCAAAAGGAAAGCCCTTATGTGTAAGGATTAAGGATTATTACATGTTTCAAAAGGACATCGGCATCAAAAGTATGGGTTTCCTTCAATAAATTGCCGTTTTTTCAAACAGGACAAGTCGAAACTCGATCAAGATCACCCCATATTGAAACTTAAGAGCCTTTCTGAGCATTGGAATTCATAAAAAGGGCATAACACCCGGAATTTTGTCGCTACAGTTGTTGCATTTGTACATGACCAATTTTTGTGGATTTTACGACCCAGTGTACGTTGGACTTGTCACTATAAGTACTATAACTGTCATTAAAACCAATTAATATACTCTTTATGATCTTAAGTACAGATTTAGCTTCATTTTGTTCAAAAATATCAAGAATTTTTTACACAGTTCCACGAGGATTCTCCATTGTATACTAACTTTTGCGACATAAATTTTGGTATTTTTGGGATTCGAACCGTACATTTGCTAATGTATGCATATATTGCGCACTTTTAATTTTTATTACGGAAGACAACCTTCTTGTCTATCAAATAAAACTAATTGTTTGTTGTTTTCAATAAGCTATAGTGATATTTATCCCTAATACATTTCGGTTTCAACGTTGTATACTAACTTTTGCGACAGACTGTACATATATGTATAAAACTGTCTCCACCAAAAAAGCAAACTATTTAAAAGCTGAAAAGTAGGTCATTTTTATTTAATTTTTTCCTCTCATTGTCCAAATGTTCATTAAAATGGCCAAGACTTGGCAAAGGAACTTGTCCGACTTATACTCGAATTGATTTAAATGCCACAAATTGTTACGAAGGCCATTTAAGAAGAGTTCATTTCAACATGGTTCTGAGAAAAAAATGTTGAAATAAATTTAAATAAATCCACAGGACGTTACCAAGAAAATAAAGATTGACAGACTAAGTTTTGTTTAAAGCGAATTTATCTTTATCATATTCACTACTGCAGCACGACAATACATAAGAAACGAAATGCTACACAACAAAATAAATATATATGTCCTTGCTTTAAGCTCTTAATTTATATAAAATTTTGGAAAACAGACGGTAGGACGAATTTCGTTGAGAAAAAGCAAGCTATGTAAGTACTAACGTAGGCATTATTCTCAGCTGCGGATAGCGGAATGCCCAGAACTGTCTTAAGTTCCTGGAATAAATTAAGCAGCGTTGAGCGGTAAATGTCGATCTGATTTCACAATCACTCTTAAGAATGATAAAAACTTAGGTTTAGGCGCGTAACTCAGGTTAAGCCATATGCTGAGAAAATTGAAGCAAGTAAAAAAGAAGTAGTTGAGGTTGTGAATGTACAAAAAAAATCTAATATCACTCCCATTCATCCTTAGGAATATAAAAAACTTGGTTCTAGGTGTTAGAAAAAAGTCGAAGCAAGTAAAACAAGAATCAGCCGGCTGTGGTAAATGCCCTCATTCGAAGGCTACACAAAAATTCACTATGAAATGTTTCTTAATTTTAAAAAAGAAATATAACTTTCTTAGTTGACAAACGAGGTTTTGGAAGTTTCCATCGTCAAATTTGTAGACATGAAATTGTAGGCATCATAAACAGTGGGCCTAATTATTCCACGGTTGTCAGTGGACATCGGTATAAACCGTAGAGAAGTAAGAAAGCATCAGTCAGCAGTGCCGTATGAGATATACCCTCTGCCTCGGACACAATATTTCATCCGCCTATAGAGTTTCATTGATTTTTGGGCCAATTTTTCAGGAAATATGGACTTTTCCCCGAAAAAATTTTACCGCAGTAACTAGAGCCGCAAACTTTTCCAAAGTTTGTGTGGGAGGAACCCGAAAGAGCGGTCCGATGTAGTCAAAATTCGGTTATAATAAGAGTCTGTAAGAAATAATACGATATACAACGTATGGGGTTCCTTTCAAGGGTTATCTTACCTACTGCCCAGTAAAGTTGGTGCCGGTAGGCTTTTTTGGAGCTTTTGGCCCATTATCTCAGGAAATATGGACTTGCCGCCGAAAAAAATTGCGCCGCCTTGTTGCAAAAAAATTCAGAACTATCCGAGACTACTGTATTTTTTCTCAAATTTTGTGTGGGAAGTACACGAGAAGGAGTATACCGATTTAGCCCACATTCAAACCTGATCTATGATTGGAATTGGAATTTATGATTAGCATATGCAAAGTTATGACCAGACATCGGATTCCAGCAAAAAAATCCTTAAAATAATGGTTTCTTATAGTACTTTTTGGTAGACGTAACTACTTACAAAGCCCCCTACTAAACCATTATTTTAACAAGGGCATGTCGCACTGAATTACTAGTTATTCTATGACCACTAGAATAACTAGTTAATCTATTGCCACTGGAAGTTGAAAAAAAGCTATAAGCGTATAAACTTGTTTTCAATTTCAACACACTTCATATTTTTATTTCATTTTGCTCTTTGTTGGATTTGAACACACGAACTTCTGTTTTGTAACCAATCACACTACATACTCTGCCACGCATACCAACATTAAGGGTTGTTTAAACGCTTACAAATGCCTACATGTGCACCACCAATTGTGCTTTGAGTTGTTAACAAAAAGTACCCGGCCGACGGTGAGGGTTGAACACATAACCCTATCATTTGTAGTCGGAAACACATGCTTTGTGCCACCGTACGCATAACTTAGTAAGGAGTAATATAAGTAGTTATTTTTGTTTACATTACTTTGTAATTGGCTGTAATAATAACTAACGGATCCGAATTTTTACTGGGATTTCGCATATTTTTCAATTTCAAATATAAAAATTCTGATATCTCTGGGTGATTTATATAAAGTTTTGTCATATTTGCACATAATATAATAAAATATATTATAACAATCTGGTTTAGATTGTGTATGATAACACAAGTGAGGATTGTTGTATACTGCCGGAGGGACAAATTGTCTCAATATGATCTTATCTGATAGTTACATAATATGTTAGAATGGAGATCACCCCTTGTGATCTTATCTGATGGTTATGTAACGCGTTAGAATGTAGATCACAAACTGAGCGATTTTATTGAATTTTGTTCTAGCTTAAGTACAAATCGTGAGAAGAAATAGTAGGGCGTAAATATATTAGTAATAGTTTACAGTTGCATAAAATGGTATATCGAAAGTAGTAATTAATGAGTTGTTTTACAAGAGTAGTAGAATAAATTATTTACATAGTTGCATTCTGTCAGTTAACTTTAAAATACAATGAATCAATCACAATAGGAAATGGGAATATTTACAAACTGACAATGACAAACGTACAAAACTATGAAAATTGTTACTATTGAAATGCATTAAAGTGTAATTATTGAAATATGGATTGCTTCAGTCTCCCCCTCTGATGCTGAAAGCGTCCCGATGAAGCATCAGAAATTACGGATTGTTGAATTTCTATTGTAACATACAGTATCGGCCAAAACTAAAGCACCCCCTCAGTACATATTTTTAAAATGAAATTTTTTTTAAGAAAACAAAGTTGTAATTTGTATTTGTATTTTTCGTTTTCTTTATTTATATCCATATTAATAGAAAACACAATCAGAATGTATTCAGAATGTAATAAACAAAAGTTAAAATTCAAAAATCATTTTAGGTCGTAAATGTAACCGGACAAAACTAAAGCACCCCCCTATTTGAAGTATAACAAAAACCATTGAAATCAATATTTCGTTGGGCCTCCTCTATTCTGGATGACACAATCACATCTTTTAGACATAAAGGATTCTAAATAATTAATTATTGCAGGCGAAATAATTGATTTTCGGAAAATTTAGCTTAAATCCTCAAAATACTGAAAATCGGAACTTATCGCTATATGGGGGCTATACCCAAACGTGGACCTAGGACAACGATCTTTGGTGAATAGGTTTTGTGACCACTAGGAACCCTAAGTACCAAATTACAGCTAATTTAGTGGGGAAATATGGCTTAAAAATTCAAAATACCGAAGATCAGAAGGTACCGCTATAAGGATGCTATACCAAAACATTACCCGATATTGTTTATATCCATTTAAAAAAGATACTACAGCCTCTTCTGTTCAAATACAAAATCGCTTAAGTTTAAAAATTAACAAAAGAACGATTCACAAAAGAACGGTAGACGTCGGCTTATTCAGTCGACGACGACCAACAAGCAATATTTAGGATTTAACAGTTGCCCACTTGGTACACGTCTTTTACCATCTGAATACATTAAATTAAATATAGCTTCATCGGAAAATAGCAGTATCCTCCATTTTCTAATCCAATTCACTTTTAGTCGATATTAAAGGTTTCTTGCTGGTCGTCGACTGAATAAGTCGACGTCTACCGTTCTTTTGTGAATCGTTCTTTTTCTAATTTTTAAACTTAAGCGATTTTGTATTTCACCAGAGGAGGCTGTAGTATCATTTTCGGATGGATATGAACAATATCGGGTAATGTTTTGGTATAGCATCGTTATAGCGGTACCTTCCGATCTTCGGAATTTTGAATTTTTAAGCCATATTTCCCCACTAAATTAGCTGTAATTTGGTACTTAGGGTTCCTAGTGGTCACAAAACATATCCACCAAAGATCGCTGTCCTAGGTCCACGTTTGGGTATAGCCCCCATATAGCGATAAGTTCGGATTTTCAGTATTTTGAGGATTTAAGCTAAATTTTCCGAAAATCAATTATTTCGCCTGCAATAATTAATTATTTAGAATCCTTTATGTCTAAAAGATGTGATTGTGTCATCCAGAATAGAGGAGGCCCAACGAAATATTGATTTCAATGGTTTTTGTTATACTTCAAATAGGGGGGTGCTTTAGTTTTGTCCGGTTACATTTACGACCTAAAATGATTTTTGAATTTTAACTTTTGTTTATTACATTCTGAATACATTCTGATTGTGTTTTCTATTAATATGGATATAAATAAAGAAAACGAAAAATACAAATAAAAATTACAACTTTGTTTTCTTAAAAAAAATTTCATTTTAAAAATATGTACTGAGGGGGTGCTTTAGTTTTGGCCGATACTGTACATCATTGTTGCTTCTGCTTAGGATGGACTGGATCAAGAACAATCGGATGTTGAAACTGCTATTGTGCCAATAGGACTATATTAATTGCATAAGGATGGCATTGAAGACTTTCTCCGGAACCTCCCCCTGGAGTAAAGGTGATTAACTAACGGTAGAGGTGGATGTGTTTTGCCTCCCCCTGGAGTAAAACTGCATCGTACACGTACATTGTTGGTGATTCATCAACCTTCTTTTTCTCAACATGGTTCGCGGTTCATTTTGCAGGAGTAAAGATGAATAACTGACAGCAGAGGTGGATGTATGTTTACCTCACCCTGGAGTAAAACTCATACATCGTACACGTACATAGTTGATTCATCAAGCTTCTTTTCCAACAGGCATTTTCTTCTTGTGGGTCATCTTTGGATACGAATGCGGCAACTGATCGTTCCAAGAATTACGCTGTGCTATTGAATTTGTTGTTGTTGTCCTCGGCTTTTACTCACAGATTATGGTTGGTGTGGTCGCGATACATGGCCACGAGTTGGGCGCCATTATAACAATCTGGTGTCGATTGTTCAGGAAACACAAGTAAGATTGGTGTAGACTGCCGGAGGAGCACTTTGTCTCATTGTGATCTTATCTGATAGTTACATAACATGTTAGAATGGAGATCACCCCTTGTGATCTTATCTGATGGTTATGTAACGCGTTAGAATGTAGATCACAAACTGAGCGATTTTATTGAATTTTGTTCTAGCTTAAGTACAAATCGTGAGAAGAAATAGTAGGGCGTAAATATATTAGTAATAGTTTACAGTTGCATAAAATGGTATGTCGAAAGTAGTAATTAATGAGTTGTTTTACAAGAGTAGTAGAATAAATTATTTACATAGTTGCATTCTGTCAGTTAACTTTAAAATACAATGAATCAATCACAATAGGAAATGGGAATATTTACAAACTGACAATGACAAACGTACAAAACTATGAAAATTGTTACTATTGAAATGTAGAGGGCATTAAAGTGTAATTATTGAAATATAGATTGCTTCAATATAAAATTTGACAAAATTTATTCAAAATCACGTAAAATAAACAAATTTTCCTACTTGAATTTTTGAAAAATATGTAAAGTCCGATGTCTAGTTATGATCAATTCGGTTACTCCCTTCGAGAGTCGTGCCAGCCAACCAGACAGAAAGATGGATGGACAGTCCTAAATCGACTCCAAATTGCCCGAAATGAATTTCCTTCAAACATACTTAAGGTCTAAAAACCATTATTTCATTCGTTAGCCTAAAAGCTGAGGGTATAAGTATTACGTTTATGTGCAATTTTTGGACCAAATCAGGAGTAATCTTGAATTTTGGCGGTAAAGATTTTAGTTCGCATTACTTTTGAATTTTTGTGGGGAATATTTTGAAATATTTTTCAACATTTTCTAACCGAATTAGTTGTAATTTGATAATTGTGGTTTCCAATCTTCAATCTTTAAACAATAGCGCCCGATTTTGGGTATTTTGAAGGTTTAAGTTAAATTTTCTGACAGAAATAGCCATAACATAAAATTTGGGAAAATTCATCCACCAATAATTTGACCATGGGTCCATAGCCCCCATATACTGGTATCGGAAAAAATGTTTTTTTTTTGGGTTTTAAAGACCTCAAATACCGAATTAGAAAATTTTTGAGAACTGACAACATAGGTACAACATAATTGTACCGCACGGATAAAGATATTTTGGGGTTTTAGGCATAGTTTTCCACCAAATTGGCTGTAAATTAGAATTTTGTGCCTCCATAGTGTAGAAGATATTCTTGGATTCTCAAAGGGTAAACAACATGTTCGGGCTAAATTGATCTCTATAGGCCTTAAATTATTAAAATGCTTTTAAATCGACTTTCAATCTCTCCTAATATCTGCTTAGTTACAAATCTGACACTTCGGGCTTTCAATGGGTAGAAAGCTGTCGTACTAATACACTTGAGGATAAGCCATGGTTTGTTATGCCCGTATATAATGGTTCCTTTGTGGTTTTATTAAAGAGTCCAGTCATATATCACGGTGCGCCTTAACTAATTTTAAATGGAAGGTGCTTACACCTGGGAAGTTTTTGCAGATTCTGAAAATAAAATGCTCATAGATGAGAAATATCAAGAAACAAAAAAATCGCCGGAGGGATTTTCAAATATATCGCGATTTAAGTTCACATTTTTAGGAGTTCTTTAGGTTTTCACGATTTTGCTTGGAAACCGCGAGCCCTATGTAAATGGGCCTAAAGAAAATATTGTAGCTGTGATAATTCTCCACAAGATTGACCTTTATGATATTTTTGTAGGTTTTACCGTTTTTGAGATATAGAAGTTCAAATTGCGACAATTCAAATTGGGACAAGTCTCCTTATAAAACAATGATATGACTGCAATTTCCTAACATAAACGTATATATCTCAAAAATGGTACAACCTAAGAAAAAATAAATCAACCAATCTTGTAGAGAATTTTCACAGCTACAAAATTTTTTCTAGTCCCATTCCGATAGGACTTGCGGTTTCCAAGCAAAATCGTGAAAACATAAAAACACCTAAAAATGTGAATTTTGACCGCGATTTATTTAAAAATCCCTAAAGAACCCCTAAAAAAGTGAATTTAAAACGCGATTTATTTGAAAATCCCTCCGGCGATTTTTTTGTTTCTTGATATTTCTCATCTATGAGCATTGTAGTTTCAGAATCTGCAAAAACTTCCCAGGTGTAAGCACCTAGCTTAAATTATATTTTCTCTATTAAATAATTTCATTGTTTATTATTGCAATTTGAAATACTATTTAAATCATTTCATTTAAATCTTTTCCATGCCATTTTAAACTTTGAACGAATTTTATTTATTATACACACGTACATATAAACAGTTTTAAACAATAATTGCTGATATCTATTACCAAAGGACAACAGTCATCGACCCTCTCTCTCTCTCTCTCTCCGTGGTAGCTGCTGCTACTTCTACCACGTTTAAAACAATTGGCTATAATACGTTATCTTTTATCGTTTCAAATGGTGGTACGGTGGCGTCGTGTACAATAAATACGCTGAGCAATTTAAAGCATTTAATCGTTTGTCTCAATTGCCATGTACGACGACGCTGCAAAAACGACGATAAGTTGGTTTGATTTGCTATGAATTCCCTACTCTATTTGCCCCTCTATGTATTCGCGGATAGTAAGTCTATTTTTTGTCGTTTCATATATACATATGTACGTATATAACTTTTATTGGCATTTACAAATTTCCCGCAATTGAGTTTGAGTTGCAAGAAAGTAGAAGAGAGGAGTATAAACTGCTGCCATGTATGTGTGTGTTTGTTTCATTTTATTGATATCGCAAGACTTAACTGAAATTTAGAACATGCGTTTATTTCAAGTTATTTTTTATGGACTTTTTCATAGCAAACTTATGAATCATCATCAGGGTAGTAGAACCTACCAGCTATCAAGGAGGGGGTGTGATGACAATATTTTTTAACATTGATTTGAAAAAAGTTCTGTGTTTTTGTAATCTACTCAATTGTTGGTGTCTGTGTTTGGAATTGAAAACAGACATTTGGGGATGATAATCATGCTATTGATGATATATGAATATATCACTGACAAAAGGTTTATTTTTCTATATTTTTTTAGAAAGTTGTTTTCTTTATTAGAGAGTGTATTAATTTTAAAGGAGGGGGTGAGTGAAATGTCGAACTTCTTGCAAATCAATCATCAGTGCCAAAAAAAAAAAAAAAAAAAAAAAAAAAAACTAAACTAAAAAATATCTCGGAAACTCAATGAATTGTTTTCAAAAATGTTTTTTTTTATAGAAAGGGATATATGTATATTGCATATATTGAAATATAGGCATATTTCCCTCGAACAAAAATTAAAAAAAAAACAAGTAAGAAAAGCGTTAAGTTCGGTCGGGCCGAACTTTTTATACCCTCCACCAAAAATTTCAGCCATTTCGGTGCATTAATGTGGGCACAACCTTCAAAATACCGAAATTCGGAAGGTACCGTTCTATGGGGGCTATATGATGGCGTGGACCTATGCCTACAAAATTCTGGGGGAAAGTTTTATACGCCTAAAGAAGATTAAATACCAAATTTCAGCCATATCGGTGTGATAATGAGGCTAAAACGTTCAAAATATCGAAAATCGGGAGATGTCGTCCTATGGGGGCTATATCAAAACGTGGACCTATATAAACAGTTTATGGTAGAAAAGTTTCTTAGCCTCTGGAAACACAAAATACAAAGTTACAACCGATTCTTTGGTCAAATGGGTCTAATACATTCAAAATATATTAATATGACGCGTACTTTATAAGGGGCCTTATGTGGGGGCTATACCAAAACGTGGACCTATATAACCCAACTTTGGTAGAAATGTTTTCTGGCCTCTGAAGACACAAAATACCAAATTACAACTAATTCTGTGGTCAAATGGGTCTAATACATTCAAAATATATTAAAATGACGCGTACTTTATATGGGGCCTTATATGGGGGCTAAACCAAAACGTGGACCTATATAACCCAACTTTGGTAGGAATATTTGTTGGCCTCTGGAGACACAAAGTACTAAGTTACAACCAATTCGGTGGTAAAATGGGCCAAATATCTTAAAAATTCCTTAAAACGACGACGCGTCACGCGTCATTTTGTATGGGGGCTATACGAAAGCGTGGACCTACATAGCCCGCTTTCAATACCAAAAGTCCTACGTAAATATAACATATTTTCCCAAAATTTCATCAACCTACGTCAATCCGTTCGGACGCTAGAGTGATTTCCACAGACGGACAGACGGACAGACAGACAGACGGACGGACATGGCTATATCGATGTAGAATTGCACGCTGATCAAGAATATATATACTTTGTGGGGTCTACAATGATTATTTCGGGTAGTTACAAACGTAGTGACAAACTTAATATACCCCCATCTTATGGTGGAGGGTATAAAAACAGACTTTTTGGTAGTACATAATTCGAACAAATTTCGTTTTTAACCACTAACCTCAGAGAAACCACCACTATTTTCTTTAAATAGTATTCCATGAAAATCTTTGCAAAACATTTTCTGGGAAGCTGGATAATGTTGGCGTCTGGAAATTCAAAAAAAGTATCTAATCATTTTCACTTTCTCAAAAACTCCACTCAAAACCAACCATTGATTTTTAGTAAAAAAATCTTAAATATCTACCTTCCAAAAACCAAAACATCTTTGTTTGCTTTTAAATTAAGCAGATTATTTTTCAAGATTAAATAGATTTAAATTTTCTAAGGAAAAAATCTCAAAAACTTTTCTTATTTCAGGTACATATTTGGCAAATAGCAGCAACAGCTGCTGCAGCTACTACTAATGATGATAATAATGATGGCTTGAAACAAAAGCTTTGATGAGAAAGCAACAATTGAATTTTTGTTTTTGGAAGTTGTTGTAGTTATTTTTTGACTATACAACAAACAACAAGAACAGCAACCATCAAGACCTTGACTGTATATCCAACAACCATGTGGGTGGGCATTCTGGTTAGACACTGTAGTAGGCTTCAAATTATATACATACATACACAGAACCATGATGTTGTTGTTCATGACAATGGATAATGACCATGACTGCCTTCAGTCGTCGTCAGGGTTTTGTGACTTATTATCTTTTTGGTGAAAAATTAAAATGTCAATATGTCTTTGAAGGTTGTTGTTGTTGTTACTGGACAAGGTTAACAAAAACAAAGCTGTTGCCGTTGAACCGATTTTCACAAATAAAAACAATAATGCAGCAGGAGCATTCAACCTGCCTCTGAATGGCAAAACTCTTTCCAATGGCAAAAAATTACTAAGTTTTTGTTTTATAAACAAAAAACTCAAAGGTTAATTAAGGCAAAAATGTAAAAGATAACAGCCAACTTTTGTCTTTGTTATTGTTATTCTTTTTAAAATATGTACAATTTAATTGAAGCAAACAATGTCTTAACAACAACAACAACAGCGAAAACATTAACAAAGCCAAAAGTTATTTAGAAAACAAAGGAAAAAACTTTTTTCCGATTTTCTCTTTAATTGGTTTGCCTTGAAAAATGTTGGGCCAATGGACCTTAATAGAGGTTTTTGATTTTAATATCCGAGTACCTGACATCTATGGAACGACGAGGGGAGTCTTAAATATTATCTATTAAAAACTCTTCTGTAAAGTTCGCCCATAAGACCGATAAAATCTGATCGGATTTTGAAATAGCTCCGATATGCCAATTTTGGGTATTTTGAGCCCTATATAGCTATATCGAAATCTGATCAGATTTTCACAAAATTTTGTAGGATTTTTTAGCCACAACAATGATCTGGTAAAAAAATGTTCATCGATTGGACCATAAATATGGCTTTTATAGAATTTTCGTGAAGATTCACATTTGGCCCCCCATAAATTACTATGGAAACAAAGATCGCTCGAGTTCCATGGGATAACGTTAACTAATCGCCATAAAATTTCATATATAAGGTTTTTGGGAAAAGGATATGGGGTAGGAGATAAAAAAATGTTTTTTTTTGTGTCTAATATACATACATATGTAGACATAATTTTTTTATTTAATAATTTCAAGAAAATTAAACATGAATTTGTTGCGTTTTCAATTTTTATATTATTATTTAAATATAATCTCCTCGAAATATAAAAAGGTGGTTTCAAAATTTAAAAACAACAAAACTGAGATTAATCTGCTTTACCTTACAAATTACACATCTCAACAAAAATACCAAAGCGAAGTTAGATTTTATACATACAAGTTTTTCTACAATTAATATATTGTATTACACATCTCAACAAAAATACCAAAGTGAAATAAATTTTTCATATATGTATATAATTTTTCTACAATTAATTTATTGTTATTTAAAACGTCCCCAATTTTGTAATTTTGTTCCTCTATATTTTCTATATTTTGTTCTTTTATATTTTTAATTTTTAAAATTTCTTCAATTTAATTTTTTATACCCTCAGCCTTTAGGCTATGAAGGGTATATACACTTTCATACGGGCAAAATGTGCCTCATCGAAATAATGGTTTTAGACCCTAAGTATGTTTGGACGAAATGTGTTTCAGACAATTTGGAGTCGATTGAGCAATGTCCGTCCGTCTGTCTGGCTGGAGCGCACGATAACTCTCGAACGGATGAACCGATTCGGTTCAAATTTTGGCTTTCGTAATATTTTGCCCAAACTTAGTTTAAGTTCGAAGATGAGCTATATCGGTCCACTCCTTCAGGTACCTCCCCCATAAAAGTTCGGAAATGTTCGGAAAATTTGTGCGCACGATAACTCTTGAAGGGAGTAACCGATTTGGTCCATACTTTGCCCATCGTGGAGCGTGTACCAGACTTAGATCAGGTTTTAATATGGACTCAATCGGTCCACTCCGTCGGGTACCTCCCACACAAAAATTTGAAAAAGTTCAGTTTAGGACCATCTCTCGAATCGCTTTGATTTTTGCTTTAGCTACTTGTATTCACTGCCCTCCATACGACGGTATAAGTTTCATCAGGGGCAAGTCCATAATTCCTGAGAAAATAGCCTGAAAGTTGCAAAAAACCCCTATGACACCGTGTGAGGAGGTTGGAGGGCAAAATAACTCTCGAACAGGTCTGCCGATTCGGTCCAAAGTTTGGCCTTAGTAATATTTTGTCCAAACATAGTTTAAGTTCGAAGATAAGCCATATCGGTCCACTCCTTCAGGTACCTCCCCCACAAAAGTTCAAAAATGTTCGGAAAAATTGTGCGTACGATAACTCTTGAAGAGAGTGGCCGAATTGGACCATACTTTACACATCCTAATATATCTACCAGATATAGATCAAGTTCAAATATGGACTATATTTGTCCACTCCATCCGGTACCTCCCACACAAAATTTCGGATACATGTTCACTTTAAGACCTGCTTTCGAATCACTTTGATTTTTGTTGAAGCAACTTGCATTCGCTGCCTCAATTGCGATGGTAAAAGTTGTTTCAGGGGCAAGTCCATACTTCTTGAGCAAACAGCCCGAAGGGCGTAAAAACCCCCTATGGCACCATATGTAGTGGCTGGAGATCCACTTCCACAATGGTCAATGTCGATCCATTCCTTTTTGTATCTCCTCCGCAAAACGTTTGATCTTTAATCATAATCAACATTTTTGTCGGTTCAAACGCCCAAAATTTTTAAAACCCCCTAAATACATACGTTTTTTGTGAACAAAAAAGTTTCAATATATTCAGGCTGAGGGTAAATCTCTGTCGGCAAAGCCGACTGATACTTTTTTACTTGTTATATTTTTATTTTATGAATTATTTTCTTACATCTTTGTTTTTTTCCAGCCCCTATTCAAATGTTTGAATACCACAAAATATGGACTCGATATTTTGTCGTATTCAAACATTTTAATAACAACAAAATGCTTTACGTTGTTATGAAATTGTTTAGTTGCGGGCGGAGGTAGGGAAGACTATAGTTACAGTTGTGAATTTAGCGAATTTAATTCTTTTCTATATTTAATTTTTTTTACAATAAATTTATTTAAAAAATCCCCAATTTTTGTAATTTTAACATTATCTTTTTATTTATTGTTCGTCTATATTATTAATTTTTATAATTTTTAATAGATTTTATAAATTATTTTTTTATGTAAACAATAATTTATTTTTTAAAAAATTGTCAATAGAATGATTTTTAATAATTTTTAATATTATTTTTTTAAGTTATTGATCTTCTATATTTTTAATTTTCATATTTTCTTCAATTTAATGTTTTATATTTTACAAATTATTTTTTTAATTAGAAAAATTTTTTGTAGCGTTTTAACCACTGTGAATTATGCCGAACGACAAATTCGGTAGCGTCATTTATTGTCCTTGTGTGGTTATGGGTGGTTGGGTTGGTTGGGTTGGTTGGTGTGTGTTTGTGTTAGTCAACAATAGCAATGAAAACCAAAACTTATTAATGTGTTAGTGTTACGCACAAAATAATCAAATCAGCCTAAAGCGACTTAACAACAACAAACAAGGCAATACAAACTAAAATATAAACATACAAACAAAGGAACGGATGCGACAATACAGCACAGTATGCATATTACATCATAAAAAGAGGAGGGATAACAGTAAAACAGGAAACTGACCCAACATTAAATTGTAAAAGTTAGAAGAGAATACTTGGTCGTATCAGGGCAGAACTTAATCGGGGCGCGGTCTTGGATAAGAATTTCCAAAAATCGTACCCGAAAGAGCTAGAAAATGAATCGGCCAGTATTTATTGTGAGATGTTTCTGTTTTTTCATAAAACGGTCTATAAGTTTATTTTTGAAATTAGTCGTAAAATGTATATTAGTCAAAAAACTTAAAATTTCATAAAATTAACTGAATAAAAATTGGCTTTGCAATTTGAATACTAGCTTTCACATCATTCACGTCCGGAAACGTATTAATTTATAGTAGTTTTGTACGAATAAACTTCCTTAGCGTGTAATTTATGCCAGCAAGTATACGCCGTCTATTCTCAAAAAGATAACCCAATCGCTGCGGTGGTACCATATGGTACCGCTTGTAGTATTTTAATCTTTAGATGAAAAAATCCACAAATTGAACATATTTGTATTTTATAATGTTGGTATTTTTTTAGAGTAAAGCAATATCGCTGTCTATTTGCCTCTTATGTTTCGGTCATTCGAGTTTCACTTCTTGTCCTAAAAGCAAGATAAAATGAAAAATATAATTTTTTTTCTCTTCCCCAACCAGTAATTTCCAAAAATAAAAACAATAATAATGGTATAGCATAGAGTATGTTGTAAAGTTTGTAAGTCAATTGGGTCGAAATTGAAATAAAAATTGGAATTGGAAGAAATATTCATTGTGTTTTGTACATATGTATATAACATACATAGAATCTTTAAATGTCATTTTGTGAAGTCATTGCTCCCAGCTCGTAAATTGGAAATTTGATCTATTTCATAAATTCTTTTTCCTAGGATCTTAGGAAGATTTTGTCTATAGAGAGGAATTTATGTTATATCCGAATTTGTTTTCTCTTCTAAAATAGGTGGCGTATACTTGCTGACACAACTTATACGCCATGAGATTAATTCCACAAAATTGCCTTTACATTAAAAAAAATATTGTAGATTAACTCATATTTATTTAAACATATCCCATCAACATATCTCATGACATATAATATGATGAATTCAAAATTTATCTTCAATTTCCTCCAGTTTTAAAGTTTACTTACGAAACGAAAAAAGTTGTAATTTAATGCAAATAACAAAAAATTAAACTCAAGTGAAGTAAATGAGTTAAATCCCCATGGCCCAAGACCTAAGCTAAACACCATAAAAGATGCCAGCAAAAAAAAAAAAAAACGAAAAAAAAAACTTTACAGATTTTTTATGCCCTCCTTTAGATCATTAGCGCCATATTTTCTGTCGTCTTCAGCTGGAACATTGCTGAGAATAGGATGCATTCTCTTGAATTCACTGGAGTGCAGGCAATATTTCATTTCACACTCTAATTAAGAACTGAGAAGATGTAAAGGAAAGTTAGAAGTACGCACACACAGGCATTATGCGAAAGTTGCTTCCATTTTGGCCTCAACAAGTTTTTTAGTTTTGCAAAAAACAAAAAAAAACAATGTTTTCTAAACCTTGTCCCAAAGGCAAAGACGTGTAGCAACAAATTTTTGCTTAGCAACTTTATGGCTGGCATCCACATGGAAATGCATTCTTTTGTTAATTAGAAGTGCAAAAAGAAGATAGTACTTGAGAATACGTGTAAGAAATTGGGGAAGAAAAGAAGACTGTGTTGGTTGGTACATTCAATGTAAATTCTCAAAAAGTGGAATTTGTTTAAAAACACCAAAATGCTCATATACATATTAGAATTTCAGAATACGAATCGGTGATTTTAGTACAAATCGCCTTACAGGAACATTACTAATGTCATAAGTGCAAATATGATTGCAACCTAGCTACCTCCTTTCTTTCAGTCCAGACAAATGTCTTCCTTCCCCAACACCGGTTTCCTTCCTTTTAATTACAAATCACTTGATATGCATGACAAAGCAAGAAACATTACCACTTAATATTTTATTCCATATCCATGCTTATTTTTTTGTACGTACCCCACTGTAGAAAGCTAAAACAAAAATTAAAACAACATTTTTTTTAGCTTAGTCCTTCCTTTTTCACACTACTCGCATCCATAAAAAACACAAAAAACAGAACAGAACACAAGTCAAAAGTTATTCAACACTACACACACGCACTTGTGGTAGTTAAAACGAAAACCAGAAGCTACTCACCAGAAATTCTCTTTTTTCTCTGGCTTTATGGGTTTTTCATACCAAGTAGAGGAGAAGGAGTATAGGAAGAAGTTCAAAATATATATTTGCCTAACAACGATTCTTTACGATTCCTTTTTTAGTTGGCATTTTTTGTTTGGTAAGTTGTTTTTTTTTTTTTTTTGGCATATCCAATTGACTGCCATGAGTATTTTTGTTGTTGCCTAGTCTGGTATTCTAGGGATATTTTCGATTTGTTTTGTTGTCGTTGTGAAATATTTGCTTATGTAAATGGTTATACATGCTGCCAGTTATAGATTTAAACAACTTGTGGGAAATGGAACTAGTGTAAAATTTGTGGAAATATATTGCTTTCCGATATTACCACGGACTTACATTCCATACAAACAGCCGCAAAGATTGGAACTTTGGCACCAGTAAAGACTGAAACTTACATATTTCATTATAGTTAAGAAAGACACAGAGAGAATGACAGAATTATTAGTAACATGCCGCAAGTAGTCATTTTGAAATTTGCAGTAAAGTTTTCTTAACTAAAACATAAAGAGAGTATATAATGAGTATGAACATACATATTGCCCATTTACTCAAAGAGTGTCACATCTCAAAAAATCATGTTTCGAGAAAAACGTTTTTTAAGTTGCCGATAAAAATTTGACTTTCCAACCTAAAAAGATTATTACACAAAAAAATAAATAAACCACTTGGGCCATTTTTTTAAAGAGATAATGAGGTATCAGTGCTAAATTTCTGTGCCAGATGAAGCATAATTTGACCAACTTTAGTGCTTAATAAACTTAAAAAAAAAACATTTTTGTTATGTACTTATATGCTTTTTATGGTTTTAAAAAAGGCTCGATAAAGTTAAACTTAAAACGTAACATTTTTTTATTTTTTCCAAACTCCTAGAAAATAAGATGTAACTTGTTGAGTTTTAGAGATATCAACATGAAAACTTGACACAAGATAAAGTAGAATTTGAAGAAAAAATGGAAATTGCTAACTCTAAAAAGTATTTTTTTAGTTATGCCACTCTTTGAGTTAATTGGCGATATATGTACCCTCTTTTAGTATATTTTGTTGTTGCCATTGTTTACGCATTTGATTTATGCACAAAATATGCGTTCAAGCGAAAAAGGCAAAACAGCAATAACAAGAACAACATTTTTACGACCCAATGTTTTTTTCTATTCATTTATGTCATAGTGTGTGTGTGGGAGGTTCGGAACATTTACATAGGTTCTGCTTGTACATGACTCCGACTTCATGTTGTTTAGAATTCGGAATATTTTTAGAACGTGTTGCATGTTTGGCTTGCTAATTTTTCATGCGTTTACATAGCCTCTCTAAACAAGTTTGTCCTCTATTTACATTTCTATTACTATTTCTCCGTTTTTTGGTTTTAATATTGTTTGTTTAACAGTAAAACGTAACGTTAAGTGGATAAAAAGATGACTTACAAATTTGACAAAATCGAAAAAAATATTGGTTCATTTTAAAGTGAAGGTAGAAAAGACTATGTTGCAAACAATATCGAACGGTCGGACAAACATTAGCAGAGATATTCTGATTTGCATAAAACACCGAAGTTTTAAACGCGGTTTTCTCGAAATGACATTTTTGAATGGGGTGCCCAGTGTAGCTCGAAAACAGATGATCCGATCTTCATATGTATTTATGGAATTATTATAAACATAAAAATCTTGTCTTTCTTAAGCGTGAGACTTTTTTCAAACCAATTTTTTGACGGATTTATGGCGAAGGAACTATACATTTTTTGGTTAAAATCGAAATTTTGAATTTGACAGTTCACCATTTTTGCAAAATGGATATTTTTTAATTCCTTTTCGCGTAAGGACAAGATAATTAGGTTCTTAATAATCCCACAAAAATATATGCTGATCGGTTTATTCGCTTTTCGAGCTACAATGAGCACCGTTAACTGATTTAATAAAAACAGTGTTTCGTAGGCGGCCATTTGTCAGAACAATGTGCAATATTTTTCAAAAACAAAAATCCGAAGTTAGCTCAAGGTGTGACCTTCCAGATGAAAACAAAATCTTCTAAACTTGGTAGATTTCATGTACAAAATTCATGAAAAATGGATTTTTCGTGGTCAAAAAGTGGCCATAACCCCTAAAGTCAGAATAGGAATAGGTCGGTTGTTTGTCCGCAGAATTGAAGGCATCGACGTCAGGTAATGATAGAAGCTTTTTATGGTGTTTGAGAAACTAGAGTTGATATATATGCAGATGACGTAGTCACTTTAATCAGTCAACAATTTCCGTCTACCTTGTGGGACCTAAAGCAGGGCGCTTGCTTTTGGTATGAATCCAAAAGAAAGATAAATATTGCAGACTTCGTGCCGCCAATACTGAATGGAATGAATGAATCTTTATGCGGAAGCCAAGTACCTTGAGGTAGTACTGAACAATCGACTAAGATTGGAAAAGGAACGCCAAGGAAGGTGTCAAGAGAGGCATTATTGTCCGTAGGCATGCAATAAGTCGAAACTGTTCAAGCCAATTATTATACAACGAACTGCAGTAGTGGCACTGCAATATTCCCCCACTTCTTCCTTGACAAACTGAACAAGTTGTACTGTGAGAAGCCCGTAAGAACCTGACATGACGAAGTATAACATCCCAAATCTTTCTTAACAACCCAGAACCGAAATGATCCCAAACCTTCTATGTGGGTGTTCCAGTCGTATTAAATAAAGGTAGAGGTAGTTTTGTTTTCCATGGAACCAGCCATACTGCTAAAATATTGCAGGAGCCTTCAATGCCTATGGATGGGAAATTTTTAATTTTTATACCCTCCACCCTTAGATGGAAGGCATATTAACTTTTTTTATTCCGTTTGTAATACATCGAAATATTAGTTGGGGAGAAATGGCTGGAATTTGGTATTTAGTCTTCGTTGGGTTCGAAGAACGATACCTCCCGATTTTCAGTATATTGAAGGTTTTAACCGCAGTATTATACCTTTTCATTTTCTCTTCTTCGCTTTTTTCCGTATGAGCACAATGGACGGATCGCTGGTCATCGACTGAAGTACTACAATCTATCCTAATTTCTGATGCTTTTGTAGATTGTTATAACAAATCTCCCCAAAGATCTGCCTGACGAATATTTTGTTTAATTTTAACAGCGTGTAGTCATTGTGGACCGGTCTATTAGACCCTAAGTATGTTTGGACGAAATCCGTTTTAGACAATTTTGAGTTGATTTAGCCATGTCCGTCCGTCTGTGTGTCTGTCTGGCTGGCTGGAGCGCACGATAACTCTCGAACGGATCAACCGATTATGTCCAAAATTTGGCATTCGTAATATTTTGTCGAAACTTAGTTTAAGCTCGAAGATGGACTATATCGGCCACTCCTTCCGGTTGCACGTCGTGAAATTTTTATTAGACTTAGATGAGGTTCCAATATGGACTCAATCGGCCCACTCGTTCGGGTACCTCCCACACAAAATTTCGGAAAAGTTCAGTTTAGGACCTGCTCTCGAATCGCTTTGACTTTTGTTGAAGCAACTTGTATTCACTGCCCCCCATACGACGGTACAAGTTTCATCAGGGGAAATTCCATACTTCCTGAGAAAATAGCCTGAAAGGTACAAAAAAACTCTATGACACCGTGTATAGTGGTTGAAGCGCAAGATAACTCTCGAACGGATCTGTCGATTCGGTCCAAAATGTGGCCTTCGTAATATTTTGTGCAAACTTAGTTTAAGTTCGAATATAAGCCATATCGGTCCACTCCTTCAGGTACCTCCCCCACAAAAGTTCAAAAATGTTCGGAAAAATTGTCCGCACGATAACTCCTAATGCGAGTGACCGATTTTGTCCATACTTTACACATCCTAATATATCTACCAGATATAGATCAGGTCCCACACAAAATTTTGGTTAAATTCACTTTAAGACTTGCTCTCGAATCACTTTGATTTTTGTTAAAGCAACTTGCATTCGCTGCCTCAATTACGACAGTAAAAGTTTTTTCAGGGGCAAATCCATACTTCTTGAGAAAACAGCCCGAAAGTTGTAAAAAAACGCCTATGGCACCAGAGGTAATTGCCGGAGAGCTCGTCCACACTTTAGTACGCACGATTTCTCTTAGACGAGGCAACCCAAAGATCTGGCTGACGAATTTGTTGTTTAATTTTTACAGCATGTAGTCTTTGTGTACCGATCTATAAGGGCTTAATTTTTTTCTTTTTGGGAAGACCATATTTCCCTAGGCAGGGAATTATATGCACTTCCGCTCACATGAATAGAACACCCCTACCAATTTTTTTTCAACCTCCATTTTTTCCGACTTATACATGATGTGATGTATTGAAGTTTTTATATCTTGTTTCATGTGTATGGAGTAAACTCAGTCACTCACTTGTATTCAAATCGGATTTATATAAGAATTATAAAACGAATGCAAAATAAAGTCAAAAATTCAAGTAAAAAAATTGGATCATTTGAATAATAGAACCCCCATTAAAACTTGGGCATACAGAAAGATTCTGTTAGAATATCGATGCATATTCACTCCATATTGAAAATTAAGTACATTCAGTAATATTGAGTACAAGTAAATCCCTCCTGACTAAGAACACACCCGTATATCCTGCTTTGGCAAGGATTCCTTTTATAATCAAGTGTAATGCCTAACAAGGCTTGCCTTATTCCTTCAACAAGTTAATTTTGGGAAGCGTACTGCCTACTAAAGTCGTAGTTTTTACGCATAAGCCATTTCCATACGTTTTAGAGAATATTTAACACTGTAAAATATGGCGGCCCTTGCAGGATATCCGCATTTCTTCAGAAAAAATTAAGTTTTGACGACTCCAAATGTATAAAAGTTTATAAAATCGTGATGAAATGTTCACTCCGGACATCCGAAAATACTTCTCAATACTGGAAATGCCTGTTTTCGAACGAACTCCTTTGTAATTTGTCGTGCGCATTTAGGGCGAAATAAATCGACATTTTACCGAATGACGTGTTTAACCAAATGGAAGAATAAGGATTAACTTTACGTAGCCCATCCGTGGAATGTTAGGTCGAATCAATATGGAATCCTTTTTTGTACGGCGGTAAATGACAACAAATAAGGATTCCATATTAATTCTCAGGATTCATTTTCTCAATTTGTTTCTATTTGTATTCAAGCGGTCGAACCTTCATTACCATTCATCCTTCAAAGTTTGCACAATAACATAAATAAAGTACCCATTAAATCAATAACGTTAATCGTAATTTATGTGTCATTGTTTTCGAAATAAAAACTGATGAATTATTTCATTTCAACCAAATTCCAAAAAGTTATTTTCATTTGAACATAAAAAATAATAGTGTGTAACGTGTGACAATGGGGTTGGCGGATACGTGATGTCTGATAAACAAATTAATATAACCTTTATATAACACGTATGTCGGGCGATACATATTGAAGAGTACGTTTCAATAATGGACAGAAAAAACTTGAAACAAAACGATTGACAATAATCCACAATATTTATGAATTTTTTTGCTACCACAGGAAATGGAAGAAGAAACAGTTATTAAATAAATTATGTGTATGTTTTTTGTTAGTAACAATTTTGTGGAAAATAATAAATTGATATATTTTATTTAATTAAAAATGTCATATGTATGTATGGTGTCATGTGGAGGGAAAAAATATATTTATTTATAAAATAACAATAAATCATTCAGTTTCAATCTCATTCCCGTTTCCTTTTCTTAGTGGAATACAGGAACGAAGTTTGTCTTGACTGGCGGCTTAAGCACATGTTGACACTTTAGAAGTTGATGTTCTTCTAGGAACACACACACATACCGACACTCTCTCCCTATACATAGTAGCTTCACGCATAGGCAAAAATAATATCAAAATGCCACTGACTTTATCCACTAACCGGGTAATATGACAAAGAAATAAATCATCTTTAGTTAAGATATAAATGGTAAAAGTTTTGTTGTTACTTTGTAGAGTTTCCATATTCCAACAAAACTTTCCACACAACCAAACCAAACCATCATCTTCATCATTTTCATTTCAATGAAGATGATATAAAGTATGAGAGAGCCGCCGCCAGTGTCATTTGCCTTCTCCATGTACATATTTAAAGATTACCAGGATAAGAAGAAAATAAGTTTTCAGTTTCTTTCTTTCTTCTACTTTCTATAAAAGTTTAGGATCAACAGCACAAATGGCTTTAAAGTTTTGAAATTAAGTTGTGTTATTTTAGAAAAAAAAAAAAATTGAGCGTTATCTGCTCACCTTTATGGTAGGTAACGAAAGCTACGAAACAGATTGCAAATGCATTGGAAATGTGTTTGAAAAGAGCAACAGTGCAGTCAGTGTCTCAAATATTTGATTATGACGGAATTTAATATTGAATGCAATTTTCTATTCCCTTTAAAAATAATATATTTATGGTCCACTGAGAACGGAAACAAAAAAGAGACATATTAACGCATCATGTAGATGAAAGAAGATGAAAAGAAATAATAGAGAAATTTTAAATTTAAAAAATTTAAAGAAAATGGAATAATTACATGGAACATCACGTTAGGTTAAACAAGTAAAAACTGCGTGAATTTCGGCCCGGCCGAACTTGTTACAGCCTGATGTAAAATGGAACAATTAGTTTCCTTTCGTTTATGAAGAACACTAAATGCCAAATTTCAGCAATTTCAGAAAAACAATTACTCTGTTCCAGAACCTGTAAGAAGCTACTATTTTTTACTACGATACCATTTTTATGTTATCGAAAAAATAGTAAAAATGAATAGATTCTTGGAGTACTGGAAGAGACCAAATGTGGCTAACCTTCAAAATACCGAAATTCGGGAGCTATCGTTTTATGCAGCTTATCAAAACGTCACTCTATAGCGACAAATTTCTGACGAAAAGTTTTTAGACTCAAAGAAGACTAAATACCAAATTTCCAAAAATTCGGTAAGATAATGTGGCTAAAACCTTCAAAATACCGAAATGCGCTTCTATGTTGGATATAGGAAGACGTTGACCTATACTGATAATTCCCTTCTGGAATATTTTATGGAGGCAATGTGAAGGCGAAAACCTATACCGACAAATTTCATATGGAAAGTTTTATACCCCAATGAAGAGTAAGTACCAAATGTCAGCCATTTCGGTGTGATAATGAGGCTAAACCTTAAAAATACCGAAAATCGTGTGGTACCGTTCTATGGGGGCTAGATCGAAACGTGGACCTATACCGACGAATTTCAGTCGGAAAGGTTTTTACCTCCAACGAAGACTAAATACAAAATCTCACCAATTCGGTGGAATACTGAGGAAACAAAAAAAAAAAAATTGGTAGGTACCGTTCTATGGGGGCTATATGAAGACGTGGACGTATACCGACAAACTTGGAGGGGAAAGTTAAGTACCCCCAATGAAGACTAAATACCAAATTTCAGCCACTTCGGTGGGTTATTGTGGCCACAACCTTCAAAATACCGAAAATTGGGAGGTACCGTTCTATGGGGGCTCTATTAAGGCGTAGACCTGTACAGACAAATTTCATATGGAAAGTTTTATACCTTAAATGAAGACCACCAAGCCCATTTAAAATACCAAACAACTTAGGAGTAATAAAAACTTCTTTACCAAATTACAAAGCTCTATCTTAAAAATTGCGAGCTGTATCTTGATTTCAATAGAAGGACGGACAGGCGGACATGGTTATATCGACTTAGAATTTTACCCTGATTAAGAATATCTGGGGATTTTTGAGTAAAATCGGATACTTTTTTAAAATGAGGTTTTTGATTTCCTTTATTTTTAGCTATGGTGATGCTGCTCATCAGCAACATTTCAGTATATTTTCAGTTTTTTTACTAACGGCTCCAAAGATATCGCGCCTTGAAAAAGTCGAATTCTGGAAAAACTATATGCTAAGAAATACTAATAACTTCTTTAATATTGGTCCGATTTGAAATGAAAAAAATCAGCTATAAAAAATAGAAAAAAAAAAAATTGCACAGTGGGCTTGGATGCCATTTTCGTCATTTAGTATTTAAAATCAATTTTTTAACAATGATAGACCCCTTCGATTTTCTTGAAGTTTTTTTTTTGTATCAAATTACGATCAATTAAAAAAAATTTAAGTCCTATTTGGTAGTGGGATTCCAATGATTAATATTTTTTTTTTAATTTTTATACCCTACACCACTATGTGGTAAGGGGTATTATGTGTTAGTGCATTTGTATGTAACATACAAAAGGAAGCGAGATAGACCCATAGTTCCTTCTAGGGATATACATAGAATCACTTTCTGAGTCGATTTATGCATGTCCGTCCGTCCGTCCGTTCGCAACATACAGGTCGCATTTGTTGACCGATTTCGCTGAAAATTGGGGAATACCTTTTTTTTGCCGTCGGAAGATCAAGTTCGAAGATGGGATATATCGGTCCACGTTTTGGTATAGCCCCCATATAACGGTACCCCCCCGATTTACGGTATTTTGACGTTTTCAGCTACATTTTCAGACCGATTTGGCTATAATTTGACATTTAGGGTTCTTAAGTGTCAATAAACATATATAACAAAACTTGTGGACATAGGTCCACGGTTTGGTATAGCCCCCATATAACGGTACCCCCCGATTTGCGGTATTTTGACGTTTTTAGCTACATTTTCAGACCGATTTAGCTATAACTTGACATTTAGGGTTCTTAAGTATCAATAAACTTATATAACAAAAGTTGTGGACATAGGTCCCCGTTTTGGTATAGCCCCCATATAACGGTACCCCCCAATTTACGGTATTTTGACGTTTTTAGCTACATTTTCAGACCGATGTAGCTATAATTTAACATTTAGGGTTCTTAAGTGTCAATAAACTTATATAACAAAAGTTGTGGACATAGGTCCCCGTTTTGGTATAGCCCCCATATAACGGTGCCCCCCGATTTACGGTGTTTTGATGTTTTTAGCTACATTCTCAGACCGATATAGATATAATTTGACATTTAGGGTTCTTAAGTGTCAATAAACTTATATAACAAAAGTTGTGGACATAGGTCCACGTTTTGGTAAAGCCCCCATATAACGGTACCCTCCGATTTGCGGTATGTTGACGTTTTTAGCTACATTTTCAGACCGATGTAGCTATAATTTGACATTTAGGGTTCTAAAGTGTCAATAAACATATATAACAAAACTTGTGGACATAGGTCCACGGTTTGGTATAGCCCCCATATAACGGTACCCCCCGATTTGCGGTATTTTGACATTTTTAGCTACATTTTCAGACCGATTTAGCTATAACTTGACATTTAGGGTTCTTAAGTATCAATAAACTTATATAACAAAAGTTGTGGACATAGGTCCACGTTTCGGTATAGCCCCCATATAACGGTACCCCCCGATTTGCGGTGTTTTGACGTTTGTAGCTACATTTTCAGACCGATGTAGCTATAATTTGACATTTAAAGTTCTTAAATGTCAATAAACTTATATGACAAAACTTGTGGACATAGGTCCACGTTTTGGTATAGCCCCCATATAACGGTTCATTTAAGTTCATATTTTCGTATAGCCCAGATACCTCCGAACTGGCTGTTAATGACATTTGAAGTTCCCACGTTATGTACCGATTTTCGATATTTTGAAGATTCTAGCTAAATTTTTTAACCGAATTAGGAGTTATTTGACATTAAGGGCTCCCATCAAAAACTGTCAACATAGGTCCATGTTTTATTATAACTTCTATATAACAGTACCTCCCAATTTCTAGCCCACCAAAAATTGTCAACATACATAGTTAGATATAGGCACCATAAAAAAGGGCCTCCCGAATGAAGCATAAATGTACATAAACATTATCTGACATTTTAACGTACCCACTTAAAGTTGGGGACAGGAATGAAAAGTAATTATTCCATTTTAGTTTAGAATATTTTATGGTGGAGGGTATGAAAAGTTCGGCCCGGCCGAACTTAATGCTGTTTTACTTGTTAAAATTTGTCAATAAAATGTTCTTCCATTATACCAATGTGAAACATTTGTTACTTTACAAAAAAAACGAAATTACCATTTTTAACATTTGTTTTGTTGTTTTATTTAGGAATCTATCTTAAATATCTTAAATCCTACGTCATTTAAAATGAAATTAAATAAATAGTTGATAAAACAACAAAACATACAAAAGAAGATGTTTTCAAATTGGAGCAATATTAAAGAAGTTATGAGTATTTCTTTGCATTTAGAGTTTTTACAGAATTCGACATTTTCAAGGCGCGATATCTCTGGAGCCGTTAGTCAAAAAATATCTGAAAATATACTGAAATGGTTTGCTGATGGCCAGCATCACCACAGCAAAACATAAAAGAAAACAAAAACCTCATTTTGAACAAGTGTCCGATATCACTCAGAAATCCCCATATATACTTTATAGGGTCTCCGATTAATATTTCCATATGTTACAAACGGAATGACAAATTTAATTATACCCTCAATATTATGATGGAGGGTATGAAAACGCATGAATATTTTCAGTTGAAAGCAGCAACGATCCAATAAATGACGCATGACATATACGTGTTGACATCACTTATACGCCTTGATTGAAAGTTGAGAAAACTATTTAAAATTGTCAGGATCAATTTCTTGTTTTATAATAATAGAGTAAACCATCTTCCTGCTTTAAAATGGAAGCATTTAAAAGGAAAAATGGAAAGGACAGATAATTTGTTTCAATATTAAAAAAGAAATTGATATTGAATTTGGCGTACAAGTGATGCCAACAGGTATATCATATTTTTATCTCTTGCTGTTTTAACCTGAAGAAAAAATACAAGTCATGTTGTATAAATTATTTGTGGTTTACTAAATTCAAATACATTTCTTAATTATACAACCGAGAACTGCCACTACTGAACAACAGAAAATTGTAATCAACAAATTTCAATGTTTGCAAACTACGAATGCAATTTTCGGGTTTTCCACATTTTTGGTTACCATAGTTTAACGTAACAATTTAAATTGGTTCATGTTTCTCTACAAAAAAAGTCCAATTCGAATATGCATGGAAGCAGGCGGCGTATACATGTTACCACACTTATACGCCCCAGAGCAAAACGAGTTTCAATATTAACAAAATTATCGGACCATAGATGGTGGATAATAAAACATTCTATAAAAAATCCATGTTTCATGATCCAATGATGGATGAAAAATATTCTTAAAAAAAGCCACGTTTTATGGTCTTTAAAAAAATCTATGTTTATTGCAGTGATGATGGATGAAAAATATTCTTTAAAAAATCACGTTTCATGGCCTGATGGTGGATGGAAAATTATTCTTTAAAAAATCCTCGTTTCAAGGTCTGATGGTAGATGAAAAAATATTCTTTAAAAATCCACGTTTCATCGTGTGATGGTGAATGAAAAATATTCTTTAAAAATTCCACGTTTCATGGTCTGAAGGTGGACAAAAAAATATTATTTAAAAATCCACGTTTTATAGTCTGATGGTGGACAAAAAAATATTCTTTAAAAAATCCACATTTCATGGTCTGATGGCGAATGAAAAATATTCTTTAAAAATCCACGTTACATGGTCTGATGTTCGACGAAAAAATATTCTTTGCGCATTTCATGGTCTGATGGTGAATGAAAAATATTCTTTAAAAAATCGACGTTTCATGGTAATGAATGAAAAAAAAATCTTTAAAAATCCACTTTTTATGGATTGATGGTGGATGAAAAAATATTTTTTAAAACAAATGAAAATTCGGATAATTAGGGAAAATATGTAAAAGTTTGTCTAAGACAGCCAAAATAGTGGGCTCTTGTAGCTTCTGGAACAAAGTTTTTTTTTTGTTTAAACAAAAGACATTCATGGCGGCATAATCTTCTTCTTATCATTGTACGTTTAAATTTAACATGTACGTATGATACAGTTGCCAACTAACCAGCAACAAAGCATAACAACGGAAATAGAAAGCCTTTGTGTGTAGTGGTGGCATGCGTATAAAATGTAAAAGAGGAAGGAGAATCAAAACAATCTTCAACAGAACGTTTCACATGTCTGGCTGTCTTTGTGGAAAGTGTAGAAGAAACAAGAATGCAACAGCATTTCCTTTCCTTTTTTTTGGTTATCTTATTGGAATTTCTATTAAGTTTTTCTTCTTTTTGGTCCATTCATTCCCAAATGAAATAAAAAGTTTCCGCATGCATCAAAGTATAGAAAAGAAAGAAAAACTTTGAATTGTAACATACATATGAACATTTGTGAAGGCTATGGCATAGGTTTTCTGTTATCTCAACTAAATCACAGTTGTTTCAATGAAATTTCTTGTATCTAATTTGTAGAAAATTAAGGAAATTTTATCTTGAAAAGTTTTGCTGCACAAAACAGAAATGTTTTTTAAAAAGTTAAGGTTTTAAAAAAATGCAACACGTAATTCACTTTAACCTTTTAGATCTCAAATGCAAAGCATTACTGCCTATCTTGTTATGTAATGTATACGCCCCCGTTCATGGTTTGCGTTGCGTATACATAGTGTCAGTAGTCATACGACACAATGTACCATCAAATATTCTGTAAATATTTAAATATCCCACTCCCTTTAATCAATAAAACTAAATCCCTTTCAAGTACCAATTTAAATTGTCTTTTGCAAAACATATTTGAAGTCCTTTCATCGTCTATTCTTATTCCTTAAGTCCCCAAGAATTTGAATTGAAATAAAATTTTAATTAATACTCTTTCACTAATTGAAGACTTACGTTCTATGCTTGATTGTTGTTTGTAGCAGTCATAAGATTTATTGCCTTTCTCAAATATTAAACTTTTTTATTGTCCAGAAGTTTTCTCTATATAACATGCAAAATTGCGGGGAAAAGGGAGGATCCTCCTCCGTCTACACACAAAAGTTTGGGGGGTTTTATTTTTGTTTATACAATACCATTAACCACTTGTCCAATTTACTTAAGAAGATTTACTTGGTAGGGATGGAGAAAATCTTAAATTTCATCAGCAGCAATAAATCGAGTGACAAACAGAATGGAAAAACAGAGCCTGATACTCTGGGGAAGATTTTCTGTTTTGGTTTTTATACAACAGAGTCTGCCTCTTTCTCTCTATTCATTCTAATGCTTGCTTTTCGGCAATGTCACTTGTCAAACTATACAATTAATTTACAAATATGTTGTTGACATTTTTAATATCGCACAGAACAAGAACAGAAACTGGTATGGAATAACACTAACAAGAAAAATGACAGGAAAAGCAACAGCAATCTATGCTAAAGCACAGGAATAAGACCAACCAACCAATATACCCTCCCAACCTCAATATAGCAGTAGCTCGCAGAGAAGAAATTTGTTGTGATGTTCAAACAAATTTATTTTCAAGATGAAATTGATATTATAAATTGTGTATGTGTGTGAGTGAATGCGTGTCTACAGACTCTGTGCAGAGTTAAACAGCAAGTAAATGTGATTATGATGTGTGTCTGTGTATGGGTAAACTTGGTGTTTTCATATACCCTCCTCACATGCAACATGTTACTTAAGAAGCCAAGCCAAGCAAGGCAAACAAACTTTGCATCATCACTTTGCCGCTTCTATGTGGCTCAAGAGCTGTTTAACTAACTGTGGGGAAAAATATGAAATATTAGCAATATAAATATAATAAAATAAAGTCTAAATGTGGTAAAGAGAGATGACTGAAATATATGTATGTGTGCCAAACATGTTGGTACAGACATTGAAAGAAGAACCCTTAAAATTTTAACTTATATGTAAGAATATTTTTTGGAACAACTTGAGTAGGGTTTGTGGTATTTATCTTCATCCTTTTGCATTCATAAGCTCAAATGCAGAGTATAATAGTCACTTAATCTATATAAATTAGCAAAACTGCTAGAAAATCAGGTCACTAGGCCCCGCAGTAATATAAAGCAGCATTAAAAAGATATATTCTTCGTTTGTCACCATGACGTATAAGTAGTGACACTATGTATACGCCCCATAGAATGCAAAATGTATGCATACAAATTGGCAATTTTAGGAATAAAGAAATGGGAGTCATGGTAGACTTGGGCACTCAGAAAATGGTCCAATTCTTGCTAACCCGTGCAAAATACTGGCCAGCGGTTAGGTGTTGTCTTATGAATACTAACTAAGAGAGCAAGTAAATAGGTCAGCGAATCCATTCCACGAGGAAGATAATATAAACTATTCAGATACAATCAATGAGGACAGTCTGCTAGGAGATTGATTTAGCTGACTGCAGCTGTGAAAGCACAGAAATAGAAAAACGTAAAGTTGCAAACTCAAAAGGCAGAAATATCGAACCAGATCAAGATTTGTTTATATATATATATTTTTTTTTTGCACAACTTGAAGAGTGTGACTTCTAATTTTAGTCACCGATAGGACTTTTTGTCGTTGGCATTACATTTATTTAGTCCATTGCAGCGGTAACAATGGTATCAGTGCAGTATTGAAAAAGGCAACATGGCGTATTAGTAGTGACACTATGTATATGCCCCTTTGAAATACAAAAGTACATACAAATCTGCTATTTTAGGCGTAAAGTCCCGGGAGACACAGTCGATTTTTTTGTCTGGCAAAAAAATGTTTATATTCGTGGGAACACTAGTCGGCAGTTATGTGATAACCTATAATTACTGGTCCACTGCCGATGGAAAAGAAGAACGGATGTTTTCTACATATTCGGTTAAATATACTATCCTATGAGGGCAAAGAAGGTGAGCTAGGGGCTGATGTAGCTGCTAAGTTCTGATAAAACATCACATTTTTTTGGCAACTTGAACAACTTGAGTGTTGCTTGTAATTTTCGTCATCAGTTAGCATTTTGCCATAGGCATTATATTAATTTTAACTATTTCATCAACAATAACTCCATCAGGGGGACATCAAGAGATGGCTATAGAAGAGCGCAAGAGTTCTTCTGTTGTTTACGAAATACCTCAAGAGGACTTAGGTTGTTTATGAAAGACCTCAGGATGTATTCAGTTGTCTATAGAAAATGATATGATGACTATTGAAGAATGCCTCAAAAAGCCTATAGAAGACCTTAAGAGATCTTCTGTTGCCTATAGAAGACTTCAAGTGGTCTTCTGTTGCCTAAAGAAGGCCTCAAGAGATCTTCTGTTGGCAATAGAAGACTTCAAGTTGTCTTCTGTTGCCTAAAAAATACCTAAGGAGGTCTTCTGTGTCTATAAAATACCTGCAGATTTCACGAAGTCTTCTGTGGACTTTAGACGACCTCAAGAGGTCTCCTATCGCCTATAGAAGACTTCAAGAGCTTTCATGTTTCCCATAGAAGTCATACAAATGTGTTCTGTAGCCTATAGAAGTCATAAAGAGGTGTTCTGTGCCTAGAAAAGACTTCAAGAGGTTTTCTGTTTCCTAAAGAAGTCCTCAAATGTTTTCTGTTGCCTTTAGAAGACTTCAAGAGGTCTTCTGTCATCCATATAAGAGTTTTGTGTTGGCTATAGAAGACTTTTTGAGGTCTTCTGTTGCCTATAGAAGACTTTTTGAGGTCATCTGTTGCCTGATGAAGACCTTGAAGTCTTCGTCTGTTGTCTATAGAAGACAGCAAAGAGTGTTCCGTTGGCTATAGAAGATTTCAAGAGTACTTTCGATGCCTACACAATACTTCAAGAGGTCTTCTGTTGCGAATAGAAGTCATCATGAGGTATTTTGATGCCTCTAGAAGTCATCATGAGGTATTCTGATGCCTCTAGAAGACCTCAAGAAGATTCTGTTGTCTATAGAATACCGCAAGAAGTCTTTTAGCGCCTATAGAAGACTTCAACAGGTCTTATGTTGCCTACATAAGATTTCAAGAGGTCTTATGCTGCTTACAGAAGACTTCAAGAGCTCTTATGTTGCCTGCAGAAGACCTCCAGAATATTCTGTTGTCTATAGAATACCTCAAGAAGTCTTTTATCGCCTATAGAAGACTTCAAGTGGTCTTATGTTGCCTAAAGAAGACCTCAAGAGGTCTTCTGTGGGCAACAGAAGACTTTAAGTTGTCTTCTGTTGCCTAAAGAAAACTTAAAGAGGTCTTCTGTTGCCTAAAGAGGTCTTCTGTTGTCTATAAGATACCAGCAGATTTCACGAAGAATTTTGTTTACTATAGAAGACCTCAAAAGGTCTTCTATCGCCTATAGAAGACTTCAAGAGCTTTCATGTTGCCCATAGAAGTCATGCAAATGTGTTCTGTTGCCTATAGAAGTCATAAAGAGGTGTTCTGTGCCTTCAAAAGGCTTCAAGCGGTTTTCTGTTTCCTATAGAAGTCATCAAATCTTTTCTGTTGCCTTTAGAAGACTTTAAGAGGTCTTCTGTCACCCATATAAGAGTTTTATGTTGCCTATAGAAGACTTTTTGAGGGAAGACTTGTTGAGGTCTTCTGTGGCCTATAGAAGCACTCAAGAGGTCATCTGTTACCTGAGGAAGACCCTGAGGTCTTCGTCTTTTGTCTATAGAAGACCACAAGGAGTGTTCTGTTGGCTATAGAAGATTTCAAGAGAACTTTAGTTGCCTACACAATACTTCGAGAGGTCTTCTCTTGCGTATAGAAGTCATCATGAGGTCTTCTGATGCCTATAGCAGATCTCAAGAGGTCTCTGCTGTCTGTAGAAGACCTCAAGAAGACTCTGCTCTCTATAGAAATCCTCAAGAAGTATTCTATCGCCTAAAGAAGACTTCAACAGGTCTTATCTTACCTACATAACACTTCAAGAGGTCTTATGCTGCTTACATAAGATTTCAGGAGGTCTTATGTTGCTTACAGAAGACTTCAAGAGTTCTTATGTTGCCTGCAGAAGACTTCAACAGGTTTAATGTAGAAGACCCCAAGAGGCCTACAGTTGTCTATAGAAGACCTCAGGATGTCTAATGTTGTCTATAGGAGGCTTTAAGAAGCTTATAAAAGACCTCAAGTACAAAACTTAGGATTTTTAGTATATTTTTTGGATGGAGTTACTTGTAATTTTAGTCATGGATATGTATTTTTGTCAGTGTTTAAAAAAGATAATTCGAGCACCAACATTGCGTATAAGTAGGCACACTATGTATACGCCCCATGAAACTCAAATTTTGTACATACGATTCTGCTATTATAGACATAAAAACCTGCGAGGCAGGATGGATTTCTTGGGCCTTTGTATTTTCAATTATTTCATCGACAAAATCTCTAAAATGTCCGGGATTGGTATGCTATATCGAAATCTAGACTCTGCGGAAGTAGTCAATTTCACCTTCTTTGTCACGTAGACCAACTTGAAAAAAGCTTGCAAGCCGCTGCCGTGAACATTGATACATGTGTAGACCTAAACCAGAATATCCAGGGGGTGAATATTTTCTCCCCACCAAACAAGACATTCATAAATTAAAAAAGGCCGACCATCATATAAAAGCAGTACATTACATGTGATCCGAGACACCAGATTTTGCCTATGGAGTTCTTGCAGGAATATAGTGCAATCAAGCCACTCTTCGGGCGTTCCTCGGTGTTCCTTTTCCATCTTAGTCGATGGTGAAGTACCACACCAAGGTACAAAGAAAGATTCAACTGTACACAATCTAGTATTGTCGACGCCAAGTCAGCAATATTTTTCCCCGCTGAATAGTACAAACTCTGTTTTAGACGGATTTACACTATGGTCATTATGATGTGGCCAGCGTAAAAGTTTTACCAAAGCCCCGGCATTTGGTCGGACAACGTAGGCAGAAATTTCCAACTGATGAACATAAATTTTTTTCACGCAATATTTTTTCGTGAATGTTGGGAGCGTATTAGTGGTGACATAAAGTATACAACACATATCAACAACATGAAAATTGTCCATTTGATTCGACACTTTAATTATGAACATCTTTACAAAACTCTTTGAAAAAAAAAAAATACTTCCTTGAGCTGAGAAATAGTTTTTTTTGCTCTTTTCGATTTAAATTGTATCTCCTCCGCCACTCTTCCATCGACAGTTGTAAATATCCACATTGACATGTGTCGTAAACAGCTTTGTGTTGATAGATTTCTTCAGATTCTCTTTTTTGTATTTATTCATTCTTTATTTTTCACTTTAGTTGACAGAGCCATTGATAGATGTCAACCTCAAAGTTGACAAAAAGTCATCTTTACAAAGAGCTTTTCTACTCCACATGTAAGCTATTGGGCGAAGAATCACTTGAAGGGAGAAGGTGATAGAAGGGAAGTTAAAGAAGTAAAAGGCGTTGTGGGTGAGTGGGTGGGTGGGTTTTGTGATTTTACAATTACGGAAATCAATTGACAAATGACACCTGGGGCTAAGGAGCGATTTGACCCTTTTGTATTAATTGAATGATTTTGCAAAATAAGTCAATATTGATATTGACCTTTGGGGTTATGTATTTAATGAAGAATAAAATATAAAATGAATGAATATAAAATTTTAAAAATTATTATTAAAATGAAAGAAGGAGAAGTAAACATAATATGAATAAATAAAGCAAAAAATAGTCTAGGTTTTTTTATTTTTTATTTGCTTTTCACTAACTTCCCCATAATATATCTTTCTAACGGCTTCAATGAATCTGCCGCCCACCTTTTCCTCCCATTTGCCACATTAACATTTGTCGTGAACTATACTAATGATTTGTTTCGTTTTTTCCCTTGTGGGGGAGAAACAATGAAATCGAAATGACTTAATATATTTGTATCATTTTTCATTTGGCCTGCCGCAGTTGTTTGTCTTGCCAAAGAATATATGAAACTAAATGACACATTGACCACAATAATACAGCTATTATGGGAGGCTTGCAGACTTCATCATAATAGTGTGAAACGAACTATGACAATTTCGATATATGATGATGATACAAAATTCATGGGTTTGGGAATCAAAAGACAAGCTGTGACCTCAAATTGATATTCAATGTGACTTTGATTAAAAGTTCTTCCGAAGCCAATTTATTATAAAATGATAATGTGAGATGTGAAAACAAAGGCAGGATAAGAGTTGGGCATATCTTGTATCGGTATTAATTTAAAGTCTTCTAAATTAAGATAAATTAAATTCTATAGAATTTGGATCCCATTTCGGGCTTATTACCAATGTGGCGTATACATGTTGTCATCACTTATACGTATCAATGTGCAAAATAAATTCATTAGATATTTTTAGATTTAGAATATTTTTAGAAATGTAAAAAAACTGGTCAGAAATATGTTTTTTACTTTTTTCACGTAAAAAGGTGTAGTCCGATATCACGTTTGCTGGGTGGACCAGAATATGTTACACAACGATATAATGAGACAAATAATTTCCACCCCTTTTTTAGAGGGGAAAAATATGAATTAGTATAAACAATTGCAAACTTCTTCCCCATTCAAGAGTTATTAAAAATAATAGTATATGTCGCAAATACCATTCCACAATCGAAAATACTTTTCCAGCCTGCCACGTCATGTTGTAAACTACCCAATGCGTGCGTGTCGTCATGTGCCGCTTTTGTACATAGGATTTTACAATTGAATTGCTGCCGATTATTTATTTAAAAATTAATTTTATTTGATAGGCCGCAACAATTGCATGGTGTCTTTTCATTTGTAGCACATTTACAACATTTAAAATTCAATTCTTTTTTTCTTTTTGAGTCCACTGGGAAACTTTTGCATGGGAAATTAAATTAATGGTAATAAAATAAAGCTATTTATTGAGTTTATATAAAGATTATAAATAGATTGACTGGGTTCCTGTGTCGGAGAAATTAAGAAGAAGAACAAAAAATGCATTTAGACTAGGGTTATGACTTTTTACAACCTCATATCCCTCTATAATATTTTGATGAGTTTTTACCTAAGACTACATAAAATCTTAATTATAAAGTGATTCGATAAAAAAGCTTCGGCACAAAAAGCTTTTAAAGTTTTTCATAACTTTTTTAGTCATTAATAGGAAAAAGACCATTCATTCGCGCAACAGGAAACAATTTTTTCGAGATTTTTTTTTTCATTCCATAGAATTGTTTCAAAAAAATTTTTTTTTAATAAAGTGGAATGAATGTTATTTTAGGCATTAATAGGCCAAAGTTCATTCATTCTCACTACAGTAAATCATTTTTGAGAAAAAATGTCAAAACGTCATAACCCCAATTTAGACGTCAATCAGTTATATGAAGTTCGTGGGCTGGATATATAAGCTAAATTTAGATGGCTCGCCTTTGAACACGGCTCACTAATGAGTCCATTGACCTAATCTACTTAGTGATTTGTATAAGATTTTTAGATTTAAAGCATTATTCTTATGAAAATAATTTCCATTGTCTTCATGCGTATACTTTGCGTTACTACTTATGCGCTCTGCTACACAGATATGGGTATGAGTACAGAATATTACAGACGCCATAAAGGCACAAGGAGAATAAAGTTTTTAAAAATGCCTTATGCTGCTGCCATGTTAAAAATATTTAAAAAATAGCCTTGAGAAATGTTCTTTTGCAATAAAAATACGCCCAAGACTTTAAAACCAAACAAATTTTTGCTGCTAAATTTAAAGCATCACTATACTCGGAGGGTGTCGCCCGCCCCTCAATATTCACCACAAACCCCATATACCTACCACAACTATGAGATCATGATTTAAATGGGTTAAATTGGAATTTATTGATTGCATTTAATTTAATCGTGGCAAAAAAAAGTAGCAACAACAGCAACAAAAAAGAAAGAAAACAAGGATAAAAACAAATCAACTGTCCTTCTTTTCCATACCACTGTGGCTGCTAACCCTAAAGCTCTTTTCATCATCAGTATCTCACAATATTTCATTTTTGTTACAATACCCTTGTGTACTGTTGTGGGTGTGTGTATGTGTGTGTGGTTGGTGGATGAGCATCCCTGACCAATGCCTGGATTACTCTGGTCCATTTAAATTGGAGCCATAAAAGTGCAAAGCACCAATGAATTTCAGTAAACCAAACAATTTTCAAATTCTCCAAACTTGGCTCCAATCAATGAAATTTATTGACCTAAAATAAACCACGCAGAGAAAAAACCGAACGAAAAAAAATAGGATGATGTGTTTGAGGGGGATGGGAAAATTTAATTTAGTTGTAGCCCAAAAAAGAAAAAAAGAAACGAAATTGGAAACAGCAGCCGTCGTTGATGTTGAATATAAATAAATAAATATGGAATATATTAATTGTGTCTTATGGAAATAAAACATTCCAAAGGCATTTATTTTTGTTCGGCATTCGATCTTCTTCATCCCTTGCTCCTTGTTGCTTTAGTAACGCATAGGGTTGAAATGTGGAATGTTATAGAATTTGTGTGGGAAAATTCATCATGTTGTGTGAGGGAATGTGTTATCTTGTGGAAGATTGTTTCTTTATATGTTACATATAAAATAGTACTCCACAGATAACCTTATTTTGGTTTTATCTAGCGTGATTACTTTTTTACTTATTTTTTTTTTACAATTTTATGAATTTTGTGACAATTTGGCAAATCATAGTTTATGTGTATCTGCCTGGTATATGGCAGCGTATTCATATTGTCATTACTTATACGTAGGAATGCCTATTTTTAGAAATTTTAACTTTTAGAATAGTTATTAACTATAATGTTAACAGAGAAGGCACACGATGCGACTGAACTAGCTTTAAAAGAAGGGGAAGTTCTTGCGGATTCTAATGGCCTGTTTCTCTAAGACGTTTCGAATTCCAATTCGTTCGAATTACTACCAAACTCCTGTTGTTGTAGGAAATGCGTGTTTGGTTGAAAATAAAAACAATTCAAATATTTAAAAAAAAAACATGAAGAAATTAAAAAAAACAACAAAATTCGACGGAGGGATTTTTAAATAAATCGCAGTTAAAGTTCACATTTGTAGGGTTTTTTTAGGTTTTCAGAATTTTGCTTGGAAACCGCAAGTCCTATCGAAATGGGAATAAAGGAAATATTGCCGCTGTGAAAATTCTCTACAAGATTGACCTTTATTTTTTCCTAGGTTTTACCATATTTGAGATATAGAAATTCAAAATGGGGCATCGCACTAACTCCATCGTCTGCTTATAAAACAGTGACTTGACTGCAATGTTCCAATTTAAACTTATATATCTCGAAAATGGTATAACATAGGGAAAAAATACTAAAGCCAGGTCTAAAGGTCTTCTGTCTACCAGAGAAGACATTTGCTATCTACTAGTAAAGAACTTAAAATATCTTCTGTCTATCATAGGAGACCTTAAAAGGTATTCTGTCTACTAGAGAGGACCTGAAAATGTCTTCTGCCGACTAGCGAAGACCTTAAATGGTCTACCAAACCGAAGACCTTAACATGTCTTCTGTGCACTAGGGAAGAACATAAAAGGTCTACTAGTCTAGTATAGAAGACCTTGAAAGGTCTTCAGTCTATTAAAGAAGACCCTAAAAGATCTTCTGTCTATTAGAGAAGACCTTACAAGGTATTCGGCCTACTAGACCTTAAAATGTCTTCTCTGTACTAGGGAAGACCTCTAAATATCTTCTGTGTACTAGGGAAAACCTTAAAAGGCCCTCTGTCTACTAGCTAGAGAAGACCATAAAGGGTATTCTGTCTGCTAGAGAGTCTACTAGAGAGTACCTTAAAACGTCTTCTGTCTAGCATGGAAGACCTTAAAGGGTAGTCTATACACTAGAGGCCCAAAAATGTCTTCTGTCTACTAGAGAAGACCAACAAAAATCTTCGGTCTACTCTAGAAAACCCTCAAAGGTCTATCTACCAGCGAAGATCACAAAAAGTCTTCTGTCTAGTATAGAAGATCTTAAAAGGTCTTCTGTCTAGTACCGAAGAACTTAAAAGGTCTTCCTTGTAGCATAGAAGCATTCTGCTTAGTATGGAAGACCTTTAAAGGTTTTCTCTCTACTAGAGAATGCCATAATAGATCTTCTCTCTAGTATAGAATAACTTCGAAGGTCTTCTGTCTAGTGTAGAAGATCTTAAAATGTTTTCTGTCTAGTATAGAAGAGCTTAAAGGTCTTCGGTATAGTGTAGAAGACCTTAAAGGACCTTCTTCCGAAAACCGTAACGTTTATATGGGAGCTATACCTAAACTTGAACATATATTGAATATTTTTTGCAAGACCTTAAAAGGTCTTCTGTCTACTAGCGAAGACCTTACAGGTCTTCGATATAGTGTAGATGGTCTTAAAGGGCCTTAACCGTAACCTTTATATCGGAGCTATACCTAAACGTATACCTACATATATTGAATATTTGTTGCAAGGTTTTTTGTTCACTGAGAACTCAAAGTGAAAAATTACGGCCAAATCGGTTGAAAATGTCGGGTAAAATAGTTCACCGGAAATCGGGACGTAACTTTACTTGGGAGCTATACATAAACGTGAAGCTATATTGAACATTTTCTGCAAAGAGATTTTTGGTTCACTCAGAACTCAAAATAATGGCTCAAATCGTCAAAGTACAAAAAATGAGGGGCTATACCCAAATATAACGTGCACATTTTGAAATTTTGATTTTTTTCTTTTTGGATTTTTTTTTCTTGATTTTTGGAAAACATTTTTGCTAAAAATTTCGTGATGGTAGGTCGATTTGAACTATTTTCCACACTCTTTTCCACTGTGCAGTAGTTTGGTGTAATTTGCTATTGAAGTGCATACCCACTGATTGTAAACCTCTGCCTATAATATGCTGAGGTATATTTCAAGTTTGGCTTAAATTTCCTGAGTATTTTTCAGTCATGTAAAACATCTCTACAAGTGGTATCGTTAAAAATATATTTCCGACTCGGCGTTAAATGGAGGCTTCATATCATTGAAATAGAATCGGGCTGTACTCATTGATATAAGAGAAGTCTCCCTTCATCCTTTCGGAGATTTTCGTGGAAAATGGTTTTTCTGTTGCAACTACAGAGGCATGCCGATCGATGCACAATAGATTTTTGTCGACTTCAAACCTGATTAATACACTCATACATGTTCGTCGCCACCAAACTGTGGGTAATCTACATGTCAATAGAGTCGTTAAGAGTCATTAGTGTGTGGCTTATACTTGTTGTCATTACTTATACGCACCATAACATTTTGCTAATATTTATAAAACAATGAAAAATATAAAGCATCACATGTCCATTCCTTTTTTAAAATTTGGTAATAAGTTTCTTTAGGGTGTATTGTAAAATTTACAACAATTGACCCATTATTTTAAGCTTTCGACTCTTAGCGAAATGTTCGATGCCAAGGTTGCAACTGGTTTGGTATATCTTCTTTGGTTTGGTTTGGCATATACTATTCCCCATTATTTTACAAGAACGTGACCCCAAAAGATCCGATTCATTTTAAGATCCTAAGCATGACATCTTTGCCAACCCTTTTGCATGGCATGGACAAAGTCTGGAAAAGATCCGAGAGATAATTATCGGTACATAATAATTTTTTGTCGACTTAAATCCTCAGTACACTACACAACGAAACCCAGAGTAATGCACATGTCAATAGAATCGTTTAGAGTCAATAACATGTAACGTATACTTGTCGTCATTACTTATACGCCTCCTAACATTTTGCAAATTTTTATAGATCAAAGAAGAATTGAAGGCATGACATGCCCACTTCTACTTTAAAAATTTCCAATAAATTCCTTTTGTGTGTATTGTAAAAATTACAACAATCTGACTCTTATTATTGAATATACAAATATTTTTTCTTGAAGTTCATTCACATAAATTCTGTTGGTAGTTGTGTATCAAAACCAAGATATAAATAATGTTTTACATGAGTATGTAATTCAATATTAAAAAAAAAAAAAACAATGTATAAATAAAACTCAATGACTTTATTAGATTGCAAATAACATAATAAAAATGGGAATAAAACAAATTGTTTTCTTTCTTAAGATACATTCGAAAGAAAAATCTCTTTCAGTAAATATTCTATTTTTGAAAGATTTACCAGAAACAACAACAAACAAAGCTTCGTCTTTGTTTAATAAATATATGGTAATTTTGTAGGTACATGCATATACATATGTATAACATAAACAAAAGGACATTTACTTAAGACAAAACAAAAGATATGAGCAATAATTTTTGTTCTTTCTTTGTCATATCTTGATTATTGATAAAATTAACTGCCAAAAACGTATAAATTTGTATGGAAGAAAAAGGACAAGCCATTTGTTCCATTGTCCCCGTTGGCAAATTAATATTTATTTTTTCATTGCTGCTCATGTCCTTCGATAATTTGAAAATAAGAAATTTTTACCATATTGAATAAATTTTGTAAAGAATTTAAGAAAAAATTTTGTATAAGAGTTATCTTTATAAGGGATTTTTGTCAATCATCATTGTTTTTGAGGCTTGATTGATAATTGAGGCTTGATTCATAATAAAATGCGTTAGTGCGTTGAAACAATATAAGTGTCTTCGATATAAAATTAACAATAAAAAATCAGATTAAAAAATAAAATTAAAATTGAAATTTTTCTGAAATGCAATTTAGTTTATTAAATCCTCTCTGTTATGGCCGTTTGTAAAAACTCTTTTATAGTATTTACTGAGAATATTTACAATACACCATGCTTTTCCAGAAAAAGGCTGAGACCGATATTTTCAAACTCCAACTATCAATAAACTATTCTAATAGCCTGAAATGAAAATACTCAATTTATGACCATATATAGGCAAAAAATACTCGTATTTTGGCTTAGAAAATATGATATGTCTTTCTTTGAATTAACGACTCTTCTCGAGCCATTTCTGTTTTTACTAAAGGATTCCGCCATTTGTCTCAAAAAAAAAAAAAAAAAAACACTTATAAATACTCCCAAATGTTTCTAGCATGCCTTGGGAATCAATTATATGAAAAATCATTATAACCGGGTTGAAGTAACGCAGTAGAAAATTCTCCGGTCCCTCTTGAAATTGAATAAAATTGATAAGCATTTGAACCCTTGTGATGTATAACTAATGACAGCACTAATACGCGCCGAAGTACATATTTACTTGATTTGAATCCCCATATAGTAATTAAATGAAAAAATAATGTAAATGCAACAACTATAATAATTTCAATAATAGCATTGAATTCTTAGGCCCCAATAAATGTTTTAATTCATTCTCAAAGATTATTTTGGAGACGCTTATTTCAACCAAATTTCTGGACCCTCACTTAAATTTATAATCACATATTTAAAAATTGTCGCAATTCATAGTTTACCTCGACCACCAAAAATATATTTTCACGCTAGCATTCACGAATTATTTAAAGCATAACTGTTTAGGAGTGTCTTATAAACATAATTTAGTTACAAGGCGTATACTTAACGATAACACTTATACAAACGGTGGTATTCCTTTTAAAAATTCTTTTAAATCTCATATGTATTATCATACATAACATTATACATTAGATCGAATATCGAGCACAAATATTGCCTTAGGCAGTAATTTAGAATCTCCTCCACTAACTGCTCTCTAAATCAAGCAAAAAAAAAAAACAAGACTAACAATTGTTAATTGATTCCTATCTAAAGGGATGTGAGATCTCTCCGAGGATATTTCCAAAGAAAATATTGATTTTATATTATTTCAAATTCTTTAAATATTTCACAAATAATCACATTTAGACAATTTGAATAACGTTATTGTTACGGAATTAGATTTAACTAATCTCCGTGTAGACGTTGTTTTATTCCCCGATACGATTTGTACCAAATAAAACAGGGTTAGTTTTAGATTACGTTTCTACAATGCTTTATTTACTTTATTACACTTATTCGGAGCTGACTGTTATAGCTAAGTACACAGCTTTACTTTACTTCTTTACTAGTCGATGTTTACACTTCGGTATAAAGTTCACAACTAAAACGTCATTGCCATTTCCCCTGTATTTATACCCCAAAGTCTCCCTGTTCTAGAAGTATCCACAAAATCTGGCAACATCTCGAATCTATGCAACGAACACACAGACGCACATTCGCACTAAGCGAACAACTATACTCACATACATACATGGGGGGGAATACAATTGAACGAAAAGCACAGTAATGACGTAACTACAACAACAAACAGATGCAAGAAATAACGAAGTAACAAACTAAACAATAATTACATGATTATGGCAAAACAAAATGAAAACACATTAATGAAAGGTAAAGAACTAGAATGATGAAGAGAATTCTACATGGTAGTTGTTGTTGCTTAAATAAAGTAACTGCGTAATAAAAACGTTACGTTACAATTCAAATTTTTAAATTAACGGAAATTAAACTAAACTAACTTAAACCTATCAGTTACATTCGTAACATTATTTAGTTAAAAGGCGTATACTTTACTTTAGTACTTATACGTACTGGGTTATATCTCAATGTAAATATTCAAAATCAGTGGCAAATGCTTCTTAGAAAATTATATCTTAAAGATAAATTTGAACTTTAAATCGAATTGTTTGGGCAATATTTTTTCTGAAGTGTTTTTAATAAAGTGTCATATCAATCCCATCAAGGTTCAATTAAAATCTATAATCACTTATTTGTATAATGTTTTAGGTATATCGTCTTGTCAATCGGATGATCAATAAATTCCAAGAAGAAATTCTCTCTGGACCTAATTGCGATGAAATCACATTTCTATTGAACCATTGTGAAGTAATATACGGCACAACTTATACTTACCGTAGAAACTTAAACTCTGAGGATTGAGACTCCCTTATGTTCGCCTATAACATCTAGAATCTTAATATATAAGGACTTATTTGTAGTTGTTTGTTTGTTGTTGAAATAATCTAACCAAAATCAATAGCATCAAAGAAAAATTAATTATGAGGCCATAATTCCAAGGAAATAAAAGTGTGTCAATGTGGTCTATAATTTACGTCACCACTAATACGGTATCGAATAAAATAAAATATGTTGCTATTCAAACATAAAACAGCTACAAAAAATCCCCTAAGCGCATTAAATATTCCATTTGTGTCAACATTCCTTACAATAATTTACAAATTATTTATTTTACCTGCAGTTGATCGACAATATGCAGGCATAATAAATTCGGTACCGTGAATTTCGAATACTTTATTGTTTAATATCATTCATTGCCTAGTGAGAATATGTTTTTGCCTTAATTTATATCAACTAACATGGCCTTTTTACAATGAAATAGAAAATTGATGAATAAGTGAGTCACAGCGACGTATACTTTACGTCACAACTAATACTCCACCCAATATTTTACAATATTTGACTATTGAAAATAAAAATAATAAATATATAAAAAATCAATCTTGTTTTGTTGTTTTGATCACATTGCTATATGGGAAAATGTTTCTGTCTCAATTTATAACAATTAACTCTTCCATACAAAGGATTAAACAAAGAACTATACTATGTCCTTAAAAATCCAACAAGGATAATTTTTATTAATTGATTTCCTATTAAACTCAACTTCAGTGGGAAATTGTGTTTACTTCCATCGACAATTTTTGGTACATTACGGAAATAACTATAATTGATATTTACGTCATAGCCACCAAATGAATAGCCGGGTTAAATGTAAATATTTGATTCCGCACCCATCAAAAGGGATTCATAACACCAGAAAAGGTGTGTATTACACTCAATTTTTGGAAGACGTCGTCGTCGTTATACTGTAATTTTCTAATAAATAATGTCAAATCTATTTTGAGTTATGGGTTGCTGTTGTTATGACAAAAACACAACATTTCACATTAACACTCACACATAGCACACAACGACATTCCAAAAGGTTACCACCAGACACAACTATTTACAACTACAATGGACAAACATTTTGTTGTCGTCGTTACAAAAACAAACAATATAAATAAATATGAAAACAAACTCTGTTTCTGCTGTTAATGATGATGACGACGGCAGTAAAGCATTGGATAATGGCACAGAGAGCAAAGAAACCGAAGATGACTAAGAAATGACTCGAATGACCTCACATAATATCGGCGCACAGATATACCCATATCCAGCAACAATTTCACACACATACACATTTGCTACCAACAACACACAACACATGTAAAGCCTTAAGAAGTTTCGCCTTTTATTGGGACAGAAAAGAAGACGACAATACCACCACTGCCATTCATTGCAAACCCAAGACCATTATAAAATTACATTTCTGTGACAAAAGTTTTTCTTTTTGTAGCCACAAAGTTTCGAGACCGCCAATTTTTTGGTGTGCGAACAAAATTCTGTTGCTTTAGGCCAAAAGTATTCCCCAGCAGTAGTAGTAGTGACAATAGTGGTAACAGTAATAGCAGTAATCATCAATAAGACCATGTGGCAGGATTATTTTTATTGTACAAATATACGTAAAATAAACAGCAAGCTGGCTCTCATTTTTCACTCACAACCGCATACATACAAAACAATCATCCAAAGAGAAAAAAAAACAAAAACAACCAACAGAATGTGTACATATTTAAGCAGGGATTTATATAGCTTATTATGAATGTCTAAGGACCTGAAAAGACAACAAAAACAAAACAAAGGAAGAAGCGTACCACCCCCCCCTAAACACCAATTTGTCATAAAAGAAACAATACATTGGCAAATGGTGTGTAAATGTATGAATGGGATGGAGGAGGGGGACAAAAATTTCCTGTGGGAAACGTTTAGGACTATCTTAAGAAAATTTAATGAAAAATTTATAAGAATATTTTTTGGGGGAATTCTAAAGAAAAGAAAAAGGTTGCACAAAGTCTTCCAATTTGGTTACGCACAATTTGAAAACATAGTAAAATTTCTAAGTGTTGACTTTAACGGCAGTACTTATATGTGCTGCTGTATTCCTCCTCATAAGTCTTTAAAATACCCAATTACCATACATAATAGTAGACCGTAGAACAAATAGTGTTTTTAGTCCTCTCCTACACTGTTAACTAAAAGCAACAAGACTTAGTACTATTAATTGATTTTCTATCGAAGACGAAGACGAATTTTATATAATTAGTATTAAAATGTTTTCATGGTTTAGGACCCCAAGTATGTTTGGACGAAATCCGTTTTAGAAAATTTGGGGTCAATTCAGCCCGGCTTCTCTCGACCGGATCAACAGATTTCGAATATGAACTATGCCGGTCGATCTCTGCGAGTAACTCTCACACAAAATATCAATATTTTTTGCAAATGTTTAGTTTAAAGACATATCTCGGAGCGTGTTGTTTTTTAGGAACATTTTTTTTCTGGGACAACTTCATTCTTCTTGAGATAATAGAGCGAAGCTCTTAAAAAATTCTGTCGGCACTAAGCTGCGTAACTAAAAGCTAAACCGGTCGCATAACTGAATCTTCGGCTTTCCTTTTTCACTTGCAAAAATTTTTCGATTATTCAACTCAATTCCAACGAAAAAATTAATAAAAAATGAAAGTGCAGACAGTTTGTCGAGCACCCCGGGATTGTCAGGGCGATAAGAAGAGTACTACGTCGCATTAGATCACTTCTAGTTGAGAAGGAACCACCACTATTGAGTTGAATAATTTTATTGAAGTGAAAACACAAAGTACAATGAAGTTTGTATGTAGAATAAAAGACAAAAAGCAAAGGTTACTTATACAATGTAAAATATTAATTGATTAAACACAGTACTTCAACACTTCCCCTTGTTTAAATGATTAATATTTAAAATATTTACGAAGTGCAGCAATCGAAGTTTTGGTAACGGTTTGGTCATCATGTCTGCAATTTGATATTCAGTTGAGATTTGAGACACGATAATATCGCCTTCAATTACCTTTTCACGAATGAAGAAGTGCTTTAAAGAAATGTGCTTCGTTCGCTTGTGAAACTCTGGATTTTGAGACAGTCTTATAGCAGCAGTATTATCGATGTGTATTACCGGTACTTCATTATAATTAATTAAGTCATTGTACAGGCTTTTCAACCACATCAATTCCTTAGCGGCCTCACTCGCTGCTATGATTTCAGCTTCGGTTGTTGAGGTAGATACGGTTGGCTGTCTTTGACTTATCCATGATATAGGACTGCCTGCATAACATGCTACTACTCCAGTTGTTGATCGTCCTGTGCTCATACAGCCTCCATAATCTGCATCACTATAGCATTCCAATTTCTTTAAACCGTTCGTTTTGTAAATTATTCCATAGTCAAGTGTGCCAGCAATGTAACGAAGAACCCGCTTAAGTCTTTGTACATCTTCACTTGTAGGGGATTCCAGAGATCTTGACAGAACACCGACACTAAATGCCAAATCTGGCCTAGTTCCCAACATTAAATACATTATTGCTCCAACTGCTTGACGATATGGAAAATCATTTGTTGATTTTTGAACTTCTGCAAAGGTTGTTGTACTTTCCATCGGAGTTGATACTGCTCTACATTCAGAAAAGTTAAATTTTTCCAAAATTTTCTTAGCATATGACTTCTGACTTATCTTTACAGAATCATCCGACTTTTCAATTTCTAACCCAAGAAAGTAATTTGCATCTTTGTGTGTAATTTTGAATTCAGCTTTAAGTTCATCTAGAAAGATCTTCAAGTCGTTTACATCAGACGCAGCAACTAAACCATCGTCTACATACAGAGCAAGAATGATTTTCTTCCCCTGTTTTTCTCTGATGTATAGACAACTGTCAGCCGAGCTTGTTTTAAATCCCAATTTGGTTAAAAAATTTCGCATTCTAGTATTCCAGCACCGTGGTGCTTGTTTAAGACCATACAGACTTCTTTTTAGAGAACAAACTCTATTTGTTCCGTCATCAAATCCTTTTGGCTGTTTCATGAAAATTATTTCGTCCAACTCTCCATAAAGGAATGCAGTCGAAACATCGAACTGTGCTAAGTACATCTTTTCTGTGACTGCAACACTTAACAGAGACCGAATTGTGGACATCCTTGCTACCGGACTAAAAGTTTGGTCATAATCAAGTCCTTTTGTTTGATTATATCCTTTAATGACTAGCCTCGCCTTGAAGGTATCCACACTGCCATCCGCTTTGGTTTTTACTTTGTAAACCCATTTTGATGGGAGAGCTTTAGCACCCTTCGGAAGTTCGGTAAGTACCCATGTTTTGTTTTCTATTAAAGAATTCATTTCCTTTTCCATGGCTGCTACCCACTCTGATCTTTGGTCGCCTTTAGTAGCTTCAGAATATGAATTTGGAGTTTCTATGCTATTAACAAACTCCTGGGAAACCATAGCCAATTCGTCATGAGTTGTTTTAGAAATTATTACCTTTCTATTTCTTAATTTCCTGTAATTGCAATTCTCTTCTTCAGATTCTTGTCCATCGTTGCTTCCTGATATAGCATCTTCAAACTCACTGTCAGATGTTGCATTTCTCTCTAAATTATCTTCAGGGTTGCTGCTCGAAGGTTTATCATTTTGTTCTTCTAAATTTGGTGAATCTTTGGCTAATTGATCATCTTGTGGTTCTATGTTTGGATCCAACTCTTCATTCAGTCCACTCTGAATTTCATCATCTTGAATTAAATCATTGAAACGTCTAATCTTTGACAAATCAATACGTTGTGTATCAGGATTTACGTTGGATTTTATTATGGTTTTTTCTTCTAAGCGATTATTATTTGTTTTCTCTACAAATTTAACATCTCTAGAAACATGAACTTCTCTCTTTTCTGGTATATAAATACGATATCGCTCGTCCCCATCATATCCTACCAGGTATCCCTTTTCAGCCTTTTTGTCCATTTTCTTTCGCTTTTGACTTGGAATGTGCATATAACATGTCGACGCAATGATTCGCAAATGTCGGATTCTAGGTTTCTTACCATACCATTTTTCGAATGGGCTAATATCAGCTTCAGATGACTTTCCTGTTCTGTTTAAAATATATATTGCCGATTTCACAAATTCACACCATATTGATTCTGGAAATTCAATTTCCTTATTTGCGTACTTGAAAGTCCTTGCCATTTCTACGATCGTTCTATTCTCTCTTTCAGCACACCCATTTTGCTGCGGGGTATATGGAGCAGTCAACTTATGAGTAACTCCATGCTGAGCAAGAATTTTTCTGACGTCATCGTTGTCAAATTCGCCACCGTTGTCGCTAATTAACGTTTTTACTGTGTGACTTTGACATTTTGCGTGAATCAACATCTCTTTAAGCGAATCTTTCACTTCTGATTTTTGTTTTAAGAAAAACCCATATCGATATTTCGTATAATGATCTTTAAATACTACAAGGTACCTGTATCCTCTGAATGAAGGTGGAAAAGGGCCACATACATCTGTTGATACTATTTCTCCTGGTTCACTAGCAGCGTCACGTCTTCCAAAAGGTTTCCTAGAAGACTTTCCAAAAATGCATGGTTCACAATTTTCACTTGTATTCTTCACTGAAATTCCCATTTCCTTTTTAAGCTTCATTTTAACATGGCGATAGTCCTGATGTCCCCAGCGTTCGTGGTATAACTGTAACACCGACTTTTCTTCAAGCAGGGATATATTCTGTGTGTGTGAATTTGGACGGACATTAAGCTTGTATAGTGTGCCATTGATTTCTCGTTGACCATGTACCACAAGTTCTTCATCGACGTACATTTTGCATTCATTTGTGGTAGATGTAAATTTGCTATTTGGGTTTCTATCGTGTGCAGCTAAAATCGAAAAAAGGTTTCGAGATATAGTTGGAACATACCATACGTCGTTTAGAGTTACAATTCTTTCCTTATTGTTGACTTTCGATAACAGCTCTATTTTTCCCTTTCCAATGACTTTTAAACACTCTTTTCCTGCAGACTGTATTGAATTGGGTTGTTCAAATTCTTCGTATTTCACAAAATACTTATCTGAATTGGTAACATGCTTTGTTGCACCGTTGTCGAACCACCATTCCAAACTTGAATCTGCGATATTTACTTCATTTGACATCGCATGTAGTGCCACATGTGTATGATTCTTAACTGGTTGCGACTTGGAAGGCTTGCCATCTGCAATCCACTTGCGACATTCTTTTATCCAATGGCCTTTCTTCTTACAGTAATGGCAAATACTGTCATTTTTAGCACTTACATTCTTGCTTTTGGAATACTTCTCATTGATGACTAAAGCTTCTTGACCTTCAACATTCTCAGGTTTCTTGAAATTGCGTTCATATGGGCAAAGCTGCATAATAAGTTCGTCTAAGGACTTATCCTCATCCCGAGTTATCATCATCCAACTCGATTTGAACATTTCGAACGATGATGGTAGCACGTGCAGAATCTTGCAAATAAGAAGCAGTTCTGGAAGTTTTTGATTACCTTTTAATTCCAAACCACAAACTTTTAAGTTTAGAAATGTGCGTTGAAACATCCAAATTTTCAACCCACTCAAACGAGAAAAGTGCTGTGCACATCTTGAACAATTGGTCCTTGGATGTTGCTTCGAATTGTTGGTGTAATGCTTCCCAAACATCAGCTGCCGATTCTTTGTCCATTACCTTCATATATATCTCATCAGATATGGTACTAGCAATAAGGGTTTTGGCGAGACCGTTCGTTTTCCTGTAAAACGCAGACCGAGTATTGTAATCTTTCACCACAGCTTCAGTTGCTCCCTCTTTTAAAGGTTCTGGCTTTGTAATTTTTCTTGAAACCACATCCAGAGCTCCTTCATAAAAATCTAGGAGATCTTTGACTTTTCTCTTCCAAATTGCCCAATCGCATTCTCCTGTTAATGGCTTGATGGTCTTGCAAAACTCCATGATTCTAACGTTCAAGTTCTATTCACAAATTGAAAATTTTCTTTTTTCACAATTCTTGAATTAATTTCTTATTTTTCTTTTTCAAATGTCATGGAGGGCCCATAACCTATTGAGTTGAATAATTTTATTGAAGTGAAAACACAAAGTACAATGAAGTTTGTATGTAGAATAAAAGACAAAAAGCAAAGGTTACTTATACAATGTAAAATATTAATTGATTAAACACAGTACTTCAACAAATTCATTATGGATGATGTCATCAGGAACGCTAAATCATCCAAAGCATGGGCCACTGATGAAATCTCCATGGTAATGCTGAAACAGCTGGATGAGCCCGGAGTCGAGTACCTCACCAAAGTTCTCAACCTGTGGCTAGCAACCCACATCGTTCCCGAAGTCTGGAAATTGGGCAGGGTGGTCCCGCTACTGAAGCCAGGCAATATTGCCAGCAAAGGTGAATCGTATAGACCGATTTCACTCTTTTCGCCGGTAGCAAAGACTCTTTAGGCTTCATTCCTACTCAACGTCACAAATAGCTATTCAGTTGCCGATCATCAACAACAGTCGAAGTCAGTCTTCAACCAGACCAAGTCATGCGATAGGACAGTGTTGGTGGCGCTTGAATTTTCAAAGGCATTTAATACTTTCTAGCACTACACGCTGTTTGAAGACATTGAACAGACAGCCTCCGGCCAAGTTTGAAAGCCCCGTAGATGGCCGTTAGGTCTTCTTATAGAAGACCGTTAGGTCTTCTTATAGAAGACCGCCGTTAGATCTTCTTATAGAAGACCGCCGTTAAGTTAGGTCTTCTTATAGAAGGTCGCCTTTAGATCTTCTTATAAAAGACCAACAGGTCGTCTTATAGGTCAACTTATAGAAGACTTCTTATAGCAGGCTAGTATGTCTTCATATAGAAGACTTTTTATAGAAGACCTATAGGACTTCTTACATGAGACAAAGAGGTCTTCTTATACAAGACCAACAGGTCTTTTCGCTGTAGATCAATAGGTCTTCTTATAGAAGACCAATAGTCAAATTATAGAAGTCAAATAGGTCTTATAGAAGATCTTATAGAAGACCAATAAACATTCACATAGAAGATGTAAAACGCCGATAGGTCTTCTTATATAAGACTTTTATTGAACACCAAAAAGTCTTCTTATAGAAGACCAATAGATCCTATTACAGAAGACCAATAGTTCTTCTTATAAAAGACTAATAGCTCTTTATAAAGAATACCTATAGGCCTTCTTATAGAATACCAGTAGGTCTTCTTATAGAAGGCCTTTAGGTATTCTTATAGAAGACAAAAAGATGGTCTTATAGAAGAACAAAGGCCTTCTTATAGAAGACCAAAGGTCTTCTTACAGAAAATTAAAAGCTATTCCTATAGAAGACCAAGCGGTATTCTTATAGAAGACCATTAGATCTTCTTATAAAAGACTTTCCAAATATTTTGAGAAATTTAAATTGGCGTGATAGTGCGTATGATTGCTGCCGTTAGGTATACGCCAAATATTCAATATACACATTAAATTACTTTCTTCCAAAAAAGCCTAACACAAACATAATTTTTGTTGCTAATCGTCCGACATTTTTTTAATTATGCAGACGTTTGAATGCATCCCAGCATTGGTGCACAGACTAATTTCCAAGAACAAGACCATCTTCTTTATAAATGTTTGCTAAAAGTATGAAGTATCATCATAAAAATGATTCAAAACGAAATTTTCGCGAGCAACCTTAATTGTTGGCCTCTAACATTAAATGCTTGCTTGCAAGAAAAGACCAATAAATTTTACATTTTCACAAAAAGGCTTAAGTTGCCGCCATGTACAGCAACAAGAACAAGAGAAAATATTTCCATGAATTTGCGTTAATTTTGTAACCCTACCCTAATAAAACCATGGGTTGGTTGTTAGTCTTTTTTGTTTTTTAACATAGGGCTGTAGTTTGAGTTTGTCCTCGTGTTATTTTATTTCATTACATCGCTTACGTTTACGCTTCATTCGCCTAAGGCCACATAAGCCGAATCAACCTGGCAAAGATAGAAAGGAAGGAAGAAAGGCAGACATAAACGAAGAAGAAGAAGGAGAAAAGGCGGCATACAAACAACCATTACCACCCCAAGGCATTTATCATGTGGCGGCATTTACTCTCTAGCTACTGCTGTTGGTGGTGTTGCTCAGGCCAAAGAATTGCTAGAAATGTTACCATTTTTAATGTTTTTGTTTGTCATGTTCTTTTTTTGCATGTTGTAGAAGGACAATAAAGGAAAAACCTTTTATTTATGCTATTTTTAAAACACCAAGTCTTGGCACACACACAAAATACAATAACACTACTGCCTTACATTGTTCGAACTGTTAACCGAGGTTTGATTCAAACATGTCATGGTAATGGTCCCATACTAAGTTGTTGTGGGTATCTTAACCACATTTGTTTTATCTAAGCAGGAACTAATGTCTGTGTGGTTGGCCACACGCACACAGTATTAAATAATGGAAGTGTGGTTAAGTCATTGCCGACTTGTGTAAGGACTTACTTTTAACATCGAATTCTCTTAACACTTTCGATGCGGTGTTGATGTTGCTCTTGAAGTTAAATTTATATGCCATGAAGTGTTACAAAATCAAGAGAAATCCTTGAGAATTCTTACTCTCATGTTCTCATTTAACAAGAGTTTTGTTGCAATTTCCTTCTTGAGTATCATGTTGAGTTACTGTTAGGACATAGTGTGGCGTGCTATATTTATATGTATGTATACCTATACACCTTACTATACGCATACATACGTTTGCATGCTTTCTATTGTTGTTTCTCAAAAAATAAAGAGAATTAGAGAGCATTCTCATTAGCACACATTATACCATAAATGCCATCACAGAACATCAGAAATATATTGAATGCTGGTGCGGCAAAAAGGGTAGAATGGAAATGCTAAAATTCTTGGGATTTTTAGATCATTTTACCTGTACCTTATCACACAAAACCATCAGATCTGTAATTATTCAACTGTCGTTTTCATTATCTCACTCAAGGCGTCTCTCACGTTCATTTACAGTAGGTCATAACTGATTTAGAGACACCTTAACTTAAACCTTAAATGGCTTAAAGGTATCTCCTCCCCTCTAACTCCACCTAAACGTTTTTACCAAAAAAAAAAAACTGCTGTATTGTATGCGGTTTTCCGTACAATGACAAATGAGTCAGTGTCAGATTGTGTGCGTGCTAAATTAATGGCAAATATTAGGGTAAACCTATATTTGAAAATAATTTTATTGAATTCTTTTGATGGATTAATCAGATGATGGTCTAATCAGACATGTTACCAAACATTTTTCAGGAATAAGACTTCCTATAGAAGACCAATAGTCCTTCTTATAGAAGATCAATAAATCTTTTTATAGAAGACCAATCGGTCGTCTTACAGAAGACTAATAAAATATCAATAGGCGGCCTTCCTTCAGTAAACCAATAGGTCGTCTTATAGAAGACCAATAGGCTTTCTTATAAAACACCGGTAGATTCTAGAGAAGATTTTTTATAGAACACCAAATGGTATTCCTATTGAAGACCAATAGGTCTTCTCATAGAAGACCAATTGGTCCGCTTATAGAGGACCAATAGGTCGTCTCATAGAAGACCAAGGATTTAAAGAAGTCTTCTATAGGAAGACCTATTGGTGTTCTATAAAAAATCTTCTATGAGAAGACCTATTGGTCTTCTATAAGAAGACCTATTGGTCTTCTATTAGAATTCTTCTATAAGAATACCTGCTAGTCTTCTAAAAGAAGTCTTCTATAAAAATACCGATTGATCTTCTGCAAGATGTATTGGTCTTCTATAAGAAGACTTATTGGTCTTCTATAAAAATTATTGTCTTCTTATAGAATACCTATAGATCTTCCTAAAGAAGATATCTTATAGAAGAGATCTTCTTAAAGAAGACGTCTTATAAAACACCAATAGGTCGGTCCATTTGATCTTCTTATAGAATACCAATATGTCTTCTTATCGAAGAACAATAGATATTCTCTTAGAAGATATGTTATAGAAAACCAATAGGGCCTTTTTATAGAAGATCACTAGGTCTTATTTTTGAATACCAACAGGTCCTTTTTAAGAAGACTTCTTATAAAAGACCAATAAGTTCTCCTGTAGAGTACCAATAGTCCTTCCTATAGAAAAAGGCCATATTCTTATCGAAGAACAATACGTCTTCTTATAGAAGACTTCTTTAGAAGACCAACAGGTCTTATTATAGAAGGCCAATGGGTTTTCTTAGCGAAGATTAATAGGTCTTCTTATAGACGACTTATTATAGAAGATCAATAGGTCTTCTTAAAAAAGACTTCTTATAGAAGACTAATAGGTCTTCTCTCCGAAGAATTTGTATAGAAGCCCAATAGGTATTCTCATGGAAGAACAAAATGTGTTCTCATAGAAGACCAAACCAAAAATTCGCTCCGATTTTCTAATTTCCTGAACCTGCCATTACACCCCAATAATTCCACACACACATTTCTATGCGAAAATGTTACTTGTTTTCCTGCTATTGTTGTACTTATTTGCTGTTTGCTTGTTCGACCAACATGTTCTGCATTTTGTACGTTTGTTTGCTTTTCATTTGTGTTGTGTACTCGTCGTCGTCCGTCGTCATCAGGCTATTAGAAATGTGGGTCGTCGTTGTCGACTAAAGGTTCTGTGTTTTATATGACCTGCTCCTGTTGTTGGTTTGTTTGTGGGTACACACGCACACATTCACATAAAAGTATATATGGGTTACGGTGTGAGTGTGAGTATGTCTGTTGTTTGTTTCTTTTTCTACTTGTGTGCAATAATATGGCTTACACATTCTCAAATCCCTCCTTCCACCAACCACTACCACCGCCACCACCTACAATTGTTTGCCTACTACCATCTGTGTTATCTTGAAGACATAAAAAAACTAAATTTCCATATCTTGTAAAAATTTTGGGTTACGAATCTGGAGACTGTTACAAAAACAACAAGACAAAGTTTGTTGTCGTCGTCGTCACCACCATCATCATTATCGTAGACATTTGTTTTTGTTGTTGTTGCCGTTGCTCCTCCATGTATTTGGCCCTCTCCCTGGGGGGTTTATGTTTTGTCTCGACTCCTCAAGGAGAAGTGGTGGTTGGGTGGCATTAATTTTTATCTATTGTAATTTAGAAAGTTTCCTTTTGTCGTTTTTAGCAATATTTAAATGTGTGCAGCATAAGAGAAGAGGAAATCGTGGCTGGGAACCGAATTATGAACAGTGTTTTGCAGGATTAAAATCAAGGAGTTGTATTTAAAATCGTAATCAAAATGTATGATTCTTGAGATTGGTACATTGGTGGGTATAACTAATGACACAATGTATACGCCATAATGACCATATCAGTTACGTAGGTTAATTTCTAAAGGTCCCAGCGAAAAATGTTAAAAATATATAAAAATTTATATTTTTAATTGAAATGGGAACAAAAATAAATAATTTGTTGTTATGGTTCACCGGCGTGGATGAGTACTGCTGTTAGGTATACGATACTATGTTTTTGAAAATATTTTATTTATCAAAATACTGTGCCTCTCATTTTAAACCCTTCTAATGAATGAACTGTTAAAGCCGCATAGATGATGCTGTGCTGTGGAGGGTGGCGGCATGCTAAAAACATGCCCTTTAGATATTTTCTATTTTAAACACCTTCCTTTTTATACCTCTCTAAAGGCAACGGTAATTGCTAGCAAGCGAATAATTTTCATCCTAGGGTTACCTGCAAACTTAATGAAAATAAACTTGAGTGCTAAGATTTGGAAAAAATTAATGTTAATGGGCGCTAAAGCAATTCCACAACACAACTTACCAAAAAGTCTTAAATATCAGTTGAAAAATAAAATAATGACCTTTTCAGCGTAATAAACACGTGCAATATTGCCCGATAAGTTGTCATAAAAGCATGCTCCGAATTGGTAATTAAGAGACATTTATATTATGATTATGTAAATTATGAAAAGTAGGCGGGGAAAATATTGCATATACTTGATATGTAATTGTAAAATTTCTATCGAGGACTTGTCATCAGAGAAAAGGATTTAAAGGAATGCCTCAAAGAATAAATCATCAGATTTAAAGGAAACATGTGAAAGGGTCAAAAACATGAAGACAAATGAGATATTACCATATGATGTACCAATAAAGTGGTGATATACATATATATAAACCAGAATCTTGGGTATTTGAAAGAAAATGCGGGTGTTGGACTGAGAGAAAATTCACAGTATATGTGAATCAATATGACATCCATCAATAGCTTATAGAGTAAGTGAAACTAATTGGTTTCCTATAAATTCGGTCAATGTTTCGTTGGTCTTATTCCAACTTCTTCATGAAATTTGTCTTCAAAGTCAATTAAGTTTCTTTCTGAGCCCAATTTTTCATTGTAGATCTTTTAAAAATCAAAATAAGTAAATTATTTTGCCACAAAAGTTGTACTTTAATCGAAATCATGAATGATACACCGTTGAATCAAAATTATGTATTTATTTCCCCTTTAGGGAAATGATGACATACCGTAACTTATACGTTATGTCGTCAAGTATACGCCACATCAGTCTGGTAGCATCAAAGATGGGATTTTTTAGATTTTTTTTTTGTTCAATGAAAACTTCATTTTATGTATTTATACCCTCAGCATTTATGCTAACGAGGGTATATACACTTTCATACGGGCAAAATGTGTCTATCGAAATAATGGTTTTAGACCCCAAGTATGTTTGGACGAAATGTGTTTCAGAAAATATGGAGTCGATTGAGCTATGTCCGTCCGTCTGTCTGGCTGGCTGGAGCGCACGATAACTCTCGAACGGATCAATCGATTCAATCCAAAATTTGGCTTTCGTAATATTTTGTCCAAACTTAGTTTAAGTTCGAAGATGGGTTATATCGGTCCACTCCTTCCAGTACCTCCCCCACAAAAGTTCGAAAATGTTCGGAAAATTTGTACGAACGATAGCTCTTGAAGGGAGTAACTGATTTGGTCCGTACTTTGCAAATCGTGAAATGTCTACCAGTTTCCAATATGGACTTAATCGGTCCACTTCTTCGGGTACCTCCCACACAAAATTTGGGATAAGTTCAGTTTAGGACCTTCTCTCGAATCGCTTTGATTTTTGTTTTAGCAACTTTTATTCACTGCCCCCCCATACGACGATACAAGTTTCATCAGGGGCAAGTCCACACTTCCTGAGAAAATAGCCCCAAAGTTGCAAAATAACCCTATGACACCGTGTGAGGTGGTTGGAGCGCAAGATAACTCTCGAACGGATCTGCCGATTCGGTCCAAAATTTGGCCTTAGTAATATTTTGTCCAAACATAGTTTAAGTTCGAAAATAAGCCATATCGGTCCACTCCTTCAGGTACCTCCCCCACAAAAGTTCAAAAATGTTCGGTAAAATTGTTCGTACGGTAACTCTTGAAGGGAGTGGCCGAATTGGTCCTTACGTTACACATCCGAATATATCTACCAGATATAGATCAGGTTCAAATATGGACTATATTTGTCTACTCCATCCGGTACCTCCCACACAAAATTTCGGATAAGTTCACTTTAAGACCTGCTATCGAATCACTTTGATTTTTAATTTAATTAATCGAGCTTTTTATGACCTAAGGAGATTACATTGAAAAATTGATATCTATCTATATCACACATCAACCACTATGCGACGATCGTTTCGTTATCTGGTTAGGCTAACATCATCAGGCATATTAGATGTTGTTGTTGTTGCTAGACAATGTTCGCCATTTGGAGCTCCTATTTATACATCCAAGATTGCAATTTTGCATTTGTGAAGTTCAAATTGAAGCTTTTTATTTCCAAAGACGACTCATTTGTCCCGCTTCTATTCCAGAAATCAATTTTTTCAATGTTGCATTCATATTACAGTCGATGGCTTTTTTCCATCGTAGACTGTATATGTGTATGTCTTTCACATCGAAAGATTTTTTTTTTTTTTAAGTGGATTGTGGTTTAGAACGCTAAGACGTCAGCAACATTGTCTGTTAGTTGGCGACGAAGCAACTTGCATTCGCTGCCGCAATTACGATGGTAAAATTTTTTTCAGAGGCAAGTCCATACTTCTGGAGAAAACAGCCCGAAGGGTGTAAAAACCCCCTATGGCACCATATGTAGTGGCTGGAGATCCACTTCCATAATGGTCAATGTCGACCCATTCCTTTAAGTATCTCCTCCGCAAAACTTTTGATCTTTAATCCTAATCAACATTTTTGTCGGTTCATACATCCAAAATTTTTAAAACCCCCTAAATACATACGTTTTTTGGAAAAAAAGTTTCAATATATTCAGGCTGAGGGTATTTTTACTTGTTATTTCTTATTTTAATTTTAATTCCGTAAAAATGTCCAAATGTCTCCAAACAGTCCCTAAACTGCACTTAAGCGAAATTTTTGAACTTTTGTGAGGGAAGTACCCGAACGTGTTGTCCTATATATATCTTACTGGAACGTTTGGACAGAGAGATCTTCTAAAGATCCTTTCTGATCTTCTATAGAAAAAGATCCCTTGAGGTTTTGTATATACAAAAGAAGACACAGACCTTTTGAGATAGACAACAGGTATCTTAAGGTTCTATGGAAAAGAGAAAATCTTTTGAGGTCTTCTATGGACAATGAAAGTCTCTTCAGATTTTCTATGTACAAAGGGGGACCACAAGGGGTCTTGTATAGGCAAGAAGACATTTGAAGTCTTTTTTTAAACAACAAAAGCCCCTTTGGTCTGTAAAATATAGAAGATCCCTTGAGGACTTTAATGAACAATAGAAAGACTCTTGAGATTTTCTATGTACAAAAGAGGACCTCAAGGTGTATAGATAAAAGAGGTCCTCCAGAGGTCTTCTATAAGCAAGTGAAGGCCTTTGTGGTCTTCTTTAGACAACAGAAGACCCTTTGAGGGCTTCTATATGCAACAGAAGACTTGTGGTCTTTCATAGACAACAGAATATCCTTTGAGGTCTTGTTTATTGAAACTTTGAGGTCTTCATAATTGAACCATACCAATATTATCATAATAAAAAAAATGATAATAGGCCCTTAAAATTTATCTACCCTTTATGTCCACTGAGTTCTTATTTTACCGTTTTTTAGGTTAGAGGTTGGAGAGTTTCTTCTGTTTGAGATCACATAACCAAATTCAAATGCAAATGCACATGGCCTATCTGCTTAGAAATGGAGTACAGGAGATTTCAAAACTTTTACTGAAAAAACGACTGATTTGTAATAGTGGTTTCCATTCATAAATGTACATTGCAAAGGAATCTGCATATAAAGAATCGATACTACTCTTCCAGCACATAATCGTAACGGAAAAAATTTCACTTTTATTCCAGTCAAGCGAAGTTTTCACTAGAGCCATGTTTGGATTACTGAAAATAAAACTGTAAGAAATTGGGTTAAATAGAGTTGACACTTACCCATAGCCTCTCATTCGGAAACTACTACTTCTATTGCTGACAAAAATTCCTTTCGTAAAACCTTAAGAAACCCAAATAAGTAAGCAAAAATTCTGCAACATTTGAGAATTTTTTCGTTCAGTATGTATTATTTAAATTGAAATTATGGTACATTGTTTCATATAAGTAATGTCGTTAATCATACGACACAGTTCAGAAATAATGTTGGCATTGGAAAGGAAAATTTTAATCTAAGGAAATTGGGCTACATCGAGTTAAAAATAATCAATTACTTCTCTCAGAATATTTCGATATCATAGATAATAGATGGTTCGGCATAATCAGGTTAATCAGGCACCCTTAAAAACTTATTCGGAACCATTCGACCGAGTCCTTTATAAATTGTACCTCAATCTGGTAATGACACCGAGAAGGGGAAGATTAAAGAAACGAATATTAATAATTGGAAAATAGACTCGATTTTTCTTGTCCCTTTGCGAATGTTGGTGGGAAATAATTTTTATGCGAACTTAAAGTCTTTATAGACAACACTTGACTGTGGTACGCAAATACATCCCTTTTGCAACATTCTCAATTTTGTATTTTTCAACTCTTTGGCAATACTTTTCTCTTTTGAACTATTTTCGATTTAGAAACTGTATAGGTAACCCCTTGTACAAATAAATTTATCCCAAAACTTGTTTTTCCGTCATGGTGTCATAAATGTCACCCAAATTGACAATTGATGTCATTCTACAGGATTGTGATGGGCGGGCGGTGGTGTATGTTTCGAACAAAATGGTTACAAGTTTTTAATTAATTCTAGATTAAAGAGAATTACCGCACATACACACAGCATCCAGCATGTACGCACACCCACACACACACGTGTAGTGGACAAAATTAGAAAAGCAAAGTTATTTTTATAAGGTTTCTATCCTGGATGGATGGATGGATTTTGTTATAACAATTAAGGGAATTGAAAAATTCTAGAGCAACGATTAAATGTAGAAAAGTTTCGATATTAATTTTGGAAATGAATTTTTAGAATCAAGAGAAACGATTTACATATTTTGTTTAAACCTTTAAATAGTTTGGCTGCAAAATATTTTAAAAATTGGTGTGTTCAAGAATCTGTTATTCATGTCAGTTTTGCAATTTTTTCTTCAACAAAATTTTACAAGTTTTCGCTTCGCAGGACATTGTTACATTTTGCGAAAATAGGTACATATTTTTAAAAATCTTTAATTAATCTTCTATTTTAATATATTATTTTAAGGGGTTACCTCTACTTATCACTTTCAAAAAATCGAAAAAAATATTGGCTTACTTTTAAGTACAGGTAGTATAGAGTATGCCGCAAACAAATTTCAAGGGGACAATTTATTGGGATTTCTAAGCCCGTGTTTCTCGAAATGGCATTTTTGAAGTCGGTGCCAACGATAGCTCGTATATGAATTGACTTATATTTATATGGTTTAGTCAGCTTATTAAATACATAAATGAAAAAATTGGGCAGAAATCAGGCAAAAAATTATAAAAAAAAAAAAACAGTCTCGCTTAAAGCTTTCGATTTAAGGGAGACAGGTTTTTTAAATTTATTTGCCCGATTTTTTAACAATTTTTCATTTTTTTTTTTTTGTACAAAACGAATTTTTGATATTGACAGTTCCCAAATTTAAAATATTTTTTTTTTTTTTTTTTAAATTCAGTTTCGATTTTTTAACAATTTTTCTTTTTTTTTTTGTACAAAACGAATATTTGATATTGACTGTTCCCAAATTTAAAATATTTTTTTTTTAATTCAGTTTTGTTTAAAGACGAGATTGTTAGGTTCTTTAAACGGCCACAAAAATATATGAATTTCGGTCCATCCGTTTTCGAGCTATCGTTGGCACCGTAAAACGCTTTTACAAAAAAAAGGGTTTCGCAGGTAGACATTTACCATAAAACTGTGCAATATTTTTTCAACAACAAAAATTCCAAAACTAGTATAAGATATGCTTTTTCAGATATAGGAAAGAACTACTTAAAAATATTGGCAGTTTCTTTAAAAAACAAATCATGAACAATGAGGTTTTTTTGGTCTGCACAACTAGGGATAAGCCCTTAATAAATAAATTAATTTGTAATTTTAAATAATTTAACCTGTTTCAGAAACTTGAAGAGTCTACTATTTTTGAAATATTGGCGATTTTTTCCTGTATAAATTTGACAAAAAAGTTTAAAATGTTAGATGCTTGCAGATTCTGAAAAAAACCATATGTATTTTTTCGTCGCATGAAAATGAACATTTTCCAAATATTTTCATTTAACAGGTATGTTCGGAGACACACCTCACCTCTGACTTCACGCCTCAAGCATTTTGTTCACCCCATTTACGATTATTTTTCGAGTATTTTATGGACGGACTAGGGTACACTCTTCTTTTTAAATACCATAATGAATCTTAGCCCCAAGAAATTCGCAAAAAAATAGGAGTAAGTGGGGTAAACAAAATGCTTGAGGTGTGAAGTGAGAGATGAAGTGTGTCTCAGAACATACCCGTAAATCTCCTTTAACTTTTCACTTTTATTACAAATAATTCAAATACAAATTAAAGCAACACCGTCTGACTGACGGCAAGTTAATTATCATTTGACTTCAATGCCTCTTCATTCCCACTGACATTAACAAAAAATATATTTTGTTATGGGAACGAAGACGACTCAAAACAAATCTGAAATGTGCATCAAATGAACAATTTGTATTCAAAGCAAAGTGGCAACAGCTGCATGCTGCTGTTTCAGCTTATAAACCATAAACAGCTCCTTAATGTTGTCGCATGGCACACTTCAAGTTTTCTCCTTCCAGCGCAACAATAACAACAGACTTCCGCTCGCTCCCTCGCTCTCTCTTCCCTCGCCAACAAAAAAGTGGCAATAAACGACGTTCGTGATTATTATGCAACCACAAACGATGATGAAGAACAAGAAGAACGAACTTCAAGCTTCTAAAGAATTGCGGTTGAAAAGCACTTTTGGACTTTGTAAATGATTTGGTGTCTCTCTCCCTCCCTCTCTGGGGTGTGCAAAAATGTCTTGAGGTTTATTTATGCACAGAAGGGAAACCCCAACAGGCAGACCGACCAACCATCATCATCACCGTCCAATGTAAATTATTTTTCTTGTCAAGTAGGGATTTTCATTGTCGAACCACAATTCAGATCAAAGCAGGAGGAGGGAGGGAAAGAGAGAATCAATCAACCTTTTGCGCTCAAGGCAAAAAACGGAGGGATTCAAATTGTATTGGATTTTTTCTTAATAGAAATGTTGCACAATGCAAATTTATTATTGTAAGTCACGTTGAAGTGGCAGCACAAAACATCATTCAGAGACAACGACAATGGTCTTCTCCTCTTCTAAGGACGGAAGATGGAATGGAAATTTAGATTTATTTCCTAAAGCTGGGGGGACAACCACAGATTGTCTCTGTGTGTGTTTATGTGAAAATCTTTGTGTGATTAACCGCAAAATAATTTACAATCTGTTGGGTATTTCAACCCAATTAAAAGATGACACAGAGAGTTTGATGGTCATGAATGAATGTATTGATTTAAAAGAGATTTGTATAATGTGTTTCCAAAAGATGAATTATTTTGATAATTTGTTAAATTATGAGAAGTGTTCCGTAGGAATTCGATGGGGAAGGTATGGGGCAATGAAAAACTTCAATTCAGCCTGGTTGAATAGACGTTTCCATAGGTAAACTTCAATTCTGCCTGCCTGAATAGAAGTTTCCATAGGTAAACTTCAATTCAGCCTGGCTGAATAGACGTTTCCATAGGTAAACTTCAATTCAGCCTGGCTGAATAGACGTTTCCAAAGGTAAGCTTTAATTCAGCCTCCCTGAATAGACGTTTCCATGGGTAAACTTCAATTCAGCCTGGCTGAACAGAATTTCCATGGGTAAACTTCAATTTAGCCTGGCTGAACAGAATTTCCATGGGTAAACTTCAATTCAGCCTGGCTGAAACTTCAAATTGAATAGACGTTTCCATAGTTAAACTTCAATTCAGCCTGGCTGAATAGACGTCTCTATAGGTAAACTTCATTTCAGCCTGGCTGAATAGACGTTTCCATAGGTAAACTTCTATTCAGTCTGGCTGAATAGACGTTTCTATAGGTAAACTTCAATTCAGCCTGGCTGAATAGACGTTTCGATAGGTAAACTTTAAATCAGCCTCCCTGAACAGACGTTTCCATGGGTAAACTTCAATGCAGCCTGGTTGAACAGAATTTCCATGGGTAAACTTCAATTCAGCCTGGCTGAAACTTCAAATTGAATAGACGTTTCCATAGGTAAACTTCAATTCAGCCTGGCTGAATAGACGTTTCCATAGGTAAACTTCAATTCAGCCTGGCTGAATAGACGTTTCCATAGGTAAACTTCAATTCAGCCTGGCTGAATAGACGTTTCCATAGGTAAACTTCAATTCAGCCTGGCTGAATAGACGTTTCCATAGGTAAACTTCAATTCAGCCTGGCTGAATAGACGTTTCCATAGGCTGAGTTGGTTTTCCCATAAGAAAATTTCAATTTAGCCTGTCTAATTAGACTTGGTGACATTAATTATAATAACAATTAATCAAAAGGGACCCGAAATAGTTTTGGCCACGGACATTAAAGTCTAGCCCAACTGTGTACTGGGCAAGCCTTTCCGATATGCAAATTTATGTTTAATAAATCCCAACGTCAACATTTTGTCGCATTCTTATCCTTGGGTAAATCATTCTTTCCCATGTGTACAATTTTCCTATTTTTATACGTTTATTGTTCACCAAATTCATGTTAAATCTATTTAAAGAAAAATTAAACTGAAAAACTTAAATATACATATTTCAAAATGAAAATAGTTTTCCCATGTTATTTCCCCCCAACCTACTTATTCGCTCGTCTGCCTTAGCAACATTTTGCTTTTAACACCAACAACACGAGTGAACCATCATTGTTCTCTTTTCTGGTTGTTGTTGTTATCCTAGTTTTGTTTCAGCTGTTGTTGCTGCTGCTGTTATTATTCTTGTTGCAATGCCGTAGTCATCGTCCTTATTATGGTGAGGGGCGTTAAATGTGTCCTTGATATTAAATGGTGAGGGCACAAAAACAAGGATTCTTTATTGCATTTTTTTATTTAGAAATGCAATACGAACGAACGGAGGAGGATAATTAATTCTCAAATACTATAAAAGCTGTGCACATTTGAAAGAATTAATGGTTGTGTCTCAGCAAATGAAATTGAAAATTTGTTCTAAATTGAAAAATTGAAAATGAGAGAATACTTTAAGAAGTGTTTCATAATGTCAAGGAAAGATAAAACGTTAGTTCTTCTCGTTTACGAATTACCACGATTCCATTACACTTCCTACCAACACTGCCAACTACTGTGACAGTCAGCAAAAATATCTCCTCTCATAATATAACACAAAAAAATCCATAACCCAACATCAATTGATAAGAAATGTCATGAAAATCCTAAGCCATTTAATAACATAAGACAATAATAAACATATTTTCTATTCAAAAGGGATTAGCAAAAGCATTTTGTCAATGGCTGCTGCCGGGGCATACTGCCACCATTCACACACAACCCAATGTCGAGCTTTCTACATAACGCCCAACTTTCTTCCACACGTCTTCCCAAAATGTCGCCTTTCTCATACAAAGAGTTTTGTTGCTTTTGTATACTGAAATAAATGCTGGCTGACTGACTGGGTTGGCTGTCTTCTCTACTGGCATTTGGGTTAGATGATGATGATGCCAAAGATGTCTTAAGAATTGACATTCTTAGGTGTTTGTTTGTTTGCTCTTTATTCTTTTACGGAATCTGGCCACTCTAATTAGTAATGTATTCTCTCTAATAACAAACAAACAAATAAATTAGCTTTTGCTACTGCTGTCTTGTAAAAATAATTATACGAAAAAGAAAACACAAAGGAATGTTATGTTAAACAGACATGATGTCATTGCACAATGGGTTATAGGATGGATAAATGTGTTACAAAGTTTCTATAAAGTCCACATAAAAATTACATATTTCATACGAACATCAATGAAAGGGCAAGGGTAAATCTTTCCCTAATTGGTGAGAAATATCCTATAGAAAAGTGTCTTTGGTGAGAAATTTCGTATAGCAATGTGTCATTGGTGGGACTTTTCTTATGGAAAAGTGTCATTGGTGAGGCTCTTCCTATGGAAAAGTGTCATTGGTGAGATTTTTCCTATAGAAAAGTGTCATTGGTGAGACCTTTCTTATTGAAAATTGTAATTGGTGAGACTTTTCCTATAGAAAAGTGTTATTGGTGAGACTTTTTCTACAGAAAAATGTCCTTGGTGAGATTTTTCTTATATATAGAAAAGTGTCATTGGTGAGACCTTTCTTATACTGGTGAGACTTTTCTTATAGAAAAGTGTCACTGGTAAGACTTTTCCCATAGAAAACTGTCATAGGTAGGTCATATGGCATAGAAAAGTGTCATTGGTGAGACTTTTCCTATAGAAAAATGTCATTAGTGAGACTTTTCCTATAGAAAATTGTCATTCGTGAGACTTTTCTTATAGAAAAGTGTCAGTGGAGAGACTTTTCTTATAGAAAAGTGTCATTGGTGAGACCTTTCTTATAGAAAGATGTCATTGGTGAGACTTTTCCTATAGAAAAGTGTCATTGGTGAAAATGTTTCTACAGAAAAGTGTCCTTGGTGAGACTTTTCTTATAGAAAAGTGTCATTGGTGAGACTTTTCTTATAGAAGTGTCATTGGTGAGACTTTTCCTATAGAATACTGTCATAGGTATGACTTTAGCCATAGAAAAGTGTCATTGGTGAGACTTTTGCCATAGAAAAGTGTCATTGTTCAGACTTTTCTTATAGAAAGGTGTCATTGGTGAGACTTTTCGAATAGAAAAGTGTCATTGGTGAGACCTTATGAATGGAAAAATGTCATTGGAGAGACTTTTCTCATAAAAAAGTGTCATTGGTGAGACTTTTCCTATAGAAAAGTGCCATTAGTGAGACTTTTCCTATAAAAAAGTGTCATTGGTAAGACTTTTCCTATAGAAAGGCGTCATTGGTGAGACTTTTTCTATAGAAAAGTGTCATTGGTGAGACTTTTCCTAAGAAAAGTGTCACTGGTGAGACTTTTCCTATAGAAAAGTGTCATTGGTGAGACTTTTCCTATAGAAAAGTGTCATTGGTGAGACTTTTCCTATAGAAAAGTGTCATTGGTGAGACTTTTCTTATAGAAAAGTGTCATTGGTGAGACTTTTCTTATAGAAAAGTGTCATTGGTGAGACTTTTCTTATAGAAAAGTGTCATTGGTGAGACTTTTCTTATAGAAAAGTGTCATTGGTGAGACTTTTCTTATAGAAAAGTGTCATTGGTGAGACTTTTCTTATAGAAAAGTGTCATTGGTGAGACTTTTATTATAGAAAAGTGTCATTGGTGAGACTTTTCTTATAGAAAAGTGCCATTGGTGAGCCTTTTCTTATGAAAAAGTGTCATTGGTGAGATTTTTCCTACAGGAAAGTGGCATTGGTGAGACTTTTTGTATAGAAACGTGTCATTGGTGAGACTTTTCCTATAGAAAAGTGTCATTGGTGAAACCATTCCTATGGAAAAGTGTCTTTGGTGAGACTTTTTCTACAGAAAAGTGTCCTTGGTGAGAATTTTCTTATAGAAAGGTGTCATTGGTGAGACTATTCGAATAGAAAAGTGCCATTGGTGAGGCTTTTCTATAGAGAAGTCTCATTGGTGAGACTTTTCCTATAGAAAAGTGTCATTGGTGAGACTTTTCCTATAGAAAACTGTCATAGGTATGACTTTTGCCATAAAAAAGTGTCATTGGTGAGACTTTTCCTACAGAAAAGTGTCACTGTTGAGACTTTTCTTATAGAAAGGTGTCATTGGTGAGACTTTTCGAATAGAAAAGTGTCATTGGTGAGGCTTTTCTATAGAAAAGTCTCATTGGTGAGACTTTTCCTATAGAAAAGTGTCATTGGTGAGACTTTTCCTACAGAAAAGTGTCATTGTTGAGACTTTTCTTATAGAAAGGTGTCATTGGTGAGACTTTTCCTACAGAAAAGTGTCATTGTTGAGACTTTTCTTATAAAAAAGTGTCATTGGTGAGACTTTTCCTATAGATAAGTGTCATTGGTGAGACTTTTCCTAAGAAAAGTGTCATTGGTGAGACTTTTCCTATGAAAAGTGTCATTGGTGAGACTTTTCCTATAGAAAAGTGTCATTGGTGAGACTTTTCCTATAGAAAAGTGTCATTGGTGAGACTTTTCCTATAGAAAAGTGTCATTGGTGAGACTTTTCCTATAGAAAAATTTCACTTGTTAGACTCGTCCTATAGAAGGATGTCATTGGTGAGATTTCTCCTATCGAAAAGTGTCATTGGTGAGACTTTCTCCTATAGACATTGGTGGGACTTTTCTTATATTGGGGTCAGTAATGAGAATTCTTTTAAAAAAAGTCATTTTATGGACACTTTTCTATAGAAAACTGGCACTGATGAGACTATTAATATAGAAAAGTGTCATTGGTGAGACTTTTGCCATAGAAAAGTGTCATTGTTCAGACTTTTCTTATAGAAAGGTGTCATTGGTGAGACTTTTCGAATAGAAAGGTGTCATTGGTGAGACTTTTCGAATAGAAAAGTGTCATTGGTGAGACCTTATGAATGGAAAAATGTCATTGGAGAGACTTTTCTCATAAAAAAGTGTCATTGGTGAGACTTTTCCTATAGAAAAGTGCCATTAGTGAGACTTTTCCTATAAAAAAGTGTCATTGGTGAGACTTTTCCTATAGAAAGGCGTCATTGAAGAGACTTTTTCTATAGAAAAGTGTCATTGGTGAGACTTTTCCTAAGAAAAGTGTCACTGGTGAGACTTTTCCTATAGAAAAGTGTCATTGGTGAGACTTTTCCTATAGAAAAGTGTCATTGGTGAGACTTTTCCTATAGAAAAGTGTCATTGGTGAGACTTTTCCTATAGAAAAGTGTCATTGGTGAGACTTTTCTTATAGAAAAGTGTCATTGGTGAGACTTTTCTTATAGAAAAGTGTCATTGGTGAGACTTTTCTTATAGAAAATTGTCATTGGTGAGACTTTTCTTATAGAAAAGTGTCATTGGTGAGACTTTTCCTTTAGAAGAGTGTCATTGGTGAGGCTTTTTGTATAGAAAAGTGTCATTGGTGAGCCTTTTCTTATGAAAAAGTGTCATTGGTGAGATTTTTCCTACAGGAAAGTGGCATTGGTGAGACTTTTTGTATAGAAACGTGTCATTGGTGAGACTTTTCCTATAGAAAAGTGTCATTGGTGAAACCATTCCTATGGAAAAGTGTCATTGGTGAGACTTTTTCTACAGAAAAGTGTCCTTGGTGAGAATTTTCTTATAGAAAGGTGTCATTGGTGAGACTATTCGAATAGAAAAGTGCCATTGGTGAGGCTTTTCTATAGAGAAGTCTCATTGGTGAGACTTTTCCTATAGAAAAGTGTCATTGGTGAGACTTTTCCTATAGAAAACTGTCATAGGTATGACTTTTGCCATAAAAAAGTGTCATTGGTGAGACTTTTCCTACAGAAAAGTGTCATTGTTGAGACTTTTCTTATAGAAAGGTGTCATTGGTGAGACTTTTCGAATAGAAAAGTGTAATTGGTGAGGCTTTTCCTATAGAAAAGTGTCATTGGTGAAACTATTCCTATGGAAAAGTGTCATTGGTGAGACTTTTTCTACAGAAAAGTGTCCTTGGTGAGAATTTTCTTATAGAAAGGTGTCATTGGTGAGAATTTTCTTATAGAAAGGTGTCATTGGTGAGGCTTTTCTATAGAAAAGTCTCATTGGTGAGACTTTTCCTATAGAAAAGTGTCATTGGTGAGACTTTTCCTACAGAAAAGTGTCATTGTTGAGACTTTTCTTATAGAAAGGTGTCATTGGTGAGACTTTTCCTATAGAAAAGTGTCATTAGTGAGACTTTTCCTATAAAAAAGTGTCATTGGTGAGACTTTTCCTATAGAAAAGTGTCATTGGTGAGGCTTTTCGTATAGAAAAGTGGTGAGACTTTTCCTATAGAAAAGTGTCATTAGTGAGACTTTTCCTATAAAAAAGTGTCATTGGTGAGACTTTTCCTATAGATAAGTGTCATTGGTGAGACTTTTCCAATAGAAAAGTGTCATTGGTGAGACTTTTCCTATAGAAAAGTGTCATTGGTGAGACTTTTCCTATAGAAAAGTGTCATTGGTGAGGCTTTTCGTATAGAAAAGTGGTGAGACGTTTCTTATAGAAAAATTTCACTTGTTAGACTCGTCCTATAGACGGATGTCATTGGTGAGATTTCTCCTATCGAAAAGTGTCATTGGTGAGACTTTCTCCTATAGACATTGGTGGGACTTTTCTTATATTGGGGTCAGTAATGAGAATTCTTTTAAAAAAAGTCATTTTATGGACACTTTTCTATAGCAAACTGGCACTGATGAGACTATTAATATAGAAAAGTGTCATTGGTGGGACTTTTTTTTATAGAAAAGTGTCATTGGTAAGACTTTTCTTATAGAAAATTGTCATTGGTGAGACTTTTCTTATAGAAAAGTGTCATTGGTGAGACTTTTTGTGTAGAAAAGTGTCATTGGTGAGACTTTTCTTATGGAAAGGTGTCATTGGAGAGACTCTTCCTATAGAAGAGCGTCATTGGTGAGGCTTTTCGTGTAGAAAAGTGTCATTGGTGAGACATTTCCAATTGGTGAGACGTTTCCTATAGAAAAATGTCACTTTTGAGACTCGTCCTATATACGGATTTCATTGGTGAGACTTCTCCTATAGAAAAGTGTTATTGGTGAGACTTTCTCCTACAGACATTGGTGAGACTTTTCTTATATTGGGGTCAGTGGTGAGAATGCTCTTAAGAAAAGTGTCATTCTATATACCCTTTTCTATAGAAAATGGCAATGATGAGAGTGTTTATATAGAAAAGTGTAATTTTTTTTATAGAGAAGTATCATTGGTGCGACTTTTCCTATATAAAGTGTCATTGGTGAAATTTTTCCGATAGAAAACTGTCATTGATGAGACTTTTCCTATAGAAAGGTATCATTGATGAGACTTTTCCTATAGAAAAGTGTCATTGGTGAGATGTTTCCGATAGAAAACTTTCATTGGTGAGACTTTTCGTATAGAAAAGTGGCATTGGTGAGACTTTTTGTATAGAAATGTTTCACTATTGAGACTTTTCCTATAGAAAAATGGCACTGGAGAGACTTTTCCTGTGGAATGTTGTAACTGGCGAACCTGTTCCTATATTCCCCTCATACCAATTGCGAATATTATTCGAATGTTCGGCACAACTTTCGAAAACGATATCACATTCGAAGAATTGGCAAATGTTTTTCGGGTGTACACAAGCACGTTGTTCTTTTGTTCGTCAAAAGTTTAACAACGATATCGTTTTCGAACATTTGGCGAATGTTTTTTCTTCACAAGAAAAATTTTTTCGAGAAACATTTTTTACTTTGAAATTTTTTTCGTTTCAAAAAAAAAATTATATTGTTTGTAAAAAATTCCCATTTGCTTTTTATACCCTCAGCCTTTAGGTTAAGGAGTGTATATACACTTTGATACGATGAAAATGTGCCTCATCGAAATAATGGTTTTAGGTCTACTCCTTCGGGTACCTCCCACACAAAAATTCGGATAAGTTCAGTTTAGGACCTGCTCTCGAATCGCTTTGGTTTTTGTTTTAGCAACTTGTATTCACTGCCCCCCATACGACAATACAAGTTTCAGCAGGGGCAAGTCCAAACTTCCTGAGAAAATAGCTTGAAAGTTTCACAAAACCCCTATGACACCGTGTGGGGTGGTTGGAGCGCAAGATAACTCTCCAACGGATCTGCTGATTGGGTCCAAATTTTGGCCTTAGTAATATTTTGTCCAAACATAGTTTAAGTTTGAAGATAAGCCATATCGGTCCACTCCTTCAGGTACCTCCCCCACAAAATTTCAAAAATGTTAGGAAAAATTATTCGTACGGTAACTTTTGAAGGGAGTGGCCGAATTGGTCCATACTTAACACATCTTAATATATCTACGAGATATAGATCAGGTCCAAATATGGACTATATTTGTCCACTTCATCCAGTACCTCCCAAACAAAATTTCGGATAAGTTCACTTTAAGACCTGCTATCGAATCACTTTATTTTTGTTGAAGCAACTTGCATTCGCTGCCTCAATTATGATGGTAAAAGTTTTTTCAGGGGCAAAACCACACTTCTTAAGCAGACAGCCCAAAGGGAGTAAAACCCCCCTATGGCAACGTATGTAGTGGCTGGAGATCGACATCCATAATGGTCAATGTCGATCCATTCTTTTAAGTAATTCCGCCGCAAAACTTCTGCTCTTTAATCTAATCAACATATTTGTCGGTTCATGCGTTCAAAATTTTTAAAACCCTCTAAATACCTACGTTTTATGGGAAAAAATTGTTTCAATATACACAGGCTGAGGGTATATCTCTGTCGGCCAAGCCGACTGATACTTTTTTACTTGTTTCAAATAATTTCGATATAAATGCTACGTATAATATAGACAATAAGTGTTGATAAAGACAACATATGGGTAGGTTGCCAAACACTAGACAACAATGTTTATCAACAGTTACATATCGAGTCGTAAACATAAAGAAATAAAAACGGAAAAGGTACATAACAGAAACATCAAGAAACTCCACAAAAAATGTTTTTCGCCACTACCGTAAAAACTATCATCTTTCATTCGCTAATAATATTATTAACGATATTCGAATTCGAAGGTTTTCCTGCCAAAACTGAGCAACGAATGAACGATCAATTCGTTCTCGTGTGTCGTTTTCGAACAAAATATACGCAAAACTATCGAAAAACATTCGAAAACAAATCGTTTGCGATAGCAGTGGTAAGGGGGGTTTGTGCAGCGACTCTCTTTATCCCATTGTGCACAGATGATGATGAATATAAATTAGACAATAAAACGAAGGCCAAAAAATTAGTCAAACCGGAGATGATGTTAACAACAAAAGACAAACATTTTTTATTATCTTTCTAACCCTCTGTATTTGCATTTTGGGAAATTCCATTTAACCACCGCCATGGCTAACACAAATTTCCTGTTACGTTGGTCTCACATCCTGTTTGTAGTGTTTTACGATTTCATTTTACCACACCCCCCCATCCCCGAAGCCTAAGCATACGCACACCCAAATTCATCAACAAATCGACGATGGTCTTAATTCATTTCCCTTGGCACGTTGGTTGGTTGCTGTTCTTTATTTTCACAGTTGAAGAAATCTTTTTGAAAGGCGAAATAAAAAGTGAAACAAAATAAAGCTTCCATAAAACAAAAAAACAAGAAAGAAAATGAAATTTGGCAAACAACAATGCCGAAAAAACATAAGCACGCACAAACTCTCCCAACACACAGACACACACATACAACACATTTACACAAGTTCAAAATAGAAATGAAAATGAACAAAAACGAAGAGGAAGAATGAGGAAAAAAATAAAAACGTAGCAAACACGAGCGGAATGAAATTGTCTAAGGACCAGACCATGTGTAGTTGTGTGTGTGCGTGTCCTATTGAAAATAACATACATGCGCACAAGTCATGTCACATTAACACACTCACCCACACACACACACTTAGACTGAGAACAGAGGCTTAGAAACATACTTTTAAAACGTTCTACACCCGTCCTTATTGTCTCTTTTTCCCCTTGCTTTGCCTTAAAAGTAGGAAACAAAAACAAAATCGGAAGATGAGCCCCTCTGATTCAGCTAAATGTGTGTTAGCAATGGATTTATGTCATTTATCTGCGTGCCCCATAAATGTGTTAGTATGTGTGCGTTTGAAGCATACACAAAAAATTAACAAGAAATTCTTGTCGCTGCCTTCAAAAATTGTGTTGGGAAAGGCATCTTTAATAAATGTTAAAAATGTTGCAAAACAAAATACTTGAAATGCCGTCATGTTTTAAGCAGCTCCCTGCTTCGGCTCTGTGGTTCCTTGGGTTTTCGTTGAGAATTCCTCTTAATTAATTTCAAAAATATTTTCCTCTTAAAAACATGTGTCCTAAAGGAAAATTTATAACTGAAAACCATGTCTCAAACTTGGCTAATCATTGCCGATTAACCATTGTAGTATTTTTCCACGTTGTCTGCAACATGTAACACGGCTTTGCGTCCTCCTCTTCTTCCTACACACCAAGCCAACTACTGGCTGCCTTGAAGTATTATTTTAGTTTGGAGGCAACAATTTCCAGGAACTACAATTTTAGCTGCCTCCAATAACACTTTGACCTTTTGACAATTGAAATGTTGGACATCGCGTTGAGAGTGTGTGGTGTATGTATATCTGTCTGTCTGTGTGTATTTGTGAGTAACAACTTTTTGTGGACAAAAGTTGATGATTGCATGGCCCATGTCACAAGGCAAGTGTGCAAGATTTTAACCAATAATTGTGAATTATGGTCGAAGGATAATCAAACAGAGATTAGCTGTATGCTTGTTCAAACATGGAGGATTCTTGGAATCCTGGCTGTTTGAATTTAGCAAATATGGTTTGGTGGATGGGATTTTAAAATAGAAAATAAGTAAAAAATAAGGTTTTACCGACAGCTAAATTTCCTCAGCCTCCCCCTTCCGTTCTAACATTTTTATACCCTCAACCTTTAGGCTAGAAAGGGTATATACACTTTGATACCACCAAAAATGTGCCTCATCGAAATAACGGTTTTAGACCCCAAGTATGTTTGGACGAAATTCGTTTCAGACAATTTGGAGTCGATTTAGCCATGTCCGTCTGTCTGCCCGTTTGTTTGTCTGTCTGGTTTTTGCGCACGATAACTCTCGAAACTTAATTTAAGTTCGAAGATGAGCCATATCGGTCCGCTCCTTCGGGTATCTCCCCCACAAAAGTTCAAAATTTTTCTGTTAAATGTTGTGAACAATCGATTTGGTCCAAACTTTGCACATCGTATTATTCCTTCCAGATATAGATCGGGTACCTCCCACACAAAATTCGGATAAAGTGAAGTTGAAGAGCTCCTATCGCATCGCTTTGATTCCTTTTTCAGTAGGTTGTTCTAGCGGCCTCATTTACAACAGTACAATTTTTTCCGTAGTGAGTCACAATACTTCCTGAGATAATGGCCCAAGCTCCAAAACCCTACACTAAAACTTTTTAAAAATGTCTTTCAAACTTAGTTTAACGTATTTTAATATTTCGAGTTCTTTATGAAGAAGTTTGGTTACTGAAAATGTTTGGTATATGTCAATTATTTGGTATAGCCCCACATTACGGTACCTACTGATTTAAAAGCAAACTCGTGGTACAAAATCAATATATTTTATATTTTTGTTTTTTTTTTTTCTTTTTGTCAGTGGCTGAGGGTGTATCTCATTCAGCACAGCTGACTGATACTTTCTTACTTGTCGGACTTTATCTTGGCATAAATATACCAATAACTTCTTAGCCATGAGCACAACACACAACATCCGTCCGCTATATATTTTTTTCATGACTTTATTATTTCCACCTCAGCAAACCATAGACGCCGCTTTTGATACATTTCTAATGTGTTCCACCGCCAGCATTGCATTCTGAAAACTTTAGCAATTGCTGTGCAGCACAAAGAAATGCAATTATTCTTGTTGTTGTTGTTGCCGTGTCTATCATCCCAAACGCCATTCACTCACTACCTACAACCAATGCCATATCTAACCACAAAATCTCATAATCCGCTTGGTATGCGCCAGCCATAGAAATTCATTTCATATTTCCTCTTTTTCTTCTTTTTCACTTTCATATTTTTGTTTTCATGAATGAAATGAGTTTTGATGTTCCATTTTCCTGTTTTGTTTTAAGCTCTGTTAATGCTCCTGCAGTAAAAGATGAGGAAACATGTCATGTTTTGTTTCACTCCTCACTTTCATTGCTGTTGTTGTTGTTCTAGGAAGGATTTTGCCATTAAGCGCACTATTCTTTGTACTGATGGTAGCAGTAGTGGTTGTAGTAGTAGCAATGAATGGAAAAATATCACTTGTTTTTCGTACCAACCAAGACTAAGTAGTAATCGTAGCTGGAATATGACACAGGATACGATTGTGGAACAGGGAAGTGACACCCATAGTCATAAAGAAGCATCGATGGTATGTTGGCGGCAGAGAGAGATATGCGACATCGTGGGCGTCCTGATTTAAAAGGAAAAAAATATGTTTTGCACAGTGGTGAAGAAAATATGGCGAATCGTCTAATGGCCTCTTCTGAAAAGACTCAATTGTCCCCCATGAAAACTTCTAATCAACTGAAAACCCAACGATAATCTTTCCTATGAGAAAAACTCATGGTCTTCTATGAGAAGACCTCATGTTCTTCCATGAGAAGACCTACTTGTCTTTTATAAAAAGTCCTCTTGGTTTTCTATGAGAAGACTTCTAGTCTTCTATGAGAAAACTTCATGGTCTTCTATGAGAACATTTCGTAATCTGCTATGAGAAGACTTCGTGGTCATCTATGAGAAGACCTCTTGGATTTATATGAGAAGTCGTCATGGACTTATATTACGAGCCTCAAGGTATTCGATAAGAAGACGTGATAACCTTCTATAAGACCTTATGTTATTCTTTAAGAAGAACTAATGGCCTTCCATAAGAAGAACTAAAGGCCTACTATAAGAAGTCCCTACGGTCTTAAAAAACTGTAGGCTGTTGTGAGAAAATCGAGACCATCAGATTTTCTCACAACAGCCTACAGTTTTTTAAGACCGTAGGGACTTCTTATAAGAAAAGATGGTCTACAATAATAAGAACAGATGGTCTCATATACGAAGGTATTTTATGGGAAGTCATCATGGTCTTCTATGTGAAGGCCTCCGGGTTTTCCATGTGAAGACCTGTCCTCATGGTACTCTATGAGAAGACCTCATAAACTTCTATGAGTTGACATCATGGTCTTCAATGAGAAGACTTCATGGCTTTCTATGAGAAGACCTAATGGACTATTATGAGAAAACCTGATGGTCTTCTATGAGACGACCTCATGATCTTCTATGAGAAGACTTCACGGTCTTCTAAGAAAAGAGCTCATTGTCGTCTATGCGAAGACATCATGGTGTTCCATGAAAAGACCTCATGGTCTTCTATGAAGACTTCATGGTCTGTTATAGGAAGACCACTTGTTTTTCTATGAGAAAAGCTATGTTCTTTTATTAGAAGACCTCACGGTCTAGAGGTGGTCTTCTAAGGAAAGACCTTGTGATCTTCTGCGAGAAGACCTTATGAAGTCTCATTGTCTTCTATGAGTAGACTTCGTGGTCTTCTAGGAGAAATCTTCATAATCTTCTATGGTCTTCTATCAGAAGCGCTCATGGTGTTCTATAAGAAGATCTCATGGAATTCTGTGAGAAGACCTCATGGTCTTCCATGAGAAGACCTGATGGTCTTGTATGAGAAGATCTGATGGTCTTCTTTGAGAAGACCTCATGGCCTTCTATGAGATGACCTCATGGTCTTATATGAGAAGACCTGTGGACGGCTATAAGAAGACCTAATGGCCTTGTATAAGAAAACCTGAAGATCTAATGGTCTTCCATAAGAAGACTAGATGGTCTTCCATAAGGAGACCTAATGGTCCTCCATAAGAAAACTTTTGAACGTCTATAAGAAGACCTGATGGTCTTCCAAATGAGACCAGAAGTCCTGATGGTCTTCCACAAGAAAATCTGAGATCGTCTATAAAAAGATCTGCAAACGCCTATAAGAAGACCTAATGATCTTCCATTAGAAGGCCTGATGGTCTTTCATAAGAAGACCTGAAACCTGAGGGTCTTCTCTTCTTTGAGAAGACCTCATGAACTTCTATGAGATGACCTCATGGTCTTATATGAGAAGACCTGTGGACGGCTATAAGAAGACCTAATGGCCTTGTATAAGAAAACCTGAAGATCTAATGGTCTTCCATAAGAAGACTAGATGGTCTTCCATAAGGACACCTGATGGTCCTCCATAAGAAGACTTTTGAACGTCTAAAAGAAGACCTGATGGTCTTCCAAATGAGACCAGAAGTCCTGATGGTCTTCCACAAGAAGATCTGAGATCGTCTATAAAAAGATCTGAGAACGCCTATAAGAAGACCTAATGATCTTCCATTAGAAGGCCTGATGGTGTTTCATAAGAAGACCTGAAACCTGAGGGTCTTCCATAAGAAGACCTGTGGACGACTATAAGAAGACCTGACGGTCTTGTATGAGAAGACCTGGTAGTCCTCCATCAGAAGACCGGGTGATCTTCCATAAGAAGAGCTGAAGACCTAATGGTCTTCTTTAAGAAGTCCTGATGGTTTTCCGTAAGAAGGCTTAATGGTCTTCCATAAGCAGTCTTGATGTCCTTGCTCATGGTTTTCTATGAGAAGACCTCATTGTCATCTACGAGATTGCCATTTATGAGAATACCTCATAGTTTTCTTTGATAATACCTCATTGTCGTCTTTGAGGAGACCGCGCGGGCTTCTATGAAAAACCCTTATATTCCTCTATGAGAAGACCAAGAATCTTCTGTGAGTACACCATGTGGTCTTCTAGAGAAGGCTCAATTGTCTTCTGTGAGAAGACTAGTTTTCTTGTGGGAGAAGACTTATTGGTATTTTATAAGACGACATGTGGTTATCGAAAACAAAACCTTGTGGGATGACCCTATGCTCGGTCTTCTATGAGGTGGAGTGGAGACTAGGGTTATGACTTTTTGAAATTTTTTTCTCATTTTAGTTATGTCGTCCGTCCCAATACTTTGTTTTCAGTTAAATATCTGCTTACAGTGACTTCAAGAAATTGTCAGAACTTCTGAAAAATAAAAACTTTAAAAGCTTTTTGTACGGAAGCCTTTTTACCGAATCACTTTATAATTAATATTTTATGTAATCTTAGGTAAAAGCTCATTAAAATACCATAGAGGGATCGAGGTTGTAAAAAAGGCATAACCCTAGTGGAGACCCTATACCTCTTTAAGAAAATTTAATAACCCTTAATCAGAAGACCTACTACCCTTTTACAAAATGACCTACTTGTCATCTCTGAATAGAAAAGACTTTGTGGCCTCCTTTGAGTTTTTGGCTCTCTCTCGAGCATTGAATTCATTTTGTATTTTTATGGCACCACTGGTTAATTACCTATTATCCGACTATGTGTTACAAAACCCAATTGGGGAAAATTCCCTACTGTGTTTACCATCCCAAGACAATTGGAGGAAGTAGACAATCCGAGTAGCTAGCGGAAGCTGTTGGTTATTTTACTTGAACTTGTGTGTAACTAGCCAGCAGCATGTGTACGCATGAATATAAGTATGTGTTGTTTGTATTTGTAAATTACTGTGGCTACTGTATTCATAAACTGTACTGTCCTGACTGCCTGCCATGTTGGTTGGTTGTTGGTTTGTTGCTGATATGTACATGAATGGAATCCCAATGTGTTGAGCCAACATGCCGTTTTTTTTTTGTCACATTTTCTATTGCTGTGGCAATTGTTGCCGGCTTGGCTGGATGGCTGGCTGTGTATGACTGGCTTTTAGAAGAAATATGAGAAAATATTTAATATTTTTATATGACAAAAATATTACAGCAAAGTCACATAGCAGTAGCAGCAACAACAACCAATAAAATCATCAGTTTATACGAGAGAACAGGCATGGCGGGATAGCATCGGCAGCTAGATGGCAAAAATATAAATAAAAACCAAACAAATATTTATGTATGTGTATGGCATTATAATTTATGAATGTCCTTTCTGTGTCCTCGTACTTGGGCTTTTATGCCAAAATGGCTTGTGGACACTTCGATGTAGCAACAAATAAAAATGACAGCAGCAACATAACCAAAACCCAACAGAAGAAAAAAAACATAAAAGAAATATTTGCAGCTTAAATTCTAATGTTTAATGTTCCAGAATTAATATTTATGTACATTTATCGCATCGTAAGTATTCCTTAAAATTTTCTGTTGGTCTTATGCGTGGAAAAAAATTATTCATGATCATAGGTCATATTTTTATTTTTGTTTTTTTGTTTTTATCTCAAAAACGGTGATCCTTACCAAAAGTGACTAAAACAAAAGACAAAGATCGTAAAATTCTTGATAAGATATCGCTTTCCTAAAAGTCTCGTAATAATGATATGCACATATAAAGCAGATATAACATATTTGACTCGAAAGTCAGGATACAAAATCTGGTTAGACCTGGTTCTATTGGGCCGACTACTACAAATCAAAAATGTGAATTTCGAATTTCTTCAGAATCATGGACCAATAACAAATTCTGAATGATGTAATGGAGGGTATATAAAGTTTGTCACTCTGTTTGTAACCCCTCGAAATAATAATTTAAGATCATATAATATGTATATATTCTTGATCAGATCTTCTACACAGATATAGTCATGACTGTCCTTCTGTGCAAATCACTTTAGTGTCCGAAGTATGTAGGTGTATAATACTTTGGTAAATGTATTGTAGGTCCATTCAACTTGGACCAAATTGACGAGCCGTTTTAAGGCCTTTTGAAGGTATTATAATTATGTCAACGTTTTTGTATAGGCACATATAAATCGAAGCGTCACTATAAAAATGATGATGGTGGTAGTCCTATTGGACTGCCAATTCGTTTATTTTGTGTTTGCAAAGTCTAAAAACGCTTCTACAAAAACTAGTTTATATAGGTCCACATCCCATGTAACAGTACCACCATGTTTGACATTTTTCACGTTTTATCAATATTTTCAAAATACTTGGCCGTAATTTGGCATTAACGATTCTCAGTGATTAAAAACTTTTCCACCAAATATGCAACTGCTAACAAAACAAATATACCATTGACATATATGTTATGGTGAGAAATGTATTTGTATTTTAAATCTAGTTAAAAAATAACCACAAAAAACGCTTCAACAATTGGTTTGAGCGCGTGAAAAAGTGTATAAATCAAGCTGGAGAATTCTTTGGAATATAATACGTTTTATTTTTTATAAATATCCGTGTTTTCATTATTAGGGCGGAAACTTTTGTAGTAGCCCTCGTACATTCTTCTCGCTGAAACCAGAAAAACATTCAAATTGATGCGTTCAGTTGTAACTGTTCACGTCATTAACATATGTATCCCCTAAAAAAATTGTGGAAAATTTTGTTTTTTGAAATGTTCCTTAGAAGTAATTCACACAAGCCCACCTATAGTATCTGTTGGTATCTGTAGTATTTGAAAAATATCTGTTGTACAACAGATACTTGAGAACGAAAAAACAAATAAAGTTCTAACTCGTTCATATACAACACAGAACTGTTTCTAACAGTTATGTTATTGTGAGTATACACAACCCAAACAATATCATAACTGTTACACTCATTCCCACATTTATATCATATTATATCTGTTATGTATATGATATATCTGTTTTGTTGATACAAACAGTTATACCATTGCACGTGTTTAGTAAGGAAGCTAGAGGTATGTGATGGTGATGGTGACGTTTGCCATAAAATTTTCTAATGCAACCAATTTTGTTGGGGATAAAAGTTATTTTAAGAAGTTTTCAAAAGTCTTTTTGCGAGGTGGTTATGTATTAACTCCCCAAAATTATTGGAACTTAGAACAACCTTTTGAAAGAAGAAATAATTTGTCACATTTATAATTAAGTAAAATCTCCACAAGACTGCTACAAAAATTATTCTCTCAAAGCGATTACTCATGTAAAGTGTCAAAAATCCATCAAGAAAATAAAATGTATTTCATTTTTCCCCTTTCCAATTATTTTCTTTTCTTTCATACTCTTGATAAAGTATCTCAAAGAATATTGGTGGAAAGTCAAAGACTAAGCAAATTAAAAAGTTTACAAAATTTATTTCTAAATTAAAATAAATCGAATTTAACCCCTCATCCGGCCTGTGTGATAATGAACTTCTTGGGACACAGTGATACTTTTGGCAGATTTATTCATTAGCAACAACGTAACACAAAGAAAAGGCAGCGAACACCTCTACAGACAGCAACAGAAACTGTTTCCCGGGACAACAGAAATAATTATTTTGTTTGTCGCCGGTATTTATTACATTACGGCTACAACCAACAACCTACACAAAAAAATGACCCGACGACAAGAAGTGTGTGGTGTATTGTTTGGGTGCATGAGTGGGAGACTGAAAGAAGCCTTCCACCATTATAACGATGTTGGTGACTATTTTAAACACATCTAAATGACTCTTAAGTGACAAAAGCGTAAAATTATACACGGTTGGAATATTTGTTGATATGCTTTACAATAATAACCTTAATGGGTGTATTAGATAGAGAGAGAGGATGAGAGTAAAAGTGGATGTGGGTAGCATAATAATTGAAAGGCTTTTCAGATTTACTCCTCCAACTCTCAACCCTGTATTCTTATTTCTAAATACAATGTAACTTTCTTGTGCTAATAATCTTGCGAATTGTTTCTCCAAATACCACCACCCGTACTTCTATTTGTGTTTACAGGGGTCACATTGACCTGGGTATAAATAGAATCCTCAGCAAATCCAATGGAATTTGAGAAATTAGCTAGAATTACTTCAATAAGGCTAAATGAAAATTTAGGACACATCTAAAAATAGATAATTATAATCGAGGGAATTTGAGAAATTAGCTAGAATTCCTTCAATAAGGCTAAATGAAAATTTAGGACACATCTAAAAATAGATAATTATAATCGAGGGAAAGCACGCAGAGAACTTTAAAGAGAAAAAAGACGAAAAACTAAAGTTTGGGAGTACATAATCTGGCCAAAGTGAGGACAGAAGCACAGAAATAAATCGCTTACTTAACAAAATATTTAACATAATGACGACAACCCGATAAGGATTGATTGACTAAGGAACTGAAGCGGGAAACAAGGCTGCATTCAACAAGTCTACTTAACAACGCAAAGATAATACCGTCCAGCAGTCTGAATAATTTTAGACCTAGTAAAGCCGCTATAAATGGAATTTTCACCCTACAACAAATATGTGCCTTAAAAGGTTCACAGAAGAAAACTGATCAATACATAATAGCTTTTCATCGACAAAAAACCCAATACGGTCACAAGTAAACATAGCTAATAGAGTTGTTTAGTTCACGAAAGAACTAGTTCATTTATACGATTCATTGCGCGATTTTTCAAATGAACCAGAATTTACAACTCCAATGCTCAACTAACGGACAACATTAACTGAATATAGGATCTTATTGCTACAAAACGAGATACTAAAAGAAGACTTAATGTTCCACTAGGATATATAATAAAATAAAATAAGATCTTCTTACGATGAGCTAGTGGTTTCCTATTATGTACTTCATATTGTCTTCTACGAGGAGTTTATAGAGATGTCAATGATCTATCATAAGAATACCACTTTTTTTTTTTTAAATTGTGTAATGATTTCCTACGAGATCTTCTAATTGTCTATAGTAGGGAGATTATGAGGATTAGTGCAAAATCGCATAAAATAAGTCCTAGAAATTGCCCTTAGAGGCGCTAGGTTAGCCATAGGGTGATTTCGTCGTTATCATAGACACAATCCTGATATTAACCATCGTTATTCAATATAACCACGACACAAACTTGAATATATTTTGGTTTGTGTCTTGGTTATATTGGATAACGATGATATAAGGACTGTGTCTAGGATAACGACGTAAAATATGTTTCTATATTTATCATATTTCAGTTATCTGTTTGTTTTGGTTCGACAGCCCGCAATTTCGAGGAATTCTGGTGGAAAGTAAAGGGACATAATAAAGTATTGTGACGATTTTAACGATTACTGATCTAAAAATTGTGTCTTATCTAATGACTGAATCACCCTGTGAGCACACTATCACCTTTAGGGTCGATTCTGGAAACTATAACAATGATTTGTTCGACTGCGCCCCATTATTAGGCAGTATCCTAGTTATAAACTCCTTCGGTGCAAAACGAGGCCTTCTTTGACAAGGAAAATACTAAATATTCCCCAAAGGGAAAGCCTTTCTTAAGAAAATCAAATTGTTTTCTTTAATAAAATGGGTAATGATTTTCTAGTAATGTCCCAATTTTCTCCGTAGGAAAATAATGATGCACATTGCAAAACCGCATTAAAATAGCGCTAGCAATTCCAGCTTGAGGCGCTGGGTAGGCTTACCCTTCAGTCGTTATCCTAGACATAATCCTTATCTGTACAATCGGTATCCACTATATCCAAAACACAAACCATAATATACCGATGACATACTTCCTCAACCTTGTATCTTTATAAAATAAAAAAATTCGGGAGAGATATAACAAATTTTAATTTTTTTGATACATCGGTGGTTGGGTATGTATTAGAAAATTGTGAACATCGAATTCCATAATAATTGCATTTAAACCTTTACCCAAACCCCGATGCATCAAAAAATGATCGGTTTTTCACCCTACAACAAATACCATAAAAGGCTCACAAAATAATACTGAGCTTTTCGTCTACAAAAAACCAATACGGTCACAAGTAAACATACCTAATAGAGTTGTTTAGTTCGAGAACGAACTAGTTCAGTTATACGATTCATTGAGCAATTTTTAAAATGAACCAGAATTTACAACTTTTTTTATAAATTGTGTAATGATTTTCTACGAGATGTTCTAATCTTCTATAGTAGGAAGATTATGAGGCTTAGTGCAAACTCGCATAAAATAAGTTCTAGAAATTGCCCTTAGAGGCGCTAGGGTAGCCATAGGGTGATTTCGTCGTTATCCTAGACACAATCCTGATATTAACCATCGTTATTCAATATAACCACGACACAAACTTGAATATATTTTGGTTTGTGCCTTAATTATATTGGATAAAGATGATATAAGGATTGTGTCTATGATAACGACATAAAATATGTTTCTCTATTTACCATAATTCAGTTATCTGTTTGTTTTGGTTCGACAGCCCGCGATTTCGAGCAATTCTGATGGAAAGTATAGGAACATAATAAATTATTGTGACGATTTTAACGATTACTGATCTAAAAATTGTGTCTTATCTAATGACTGAATCACACTGTGAGCACACTATCACCTCTAGGGTCGATTCTGGAAACTATAACAATGATTTGTTACACTGCGCCCCATTGTTAGGCAGGATCCTAGTTATAAACTCCTTAAAAGTTCGGTGCAAAACGAGGTGACATTCTTTAACAAGATCTAACGTAATGAAATGGTATCAAATCATCTGGGAGAAGACTAAATATTCCCCAACGAGAAGAAGATGTGTTAGAAAATCGAATGTCGTCTTACCAAGAGCTCGTGTTTTTTATTAGTTCATATTGGTCTTATTTGATAAGTTTATGGAGATAGCTAATGGCCTTTCATAAAAAAGATCTAATTGTTTTTTTTTTCAGTAGGAAAATAATGAGGCTCAGTGTAAAATCACAATATAAGTCATAGGAATCGCCATTAGAGGATGATTTCGTAGTTATCCTAGACACAATCCTTATATGTATCATCGTTATCCAATATAACCAAGACCCAAATCATAATATATTCCCCCTAAAATATAACTACATTTTCTATATTTCGGCTATCTTTCTGTTTTGCTTCAGCAGTTCCTGCTTTGGAGCACTTCTAGCGAAAAATATAGCAACATAATAAATTATGGTGAAGATTTTATGGGCATATAGTTTATTTGTTTGTTATAGTAGATATCGATTATCAACCTAACAATTGTGTCTTGGCTAATCACTAATTCTCCCTGTGGCTACACTAATGAGGTGCTGCTTCCACTACTTTATTTATAACATCTACCGTCGACTTTCTTTTGATGAAACCACAAACAGCGTTGAGAAGTTCTCACTTTTGTTTAGTTCCTCTTCCAACCTATTTAATCGCTTTTCTAGCAATTTACCACAGAAGTCGAACATACAGAGAAGTCCGTACGAGAATTGTCCGTAGCGGCTTATTTTTTGAACGAGTAATAGTTAAAGGTGTATCCGCGCCCATAGTTGAGGTAATCTAATTCGGGATTCTGCCTGCCACTTGTGCTTAACGTTTTTAAGATTATGGGTAGCAGCTCTAATTTCGGCGGGAGTAAAGAAGTTCACATTTTCTGTGGTGGCGTAGAAACGATTGCACGAGTCCATTCGTGGTTTCTTATCCTTGAAATTTCTTTTTTGTTTCTAACCTTTTTCACAATAATTTTAGGATTTTTCTTTGCTCTTTTTCTCTGTGCACATTTTTCTTGCTTGTCTGCACATTTCTCTTTTAATGCTTCAGAATCACCTATTCTCCTTGTTTCGCTTTAAGGCATTTTAAAGTAGTTTCGCGATATCTTTAGACTTGTTTTCTGGTCTTTCCAGAAATCGTAGTTTTTGGGATTCCAACCTTGCGTGAGTATTTCCAAAAGTTCTCCTACACAAGTGCTATTTACTTCTGTATGGCTGCTTATTTTATATCAATCTCCCATTTCTAGTACTTTTTCTTTTCATACCACAGTGTTCATCTTTCTAGTGTTGCATCTAGGTCTAGGCGCATTTCCCCTATAAATACAATCATTTCGCTGATAACTAATCCTCTCTTTTTGTCCGTTGTTCTAGAAAGGAACCATTCGGAAGATTTGCTGTTAAAGTCGCCACAAATAAGTACAGATAGCCTGTCAATACAGACAGCAGCTTTCCTACAAAAGAACAGCATTATTTGTGCTTCTGGAAGAGTATTAAGACCTCCTGTAGAAGAGAGTAGGGGATAATGAGGCTCGGCTATTTACCAAAAACGTTCTTGTGACGTTATAGCATTGATATCAAAAATCCGTTTAATTCAGCAGAATGGAATGTAGTAAAGCAGACACTAAGACACCGAAGTACCCATAGTAGGCTGGGGCGATTTGAAAACCTTAATGAGCCCTTCGCGTTTCTGATTCCTGGGATTGAACTGAGCAAAAAAGTCCACTGGACCATATATCTACCGTGAAAATCGAGCCTCCCGATTTTGACTTTAAGTTTTTTATTGACGTTTTTTGGATATTTTGGCATATAACAGCCAAACCATTGAGATTTTCGATCCAACAAAAATACAAAAATTGTAGCCAAGACAGTAATTAAGAACTCTTTAATATATCGCGAAAACATTGGAACGCTCCTTTAGGCAGTTTTGGCCTTGATAAGGTGCAAACTTTTCGAAAAATGTCGATAAATGACACTGTGCTACAAAAGTTGACCAGAAAAATATTCAAGTGTTCTGATGCAAAATTATATCGTGGTGAGATCCATGGACAACGACAATGTACAATCGGTATCCACTATATCCAAAACACAAACCATAATATACCGATGACATACTTCCTCAACCTTGTATCTTTATAAAATAAAAAAATTCGGGAGAGATATAACAAATTTTAATTTTTTTGATACATCGGTGGTTGGGTATGTATTAGAAAATTGTGAACATCGAATTCCATAATAATTGCATTTAAACCTTTACCCAAACCCCGATGCATCAAAAAATGATCGGTTTTTCACCCTACAACAAATACCATAAAAGGCTCACAAAATAATACTGAGCTTTTCGTCTACAAAAAACCAATACGGTCACAAGTAAACATACCTAATAGAGTTGTTTAGTTCGAGAACGAACTAGTTCAGTTATACGATTCATTGAGCAATTTTTAAAATGAACCAGAATTTACAACTTTTTTTATAAATTGTGTAATGATTTTCTACGAGATGTTCTAATCTTCTATAGTAGGAAGATTATGAGGCTTAGTGCAAACTCGCATAAAATAAGTTCTAGAAATTGCCCTTAGAGGCGCTAGGGTAGCCATAGGGTGATTTCGTCGTTATCCTAGACACAATCCTGATATTAACCATCGTTATTCAATATAACCACGACACAAACTTGAATATATTTTGGTTTGTGCCTTAATTATATTGGATAAAGATGATATAAGGATTGTGTCTATGATAACGACATAAAATATGTTTCTCTATTTACCATAATTCAGTTATCTGTTTGTTTTGGTTCGACAGCCCGCGATTTCGAGCAATTCTGATGGAAAGTATAGGAACATAATAAATTATTGTGACGATTTTAACGATTACTGATCTAAAAATTGTGTCTTATCTAATGACTGAATCACCCTGTGAGCACACTATCACCTCTAGGGTCGATTCTGGAAACTATAACAATGATTTGTTACACTGCGCCCCATTGTTAGGCAGGATCCTAGTTATAAACTCCTTAAAAGTTCGGTGCAAAACGAGGTGACATTCTTTAACAAGATCTAACGTAATGAAATGGTATCAAATCATCTGGGAGAAGACTAAATATTCCCCAACGAGAAGAAGATGTGTTAGAAAATCGAATGTCGTCTTACCAAGAGCTCGTGTTTTTTATTAGTTCATATTGGTCTTATTTGATAAGTTTATGGAGATAGCTAATGGCCTTTCATAAAAAAGATCTAATTGTTTTTTTTTTCAGTAGGAAAATAATGAGGCTCAGTGTAAAATCACAATATAAGTCATAGGAATCGCCATTAGAGGATGATTTCGTAGTTATCCTAGACACAATCCTTATATGTATCATCGTTATCCAATATAACCAAGACCCAAATCATAATATATTCCCCCTAAAATATAACTACATTTTCTATATTTCGGCTATCTTTCTGTTTTGCTTCAGCAGTTCCTGCTTTGGAGCACTTCTAGCGAAAAATATAGCAACATAATAAATTATGGTGAAGATTTTATGGGCATATAGTTTATTTGTTTGTTATAGTAGATATCGATTATCAACCTAACAATTGTGTCTTGGCTAATCACTAATTCTCCCTGTGGCTACACTAATGAGGTGCTGCTTCCACTACTTTATTTATAACATCTACCGTCGACTTTCTTTTGATGAAACCACAAACAGCGTTGAGAAGTTCTCACTTTTGTTTAGTTCCTCTTCCAACCTATTTAATCGCTTTTCTAGCAATTTACCACAGAAGTCGAACATACAGAGAAGTCCGTACGAGAATTGTCCGTAGCGGCTTATTTTTTGAACGAGTAATAGTTAAAGGTGTATCCGCGCCCATAGTTGAGGTAATCTAATTCGGGATTCTGCCTGCCACTTGTGCTTAACGTTTTTAAGATTATGGGTAGCAGCTCTAATTTCGGCGGGAGTAAAGAAGTTCACATTTTCTGTGGTGGCGTAGAAACGATTGCACGAGTCCATTCGTGGTTTCTTATCCTTGAAATTTCTTTTTTGTTTCTAACCTTTTTCACAATAATTTTAGGATTTTTCTTTGCTCTTTTTCTCTGTGCACATTTTTCTTGCTTGTCTGCACATTTCTCTTTTAATGCTTCAGAATCACCTATTCTCCTTGTTTCGCTTTAAGGCATTTTAAAGTAGTTTCGCGATATCTTTAGACTTGTTTTCTGGTCTTTCCAGAAATCGTAGTTTTTGGGATTCCAACCTTGCGTGAGTATTTCCAAAAGTTCTCCTACACAAGTGCTATTTACTTCTGTATGGCTGCTTATTTTATATCAATCTCCCATTTCTAGTACTTTTTCTTTTCATACCACAGTGTTCATCTTTCTAGTGTTGCATCTAGGTCTAGGCGCATTTCCCCTATAAATACAATCATTTCGCTGATAACTAATCCTCTCTTTTTGTCCGTTGTTCTAGAAAGGAACCATTCGGAAGATTTGCTGTTAAAGTCGCCACAAATAAGTACAGATAGCCTGTCAATACAGACAGCAGCTTTCCTACAAAAGAACAGCATTATTTGTGCTTCTGGAAGAGTATTAAGACCTCCTGTAGAAGAGAGTAGGGGATAATGAGGCTCGGCTATTTACCAAAAACGTTCTTGTGACGTTATAGCATTGATATCAAAAATCCGTTTAATTCAGCAGAATGGAATGTAGTAAAGCAGACACTAAGACACCGAAGTACCCATAGTAGGCTGGGGCGATTTGAAAACCTTAATGAGCCCTTCGCGTTTCTGATTCCTGGGATTGAACTGAGCAAAAAAGTCCACTGGACCATATATCTACCGTGAAAATCGAGCCTCCCGATTTTGACTTTAAGTTTTTTATTGACGTTTTTTGGATATTTTGGCATATAACAGCCAAACCATTGAGATTTTCGATCCAACAAAAATACAAAAATTGTAGCCAAGACAGTAATTAAGAACTCTTTAATATATCGCGAAAGCATTGGAACGCTCCTTTAGGCAGTTTTGGCCTTGATAAGGTGCAAACTTTTCGAAAAATGTCGATAAATGACACTGTGCTACAAAAGTTGACCAGAAAAATATTCAAGTGTTCTGATGCAAAATTATATCGTGGTGGGATCCATGGACAACGACAATGCCTTTAGTTCGTTGGGGTCACTTCGTATTATTTTTTTATAACGGTAAAAGTAGTGAAAATCTTGGTTTCTTACAGTTTCAAATTTAAACGGACATATCTTCTTTTTTTCACAACGGATTTCTAGTGATCCTTCTTCCTTTTAAAGGGGTGAATAATATCTTTAGAACAAGTTATTATTTGTTAAAATCGGTTAACAAATGGCTAAGTTATAGTGATTTAAGTCTGAAAACCCTCTTCAAAAAAGTATAACTGAATTTCTCATAATTTTCAAAAATATAATGTTTTTTTGGTTTGTTCAATAATTATTTTCATAATTATGAGATATTCAGTTATAGTTTTTTGAGGGGGGTTTTCAGACTTAAACCACTATAACCTAGCCATTTGTTAACCGATTTAAACAAATAATAACTTGTTCTAAAGATATTATTCACCCCTTTGAAAGGAAGAAGGATCACTAGAAATCCGTTGTGAAAAAAAGAAGATATGTCCGTTTAAATTTGAAAATGTAAGAAACCCAGATTTTCACTACTTTTAGTGTTATAAAAAAATAAAACGGAGTTACCCAATTGAAATAAAGGCATTTTCGTTGTCCATGGATCCCAACACGATAGAATTTTGCATCAGAACGCTTGAATAATTTTCTGGTCAAATTTTGTAGCACAATGTCATTTATCGACATTTTCCGAAAAGTTTGCACATTCTTAAGGCCAAAACTGCCTGAAAAAACGTTCCAATGCTTTTGCGATTTATTAGAGAGTTTTCAATTACTGTCTTGGCTACAATTTTTGCCTTTGTGTTGAATCGAAAATCTCAATGGTTTGGCTGTTATATGCCAAAATATCCAAAAAACGTCAATAAAAAACTTAAAGTCAAAATCGGGAGGCTCGATTTTCACGGTAGATATATGGTCCAGTGGACTTTTTTGCTCAGTTCAATCCCAGGAATCAGAAACGCGAAGGGCTCATTAAGGTTTTTTTCCTTCCACACAAATCGCCCCACCCTAACCCATAGTTATCTAATATTTAATATTTATTAGAAAACCGGTCGATGATACTAGGCACATTTCTTTGCATCTTCTAATCGAGCTTCTAAATTTAAATCTTTCCGAAAAAAAAACAAAATTAGTTCGGATATGAAGATGATGTTGAAAATGCAGTTTGTTAAAGGATGGATCGTGGCCTGAAAACAACAGTTTCGGATTGGTAAGATATTGCCGATTGTCTTTACCCATGTGACTAAGACAACTGTATGTCCCCATCCTTCAATTTATTTTATTGTAGTTTTGGAACAAATGTATGTTTCAATATTTTAAAATATTCAAAACTTTCATTTTACTACGAAAATTTATTGTTTTTTTTTACGTCAATAAATTACAAACGGAAATTATTATTGCCACTACTCAGGTCAGGCATTGATTCATGTAAAGAGATAATGCAAAAAATAATGTTTGCCAAATGTAATTTGTAGCTGATTTGCATGCCTAATTGTGATAATGATATTCTTATCAGCAATTATTCGTAGAACGTGTCGTCTGAAATTTTCTTAAGATGAAAAAACATGTGGAATGTGAATAAGTTCGATTTGAAATAAATAAAAATTATTAACACACTAATTGATACAAAAAAATAAGTCAAACTGTTCGTAGGTAATCCACAGAGGTTAAACCGCTAACATAGTTTGGAAACTAGAGTGTTGGTTGGTTATCCAATTCCTTCCTCATGATATTCTCAGCCTTTAGGCTAAAGAAATCGAGTAATCAAATCGGGTGATACCATTATATGGGGGCTATATCAAAACTGAACTGCCTACAAACAAAAGACTGGAATTAAATATGATTAGGTAGGTTTTAAAGTGCTACTTATTCTCTGCATTTCACAATTGGTATATGGAAATATTGAAGGATGTAAAAAACAATAATTTGCATATTTCACTACCATTTACTTGCCCCCGATTCGCCTACTTTTTCTAGTTTACGCCAACATGAAGTGCTTTACTTGTGACGTTATCTACAAGTGTGCAAACAATATCAACGTTACAAATATAGAATGACGCCAAAATGAATCTTCTATTCTTATCAAAATTATCACTATTATTATCTGAGTGAGTGAAGGCCTGCGCCTATCCCCCGTCTCGGTTTGTTGCGATGAAAACAAAATCCAAAAATAAATTACACATTGCAAAAAATTATCTTATTCATGCCAAACAAACCAACCAAGCCACTGAACAAATAAACTACAAATAACGCCTACAAAACCCCTCTAATGTCGATGGCTTGCTGAACAAAACCTTCAATTCTCTATTGTGGGTGAAAAAAAATAAAACAGAAATGGTTACTAGCGGCAAATAATTTGTTAATGTTGTCATGGAGGGCGCATTCAAACTCCCAACTCCCACCAGATGAGATAGATACACTTACATACGCACAAGCAATTGTTTCTTATTTACGCAAACGACACTCAATTACTGTTGCTGCCTCAGCTGCTGTTGTTGTGACTGTTCATGCGATAACACTGCCACCTACATTGACATTATCAGCCATTCATTGTCTATCGATGTTTGGTGTTGTTTATTTTATTTTGCGTGGGATAGGATGATGATGTGAATGGTGTTTGCTGTCCTTAAAAATTCAACTATTAAACATGCTTTAAATGATTTGATCCTGTGTGCGTTCGTTCATGTTGCCATAAAATGCTTGCTTTATTCCATTATCCTTGCTACAATAACAACTCCATACAAGGCGTTTGCACAAGTATGGTGCTAGGGAGCTAGTCACATTAGCCTGGCAAACCATCCATGCATTGCTATTAGTACAAGTGTGTTATGGGGTCCATAACCCCAAAATCCCACACTGCCAACGCCAGGCACCCTAATCCTAATGGTGATGATAAAATTTTTTGCAAATCCAAGTTGCAATAATACCATCGTCGTCATCATCATCATCATTGCCAAAGCGGCGGATACAATAAAGGATATTCTCTTATTGTCCTTTAAGGAATGTTAACATGCAGCAGTAGCGGCACCATTGTCATTTGCCTTTTGTAAACAAACAATGTGCGTGAATTCGACGTATGTGTGTATGTGGCTTGGTATATCAGCAGCAGTGGGTAGTTTCGTTGTGGTCGCTTTGTTGCATTTCCTTTTGAGTATTTTCTTTGTTTGCCTGGCAACCATCTTTTACAAGTTCCAGTTCCACGGCTAGTTTAACCACACCGAACGGCGTAGGCGATAAATAAAAGGCATATAAAAGAAAAGTTTCTCCACATACATACACACAAACATGGTTACAAATGTACCATTTATGAAGTCCTAGAGTATGTTGACTGCTATTAAAGAGTCTTAAATTTGAATATACCATTTTGTTGATATGTAGTGATTCGAATTAAGCCGTAAAATATAGTAAGCGTCGTCGCTTTTCATTTGTTTTGCCAAAGAAATCAAAGGCAAACTTATCTCATATTATGGAGTTCGGAACACCCTTTTTATTTAAAGTACGACACCACTTATAGCGAATGATCACAAGAGGCTAAATGATTATATGAAGGTGTTATTTTGATTCAAACCCCACAACCTTCTATGCGCAAGCCGGAACACATTGATGTTCATGTGTACAGCAGGTCACATAATGACACAAAGATTGATCCTATTTTCACCTTCAGATTGATATCTTTATTTGTTTACATTTTTTAATTATACCCTCAGGTTTTAGGCTTACGAGAGAATATGGGGTAACATGGGGCATCTTCGACACTGCTGTGCCTTCGGAACGACGACTTTATTAATGAAAGGGCAAATGGTGAGTTTGTCTAAGATCTACAATTTTCCCTTTGACAATCCTTATATAGCATCAATAAAATCGGCGCTGGCGAGGACACACCAGTGGCGAAGCTGCCCCACGTTACCCTACACCATGATATGATCAAAAATGTGTCTCATCAAATTAATAGATTTTGATCCCCAGTGTGTTTGGACGAAAGCCGTCTTCCGTCCGTCGTACATTAAGTTCCAAGAAGTTCTCTAACGGATAACACTTTCGAACACCTTACTCACAAGAGTTCAAAATGTACGCATAAGTGCAGTTTAAGGGCTGTTCGAGCATTGTTTTAAAATTCTTACCGTAGATTCGTTCTCCTTGTGGTCCGTTTTACAGCAATATATATATTTTTTTGGGGGGGCACGAAGGACTGTACTCCTTGTGGCCCTTTTAGCAGCAATATAATTTTTTCTTAGGCAAATTCGAACATAGTCCAAACGCTCTAAAAAAAGTCTACGGTGACCAACAAAAATGGCTGGTGGTCACTACAACTATTTAACTAAGTGGTCCAACCTCTGCACATCCTAATTTTTCTCTTAAACTTTAAACAAGTGAACCAAGACTATAGTCGGGTCGGGGCCGACTATGTGATACCCTACACCACTACCCCTGTTCATAAGCTTTTGACTAATAAAATTCAAAATATTAAAATTGGGATAGCTTAGGGCCTTTGCTCTGAATGTCTTCATTAACACGGGTCCATTTTTTTGAAACGCATTTAAGTGCATCGACAATACAACCCAAATAAAAAATGGAAACATTTCGTGAGGATCCGATCAAAATTTCGTAGTGTGATTGCACAAAAATGGAAAAAGGGATGCATTACCGACTATTGCGATATCTCTGTTGTTTGACCACCTATGACAACCTACTTCACATCGTTGTAAAGGTGATACTTTCTACTTTCCTTGCCAGGTTTTGCTTTCGATATACCTCCTACAGAAGGAGATATTAACTTTGAAATAAAACGTTGGTCTTTTTTCCAAATATTTTTTTTGTCACATTCCGACCACTGGATAATATCCGACCATTATCAAAAATCAAAAGGTTTTTTCCTCTGTGGGACCCCCAATAACACCCAAAATTTCGTGACGATCCGAACAAAATTGCGACCTGTAGCGTGATTACAAAAAAATGAAAAAATGGGATGTATTGCCGACCATTGTGATATCTCCGTTATGTGGCCACATACGCCAACCTACTTTGCATCACTGTAAAGATGGGATTTTCTACTTTCATAGTCAGACTTTGTTTTTGAAAGATCCCCAACCGAAGCTGTGATATTCGTCATTATTATTATTAAAATCGCAAAAATAAAAAGTTGGGTTCTATTAGCGGCTATTGCGATATATTCGTTGTTTGATCACCTGCGAGAACCTACCTTACATCATTAGAAAGGCGATATTTTCTACTTTCATGGCCAGGTTCTACTTTTGGTATACTTCATATTGAAGCTGAGATATTCGCTTAGAAAAAACGTTGTCTTTTTCTCCAAATAAGTTTTTTGCCCATTACGACCCCTAAATATTATCCGACCATCACCAAAATCAATAGGCTTCTTCATCTGTGTGACCCCCATTAACCCTCAAAATTTCGAGACGATCCGATCACAATTGAGACCTATAGCGTGATTTCCAAAAAAGAGGAAAAATGGGACGTATTACCGACTATTGCGACATCTCCGTTATTTGGTCACCTACGTCGACCTAGTTTACATCATTGTAAAGATGGGATCTTCTGCTTTCACAGCTAGGCTTTGCTTTTGGAAAGTCCCCAACCAAAGCTGTGATTTTCGTCATTATAATTAAAATTGCAAAAATGAAAATTTGGGTTTTATTTGCGACTATTGAGATATCTTCGTTGTTTGATCACCTACGAGAACCTATTTTACATCATTAGAAAGGTGATATTTTCTACTTTTATTGTCAGGTTTTGCTTTTGGTATACCCCGTATAGAAGCAGAGATATTCGCTTTGGATAAAAACGTTGTCTTTTTATCCACATAAGTTTTTTGCCCATTCTGAACCCTAAATATTATCCGACCATCACCAAAATCAATAGGCTTCTTCCCCTCCGGGACCCCCATCGACATCCAAAATTTCGTGACGATCCGACCAAAATTGCGACCTGTAGCGTGATTACAAAGTTTAGATGGACAGACGGACAGACGGACGGACGGACGGACACACATAGCCAGATCGACTCAGCTCGTCGAGACATTCATTTTGGTATATATAAGTATGGGTCTACGACCATTATTTCGATGCGTTACAAACTTTTTGGTCAAAACCAACTTATAATACCCTCCCCACATAGTGGTGTAGGGTATAACAAATGCCTAGATGGACTATATAGGGCAAATCATTTCAGCACCTCTACTCACAATAACACGGCGGCAGCGTGATGAGCTTCGACGTGCTATCCTCAAAGACCCCAGAGTCACTGGAAGTTAACAGATTAGTCGGTGAGTTTCAATCATCTGAAGAGTTTCAACATTGTAGCCGGAATAAATTAACTGTGGGCAACGGTTAAGTCACTCTGGAACCCTGAAGAAAAGGAAGACAGGACCTCAGTTACGTTTTGGCGACTGGAGTGAGAGGGCGAAGAGAAAATTACTACGGCGCATTAGATCTCTTCCTGCCGAGGATAAATCACCACAATTTACAATGGACGATGTTGTCATCAGGAACGCTAAATCATCCAAAGCGTTGGTCCGTGATGGAATCTCCATGGCAATGCAGAAACAGCTGGTTGTGTCGGGAATCGAGTATATCACCAGTCGCCAGCCACCCAAAACGTTCCCGAAGTCTGGAAATGGACAGGGTAGTCCCGCTACGGAAGCCAGGCAAGGATGCCAGCAAAGGTGAGTGGTACAGAGCGATTTCGCTTTAGTCATCCCTAACAAAGGCCCTTGAGGCTTGAGTCCTCCTCAGCATCAGAAATAGCTATCCAATTGCCGATCATCAGCACGAGTTCCATAAGCAGCACACCACAACAACAGTGCTGCACGCCATCTCCACACATATTAATCGAGGACTCAACCTGAGCAAGCCGTGTGATAGAACAGTGTTGTTGATAGTGTCAAGCATTCCACGGTGTTTGATGACATCGGGCAGACTATCCTCAGGCCAAGTCGTACGTGGAATTCAGTAACAGTAATTCCAAGTCCCGTAGAGTGAAACAGTGAGGTTCCCATCTCCAGAACTTTTTAACCTCTACCTCTCATGTAATCCTCTCCCTCCAGACGGCATTGAAATCGTAACGTATGGGGGATTATTGTACGATCTGGGTGTCGTGCCATGACATACATATGTGATAGGTTCAATTTCTACATAGCTGACTTAGTACAGTTTTTCATTCTGAGAATATCAAAATATCCGCCGCTAAATCGCCACATGGACAAATGAAATGAGATTCCCCCGGTAGAAGCTCCCTGAACATAAAGTCTTCTCTAGTACACAGAATATCGTCCCTAGTGGACAGAAGACCTTTTAAAGTATTTTCTAGAAGACAGCAGACCTTTTGTGATATTCTCTAGTAGACAGAAGGCCTTTTAACGTCTTCTCTAGAAGAGGGAAGACTTTTAAGTCTTCTCCAGTAGAGATAAGTCCTTTAAGGTTCTTCTCTAGTAGACAGAAGACCTTTTAACGTCGTCTCTAGCAGAGAGAGGATTTTAAGGTATTTTTAGGAGACAAAAGCCCATTGCCAGAAATCCTTACAAAGTCTTTTATAGTAGACAGAAGACCTTTTAAGGTCTTCTCTAGGAAACAGAAGACCTATTAAAGTCTCCCCTAGTAGACAGAAGAATATTTAAGGTATTTTCTAGCAGACAGAAGGCCTTTTTAGGTATTTTCTAGTGGACAAAAAATCTTTTAACATCTTCTAGAGAAGACAGAAGAAGACTTTTTAATCATCCTACGAAGTTTTAAAAATCATAGGGTGACAACAAAAATTAATTTTTAAAAGGAGGGACTGACATTTGTTCAACCTTTGCACACCGTAATTTTTTCTCAACGTTCTAACAAATTCTAAGATGGACTATATTGGCAAATCCTTCCAGGACGTCTACTCACAAAAAATCACAATTCCGTTTGTAGGATTTAATATTTACATGCAGTTGGCTTTACTGGCGTATACTTTCTATTGATTAAATGAGTCGGAGGCGTATGAGGCATTTTTGTGAAAATATTAATTATACGTCTGAGGTATACTTATTTATATTTCGTCACCATAAATACCAAAAGTCGTAACTAACAAAATAATAATTTTACAGGAGAAGCAAAAAACGTTATAAAATGAAAAACTGTTTTATGGAATATTAATCTTATGAAGACGAGTATATGGGTTATTATCAGTCATATACGAATGGACGTACATAAGTAATGATACCAAAACCGCGAAAACGCTTGGTTTTGGGATCCGCCATTAAAACAAAACCAAATCTTCAAAGTTATCCCATGCCTTTCTAAAAATTTTGCAAGAACATGTATTTTAGTCTTATGTATTAGATTCAATCAGAAAACTAATTTTGATTTTTTGGAAATACGAGTTCGGGCATTTATGGTGACGATTTGCAAACATAGAAAATCACAGTAAACTAAAGGTTAAGGCACATGGCTTCACAGCATGACTTCAATTGTAAAAGAAAACAGTATGGTCATTCTTACATTCGATTTTTATCGTCCTTGTCTTTGTTCTTCTACTATACATGTGACTCGTGGCCCTATGCTTCTTATAGGAGTTTAAAGGAATAAACATGTATATACCCATGTGACTCATCCTTAATACTTCACAAATATTAAAGCAATAAAATATTTCCATTACCACAAAAATCATCACAATGTGATATTATCTAAATAGTATTTGCGAAAGAAAAACGCACAAGCAAAAACCAAAACAAAATACTTTCATTAATATCAACAAATATTTAAACGAACAAATTAACAACTAACGAATGTTTGTTTAACACCCTTAATTAATTTATATTCACAACCAAATAGATGGCATAAAACTTTCCATTCCATTCTTCTTCCCTCATCATCATTTAATGTTTATTATCTTTTTCTATTTCTGTTTGCGGTGGTCAGGCACGGATGGAATATTTTGACACGTGTTTCAAGTTATCCTTGAAACCGACAAAAAGGAAAAAACCATTTACGGATGTGATTTAATTAATATGTTTTTATGACATTTACCGTCGAGCACACAATTTTCCTTGTTTACCGAGCCACTTTAAAGAGCCATAAAATCTCAATGACAAAATCAAAATAAAACCGATAACGAAAAACTAGAAATTCCTTTTTTGGTATAGCACAGCTGTAGGGAAAATGTGAATTGCTTTTGTTTTAATTTTCTCTTGCGATTTTTATGGTCCAACAATTTGCGGTTACTTTGCAAGTTTCGTTCCCATTCGTGGATAACCCATAAAATAAATGTATTTATACTAAAAGTAATAAGCTTAAAGTATGTGAGAATTAAAGTAAAATATAGTAGAAAAGGTGTAAGGAAATCAGTTGATGGTGTTATGCCGTATTGTCCCTCTCCAACAAATTGTAAAGGCTTAATGCTTTCGTGGTACTATTTAAATTCGCTTTTTTATTTATTTATTTACTTAGGGACTTTGGCGATTTTTTTCGCCTATTGATACTGTTTAGGATTCACTATCGTCCATGTCCCTTATCTTTATCCTAAAGCGATCTAATTATAAAAGTTAAAAAAAATATATATATATAATCATAAGTTTGGCTTATACATACATATATAAAGGTGTGGGGAAGGTACCCCACCTCCTTCGAAGTTCGTTAAATATACATAACAACGGCAAACATTGAGCTTTTACTGCAAATTTGATGGAAATCGGTTCAGTATAGGGGAGGTACCCCGCCCCCTCTGGAATTGAATAAAATATGTTGCCTTTTTTCCAGGGCCTTCCATGTACAGTGGCGGCCATATAATTAAGAACGACATCGTATTGAATAATATTTGCTTTGCTACATTCCAAATATTTGAATATTTATATGGAACAAAATGTGTATATAAAGTACACGGTAAGCACTTTCAAATAAAGCCAAAACATGTTTTAATTCGCCCTCGTTTATACGAAAGAAACGACGATTTATTAAAATAGTTATAAATCGACCTGGCCACATAATTAAGAACGATATAAGTAAAGGTTACCTAAAGGTAATTTTCATGCACAATATGTGAATATATCGTTATGTATTTTAGAAATCGGTTACTTTGATATATTTCTGGTATCAAATGTCCTTCAATGGTACATATTATTGAGTCTAAGTTTGATAATTAGGGCATACCTAACGTTTTCCAAAATTTGCCCATAATTTGACGAATTTATTTTATTTTTGGGATCTAAAGCGACAGTTTTTGCTTCCTCTCATTCCTTTAATGACGCTCTGAACGATACCCTGTGATTGTCGTGCCATAGTCGGCGCTTATTTACCCTTAAATTGGTTTTCACCCTACTTCTTTGAGTCTTTTACGAGGGAATTGTCTGGGAAAGCGGTAGGATTTTTGTCTGCAGGTAGTAGGCAGTAAATGAAACAATAATATAACGTCTATACAAAAATTGGAAGAATTCCACACCGAATATAACATTTATTAACATAATGTTTTGAATGCTCGAATTCCACAATAATTTTGTGTCTGTACATCAGACATTAGTTTATATAAAAATTTTATTTTCATCCATAAAAATGATTGATTTGACTGTTTTTGATATTAATATGAGCTTCGTTTATTAAAAAGACTTACATAATTATGCCTACCTCAACCACAAAGACATTGTGCAATGAAGGCTTTCAAAATATTAAACCTTTCATTTTTGTTCGGTGTACCGTTAGGCCAATTTTTTGTACAAAACGAAATTATTTTTTTATTTCCTATCTACTACCCGCAGACAACAATCCTAGCGATTTATAGGGTGGGAATGGTTGATTCGAAATTATTTTCCAGACAATTCCCTCGTAAAGGACTCAAAGAAGTGGGGTAAAAACCAATTTAAGGGTAAATAAGCGCCGACTATGGAACGACAATCACAGGGTATCGTTTGGAGCGTCATCGAGGGGATGAGAGGAAGCCAAATCTGTGGCTTTAGATCCCAAAAATAAAATAAATTCGTCAAATTATGGGCAAATTTTTGAAAACGTTATGTATGCCCTAATTATCAAACTTAGACTCAATAGTATGTACCATATAAGGACATTTGATACCAAAAATGAATTAAAGCAACCGATTTCTAAAATACATAACGATATATTCACATATTGTGTATGAAAATTACCTTTAAGTAAACTTTATATATATCGTTCTTAATTATGTGGCCAGGTCGAATTATAACTATTTTAATAAATCGTGGTTTCTTTCGTATAAACGAGGAGGAATTAAAACATGTTTTTGCTTTATTTTAAAGTGCTTACCGTGTACTTTATTTACAAATTTTATTCCATATAAATATTCAAATGTTTGGGACGTAGCAAGTCAAATACTTTTTAATACGTTGTCGTTCTTAATTATATGGCCGCCACTGTACATTCTCTGACAGTTTTAGAAAAATCTGTGCAGTAGTTTTTGCAGAAAAACTTAAAATTGAAATAAAAATTGAAAGAAGTGGGCGCGTAAAATTTTCTTTCCTTAAAAACCTAAGTTGGGTTATGATGGCATTTGATTTTTATTCATAAAGATATGGTGTTTTTTGTTTTAAATATGCAAAGGGAAGTAAACACCCCCCCCCCCTAAATTCAAGAAAATATAAAGTTAAAAGTGTTATTAATTTTGTATTTATTTATTTTTTTGTTTATTTATTTTGTATTTTAATGATGGCGTATAATTGTTATAATTGCAATGGCCTGGTGGCGTATGAGAAACTTTAATCAAATGTTTACAATACGTGACAAAATTCACATTTCCTGAAGTGAATCTGTTGTTAATTCACCCTAATATACATTTTAATGTATGGCAACGTAGAAAGATATTTACACTCATATACTTCCCGTTGTTAAAATTCTTGTTAATGTCGTTACAAAAAAAGATACGGAAGCAAAATGAAATGGCAAAATACAACAGAATGAATGGCAGAGGAAAACCCCACACACAATATCCCTCAGGCTGATAAGTAAGTATGGACTGTATACCACTTCACAACAGCTCAGGGACATTTCATAACAAACACTCTCTCCTTTCTCTGCACCTTTTCTTTTTGTTTCTATCCAATAACAATATCATTATATTCTTAAATGAGAAAAGCAAATAGAATTAAAAATCATAAAACGGACAGAAAGAAGGAAAACGAACACAACTCCAACAGCAGCAGCACACTTTACAACAATGCGAATTTAAGTAATGAAACGAAGTAGAAGAGGAAGAAAAAACGACTTAATTAACAGCGTCCTCATAAAAAGTTTTGTGGCTGGAAGAGATTCGTTTGACCATTTGAAGGCAAGTGGCAAAAAACAGAACGAAACAAACAAAGAAATGGTTAAAAATTCCAAGATTCCTTCTATCTGGCTGTAATTTTCTTTAAACAAAAACCCTCTACAAAAGTAAAATAACAGAAATGAATGGAAACGCCATGCTGTGGTGTAAAAAATCAAACACGTTTTTCCGATAAAAAAAATAAGTGTCCTTTGGCAAAGGCGAGTTATTGAAACGATTTTTGTTTTGTTTTTCAAAGGACACTTCAGTGGAATTAAAATGGAATTAAACAAAAGCAATTGTTAAACCACAAATTATTTCAATGCGATTTTAATTGAATGGCAAAATAGATTCAAAAGGGAAATCATTGATCCTTAAAACAAAAAAAAAACCGTCGATGGTGTTTTTATGTCTATTAAAAAAACAAACATCCTTATTTGGAAATTTCAAAGAAATTGCTTAATTTATTATTGAATCTTCGATAGGAGAAACGATTCACAAGTCAGGTGTCGTATAATTGATATTAAAACATTTTGCCAAAGGGGCGTATGAGTATTTGGAATCAAAATATTAATTACCCACAAGAACGCACTTTTATAAAAGGAGTATAGACTCGATACTATTGAGAATGAAATTTTACAAATTTTAGTGCGGGAGGTGTGTGAAGTAATGGCCCTAAATATTGTGACACTTCGGGGCTCATATCTCAGGAAATAAAAAGGTATAATGTTGTAGTAATGAATGATCACAATAACTAACAGCTACTAAAATCACAACACGATCCGAGAAGTGCTTTTTAACTAAATTATAGCCAAAGACATGGATCGACAAAGTTCATCTTGGAAATGGATACATTTTTATAGTTATCGTGACAACAAACCATTTTAGTTAGTTACTGTAGGATTTTTAGAGCTTTATGTCGTTGTGAACAGGACCACAAGGAGTACCTCCGGTAAAAATTTCAAAACAATTCTCGAACAGACCTTAATCTGCACAGAAACGAACATTTTAAAGTTTTGTAAGAGAGTTTCCGAATTGAATTGTCCGACATAGTCTATCGTCGAACTTAATTTAAGAAAAATATTACGATGCGCAAAGATTGTAACAACATAAGTCAGACACTCCTTTCGTTAATTATCGTGCCATTATTATGTCATGACACATGGACTTGTACACGAAAAACATTATATCGCTGTAAACAGGACCACGGGTTCTTCGATACCGGTTTGAATCAAACAACACCCGTGTTCCGGCCACAGGTTGCCACCTCAGGGTACACATGTTTGTATTTGTATCGTTTTCTGTGTTGGGAGCAGCATATCTCGGAATGCGTGCTCCGGATTCTATTGGCCCGTGCCGGGACGGACGAAAACCCAGGACCAATTTATATGTGCTCACAGTTTGTCACATTCACATCCACCACACTCAAACTTCCGTAAAATGCAATAGATGCCGGAAGTGGGTGCATCACAGGGTATGTTCTAGACTCGTCTATGAGAGACACTACGACATGGACTATGTTGCTGCTTGCTGCTTGAACACAACCCCCAGTAAGTCGTCGACATCAGAATACACAGCGGCCGCACACGCAGCACCTAACACCAGCCGTTATTGTTCCAATCCCTGAAAAAGCATTATTTTTCCAATTTATTGCAATGGAATCCGAGGTAAGATCGAGCAAATAGTAGTTTCATGAGTCGGAAGAATATCATGATTGCGGCGGTGCAGGAAACCACGGTCAACAACAACTGCAGCTTACAGCGCTGTAATGGTCCCAACGTACTGTGGAAGGATCGCACCAGAAGTGGATGTGGCGGATTAGCTTTCCTATGGCACCAGTCTGTTCAATACAGACCTATCCCGCCGATAATCAGCTGTACTTCAGGTTATAAGCCCATTTTTGGAAGGTCATAACCGTCTGGTCTTGGGGGACTTATGCTCATCATGAGTTGTGGCATTCGGTCCTCGGAAACGACCAGAGCGGTATAGCGCTGGCTGAGCAGATTCCAAGCTCCCCGTTTTGCCCGGCCAATGATGACGCCCTTATCAGAATTAGCGGAGAGTGTCACAGTTCGCCAGACATAACCATCGTGGTGCGACGTCACGTGGTAACCCGTCGTTTCTCTTGGTTCAGGCGATCTCCCATTTTTGTCTATATCAGCACACTGCCCTATTTCATCACCTCTGAACGCCGCACTTTCATCAATCATGGCAAAGCTAATTGGTCTAGTTTCAGAGAGTTCACTAATAACCGCTTCCGAGACCTGCCCAACCCTTCTGATGTTCGGATAGCAGAAACGTTCCGAGACATCATCACTGCCGCAGCCGCTCGCCATATACTTGCTGGTTGCATAACCGATGTGAGACCAAACTTCCCAGCAGAGTCGGCGGGATAAGCAAATGAACGTGATGATGCCAGAGTCAGGGAGCGCTGACATGTTTGGGTTGGTCGGTGAGAATAAGCAGAACAAGTGGTTAAATCATCTAAAGAGTTTCCAACATTGGAACCGGAATAAGTGGATTGTGGGTAACGGTTATATCACTCTCAAACCCTGAAAAGAAGGAAGATAGGGCCTCAGTCACGTTTGGTGACGTTGCGCTTACTGATCTGAAGAGATGCGCAAGTTATTTTAACCGGAAGTTTGTCGAGCACCCAGGAAGTGATACGGCGTACTACTATGTCGCATTAAATCCATTCCTGCCGCGGATGAAAACCCACAATTTACAATGCATGATGTTGTGAATTTTATTAGGAACACTAAATCATCCAAAGCATTGCGCCCTGGTGGAATCTCCAAGGTAATGCTGAAACAGCTGTCTGTGCCGGGAATCATAAAAAGTTCTCAACCAGTCGCTAGCCACCCACATCATTGCCGAAGTCTGGCCAGCAAAGATGAATCGAACCGACCGATTTCGCTTTTGTCTCGCGCCTTTAGTCGTCCCCCAGCGTTAGAAATAGCTATCCATTTGCCGATCATCAGCATCATCTGCGCACCATTTCGACACATATTAGTCGTGGACTGAACCAGAGCAAGCCATTTGATTGAACAGTGATGGTGTTGCTTGACTTATCAAGCACTCCACGCTGTTTGAGAACATGGAACAGACTACCTTCCGGTCAAGTTACAAACGTTGGATAATGAGTTTACCACATTTGTCCACCCGAGGAATTCGCCACAGAGGTGAGAACTGAGTTGAATGTCATGGTCGAAGGTAGCACAATTTCGACCACAAACTACCCCTAAAGTCTAGGGGTCACATTCTATAAGATGTTCATGTCGTTCGCACTCAGGTGTTACCATGAGAGCCATCCCTATCACCAGCTATCATTCGCGATCATCATCAGTCGAGTTCACTAACTTCATCATATTGTTCTCCTTCCCGACCAACGTAGAGCCCGATAATCAACACATCTCGTCATTAACAAACATCGGCAATCGTGTAAATCAATCACCATCGTCATTGCCATTCATTAAACAACATCGTTGTTCCCGATCTTCCCTCCCGAAATGATCGGTGTCGTATGAACTGTGGTGAGCTATGTATGGTAACATGGGGCGGCTTCGCCACTGGGGCGCCTTCGCCAGCGCCGATTTTCTTGATAGTTATAACTGCTACGGAAATGCCGTTAAAGGGAAAATTGTGAGTTTAACGAAGATCTTTCATCTCCCAAAAATTGGCATTTCTATCAAATATATGATTGCTGATGCACGCCGTTTCATATTTTTGGGGTATTGCGGAAAATATTCATGGTAAGTATATTTTGTGATATCTTGTATACCTTTTGTGATATCAAAATTATATTTTATACCGTTAATAGACAACTACTGAAGAATATAAATCCAAATAATTTGCATGATAAAAGTAATTATGAGTGTCAATATATTCATATTATGAACTATGTAGGGGGTGGGCGGCTACGCCATGATAGGGGTGTTGTGGGTTAATGTGAGAAATATGTCAGGTTTAACTTAAATTGTTTATGTTATTGATATACCACGCTATAATGTGAAGTTGAAATCAAATATTGTGCTAAACCTATCTAATTTGGCAAAAATTTCATTTTTATGCCTAAATTCAAGGTACCTACTTCAATTAACGGCTAGAATATGTTTCTTTTTGTAAATGTTAGAATCATTTTTAATTATTAAATAGAAAACATGTTCCTTTTATGCATAATGTTGATATTTGAGGAGGAAGTATGGTAAATGCCAGTTTTAGAGTCCCTTGATATATGTCCTATGTCGATGGCGAACCTACCCCATGGGTGGGGAGGCTTCGCCACTTTTTAGACATTTTGTAAATTCTCAAAAATAATATTTTAAAAACAAAATTATAATCATTTATATATCAAAACTTATAGTCAAGATATGCTAATATTTTTACCAAAAATAATATTTGGAAAAATTTTAACGTTGTCGATATGAGAACATTTTGAACAAAAACGTGGCGAAGGCGCCCCATGTTACCATATATGTCGACAATGCTAAGCAGTCGTTTGAATACAAATTTCCGAAAGGGAAGGGAAGGTGAATGGCCAAAAAGAGTGTATAAGGTCACCTCGAAACTTGTTATCTGTTGGAGTAGCTCAAATGATTGAAAAAAGGCATCATTTCAAAAATAGAGGGTAATAAATGAAGTTAAGCCATTGGGGGAATACTCCAGCTTAAGCAATCAAATGAGATTTAATCTTCAACAATAAACAAAACAAACGTGATTATCTAATCTAAAATGTGATTTAGGAACATTATAGACGTTATAGTGTTCCTCTCAAGTCTTTTTGGTCATTTATCCTGATATAAGAAAAAATTCTTAAAAACACCCAACAAAAAATCTATTTTAAATATAATTAAAAATTCCTTTTATGATACATATTTATCTGCACACAACAAATTTGACACCCGTCTTTACACCATTTACTTATTTAACAAAGAAGATAACAGCAACATTGCCAAACTGTAATAATATCCCGTCCATTTTATAGCCTTCATAACTGGACGGACGTTAGTGACACGAACATATCGTGCTTTAATGCAATGTAATTTCCTCCTGTGAAATTGCAACTGGGCGATTTAGAGCAAGCGAGAAAATAGCTTAGCACGAAGGAGGTGGTAAGTAGGTGTAAGGACACAACTATTTCCCTTTATGTTGAGTAGAGCAGGACAAATTCTGCTACAAAAGAATGTACAAATCCTCTTATTGTTGCAGCGTATAATTAAATTTATGGTTTATTGGCTTTGTGGAGAAAGAAGAAAAAGAAGAGCGAAGTGGAAGAAGCGTAAAAATCTTTTATTTTTGTCTTTGGTTCCTTATCTGCGGCATGTGATGCATTTTCCACAGTTGCTTTTGACGAAAAGATACACACACATACTAGGCACACTAGGGTTATGACTTTTTGACCTTTTTTCTCAAAAATGAATTCCTGTTTCGAAAATAAATGAATAATGTTCATTCCATTTAATTATTAAAAAGGGTCACGCACAAACCACTTTGATTTTTTTTTTTTTTTTTTTTTGAAAAATACCATTAAATGAAAAAGTATGTTTCTCAAAAAAATATTTCTTGTTGCACGAATGAATAACCTTTTGCCTATTAATAAATGGAATAAGTTTTATTCCATTTGAATATTGAACAAGTTAAAAATTGTTAAGTTCGGCAGAGCCGAACTTTTTATACCCTCCACCATAAAATATTCTGAACTAAAGTAGAATAATTTATTTCTTTCCAGTCCACAATTTTAGGTGGAGATATTTTGTGAGCAAGTATACCTCAACAGCCTAAATAAAGTAAAAAAATTAATCTAAAAATATCTTTAAACGGGCAGCACCTTTATGTGGGGCTATATGAAAGGGTAGACATTTGTTGACAAATTTTCGTGGAAAAATTTTGTGACCACTGGGAAGTTTAAATGTCGGATTATAGATAGTTCGGCCAACAAATATAGCTAAACTCTTTGACACACCTAAAATCGTGGAGTAACTTTATATGGGGCCTATACCAAAAACATGGGCCTATATTGAAAATTTTCAGTGGAGAGTTGTTGTGACCGCTATGAACTTTATATGGGAAAAAAGAGAAAATTCGGTTTAAAAATGTAGCTAATATCCTCAAAATATCGGAAACCGGGAGGTACCATTATAAGGGGCTATACCAAAACATGGACCCATATTGAAAATTTTAGATGAATATGTTTGGTGACCACAGGCAAACTCAAATGATAAATAACAGGTAATTCGGTTAAAAAATGTTGTTAATTCCTCAAAATACCGAAAATAGGGAGGTACCATTATATGTGAAAATTTTTAGTGGAGATTTGCGGCCACAACGAACCTCAAATCTTAAATTACAGGTAGTTCGGTCAAAAATGAAGCTAAAATAAAATACCGAAAATCGTTATATACGGGCTATACCAAAACGTGGACCTATGTTGACCATTTTTGGTGGAGATGTTTTGTGACCACAGTGAATTTCAAATGTTAAATTACAAGTAGTTCGGTAAAAAATGTAGCTAAAATCCTCAAAATGCCGAAAATCGGGAGGTACCGTTATATGGGGGCAATATCAAAACGTGGACCAATGTTGACAATTTTTGTTGGAAATGTTTTGTGACCACAGTTAATCTCAAATGTAAAATTGCAAGTAGTTCCGTCAAAAAATTTAGCTAAAATCTTCAAAATACCGAAAATCCGGAGGTACCGTTATATGGGGGCTATACCAAAACGTAGACCTATGTTGACGATTTTTGGAGTAGATGTTCTGTGACCACAGGGAACCTCAAATGTTAAACTACAGGTAGTTCGGTCAAAAAATGTAGATGAAATCCTCAAAATACCGAAAATAGGGATGTACCGTTATATGGGGGCTATATTAAAACATGGACATAGCCCATCATCGAATTTGACCTGCCAGCAAACAAAAGACGCATCTTCCCAAAATTTCAATTTCCCATCTCTAATTTTGTGGATGCTAGAGTTATTACCACAGAAGGACAATCTGACGGACATGAATAGATAGATTCAGAATTTCACCCTGATCAAGAATATATGAGGAAAAGTCAAAATTTTTTAGTTTCCATGAAGCCAAGGTTTGCACTATTATAATACGCGAACTATTGTAGTTTACCAGTAGCTATGACTATTGCCGGATTAATTTAGATGTTTTTGTACAAAGCTCAAAAATTTAGCAAAAAAATTTAATTTACGTGGTAGTTACGACCGCGTAAAGGAAAAAACATAGGTAAAAACACGTTGAAGCTAAACAGGTTTTTTACATTGCTATTCGATTTCTGATTAAACCATTCAAATGACGGACATCTGTCCAAAGTAAAAGTAGGAGAATACAAAATGAAGATTACACTTCTAATGTATCACTTTCCAAAATTTCCACTGCATCCACCTTTTATGGATGCTGACATTTTGAAGCCGGATTTAAGGTGTTTTTTGTATTTTTTATGTAACTGGGACGCGCATTCGGATATTTTGAAAAACCAATTATAGAATTAAAGCGCTCGCGATTTCGCATAATCTGATATATATATTGAGTATGTAGCCCACACAGCAGCAGAGTAATCTACTGCCAAAGGCCAAAATTTAGTGCGATATTTTTTCTAAAAAACCTATTTTTTGGGTACAGTATTTACAATATTGTTTTGAGTGTGCTGGTACTCCGCGATATTTTAGTTTTGCGACGATCCGGATCATATGAATCACCGATCGTAAAAATCCATCTACTATAACGGCGGAAATGGCTACTGCAAAAATAGAAAAATTTACGAAAAATGTTTTTCAAAATATCGCTAACTAATTATGTTTTATGTGGATCGTTTCCATTTCAATGAAGAAAGTGGGAAAACAAACTTAATATACCCTCCGTACTATGGTGGTAGGTATAAAAAGGTTACGCACAAACCACTTTCATTTGATATGATGTATGGAATAGAGTTATATATGATATAAAATGATATAATGATAAAATTGTTGAGAAACAAAAGCTAATGTCATGTGCTTAAAGTGACTCCAAAAAATATTAAAAAAAAAGCTCATATATAAACACTTTGAAAGCTTTTGTGCGTGAGCTTTTTTATTGAATCACCTTATAATTAAGATTTTATCTAATCTTAGGTAAAAACTCATCAAAATATGATACAGGGATACGAGGTTGTAAAAAAGTCATAACCCTAATAATAATCAGCAAAGGTTTGGAGAGATGGGGGCATAATGAAGTTCTTTAAGTTCGCTGGACCCCACACACATATTCCCACATTTCACTGGGCAACAAATTGTAACAATAAATAAACCCACACACAGACACAAAAGGTATGTCCTTCATTAAATACCATATATATATGGTTATGTATGTATGTATTTCTGTGAAGTCTCCCTTTTACCCTTTGGAGATGTTCGTGGGAACTAGCTTTTGTTGATCTGTATGTACATATATGTGTTTTTATACAAATGTCATTAAATCTTGTGTAATTCTTTTTCAATTCACGTTCTATCTGGATAAATAATATAACTGACAATCATCACCCTTCTTCTTCTTGTTCTGCTTTGTTATAATAAATGTGTCGGTGTGTGGTTGATTGTTATTGTGTTTGTTTGTATTTTTTCTCATTTTCAATTTGGCAAACAACTGAATAATCTAAAATAAGAAATGCATTCTTATGTGTCAGACACACACACGCACATAAGAAAAAGGACAGGGAGAAAGAGAGAATAAAATGCACAGCATCCTGTGAGCTGTAACATTATTTGCTTGACGAAGCAACTAAAAGTTACAGCAACTGCAAATATTTTACTGCATCACTGCAAGATTTTTTTTTTGTTTGTTTGTACAATGTCTTACTCACAAATAAATTTAAAATATGTCATTACCAAGAAACTCTTGCGGTGAGGATGACGATAGTGCTTCTGGTGGTGGAGCTGCTGCTGATGTTGGTAAGCATGTCCTTTTTGTGGTGGCTTTGGCCCTTGAACAAATATAATTGAAATTTTTTCTTCTGTTCTCTTGCTGCTGCTGGTGTTTGGTTGGTGTTCACTTGTTGTTTACCTACTTGTCTGATTGTCGGTTGTTTTTTTTTTTCTTCTCATTGCCGCCAAGTTTATTTAATTGCACGACTTTGCGTATTTTCTCAAGTATTTATTTTTTCGCAATTACATTCGTCATTATCCGGTAAGTAAATGACGTGCCGTTGAACTACTTTTGTAGTTGCGGTTTTCTTATTTTTTGTGTGTTTAAAAATAGATTTGGAAACCTTAAATGGTGGTAATTTAAGAATTTAAACTATTTTTAGCAATTTAAAAACTTCAATATAAAACAACAATTAAAAGAATTATATAAATAATAGTCAATGCCAATGCGGCGAATGAGTAATAATAATTATATGGCACATGTTGCGTATGTGTAATTAAAATATACCATACGCCAAGATGATCGAAGAAATGTCTTTTGGGAGAAAAAAGGTGGCAAACGTGAAGGAGAAAAGGGAGGAACTTATAGGAAATTCCCTTGCAAATTATATTCTCAACAATTTCTAGAATCCCAAAATAGAACATGTCATACCAACCAACACACAATAATTAATAGCTTTAAAATGCTTACATATAAAACAAACTACCTCCTAGGCCTTTGGAAAAATGTTGAAACAACAAAAAAATTGTTCAGTTGCTTTTGTTGTTTCTTTCACATGCCCATAAAACGTTTGCAGGGTATCCATAAAATTTCAAGGATATGTTAATTTTATGGCACATATATTATTGCAATTTTTAGCATGAGACCGGAAATAAGTCAGCATGTATGTACCTCTACTATGGGTAATTTGACAGGTGTGTGAAAGACAACAGCAGTGTTTCAGTATTCGGATTTGATCGGGAATAATCACAAGCAAGAACTACAGTGGCGAACATTGTTGGGAAAAATTTTACAGGATGTACAATCAGTAAAATTTTACCGATTACTTAAAAAATTTTGTCTATTTGATTGTTTTTAGACGACCAATTTAGTTAATTTTTACCCTCCATCATGAAACATTTTTTAATTCAGAATATTTGGGGGCCATTTTTTAGCCACTGGGAGCCCTAAATGTCAAATTTTACCTAATTAGGTCAGTCAGAAACTGTAGGTAAAAACTTAAAATTATTTAAAGAGAGGCACCATTATATGGAGGCTATACCGAAACGTGGCGGAGAAGTTTTTCGAAACCTGCGAGCCCTAAATCCCAAGTTATAACCAATTTAGTTGGCAAAGGCAGTTGAAAACTTCAAACTACCAAAAATCAGGCGGATCCGTTTTATGACGACATAGGTCCACAATTTTTGGAGTAGAAGTTTTTTTTACCACTAAGAATTCTAAATGCCAAAGTACAGCCAATATGGACTGAAAAAACATTAAAGGACCTGAAATCGGAAGATACCGTTATATGGGGGATATGGACCTATGTTGACAATTTTTTATGGAGAAGGTTTGTGACCACTGTGAACCTCAAATTATAGCTAGTTCGGTTAGAAACTGTAGCTAAAATACAAAAATACCGAAAATCGGGAGGTGCCATTATATTGGGGCTATACCAAAACATGGACATATGCTGACAATTTTTGATGGAGAAGTTTTGTGACCACTGGGAATGTAAAATAACAGGTAGCTCGGTCAAAAAATGTAGCAAAAATCCTCAAAATACCGAAATTCGAAAGCCACTGTTATATAGGCGCTATACCTAAACATGGGCCTATGTGAAATTACAGCTATTTAGGTTAGATAAACCCCTCAAAATATACCAAATTATACAAAAAATGGACCTAAGTTGACAATTTTTGTTACAGAATTTTTGTGGCCCCAAGGGAACCTCATATGTCAAATAACAGGTACTTCGGTCAAAAATGGAGCAAAAATTCTCAAAATAGGTAAAATCGTAGGAGTGAGATATATTAGGGGCTATACCAAAAAATTGACCTATGTTGACAATTTTTATGGAGAAGTTTTGCAAACACTGGGAACTTCAAGTGTCAAATTACAGGTAGTTTGGTCAAAAGCGATAACAGCAGACGAGCAGACATAGCCATGTCCGTCGAATCTAACTTTCCCAGATCAAGAATTTATAACCTTTTTATGGTTGGTGTTAAACCCCGTAACGACAAAGTGCCATACAAATATTCATCTCGAGTTGTGGCCTTCGGCCCTCGTCAATGATCAGATGGGTGAGTATATTGTTAGTTAAAAGTTTTGCAAGATCAAAGAGGACGCTCCTACCAGAATTAGCAGAGAGTGTCACAGTTCGCCAAATATATCCATCGAGTCACCTATTCTGACAAATGGCGTCACCTGACAACCCGTCATCTGCCCACAATTGTCTCCATAAGCAGACCGCCCAATTCACCTTCATCACCTCTGAACGCCGCACATTCATCAATCATGGGAAAGCTATTTGGCCTAGTTTCAAAAACTTCACTAATCATAGCAGAGAGGACGTCCCGAGGCATTATTGCTGCAGCCGCTCGCCATATACCTGCTGGTCGAATACCCGAAATGAGACCAAACTTTCCGGAAGAGGCGACGGAATAAGCAAGTGAGTGTGATTCCCCAGAGTCAGGGAACTGACACTGGAAGTCAACAGGTTGGTCGGTGAGCATACGCGAAACAAGTAGTTAAATCATCTAAAGAGTTGTAACATTGGAGCCGGAATAGATAATTTTTGACAACGGCTAAATCACTCTCGAAGCCTGTCAGTCACGTTTGGTGTTGTTACGCCGACTAATCCGAAGAAGTGCGAAGTAATTTTAATCGACAGTTTGTCGAGCACACCGGGCGGCGAGAAGAGTGCTACGTCGCATTAGATGTTTTCCTGCCGCGCATCAACCACTACAATTTACAATGGATGATGTTGCAAATGCCATCAGAAACGCTAAATCATCCAAAGCGTAGGAATCTCCATGGTAATGCTGAAACAGCTGTGCCGAGAGTCGAGTATATCACTAAACTTCTCAACCTGTCGCTAGCCACCCACATCTTGCCCGAAGTCTATGGGCAGGGCGGTCCCGCAAATGGCAAGAATGCCAGCAAAGGTAAATCATACAGACCTATTTAGATTCTGTCACCCGTAGCAAAGACCCTTGAGGCCTTAGTCTTCAGGAATAGCTATTCTGTTGCCGTTCATCAGAACGGGGTTGATAAGCACTACAACAGCCCTGCATGGCATCCCCACAAATATTAGCCGAGGATTCAACCAGAACAAGACGTGCGATAGGACAGTGTTGGTGGCGTTCGTCCAGTCAAAAGCCTTTGTTACTGTCAAGCATTCCACGCTGTTTGAGGACATCGAGCCCTGTGGCAAAGTTTTAAACGTTGGATAATCAGTCGTACGTGAAATTCACGAACCAGAAGTCCAAACCCCGTAGAGTGAAACATAGAGTTCCCAATGGTGAAATTATATCTCCGAAATTGTTTAACCTCTACCTCTACCTAGTATTCTACCCCCTCCAGATGGCGGATGATTTTAAAATCTTTGCATCAGGTACATCCCCTGATATCATTTGTGAAAGTCTGAACTCCTATTTTACTTTCACGCGGGGATTGTGAAAATATCCGCCACTAAATCTACAACAAAGTATGGTTAGAAATCTACGCTTAGTAGATCTTAAGTTTACTCAAAAAATATTCTTAAAAATCCACACATAGAGAGCTTGAAGATTTCTTAAGAAAATATTTTTAAAAATCCTCAAAAATATTGTTAAAAAACCACGCTTAGTTGATATTCTTAAAAGTCCCGCTTAGTGGTTATGGAGTTGCTTCAAAAAACAATCTTAAAAATCCAAGCTTAGTTGGTCTTACGATTCCTCAAAAAATATTCTTAAAAACCACACATAGAAGGCTTGAAGATTCCACAACAAATTATTGTTAAAAATCCACGCTTAGTAAGATTCCTCAAAAAACACATAGAGGGCTAGGAGATTCCTCTAAAAATATTGGCTAAAATGCACGGTTAGTTGGTGCTAAGATTCCTCAAGAAATAATTATAAAAATACAAACATAGAGTTCTTGAAGATTCCTCAAATATATTCTCAAAAATCCACACATAGAGGACTTGAATATGCCTCAACAAAAGTAAAAAGTAGTAAAAAATTCACGATTACTGGTCATGTCTTCTGTGGATTACCTACACGAGGAGACGAAAATTCTTCGAGGACAGTAAGGCAATGGCACGTTCTCTTTGCAGTACTTGTTCGAGTGTTACCGTGACAGTCATCCTAATAAACATATGGAGGATAGGTCAGTTGCTTTGTGTTGTTTAAACTTCGTCAAAATATTTCAGTTGCACACTCATACATTGTTCCTCGAAAATGAAACTATAAATGCACCAGAAATAAAAATGATACATGTTTGCTCTTTACCTGCGTTAAAAATGCGTATTTTTGACGTTTTGAAACGCGTACCTTCGCAGTTGTTAAGTACAACGGCGTTAAGAAATATAATACTTCAAAGATTTGCAGTCATTTGTAAAGCAACTGACGATACGGAAGTGAGCCCATCCCTCAGCTATCAACTCTTGAAGAAAGCTCTTGGAAGCAATTAAACCAAACTCTCTTTCAATTCCCTGAGGATGATTGGAGATTCCAATCGAAATATTGGATAATAAAAACAAAATTTAATAAACAACTAGTTTTATTTATTTAAAAAAGCCTGCAGCCGAACAATACCTAAAACACAAACTTTCATGCAAGGCAAACAATATTCACATCAAAAAGAAAAAAAAATATTTTTTCTAAAATGCCATTAAATAATTCTCCCAAAGTCTGTGCTAATTCTCGGCTCACAAGTGTTTCCTAACTACACAAGGACACATTATTACCCCTTTTTTTTGCTGGTTGGTTGGAGGTAAGTGTGTTAGCAGTTAAAGTACGGCCATTGGCTGTAGTCAATGGGCCAGAATGTGTAAGCATTTCACATGCGGAGCTCACAGTGAAAGGCTGTTGTAATGTCATAAACATTTAGCTGTAATATTTTGGAACATTCCAAAAGTCTATATTTTCATTTACTTCGCCTCCCTGCCTCAACACCCTCCCTCCCACCCCTTCAGCAATATACGAAGCTAGAAGGAGAAGCAGAAAAATACATTACGATTATACAGAGCCTTACAAGCTCTAAATGTTTTCATGTAAATCATGAAGGATTCCAGAGGCGAATGAACCTTTTTTGTTGCTCTTATGGCAAGGAATTTAGTTTATGACCAAGGGGAGGGAGTTAGAAGGGGGTTATAACAAAAAAGAAAAAAACCAAAAAACACATTTCGCACAAAATGGGTCAAGTATGTGTAGTGTTGGCCAACAAGACTAAAACCATAAGATTTTGTCCCAGATGACGCAAGTTCATTCATGTTATGGCCACTTGTGCCTTGCTTCCTTGTCATATTTTCTTAAGAAGTCATGCCGAAAAAAACGAAGTTGTAAGCCATGTAAGTATTTTATGTGTTTTATAACACATTCGGACAAATGGCACAAAATGGGGAAGGGGAACAAAAAATTGTTTGTTGGATGGTTGGTTGGTTCATGAAACATGAAAGATATGGCGTTAAGCTGTCATCCGTTCAGCATGACATTCTGTCGCTCGTATATACACACATGTGTATATACATATAAGGATTTTATGACACCATTTTTTCGTCATCAAACGTTTTGTGCTCATATTTGTATAAAATTGGTTTGTTCAGAGTTCGCTAGAATGAATGGCAACTCACTCAACTACTGTCTGCAAAATATTTGCGACTATAAAATCCAGAAAAATCTCTTAACTTTAAATAAGTAAAAAAAAATTGATAACATTGTTTTGGTATTTTTTCTTTTTTTTCAAAATCAAAAATATCCGGTAATCTATTTAAAAACAACAAGAAATTGGGAAGCAAAAATGGTGGAAAATAATAACTTTCAATGTTTTTTTTTTTTCAATCGACAAGACAAGCAACTTGGGTTTAGCATAACAGGAAGTCAACGAAAGGCAATCTACTTTTAAAACTTTGATTAACATAACGGAAGGCAAAACTAAGAACGGGGGGAGGGGGAAAAACCTCCCGAAATTGCTTTAAGCAATTGTTTAACTAACCAGAAATTTGATTGAAACAAAGTCAAAGTTGGCACGTTCTTTTTGGTCATTTGGGTAAATATTGCAAAAAAAAGAATATTGAAAAGTTCGAAAAACCAATCTTATTGAACGTGGGTAGATTTGCTACAATGGGTTACGAATTAAGCTAGCTCGACAGAAATTTTGCGATTTTTTTTTTTATTTTAGCTTTGCTGCCTTAGGCGCTTATCAAAGCCACGAATCTTCAAATTATGCACAAATTCAACGTTCATACATTTGTACCCAGAAAAATCATAGACGCCAAAGAAGACCAAAGATCTCTGCCAATCCCGCGGCAGCGTGTTCTTTCGTACCGGATTGACCCGAAACCATAGTGTTTTGGCCAGCGGCTGCCGACCCAGCATCAAACCTATGCTTCTAAGTAGGTTTCTATGTTGCTACAACAACAACACAAAGTTCTCTGCTACACTAGCAGAACTCCTACCATAAACTATCCCAAAATTCTAGGAGTCACATTGGACAGCATGTTCACGTCGTCCGCGCATGCCACAGCTACTATCTGCGACTAGCTGAAATGTAGGAACAAGGTCCTCAAGTCCCTAGCCGGCAGTACTTGGTGTGCAGATAAAGGAACCTTGTTGACCACTTAGAACGCGAAAGATCAGTTTGTGGCCAATTTGGTCCGCGAGTGTAAGTGCAACGCGATGGAAAAATGTTCAAATTTGTCAGAATGCCGCCCAGAGAACAGCAACAGGTTGCCTGTTCAGTGTGCCATCTACATGAGGAGACAAAGATTCTTCCAGTACAGCAACAGAGTGCAATGCTTTCGTTGCCGTACTTGCTCAGGTGTTACCATGAGGGCCATCCTAATTACCATATGGTGAAAGACCAAAGGTCTTCTTATAGAAGACTAAAAGTCTTTTTTATAGAAGAAGGACCTTCTTGTAGAAAAAGAAGAATTGCCTTCTTATAGAAGAAGAAAGGTCTACTTACAGAAGACCAAAGGTCTTCTCATAATAGACCAAAAGACTTCTTATAGAAGACCAAATGTATTCATATAGAAGACCAATGTTCTTCTTATAGGAGTCAAAAAGTATTTTTATAGACGACCAAATATCTTCTTATAGAAGACCAAGGGTCTTCTTATAGAAAACCAAACGTCTTCATATAGAAGACAAAATGTCTTCTTATAGAAGACCAAGGGTATTTTTTGAGAGGACCAAGGGTCTTCTCATAGAAGACCTAAAGTATTTCTATAGAATACCAAAGATCTTCTCATAGAAGACCAAAGGTCTTCCTATAGAAGACCAAAGGTGTTCTCATAGAAGACCAAAATGCTCCCATAGAAGACCAAAGGTCTTTTTATAGAAGACCACAGGTCCACTTATAAATGAGCAAATGTCTTCTTATAGAAGAAAGGTCTTCTTATAGAAGACCAAATACCTCCTTATCGAAGAGAAAAGGTCTTCATATAGAAGACTCAAAACTCTAAAGGTTCTCTTACAAATGACCAACGGTCCTCTTTTCAAAGATGCTCTTCTTATAGAAGGCCAATAGTCCACTTATAAAAATCAAAGCTCCTCTTACAGAAGATCAAAGCTCCTCTATAGACGACCAAAGTTCTTCTTATAGAACCCCTACCGAAAACCAAAGAAGAAGAACAAAGGTCCTCCTTATTGAAGACCTAGGGTCGACTAATAGAAAACCAAAGGTCTTCTTATAGAAGACCAAAGATCTTCTTATAGAAGACTAAAGATCTTCTTGTAGGAGAACAAAAGTCTTCTTAAAGAAGGCCCAAGATCTTCTTATAGAAGGCCAAAGGTCTTCTTATAGCAGACCAAAGGCCTTCTTATAGAAGACCAACAAAAGTCTTCTTCAATGGTCTACTACCAGAAGGCCCAAGGTCTTCTTACAGAAGAACAAAGGGATTCTTATAGAATACCAAAGGCCTTCTTATAGAAGAACAAAGGTCTTCTTATAGAAGAACAAAGGTCTTCTTATAGAAGACCAGAGATCTTATAGAAGCACCAAAGTCTTCTTATAGACTACCAAAGTATTCTTATAGAAGACCAAAGGTCTTCATATAGAAGGAAAAAGGTCTTCTTATAGAAGGCCAAAGGTCATCTATCAGAAGGCCCAAGATCTTCTTATAGAAGGCCAAAGGTTTTCTTATAGCACACCAAAGGCCTTCTTATAGAAGACCAACAAAAGTCTTATTCAATGGTCTACTACCAGAAGGCCCAAGGTCTTCTTACAGAAGAACAAAGGAATTCTTATAGAATACCAAAGGCCTTCTTATAGAAGAACAAAAGTCTTCTTATAGAAGAACAAAGGTCTTCTTATAGAAGACCAGAGATCTTATAGAAGCTCAAAGAGCTTCTTATATTCTTATAGAAGAACAAAGGTCTTCTCATAGAAGAACAAAGGCCTTCTTATAGAAGACCAGAGATCTTCTTATAGAAGCCTAAAGATTTTATAGAAGAACAAGGGTCTTCTCATACAAGACCAATGGCCTTCTTATAGCAGACCAAAGGAGTCTTAGAGAAGAGCAAAGGTCTTTTATAGAAGACCAAAGGCCTTCTTATAGAAGACCAGAGGTCTTGTTATAGAATTTATATAGCATACCAAAGATCTTTTTATAGAAGACCAAAAGGTTTTCTTATAGAAGATCAAAACTTTGTTATAGAAGACCAAATGTGTTCTTATAGAAAACAGAAGGTGATGTTATAGAAGAACAAAGATTGTCTTACAGAAGAGCAAAGGGCTTATTATAGAAGGCCATGGCTTTTCTTATAGAATACTTTCCTATAGAGGGCCAAAGGTCTTAGAAGAACAAAGGTCTTCCTATAAAAACTAATAGGTTTAAGTATAGCATTTAAATAAGACCTACGGTTCCGCATGGTTTTCACAAACTCTTATGAATTCCAAGTAATTACTACAAAATTTCACCCCAAAACTTTCAAGCATAACACACACAACCATCTTCCACCAGTTCAAATATTCGCATTTTAATCAGCAAGTGTGAAAAGTCCAATGCTTTGTTCTTGGGAATTTGTTGGCACTTGACGCGACGACTTTAATGTTGACAAGACTTTGTGAATTTGTGCGGTGCAAAGTAAAGGAGGGTACAAAAACAAACCTAAAACCAGTTAGAAAAATATGTTTTACGTTTTCATTTCCTTTCTCATTGGAACTACTAAATATTTTTCTTCCATAGAAGAAAGAGAGGGCTCAAAACGACACTCAAAAGTCAAAATAAACTCATAACTTGTAACACAAGGTTAATTGCAGGTACATACAGGGGTACATACACCCATGAATACCTACAAAAAAAATCATTCACGAAAAAGAAGATTGCAAAAAAACGCACACTCTTGGCAAATAAACTTTGATGCTGCGCTGCTGTTTGGATAGAGCTGTTTGTACCTGGTGCTTACAGTTCATGACGCTGAGCTGAACTGTTGCAGTTTATGAAAATAATGATTTTGAGAAGAAAAAAATGAAAGTTTTGTTTGGCAACAACAAGTTTTCCATTGAAGGTAAGTTAAAGAAAAACAAAAAATTGCGGAGTTCATGGCTACTGGTAGGGCCACCACCACTCATTGGAGTGATTCATCAAAACACAACACTACAGCATAGAAAGAAAAAAACAACAAATAATAATATAAACAATGATATACAATTTCCAGCGCACAAAGCAATACAAAAAAAAAAACACCAACAACAATCAGATAAGTTGCTGCATAAAAAACCCATTCAAGGTTTTGGAAAATTCGTAATTTGAACGCATGAATTCACATTTCAATGATCGCAGCTCAATGTATTACGACCGGCGAGTGTCTTCTGTTTTGAATTCAATTAACGCAAGATAATTTCAATGAACTTCCTACCGAATATCAAAAACAATTGCTGAAATTTAATGTTTTGAGGAAAACGAAAACGTCACGAATGAATGGCAATTGCAAATGATATTTTCGCATAATTAATAAACTATAAAGTGATGTGTGGGAGAGAAAAAATCAACGAATGGACCATTCAATGTAAATTATGACATTTGTGAGTTTAGCTGGGCACTCACCTATCAGTCACATTTGTGAATGTATGTGTAAATTTTTGAAAATTTGAGAATGTGCATATGTATGTGTGACTTGCAAGACTGATGGAAATCAAAATAGTTTTGAATTCAAAATTAACCCCCATCAGTCTGCAGGTATTGTGTTTATTTTCAAATTGTCAATAAACAATTTTGAAAAACAGGAAATAATGTTGGTGTAGGAACACAAAAAAGATTTTTAGACTTGACTGATGGTTCTTGCTACACACTTGTCAGTCACACATATAGAAAGGGTTCATCGGACTGACGGCACACACTGATAAATGAGTGGGACCTTTAGAGTTCGGAAATGTGTATGAAATGTAAGGGTTACCCCTTCAGTAAACAAAAAAAAAAAAAAACTACAACATTTGACTGAAGTATGAGCATCAAAAGAGGAGAATCCGTTGTGTTTTGGAAATAAAAACATTGAATGTGTTTTTCTGGAAATGGTATTTTTAAAATCGATGTTTACTTCACATATTTTTTGTGGGCTTATTAGGTTCATCAAAATTCTTTAAACGAGACAATTTATCTTTTTTAATTTTTTGACCGACAATGCCGACAACTAAATACTCTCATCCTATGAACAGGAAGTTTCCAGCGCAAATTTTGAGTCGTTGGTTATGACGGTTGCAGATGCAATGAATAATCAACACCAAAAAAACTTAATTCCTCCTATATTGCAAGAATACCACTACAAAAGTGGTGGACTTAGATGTCCTACAAACAGATTCATAATTTTTAAATTAAAAAACATGTTCGTAGGTGACAAAAGAAGTTTTGGATGTGGTATATATCACAAACAATGGACCTGATTATTCCGCTGACAGATCAATACAGTCTACCCTAAACAAAGCCATAATAATTTAAGCGTAAAAGCGTTGAACTAAATTCGAAGGGAACTGGTCTAATTTTGGAGGTCATTCCTTTTGTCAACGTTCCAATCATCTTTTAGGTCTTTGTGTCTGAAAGCATGGACATGCCAACGAGCTATTTTAGTTTGTCAACGTTGGACTTTTAAGAGCTTTTAGACCAGGTTTGGTTTGGTCAGGAGGCATGAACTTGCCCACGAGGACTACCCGGACCATCGCACCCCTCGTGTAATGTGACAACATGATAATGTGCATACAACCCAACAAAAAAAAAACTGCTGCAAAACAAACATTGGGTACCCGAGCAACCATAATATGAACACGGGACTCAAAAAAACCGGAACATCAAATCGGAATCATCGATCAACGAATCACAGAGTTCCCAATAATCTCAAAACGTGGACATCGAACGTTAGATCCTCCACAATTCCCGATTAGTTATAAAACCGATCTACGAATCATAGATTTGCCCATCATCTTCAAATTGGCCACATTCAAATATCGAGTTCCAGGTCGTCTACGAATAATCGACTACAGTAGCGCGATTCTCTAACTCATTTTTTGAGTTAACGACAAATGTCGGTAAAATAAAAACGCAAAATTATGAATGAAAAGTTCAAATAAAAGTTAACAACACTGTTGCTATCGGTAGAACTTTACGACTACTTTCTCTTGGTCGCTAACTTACCGAAAAATATCGTTAATTACCGAATTTATAAGCATTTTAATTTTACTCAAAAAATGTGTTATAGAATCGCACTACTGAGCTCCAAAAACAACTGTCAAAGTCTGGAAAATGAGCAGGGCAGACCGATTTCTCTTTTATCGCCCGTAGCAACGACCCTTGAGGCTTTACTCCTTCCCAGCGTCAGAAATAGCTATCCAACTACCGATCATCAGCATGGGTTCCATAAGCAGCACAGCACGACAACAGCGCTGCACGCCATCTCCACACATATCAGTAGATGACTCCACCAGATCAGGCCGTGTGACAGAACAGTGATGGTGGCACTTGACTTACTAACCGTAACAAAATCCGCACTTGGGGTGCAGATAAAGAAACCTTGTTGACCGGTCTGTGGTAAGCTATGTGGCTCTAGTTTGGTCCGCGAATGTAAGTGCAACGCGATGGAAAGACATTCAAACTTGTCAGAATGCCGCCCTGAGAATAACACCAGGCAAAATTCTTCCAGTACAGCAACGCAGTGACATGACAGTGACTACGCTCGGGATGGTGCAGCCGTCTAAATTCCTATAGGGCAAGGATCCATGACACCGTACAAAACATCTGTGCAGCATGCGGCCCACACGACACACTGCACCTTTTCAACTGCCCTGCAAAACCTACTCACCTAACTCCAGTAGATCTGTGGTTAGTTACATCCCATTGAAGCAGCCGCATTCCAAGAAATGGAAATCAATATCTAAAGCCTGTATTAAAATTGACATTATATGCCAGGGATATTAGGGAAACAAGTTCCCTTATATTATTTTCCACAATTTCTAAGCTTTCGGAATTTTGTAACACCATTACCCAATCGCTTAGTAAAAAATTATCATTTCATTTACATCGAGTTATTAACAAAATCAAGAGCGAATGTTGGGTGATGTGTGTGGCGTACTATGCATTTCATTAAACAAAAACTAGTTACCAGTTTTTTGTTGTTGATTTATTTTATGCAGCTGTTTTGCCACTTCTTCCATTACCGATTCTTTCTTTCAAGCTATGAGTGTGGCGGTGTTACGCTAAAATTCACATAACACTGTTTATTGTTTATGTTATGGCATTTTTCTAGTTGTGGTGGTGTTGATGTAATACTTACACGCACACAAACACTAATTTCACGAAGAAATGCTTAAACGAAATTAAAGCTAATTTTTTTGTTTTGAATTTTTTCTTTCTTGTTTCATTACTCCCAGGTATAAAGATAAAATAAATTCAGTCTCACTTGGCCTTACTTCGTTTTCTGTTGTGGTGGGGAATGGTAGATTTTGTACTGGTGCTTCGTTTTTGTTTTTTATGTTTGTTGTTTTTTATGTCTGCACTTCTATTTTCATTATCTATGAGAAATAGTCATTCAAACTTACACATGTGTAGCCATGGAGTGGAGCTATGATGACTCAGTTTTCTTGATTAGACAATGAAATACAACAAACAAAGCGGGCAGCAACAACAACATCAATTTGATTTGTGAGTCTTGGCAAACAATGCTCCACAAATTGCTTTGCTTACCTTGTTTGTTTGAGAAAATTTCAGTGTTTTTTTTTTCAATTTCTCTTTGTCTTTTGCTGACTCTCAGAGATCAACAAGAAATAAATCCCCCTTTATGACTTCATATGCAAAAAAATTTGGTGATGTTTACCTACAGTAAACTTTTGTCCCCACCATTTTTTGGTTTTTGTAAAATTTACCGTTATTTGTATTATGGATTATACTTTTGTTGTTTCAGATATTGTTTATTAGTGAGAAGAAATAAAACTGCATACTTGGAATTTCGTAAAAGTCATTACTTGTCCTAAAACCCGAGATTTATGGGGTGTATGTAAACTTTTGTCCCTGACTGTATATTTCTTGTTAGTACCTTGTTTTCTTTTTAACTTTGTTTATAATGTAGATATATTTTTTGCTTAAAAACAACAATTTGCAGTATTGAGATTGTTTATATTTTGACTTTCATTTGTTTATTTACTTTTTTATTGTCATTGTGTTGTGGATTTAGCAAACAAAGCCTCTCCTTACTCTCTCTCACACAAACTTATTTAAAAGAGTCGACCAACCTACAAAACAAATGAGTCCACCAACAGACAAGTGTTAAAAAGTTGTGAATAAATAAATGAATTTGCAAAAAAAAAAATGTTAACTGTTTTTTACACATTTTGTTGGTTTATTGTTTAATGACGACGAACAACGATCATCAAAATGAAGTCATCTTTTAAATGTTTTTGGAGTAACATTCAAATCTGTCATTGCCAATTTAATTTAAATGATCTCATTATTTGTAAATGTCAAAAAGAGGAAGGTTCTCATGATATTTTCATTGTCTTTTACTGTCTCTCCGCAAGCGAATAATGACAGGAAATCCCCTATTTAATTATTGTTTTGAAAAATAAAAAAATATATTAGCAGGTTGTAATGCTATAGTGAAGCTTTACACAATCTTTGTGTTGCATCCAATCAAATTGTATTGCCGGCTTCGATGTGTGTTTCTGAAACGCAAATAATAAAACAGAAAACTTTTTTCTCTGTGATAAAGATATTTCTATACATGCGATCCATCTGAGTTTTTCATTTGAGGTTCATAGTGAAATAAACATAATGTAGCAAAAGAATTATCAAGATATGACCACATTTCGGTATAGTCCCCATATAACTCCTCCGATTTTAAGAAATTTAATGGTCATTGGCAACTTTTTTAGTAGATTTTAATGAAATTTGCAAAAAAAAATGGAATTAACTTGTGAAATTTTCGTGTGATCATTTTGAAAACTTTCAACGTGGATTTTCACGACACTAGTGCATCGAAGAAATTAAATCTTTGTATGGCGATGAAGCCATTCAGTCGTGGACAACGCTCGCTCAAAGAAAGGTCGTTCAAAAACGGGCGTTGTGCCAGAAAACATAGATGCCATGAGTGAACTGATAATGCAATATCGTCATGTGAGATAGAGGCAACTTGCGACATTTTATCCACCAGCATACATTTGATATTGCATGAAAACCTGGCCGCAAAGAAGGTTTGTTCTTGTTGTCCCTGTCGATCGGTGTTAGAAGTTTCTCGTTGTATCCCGTATCGATTGGTGCAAGAAATTTGGAGGTGTCTTAATCAGAGTGGGAAAAGTGCTTCGACAATCGGTTAGAAAACAATAAAACAATTTTTGACATCGGTAAGCTGCAATCACAATAGATAGCCACAGCATATTCCAGTCAACTGACCCAATTGCTTAATCAAAGCACTACTCGTCCCGATAACATATCAGCACAGGAGCAAAGTATGGCCCACTCCACGTAAACAGCCACAAAATGCATATTTGGATACCATGGTATGAACGGGAGTGTCGTTCGGTTTCCGGAGAGAATAATGCGACATATAGCGGTACTCTACAATCGGCAGCAAAACGTAGCGCACGAGGGTGGTATAAATAGAAGAGGAGATATGTATTTTCTGCAGGAAAAAGAGATAAATGGAAAAGCGGGAATGTGGAAAACCCATATGTAAAGGAGCCAGAATGAGTTCCGAAAATTGTAGCATGCGAAATGTGTACCAAGCGAAATTTAGGACGTTCAAAGACGGCCGTTGTGGCAGCGAACATTGGTGTCATGCGTGAAGTGATAAAGCAAGATCGACATGTGACATAGAGAGAGATAGAGGCACCTTGCGACATTTCTTCCGTCAGCATACTTTCGATATTGAGTGAAAACCTGGCCACAAAAAAGGTTTATTCTCATTGGATTTCCTGTCGATCAACAAATTTCAAGAAAAATACGCTCGCGGTGCTTCATAGGACTTATAAACGTGCTATTGTCGCAGGTGACGAATCATGAATCTATTGGGTATGAGCCCGAATCAAAACAGCAATCTCCAGAACATGTTTTTGAAACAGGAATGTGAAAACGTACAGAAGGAAGAGACCACATAACAAAATTCAAATGTCAATACACACCCAGCAAAAATTTGGTAAACTCATGCCATTACTGCATGCATTACGGATTAATGAGTGCTCATTACACTCCGCATTATCAGGCAGTATATATAATGGTTTGCACATAACCAATTACTTCCTTGCTTACTACTTACTTACTAAGTAATGAGTACGGTGGCACAGAGCTAGTGTGTCCGACTACCAATCCTAGGTTTGTGTGTTCAAAGCTCAGCGTCGGCATGGGAGTTTTTTGTTCACAAAATTACGAAGAAATGTTGATGTACATGGATGTGTTTAGCGTTTGGCTAAAAATCAGAAGTTCGTGTGTTCAAAACCAGCAGGAAGCGAAAAAAAAGAAAAAACTAAAAATGTGGAGTGTTGAATTTGAATATAATTTCACTTCAATTGTTCTGAAAATAGAACATATGCTTTTCACCTTTTTCGACTACCAGTATGTGGTCAAATATGTACTTAACAAGTAAAAAAGTATTAGTCAGCTTTCCCGACAGAGATATACCCTCAGCCTGTGTATATTGAAAAAAAGTTTTCCCAAAAAACGTATGTATTTAGGGGGTTTTAAAAATGTTGGGCATATGAACCGACAAAAATGTTGATTATGATTAAAGATCAAAAGTTTTGCGGAGGAGATACTTAAAGAAATGGATCGACATTGACCATTATGGAAGTGGATCTCCAGCCACTACATATGATGCCATAGGGGGTTTTTACAACCTTCGAGCTGTTTGCTCATGAAGTGTGGACTTGCCATTGAAAAAAATTTACCATCGTAATTGAGGCAGCGAATGCAAGTTGCTTCAACAAAAATCAAAGTGATTCGATTGCAGGTCTTAAAGTGAATTTATCCGAAATTTTGTGTGGGAGGTACCTGATGGAGTGGACAAATATAGTCCATATTTGAACCTGATCTATATCTGGTAGATATATTAGGATGTGTAAAGTATGGACCAATTCAGCCACTCCCTTCAATAGTTACCGTACGCACAATTTTTCCGAACATTTTTGAACTTTTGTGGGGGAGGTACCTGAAGGAGTGGACCGATATGGCATATCTTCGAACTTAAACTATGTTTGGACAAAATATTACTTAGCCCAAATTTTGGACCGCATCGGCAGATCCTTTCGAGAGTTATCTTGCACTCCAACCACCTCACACGGTGTCATGGGTTTTTTTTTGCAACTTTCAGGCTATTTACTTAGGAAGTGTAGATTTGCCCCTGATGAAACTTGTACCGCCGTATGGAGGGCAGTAAATACAAGTTGCTAAAACAAAAATCAAAGCGATTCGAGAGCAGGTCCTAAACTGAACTTATCCCAAATTTTGTGTGGGAGGTACCCGAACGAGTTGACAGATTGAGTCCATATTGGAACCTCATCTAGGTCTGGTAGACATTTCACGATTTGCAAAGTATGGACCAAATAAAGTAACCCCTTCAAGAGTTATCGTACGAACAAATTTTCCGAACATTTTCGAACTTTTGTGGGGGAGGTACTGGAAGGAGTGGACCGATATAACCCATCTTCGAACTTAAACTAAATTTGGACAAAATATTACGAAAGCCAAATTTTGAATTGAATCGGTTCATCCGTTCGAGAGTTATCGTGCGCTCCAGCCAGACAGACAGACGGACGGACATTGCTCAATCGACTCCAAATTGTCTGAAACACATTTCGTCCAAACATACTTGGGGTCTAAAACCATTATTTCGATGAGGCACATTTTGCCCGTATGAAAGTGTATATACCCTCGTTAGCATAAATGCTGAGGGTATAAAAACATATTTAAGGAGGTACTTCCTTCCTACGACATCCCCATGTAAAAATAATGACTTTTACGGTGTATTTTAAGTAGTTACTACTGCCAAAATTTACTGAATAAAGCCATTACTTGGTAATGAGTTTTTGCTGGCTTATATTCCTAGAAATCGTCTGCACAAGGTGCCAAGACTTTCGTTGGCCCAATGACATGAACACCTGGCCGCAAAACAGGTTTGTTCTCGTTGGATCCGGTGTCGTTTAGTGCAAGAAACTTGAAAATAAAGTACGATCACAGTGCTTCAGAAGACGTTGTTAAGATCGTCGCATTAATCTATGGGTATGAGCCCGAAGCAAAACAGCAATCCCCAAAAGATGTTGTTGAAGCGTTCAAAAACTATGTTTTTGAGGTGTCTTAATCGGAGCGGAAAAAGTGTTTCGACAATTGCTTTGAGCGCATGCATAAGTGTATAAATCATGTTGGAGAATACTTTGAAAAACAATAAAATAATATTTGACCATAAATATTCTCGATTTTATTATTGCGTCAGGAATATGCATAGTAGCTTTCGATTTCTTATTTTACCGCCTTTAGGTTTAGATTGGGGACTTTGGTTCTGTTGGATGAGACCAGCACATACTCAAATTCAAACCATAAATGAAGATAGGACTCAGCTAAACGCAGGCAATTTTAACTGATAGACGATCCTTAGGTTGAAATAGAAAAATTCCTCTTATTTTACCACCTTTAGGTTTGGGCTGTGGACATTTCTTTTGTTTGAGACCACACATCTTCTTAGAAATCGTCTGCACAAGATGCCAAAAGAGGTATCAGACAAATAGGCAGAGATGTGAATGACAATTATACGCCTTGCTGCAAACAAGATCGACGTCCAATATTTCAAAAGACTATCCGTATCATCCAATGTTTTCACCCGAGCCGATTTTGAATAACTGAAAATGAAAAACAAAATGACTTAAAAATGTTTCTCATTTTTTTAACTGTAATGTTAAAATGTTTCTTGACATTCGTTATTGACCAACGCGAAGCATGTTAAATTCAGGTCTTAAATTGCTTCACTGATTCACATTACCTCAACTACCATGTGGGTTGTCTGGCTGCTATCAAACATGTGAATACAACTATGACTAATTGTATATACAAGCGGACGACAACAATACCTCAAGCGTTATTACTATTGTATTCATTTGATGACATTAACCCATTTTTTTGTGTGTTTACAAAAAACCCCCGTCCGTCATTCCTCAAGCTTGCAAGTTTATTGGCAATTTGCTTCATCATATCGACGACTTGACTTCACATGGCTTGTTTATCTTTGTCAATGTTTTGCAAGCATACGTCATTGGAATCGACACTCACAACTGCGAAAAAGATATGAACATAGACTGGCGGGGAATTTGACTTTGGAAATATTATGTATGTGGGCACACAGGTTGTAAACGATTTTTATAAGAGCAGGTGAATTAATATTAAACAACAAAAAATAAAGATAATACCCAATATCACTCACATGTGGAGTACAATTAATTGATAAACAAAACAAGCCAATGAATCAAAGCAAATAGAGCGAACTTTGGTTTGGCTAAGGTTGGAGTAGAGTTAACTTAGGATTTCTATACTTTATCGAAAAATGTACAAAGTATTTACTGCATATTCAAATCCAGGAAAACAGATTAGTGTTATCAAAAATAAATTATCAGCCAAATTATAAATGATCACTTGGAGTCTCCCTTTCCACTTTTGGTGTCTCCCTTTATAATAGGGCGAGATAGTGAAAGTAAGAACTCTCCCGCAATAGAACATTTATAATTGGGTTGTATAGCTTACTTTAATACTTTTGTACAGCTGAAGTTCGCATTCTCTAATATATTATTTTATACACTGAGCAAAAAAGCGCTATTTTTTGCTATTTTTTTCGCTGTAACCTCTCTAGCTTAGTTAGTATAGGGTACACATAAAAAGCCATAAATTATATAGATTTCATGCCAAAGCCACATTTTGTGATTTCTTTATTGCCAAGATAAGCAGCAGTTGATAAAAAATAGTTAATTTTTATCTCTCCCCCCAAAGAAATCCACAAATACACAGCTTTTGTTGGATGTGATTCATATATTTGAGTGAATTTCCAGCTTTGTAATTTTTTTAATGGCTTTTAATTTTTTTTTTTTCAAAATTACACAATTTGGCCTTAATCTGCAGATATTTATTGGTGTGGCGTTTTATGTGAACAACTCAAAATTCAATCACCTCAAAGCAATGATTTCAATATAAGTTTGTGTGTGTTTGAAGTCACTGCATGTGACAGACGTTAGTTAACGCCCTTTTACATCATTTTGCCTTTAGCTGGTTTATATGGCTTTGATGGATGGATGGGGCATCGATGTGAGTGAATCTCAGACAAGCACACAGAACAAATAATTGCAAAAGTTTTTGTGGTGTTTTGCTTTTTGATAAAAAATATTATTTTCTGCTCTACTCTGTGCCCTGCCTCTGGATATCAAAACACACAATCGTTGTTATTGAAAGTTCCGTCTGGCAAAGGGAACTAAATACGAGATTCGTTAGTTCCATATCCCATTCTCTAACAATTAGTTTAATTCAGATCTATGGTTGGTTTTAACTCATTTAAGCTTATATTCTAAAATGTTTTTCACAAATTTCCCCATCCCAGCAAAATTTGACGGAAGGGGTTCTTTGCGATGACGTGATTTCATGTCATCTTTTGCATTGGTTCAAAGGATGTCGTGAAAGATCCGATCTTTTCATTAGGATTTGAACCAATGCAAAGGAAGTCGTGAAAGATCCGATCTTTTCATCAGCATTTGTACCCATTCCATCGATCCAATAGAGATGATGTTTGTGTTTTTATTTACACACCTGTTTATTTTAATTTTGGTATGTTCCAGTACTGCAAAAATCTACTAATTTTTACTATTTTTTTCGATAACATAAAGGAAAAATTGTTATCGTAGTAAAAATAAGTAGATTCTTGCAGTTTCTGGAACAGACCAAAGTTGTTAGAACTGTCGTCGTGATGTTGTCTTATAGCCCGTTTCCACGGTACGTCGTTCGTTCTCTATTCGTTGTTCGACCCTCAAATACGAATAAATTACTTGATCCCCCATACAAAATTCTGAGAACGAACGACGATTTTTCTACGTTGTTCAAGTAGAAATACTCTACGAACAACGATAAAATATGTCCCATCTCTAACAAATGAGAGCATTTATCGAAATAAATTAATTATGACATGTCTAAATTCAAAATTTGTTGAAAACACAAAAATTTTTAGAATAAAGGAAAAAGATGAATGATAAATAATGAAGTAAACATTTTATATAGATGCAGAAGGAAAATGGTTGTGTTTCCTCCTTAATTCCACACAAATTTCTTGTCCATTAGTTCAAAATCGCGTAATCAGAAACAAAAAGGAAACAAATAACTGAAAGTCTGTATACACAAACATTGTTTTGACATGTCTCCCTCACTTTTATTTTGAAAATAGAAAAATATAAAAATACTAGCTGACCCGGTCCGCGTTGCTGCCCCGTTTTTGAGGTCCCGGTATAAACATTTACAACTACAACTTTTTTCTACAACGGATTTCTACTACCAACACAACAACTGATGATGTAGACCACAATACCAATGTCATGTTTACCAATGGTCAAAAGAGCTGTGGGGGAGGTCACCCGAGACCACTTCTTCCCGTTATACTATGAGAATTTGCATTGAAAGCTGTTATTTCGATATTTTGAAAAACTTTGGCTGATTTCCCAATCGATTGTTTTGGAATTTTGGTCAAATGCCATTTCAAATTATCGGAATTTTACTGTGAAAATTGTGAAGTTGACCGCAATGTCTAACTTATTGAAGCCAGTGTTTATAGCGCTTTTAAAGACACGCGTACTAACATTAAGGATATTATCTGCAATTATACATTTTTGAAAAAAAATTGTGGACCGCGATATTTCACTTCCGCGATGACCATTCAGGGTCAGGGCAATAATTACCATAGCATTGCAAACAATTTTTAAACAATAGGTTGAAAAATATCTTTGATTTCACGTTTTATTAAAAAAATTTGTGTGGGAGGTACTCTGGTCACTCCACTGACCACTATAAATAGTAGTTAAAAACCTATTCTCAGACCTACAAATTCCATATACAAAATTTCATCAAATTCGTTCCAGCCGTTTCGGGGGAGTTCAAAGCCGAACACCGTGACAGTAGAATTTTATATATATATAGAAGATATTGAAAATACAAAATTATTCGGAATTGATGAAAAAAATGAATGAAATGTGTAGTTAAATATAGAAGATACATTTGAAGGAAAGTCTATTGCTTTTCCTATTCATTTAATGTATATTTTATGTGTTTTCGGTTCAAATTTTCGTGAAAACAATGAAACAAAAATTAAGGAAATTTTGTTTATGTTTCTGTTAAATACGAATAGTGTCGTGGAAACGGGTTAATTCGTGTACGTCGTTCGACAAGCGAACAACGTAATTGAAACGCTCGTGTGAACATGACATAACATTTCCTGCATATCAAACAACCAATGGAGCTAAAAATAGAATCGGACTGCACACATTGCTATTTTAAAAGTTCCCTTGTCTGTTCTAAATCTGACATAGAATGAAATCAATCAAATCTCGCTTCTTGGAATTTGAAAAAAAGTCCGAAACGAAAAGGAACAAGAATCTGAAAATAAAGAAGAAACTACTTTTGGAAAGAAACAATTAAAAATAAATTAATTGAGCATAAATGGTATTTTCCATAAAAAGTCTCTCCTCCCCGTTCGTTACATTTTGTTCTTAGAGATCCCTAAAGCAAGCCGGGTTGTAGATCCCTACATATTTCCGTCACTAAACAAAAGAGTATAAATTACCAAAATGTTGTTATAAAATAACAAAATTATAAAATAAAAGTAATTTTCGAAATAAAAATTCTTAAAGGAGTGCATTTAGAGTCCATGTTGAAATCTGAACTGGTGATGGGAAGATAATTGAAAAAACCTTTTGTAAGATGAAAGAATATCAGTTGCGGAGAACGGAGGAAGTAATCTTTTGCGTTGCAGCGGTGGTGATTACATTTTGGATGTAAACTTTTGAAAAACTAAACTGATAAATTAATTGTAGCTATTTCATGAATTCGTTTGAATTAATAAAGAGTTTTGCTTTTCATGAAAACCATATTTCAATACAGCATTTCCATTTTCCAAACAAGACATGAAAATGACATGCCAAAGCATTGGTTAAAATGACATATCAAAGCATGGGTGAAAATGACGTGTCAAAGCATTGGTGAAAATGACATGTCAAATCATTGGTGGAAATGACATGCCAAAGCATTGGTGGAAATGACATGCCAACGCATTGGTTAAAATGACATGCTTAGGATCCAGAAAAGAACGTCATCTTTTGGGGTCCACGCTCATATAAAATTCATCGATGAAGATGCTAAAAAGATGACATGCTAGATCACTTGCACCCATGATTGAATGTCATCTTTGGCATCGAACATTTTGCTGGGAATGAATTACGTTCAGAGTTCAGATAGATTTCGGTGCAAACTAAGCAAGAAATAAGATCCTCAACCTCTGTGAATTAAGATTTCTATCTATGGACAGATCGAAAATCGTTTTCTCAAATGTTATGTATTAAGGGGGTTTTCAGAATTGTGTTATCTTTTTCAGGAAGTACCAACATGCCGACAACAATGTTCAGCTTTTTATCTTAACCATTGTGGACGTTTCGAATAAATTCGCGTTTTCCCAGAAATATATATGACGTTTCTCTTGTTTGATATTACATAATAAAATTCAAATGTCAATACACATAGACTTATCTTCTTAGGAAACGTCTGCACAAGATGCCAGGACTTTCGCTGCTCCAATGACTAGTTCCCAGCAAAATTTGAAGGAAGGGGCTCCATGCGATGACGTGATTTCATGGCATCTTTTACATTGGTTCAAACAAAGTCATGAAAGATCCGATCTTTTCATTAGCATTTGAACCAATGCAAAGGAAGTCGTTAAAGATCCGATCTTTTCATCAGCATTTGAACCCATTCCATCGATCCAATAGAGGATGAATTTTGAGTTTTTATTTATACAAATTATCTACAGATATACGATTAATTATTTAAAATAAGCTTGATGTTGTCGGAGAATCGAAACCACAACCAACGTTGTTAAAATTCTCGTCGTAATGATAGTGTCATTGCAAAGAGTTGGTGAAAATGACATGCCAAAGCATTGGTTGAAATGACATGCCAAAGCATTGGTGAAAATGACATGTCAAAGCATCGGTGTAAATGACATGCTTTGGATCCAAAAATCAATAGCATCTTTTGGGGTCCACGCTCATATAAAATTCATCGATGAAGATGCTAAAAAGATGACATGCCAGATCACTTTCACCCATGACTGAATGGCATCTTTGGCATCAAACATTTTGCTGGGTTTGTAATAGTAGTAGTAGTAGGTAGACCGCAATACTGATTTGAATTAAAGCTCAAAAGTGTTGAACCGTTCGAAATTCATTTCCCAAAAATTATGTATTTAGTTTTCAGAATTTTGTAAAGGAAATAAGAACTTGCCGACAAAAATGTTCAGCTTCTTATCTTAACGATTGTGAACGTTTCGAATAAATTCGCTTTTTCATTATTAGTCCAGAAATATACATAGTAGCCCCCGAAATCGTAATTTACCGTCTTTATGTTTTGGTTGGGGACGTTTCTTTTGTTTGAGACCACATAATCAAATTCAAATGACAATGCACATAGTCCTATCTTCTTAGAAATCGTCCGCACAAGGTGCCAGGACTTTCGCTGCTCCAATGATATGAACACCGGGCCCCAAAAAAGGTTTGTTCTCGTTGGATCCCGTATCGATTGGTGCAAAATTAATATCCCGGTGCTTCAAAAAACGTTTATAAGATCGTAGCAGGAGTCGAACCATTCATCTATGCGTATGAGCCCGAAACAAAACAGCAATGGCCAGAGATTTGATCGCTTTCAAAAGTGTATAAATCATGCTGGAAAATACTTTAGAAAACAATTAAACCATTTCTGATGATAAATATTCAGGTTTTCAATATTGGACCAGAAATATATATAGTAGCCGGCCTTATGTATAGGTTGGGGAGTTCTGGGATTCTTTTGTTTGAGACCACATAATCAAATTCGAATGTCAATAAAAATAGTCTTATCTTCTTAGAAATCAACAAGGTGCCAGGACTTTGGACCCCTAAAACCAAATTTTAGCCATTTCGATGTGATAATGAGACTGGTGCCACCGTGGTAGAATGGTATGCACACCCGCCTTGCACGTGGAAGGTCGTGGGTTCGATTCCACGGCCAAGCAACATCAAACAATTATCAACGGTGGCAAAATACCCCTCAGTAATGTTGGCGACATTTCCTGAGTATTTCAGCCATGTAAAACTTCTCTACAAGTGGTGTCTTAAGACACGCCGTTCGGACTCGGCGATAAACTGTAGATCCCATATCATTGAGCTAATATGAATCGGGATGCACTCATTGATATGAGAGAAGTCCCCCTTGTACCGTATGGGATGTTTTTATTATTATGAGGCTGAAAACGGCAGTTGGACATCGGTAAGCTGCAATCACAACAGATAGCCAAAGCATATTCCACTCAACTGGCCCAATTGCTCAATCAAAGCACACCTGGCAGGAAGAATGCGTACCCGACGATTGGAACCTGAGCATTCTGTGCTCCGTCAACATGAAATATAAGACTGTGTTCTAACTATAGGGGTAGAAGTCTGCACCCTATATTGCATATAATAAAGTGGCCTATAGTCAGTGAAAACAAAAATAGAGGGGAATGAAAATCTTTCTTTACTTCGGCTTATTGGACAAATGTTCTGCTGAGGACCAACTAAGTAAGTAATGAGGCTAAAACCTTTAAAAGACCTAAATTTCGATGTGTCGCCGAAATTAATATACATACTCCTCCATTTTATGGCGGAGAGTATAAAAACAATATCTTAAGAAAGAATAGCAAAGTGTTTCCTCCACAGTAACAACCCGACTAGGGAATCAGGCTTAAAGATGTTGATGCTGCGAAAAACCTTGAATTTAGCAACAACAGATACAGGAATTTGAAACATGAAAGATAACGAATCGATATGTTCAAAAGTCAATGAAAAGCTCAAGTCAAGTAGGACTTCTCGAAACATTGCGTCAGAATAAAGAATAAGCCTGAGTCACCTGAAAAACTATCCTGATTTCGCCTGCAACATCCAAATAAGTAGACCGCTGCAAATTGGCACTTCTCTTTATAAAAAATATTAGTTTTTTTAATTTGTTTCCAAACAACACAACAAGAGAAATGCGATCAACGCCACACTCGCTTGCTGCTGATAAAATTATCAACATGAACCCCAACAATGGAAGTCGATGATGTCCGCATCAAATTTTGCCTCTGGACAGTGATTCGTTTCACACATTAAAGTTCGATGTCAATGGTATTTGGCATAGGGTTAAATGATTTCGTTTTCTCAATTGTTATTGTAATGTGTTGTCATGAATGATGCTGAGATGTTGTTGTATTAGTTTTCTTAGCATGAAGTACATGGCGCTGTGTCGTCATTTATTCCCTCTCTAGACTGGTTATTCAAAAAGAGACAAATAAATTCTAATTATGTCATGCCATGAATGATTCATTATCATATGGCTGATATAAAAAAGAAGAGCTTTCCTAAGTAATGAGTAATTCATTGAATGTATTTTTTTTTTTTTTTTTTTTTTTTTTTTTTGTAATTATTCTCCCTTTTTAATTTGTCAATTCTTCTATGTAATGAATTGGCATTAATTAGTTAAAACTTGGAACAGAGTTTGTTTAACTTTGATGTTTTTCAATATGGTCGATTGATCACATGTTAAAAACAAATGTTAATATGTTGTAATTAATCATTTGAAAAAGTAAGGCATTTTCCCCTCCTCTGATTAGAATAGAAGTGTGTAGAATATACAAGGCTGTAAGTTTTTTACAACTGATTTGAGTAAATATTTCCATAAAGCATTTTAAATTCAAACAGCCACACTTCAAATTATTATAATAGCTGTTCCACAAACATCCCAGAAGAGACAAGGGAGTCTTCTCTCATATCCAGAGGTGCACCCCGACCTACTGTTTATCGCCGAGTCCGTAGAAATCATTGTGATCCGCGGAAAGTGTGTGTCTCAGCATTTTGTTATTCCAACTTGACCGTCGATCAAGTTATTAGCCAATTAAACATATGGCAGCTCACACAAGTTCAATCGAATTTGTGTCAAATCGAATTGATGCAAATTCAATTAAAAAACGTTTAAAGTTTGATTTGTGCTGGTATGAGTGGAATCGGCTTTAATGACTCACATAAATTATCTTGAAGTGAAATGAAAATAAATACTTGCTTAAATGTATTGTCATAATAAATTTAAATCAAATATTATTTTCAGTTAAGTGTGTGTGTGGTTCCATGAACAAAAGAATAATGGTAATTCGTATAAAAACATCAGTTTTATCTTTTGAGTTCATTCATGCCTCGCCTGAAGACAATAAAAGACAAAAGATAAATCTTTAAATCTGGTATATGGAACACTTGAAGACCATTGTCACCAATATCGTTAACCCAACTGTTGGAAAATCGTATCTTCATAGTGGAACGCCCAACTACTGAAAGTTGCTGACTTCGTCGCACTTAATTCAAAGCACACTATGTTGCCAATAGTGTACCTGTGCTTCTGTTCGTCTTCCTTATCCTCATGAGCATAGGAAATGTACATCGCTGAAATTTAGGAAAGATGTGTCTTTGGTTAGCGGGTAGGTTAAGTTCGGTCCTCGTTTTGGTATAGCCCCCATATATCGGTACCGCCCGATTTAAGGTATTTTGGAATTTTTAGCCACATTTTCGGACCGAATATTTTGGCATTTAGGGATCCTAGGGGTCAAAAAAAATCTTTAACAAAAATTGCCATAGCCCCCTTGCAAAAATTGCAATATCCCCCTTATTTCAGGTATTTTCACGTTTTTAGCTACATTTTCGGACCGAAATAGCTATAAATTGACATTAAAGTTTCGAAGTGGTCAAAATCTTGTCCACTTTCCATATAGGTCTAAGTTTTCGAATAACCCTCATATAACATGAAACCAGATTTCAGGTATTTTGACTTTTGTGTCTGCGTTTTTAGACCGAATTAGCTATGATTTTTAGTTCTGGGATCAAGGTGTTCAAAAAAAGTCTCTTACATATCTTATGGACATATGTAGGTCCATGTTTTGGAATAGCCTCCATCATATAAGGATACCACCCGACTTCAGTTGTTTAAGTTATTTGGTATTCAAAGTTTAAAGTGGTTAACAAACTTCTCCACCGAAAATTGAGAAAGGTCCACGTTTTGGAATGGTCCCATAAAAACGTATGACCGATTTCAGGTTTTTAAAGTTTTTCTCTAAAATCCGAATTAGCTTAAATTAGGAATTTAGGGTTTCCAATGGACAAAAGTTGTTGGCATTGGTACATTCGTAACAGGAAGAAAACTAATTATTCCATATAACTTAACACCTATACCACTGGTTTAATGAATTCAATCGTAGTGCCGTACGTGAACTGATAATACAAGATCGTCATGTGACATACCGTGAGATGGAGGAATCCTTTGGCATTTCTTTCACCAGCATACATTCGATATTGCATTGCGTTGGATCCACCACATGCCAACAACAGCTCAAAAAAGGCTCGCGTCGATTGGTGCAAAGAAATTTTGGAAAAAATACGACCGCGGTGCTTCAAAAGACTTACAAACGTCCGAAACAAAACAAACATGTGGGTCTTCGAAGACGATTCAAAGCAACGAAAGTTGTTCATGGAAAAAGCACTTCGAAGCAAATGCTCGACTGCTTCTTCGGCAAAACTGACCATGTGGCAACCATTCCGCTTGAATAAAGTAGGAAGATTAATTCTGAGTGGTACACTACAATTTGTTTCAAAAAACAAACAAAAAAAGAGAGAGAATCATTGACAATGCGATATCTCACACATGTTGCGGAGGCGGTACCTGAAGGAATGAACCGACATAGTCCATTTTCGAAATAGGTCTTATTTTAGGAGTCAATCCTTTTGCTCACACCAGTCATTTAAGTTGGTCACCGTATAATTTAAAGCTTTTGGAACATTAATCATGAAGCATGGACTTGCCCATGAAAAGCATAGCTGTAAACTGGACCACAAGGAGTACCTTCGGGTAAAATTGCCATAGAAAATTCGGACAGACCTTAAACTTAAACCAAAATGTGAAAATTTTGTGAGGGAGGTACCCTAAGGAAGGGTCCAATAAGTACCATCTTCGAACTTTGTCTAAAATTTTCAAACATATTACGGAATGCAAAGTTTGGAACAATCCGGTATGCAGTTCGAAAGTTGTCGTGCGCACCAGCCATTGAATATTGTAGCCGTAGGCGTTTTTAAAGCTTTCCAGACATTTTCTCAGGTATTGTGGGCTTTAACCTCCTAAAAATTGTACCATGGAATGCACGTTTTTGAAAAAAACCAAAGCGATTCAAGAGCAGGTCATTAACTGCACTTTTTCAATATTTTGTGTGAGAGGTACCCGAAGAAATGGAGGAAATATTATGACGTGCAAAATTTTGACCCAATCAGTTACATACTCCCTTCGAAATTTATTTTGTGCCGAGATACCCGAAGGAGTGGATCGATGTGGTCCATCTTCGAACTTTATCTATGTTTGAACAAAATGTTACGAAGGCCAAATTTTGGACCAAATCGGTTTATCCGTTCGAGAGTTGTTGTCGCTCCAACCAGTCATACAGACGGACGGACATGGCTTAAACGACTCCAAGTTGCCAGAAACCGATTTCGTCCAAATGTACTTGGGGTCAAAACGATTATTTCGTTAGCCTATGGGCTGAAGATATAACTAGATGACATTAATACTGGTAGGTAGATTAGGGCAGCCCAAGAAAAAAACGACAAAAAATTTGTTTGAAAGGCCTACCCCAAAATCTTTTCCATTTTATACAAAAACTTTTTATATGAAATTGTATGGTGATCAGTTAAGAATAACCCCTGTAGGGACTGTGGCCGATTTAAAGCTCACATAAAGCTAGCTTTTTTTAAACATAAGTGGCATTTTATCGATAATTTTGCCTTATGCCAACTGACTAATTTTACAAGGCGATGAGCGCCTGAGTAGTCAGTATTGTCCAACGCCAGATAACTTTTCGACTGATAATAAACTAACTTTTTTTTGCCTATTTTTAGTCAGTTTAAAACATAATGTGAAAAAAAACAATTTTTATTTCTGTGTGTTTTTTTTTTATTTTTGACTTTTCATATTCTCTCTCCCTCTCTTTGTCTCTCTCTCTCTCTCTGTCTTTTTTGTTAGAGAGAAGAAGGGGCAAATTTGTATATTTCCTTTGCGTTTCTTTTTAATTCCAGAATAATATGAGTAATATGTACGAATATGTTCAGTCCATCAACACTGTATTCAGGGCTGCCAGATTATTTTTATGCAAAATCGTCAAAATGACGATTTTTAAAATTAAAATCGTCAAATCTATTTTACAAAATCGTCAAAAAAATCGTCAAAAATTAAAATGGGGATATTTAGTAATATTTAAATATATTTTTAATTAAAATAAACATAAAATGGATATTCAAGTTAGTAAACATGTTTTTATTTCAAATTAGTATTAAATTAAATAATTAATTAAACGATTTTTTAAATAAATATTTTAGTCAACGTTCTTAACATGTAGTGTTTAATCAATGTGTCAAACACTTTGTTTTGTTAAGTATACTCTACATTGAATCCTTATGAACAGAATTTAAATACATAAAGGGTGATCCATTTAGAGGTAAAGAAAAAAACATAGAAAATTTCATTTGAATGGAAAATGTTTATTATCATTTGAAAGAACATTCTTTGGCATGTGATATCATACGATCTTGGCCAATCGACCGTCCCAAAACGTAAAATTTTCTGCTCATCGAAGTATTCTCTCAATAAATCATTTGATTGATGCCATGTAGGAGAAGATGGGCCGTCTTCTTGAAACCAAAAAGTGGCCAAGGTCACGAGCTTCATTTTCAGACATCAAATAATCGGCTATCATGGTCGCAATTGAAGCTTATGTTCTCACCGACATCATTTTTGAAGAAATATGGACCGATGATTCCACCAGCGGACAAACCACATGAAACAGTTGTTTTTTCTGTATGAAGTGATACCTCTAGAACCTCTTTAGGTTTCTCTTAAGGCAAATGCGGCTACTTTCCATGTTTACATACCCATTCAGAAAGAAATAGGCCTCCTCACCTAACAAAAATTGGCTTGAAACACATCCCCCAATAAACGTGAATTTTCGTAATAAAGTTGAACTATTTGTAAACGTTGTTCAGGCGTAAGTCTTTCCATGATGAAATGCCATACAATACTAATTTTTTTTTTTTTTGAAGATTTACTCCACCATCAACACGTTTCAAATCAAATTTTACAAATGCGAAATAAATCCGTTACCTTATTTTCAAACATTTCCTCACAATCCAAAAGCTTTACTTTAAGAAAATCTGAATCCAATTGTTGCTTGTTGCTGGATCCTTCTTATTCACAAAATGTGAAAATTCGTTAAGGATGTCGAAAAATCAATAAAACTATTTTCAAAAACAAATCTATTAAACTTTTAAAATTTCTGCACAAAGCTCAATATAACGCAGTTAATTGCCGAGAACAGAATCTACTATTGTTGAAATTTTGATTTTTGTTCCTTTATAAATTTACCAAAATAATAGGAGATTGTTGCAGGTTCTTGAGCAGGGCAATTATATATTTTGCTTGTTTCCATTGAATTCTGTTTGGTTCTAGTTAACAATTCCTTTCCCATTGATGAAATCTGATACATATAGCTAAAATACATGTTCTGGCAAAATTTCAAGCTTCTAAGTTAAAAAATAAAAATTATTGTTTAACAATTAATTTTTAAAATCAACCAAGTTTTTACAATTTCATACTTTACAACATTTTTTATGACTGCATTAGCAAAATATCCAAAAATCGTCATTTTTTGGGTAAAAATCGTCAAATCGTCATTTATCATTTTTTGACCAAAAAATCGTCAAAATGACGATAAATCGCCAAATCTGGCAGCCGTGACTGTATTCTATACCTGGATGCTGCATTTATACGAAGAATATTAAGAAAAAGCAAGTGCGAATTATTTATACATTTGTGCCTCATTTCTTCGACAAACACAAATACTTTGCAGACGGTACATGTTTCTGTTTTCAGAGTGGTTAATCTCTAGATAACTTTTCGACTAACTTTATATTGGTCGAAAAGTTATCTAGACATGGACAATTGCCGAAAATTTTTTCTGTTCAAAGTGGTTCATCTCTAGATAACTTTGCAGCCAGTTTTTAGTCAGTTTAAAAATTATCGATCTATTATCAATCATTTTATCAACTGGTTAATAAAAGTCCGACAGGGACCCGTGTCAGCGAAGTGATCTTTTTTTCATAGTAATTTGTATGGGACCAAAGGTGAATTTTCAAGAAAATTCTCTAAAGGCCGCATTTATGGTCCAATCTATGAAAAAAATTACCAATTTATTGTTGTGGCTAAAAAACGATTTCTACAAAAAATTATGAAAATCGGGCCAGATTTTGATGTTGCTCCAATATTCATATGTGGCCAGGCCAATTGTAAGTAATTTGGACTTTATATATAGCTTATTAAAATCCGAGCCGATTTACACTAATGGTTGAAGGACTCGTACCGTCTTCGATGGAATTTGAAATATTTATTATAATAAAAAATCACTTCTTAGTTCGGCTTATAGAACAAATATTCTGTAAGTTATAATTTTTGCCGAAGTTTCTGTCATTATATTTTATTCGAGTTTTTCTGACGTTTGATCAGGATATTTATCAATTTATCTAAATTTTCATCAGAAATTGTGTATTTTCCTGTACTTGTTTTTCCGAAAATCTGCCAAATAATCTGCACATACTCTAAAGGAAAAATATTCTCGCGAGAAAAATTGGTTTAATTTTCTGGCGGATTTTGATTGGATTTTTCACAGTTTTGTCCGAAATTGCCACAAAAAATCAATATTTCCCTCAGAATTTCCAAAGAATTTTCTTTAAAATTCTAAACGAAACTCGAATGATCCTTTCGAATATTTTTCGACAAAATGTTATGTTATTGTGAATCATGTCCATACAACTTTTGTATATTTTTTGCATCCGAAATCGTAATCAGCATCGGCAACTTGTGCAGAAAATTCTTGAAAATACTTGTCAAACATTCAGTATGTCATATTCAAATAATTTATCATAATTACAACTTACTTTTATGATGTTTATATTTTTTATATATAACATGAAGTAGTTCAATTTGCAATTTAATTCTAATCGGCCCTAGGGCTTAAAATTGAATTTTATGATAGAAATAAAATATTAATAAATTATTAATTAATAAAATATTAATAAATTCAGTCTGAATTTGAAGAAAAAAATGCTAGCTAGGAGAATGAACGATTCTCATTTCTCTCATTCACTGACCGCACTCATTTTTATTTTTCGGTTATTTTTTGTCTTTTGCTCTAAAGAGAGAAATCGAATTAAAACAAAGTCGGAATTAGTTATGCTATTTTTTAGTTAAAAAAAAATGTCAAATTTTTTCTGAAAAAAATTTATTTTTTTAACAAATTTTCACAATTTCCAGTTCAATTCAGTTAATAGTTTTTTATTCATAATTTTCCCATTACAAAATAGTTGTAAAAATATATTTTGCGTTTGGTTTGTTTGATTTACAAGACTCACACAATTTTCAACGTTTCGCAAGAGGAAGAAAAATATATAAATATATTTTCATATTAAATTGAAAAGAAAATAAACTTACCTTTTTTATGCAAATCTATATCCATTATCTTTTAGCTCTCTCTCTCTCTATTCCCAACATTCCGTTTCACATTTTGCTGTCGTCTAATTTATGCAGTCGGTCGGTTTGATGGATGGATTAGTTCAAGAAGAGGTATTGCGTATAGTAGGAAGGATGTTAATAAGGTGTTGTTGTTGTTATTTTTGTTGCTGTTGTTAGTGTAGAAGTAGCTGAGGTTGCTGTCGAAAATGTTGTATTAGTAACGAACAAATGATGAAAATGCGTACATAGAAGAAGACAACACAGACTCACACTGGTGACATTTGTGGTTCATTTCTGGCAGAGATTTGACGACGATTTGGCTAAGCCATGTTGGTGGTAGTTAGTTGATTAAATTTATGAAGTATGGCTCCATTTTTTGTTTAATTTTTTTTCTCAACACCCGTATGAATCGCATTGCAGTTAAGGGGTTTCCCCCATTTATTGTTATAAGATAAAATAGTAGGGGATAGACAGTGTGTGATGTTGTTGTTGTAGTTCAGAATAGAATAGAAGAAGTGTCATCTGTTGTGTCAAATGCATTCAGAGAGTATGTGTAGCAAAGTCTGTTATTCTTGTTAATGTGGTTAGTAGTAATGTGTGTTCTGGTGGTTTTTATCCTCGACAAAGGACAATTTACAAGACAAACAAATGTACGTGGGCGTGTGTTTGGGTGTGTGAATCACAGACAGAGTGTTGTACGAAAAAAAGGTGTTGACTGTTGTTTGGTTGCGGTTTTTAGTAGCTGCTGTGTAGACGATGGTGTTAAGGCCATTCATTTGTTATGACTGTACGAAACGAAAGGTGTCACAAGTGTATGTGGTGGTGGGTGGGAAAGAAAAAGTGCTTAGAAAAGAAAGGAAAAAAACATATCGTCGGAAAACAAAGGTGTTGCATTCCCAGGCTGGAGAGTTTTTTTGTTTTTGTATTGTGGGCGAGTTGCTTATGTTGTTGGTCTTTTTTTAATGGCTATTGCAGTTTGTTTGCTTTTGGTTCGGAAAAGTGGTCGAAAATGAAACGCGTTGCATTTCCACGGCAGCTTTGTTGCCAAGACCCCATAGTGCAATTTTGATATGAAAAACTGATTGTGAAAGGTACATATATGCTACAACATGTTATTGAAGAACTTGCCAAGTGCTTGACAGAAAAAAATAGTTTTCCAATTGTTTGAAAAAAATGTTAAAAAGGAAACTTGCAAATATTAAAAAAAGAATAGAGTATTTTTTAAATAAAAATATTTCTTTGGTTTATTATTTCATTTTATGTTTCTAACAAAAAAACATTAGCAGGAACAAATATAAATATTTCAAGGCTCAAGGATGGAAGTGTGTGTGTGGGTGGGTGTTGGGGGCTGGCTATCATTAATTCTATTAATTGTACTATTTTTATTTGGATAACATGCTATAATGTGGAAGTCATTTATTTTCCATTAAACATTTGTAGTTGTTGTTGGTGTTGCGGTTTCCACAACATTTTGTATAATGCATTAATTAATTGCAGCAAACATAATTTTATGTTTTTTTATTGGAGTTGGTAATTACGGTAAATTATAGTTAGCCAATGTTGGAGACCAAAGAGGAAAAGGGGAATAGCAAGAAAATTGAAATGTCAACAACAGCATCATGCAAGAATAGTTTTTTCATTTATTCATGTAATAATAGGTGTGTGGTGGTAAAAAAGATGGATGAAAATTAATGGCCAACATAAATATATGCAACAAAAAGGAAATGAGAAAACAGAAACGTAATGAAAAGAAAATAAAAATGGGGAAAAAAGAAAAAAGTTTGTAGAAAAAACAAAATAATAGATTAATAAAACTTGGAACTGTATTCTGGAGGGGTGTAGATGGGTGTTTTGTTATTAACAAGCATTTGTTATAAAGCCAATTACAGATTTAAAAGTAATCGATAAAATACAACACGCTCTCTCACAGTGTTTTTTTTTCTATTTTATGTTGCCACACAAAACAATTGCCATTATGTCTAAGCAGAAAAAGTCATTAAGGTCAAAAAGAAAAAATAAAACAAAAGGGAAAAACGAAATACAATGAAATTAAGTGAGATTACATTACATTTATCCAGTCAGTGTGAACAAGAGTTCACTTTGAAAAGAAGAAGAAGAAAAACGGCTCGTGTGATTCCATTGCAAAGACACAAAGTATTGCAATGAATTAAAAGAAAATGAAGGATTTTGTAAGAAGAGCGAAAATCGAATTAACAAATTCTTTTTAAATTGATTTTTCATCATTTGAATTGATTATTTAAATACACCTTATATCAAATGTTTAAACTATATAAGGTGTATTTAGTTCACGAAAGAACTAGTTCAATTTAAAGATTCATTGAAAGGAGCACATGAACTAGGCCAGTCCTTTTAGTTCGCTGAAGTAAGATCACTGAATGAAAGATTATTAATCTGGTGCAAAATTTCAAAATCAATAGAAATCATCCTTGAGAGTTATCATTGGATTTAGTAGTTGTGAGCCCAAATTATTGTGATTTTGAACAAAACGCCGAACAAATGATAAACGAAATTTAGATATTTGCTGAACAGTTACGTCACTACACAAACGTTCTAAATTTGTAAATGAACAAATGATTCAGAGCCGGTGAACTATTCTGTTCCGAACAATTGAAATAGTCGATAATGAACTAGTTCAATCAAAAGAGCTCAACTATTTTGAACAGTACCCAAAAGGAACTCAAAACTTTAACTCCATGCTGTAACAGATTTAATTGTTAATTAAAAGATAGTGTAACTGAGGCATAGGCTGACTTCATATAAAAGCCTATATGCAAACAATCACCTAAACGGCGATTTATTGCCAATCTGTTCAAAGCCGGAGGCTTTTTCCGACGTGTCTGACCGACTTCTGCACGAATTCTGTACAGTTTGTCGGAGGAATTGAGGGACGACAAAGAAGTTTGAACTTAATTTCTTGAAACGAAATGGGACCTCTGGTCATTAGGCCTTAAATTATTGACGGACTTCTTATTTCAGGTCCAATATTGATGGTCCAATATTTCAAAGCTACAATGATGATTATGTGGGTGTTTACGCTAATGCAGACCTTGAATGATTGTTTATTTTTAATTATTTCATAGAAGTCTTATCGCATCTTAAGGAATAGGAATTTTTATTTAAAAGTAGAATATTTGAAGTCGGCCATTTCGTATGCGATATAGCAGCGAGATCACTTTTTTGTACGTTAAATCTCATTCGGGATTTCATTTCTGACCAATTTCCGTCCGAAGAGTCTGTAAAAGCTTCAGAATTGCATAAGACTTTACTTCCGAAGTCAGACTGGCATCTGTACGAGAGTCGGTAAATAAGAGGAGTTCGGACCGAAACCGATCAGAAAGTAGGCAAAAATATCCGATTGTCATTCGACCTTTCGGTCTGAGAACACATCAACCACTCCATATGACTTCCGAATAGAGAACGGTCCAACTAGTATTTGAAATCGGACGGTTCTTCCGATTATCGGGCCGAATTGGGAAGTCAGTCAGTATTGCAGCCTGGCATCACATTTTTATGAACGAGTCTGAGCGGGGTGTCAACATCACTAGTGAAGAAGTTTTACACAACAAACACATAATTTTTAATGTGTTTAAGAAGTTTTCCATGGTTTGAAGTTTTCAGGAAATCCATAGCACTTTACGCAAAGCGATGCTAGTGGACATTATGACTTAACCCAGATATGCCCATTGCTTGATCGTGATCATTTTAAAAGTATTTTTATATTATTTTAGAAGCAAATGTGAAATAATAACAGTATGTTTATATGTTTTTTAAAAATTTTTTGAAAAAAGTGGTTTTTGGGGCCACTTTTTGACACAGGGTTTTATCATATAACTGGGAGTTATGGGACACAAAACATTTGACATATAGTCCAAAGACACCTTTTCGGCATCTAGTTAACGTTTTTTCGTAGTAGGCTCCACATCGTGTATGTTTTCGTTATAAAACTACCCAATAATTAATCGGTCATAACGCAAATCATTGTAAAAACTAAGCGATCGGTGGCAACTTCGATGAACTAGACCTCAAAACTCAAAAATAGTAGCTCAAAATAATGGAATCACATAATATCCCAAGAGCTACAGATGTGTACTGAGTATATCACCAAAATAAACGGTACTTTGATAAACATAACATATCAAATTAGCAAGAATTTTGTGTGTCCTACATATAGGACGCTGGGCATATCTGGGTTAAAATGGGAGAAAAAGTATCTACTTTTCATGAGGAGGTTTTGGACAGTGGACCTCTTCAGAATCTAAGTACCTCGGCATCATTATGGGCTGGATAAGAAAGGTCTAATAGCGCCGCTGTATTCCTTTAAGAATTTCATTTGCAAGATCTGGGAACTGAGACCACACGTCATCCCTTAAAGACGTCCAAAGAATGACATCAATTCTAATTACTTGTACTACGAACAGCACTCCAAAACCTGCCCTAAACGTGCTACAGCATATCTCCACACTAGATCAGTTACGGCGCAGTTTGTCAACCGCAGTTGCAGTTACGATCACGCTGCAACTCTACGGCAAATAGAACTATCATCTAGCTGACAAAGAAACCTTGTTGACCTCTTACAAAGCAATAGGCAGTTCTGTGGTAAGCTATGCGGCGCCAGCGTGGTATGCAAATGTTGGCGCTACGTACGCAATGGGAGAATATTCGAAGATGCCAGAATACCGCCCTGACGACTGCAACAGGGTTCCTTCTCATGGAGAGACGAAGGTTGCAGGACCAGCTTGGGTGTTATCGCAGTGAGCATCCCTGTCACGATTTAATGATCAAGCTTCTCCCAGCCAGGCATGCGAATTATGGGTGAGCATACAGATCCTTCTGTGAAACCGAGCCAAAAAAAAGTCTCTTTCTCTTTGCCAAAGGTCTTAAATGGCTTCAACAAGAAGAAATTGCCGCACCACGATCCACCGCAAACACTATATCTTCTTAATATTTATATTATTTTTTGTTTAAATCTTCTCTCTTTCCACAGTATTAACTTTCTATAAATTATATTTCAACACTTTCCAGGATGAATTCAAGGCACCATAATGTCTCCGAGCGAAGTAGCGACAGCGACGCCTCCTTTAATATAATCTAACCTTAGCACGATACACAAAAAGAGATCTTTCCTAAGTTCACCTGCAAATAAGTAAGAAAGTATCAGTCTGCTGTGCCAACAGAGATATACCCTCAGGCTCGGACCTAAAGAAAAGAAATAAACACAATACTTCTGACGTCTTTAGGGACTTCTTTAATTGTTGGGCCAATTTTTTAGGAAATATGGACTTGCCCCCGAAAAAAAGTTGTACTGTTGTAACTAGGGCCAAAAATTTAAAAATGATTCCAGACGAGTCCTTAAACTGCTCTCTTTCCAAAATTTGTGTGGGAGGTACCCGAAAGAGTGATCCTATATTCGGAAATAATACGTCTGTAAGAAATAATACGTTGTACAACTTTTGGACCAAATCGGTTTCCCCCTTCGAGGGTTATCTTACGTACTATCCAATTTTGTTGGAGCCGCAGGCTTTTTTTCTAGCTTTTGGGCCATTACGAGTATCCCAGGAAATATGGACTTGCGCCGTCGTAACAGTGCCCGCAAGAAAAACATTTTCCAAAAAATTCAAATCGATCCGAGACGAGTTGTTAAACTGTACTTAAACTAAGTATGGACAAAATATTATCAAACAATATTTGGCCCAACTCGGTTGATCTGTTCGAGAATTATTGTGCGCACCAACCGGAAAGAAGGACGAACGGACTTGGCTAAATCAACTCCAAATAGTCCGAAACGGATTTCGTCCAAACACACTTTGGGGTCTAAAACCGTTATTTCGATAAGGCACAACTTTGGTTGTGTCAAAGTGTATTTACCCTCTTGAGCCTAAAGGCTGTGGATATAAAAGCAAAGTTTCTTTTGTAGACGCCTAAGTAGTTAGTCAGAGTTGTGGGAATGGAAAAGTCGAGTAAAAAAGTACCACTGGCAGTTTTCAGACATAACTTGTACATGTCCGCGTACTCCATAATTTGTAACAATTATTACAAATGTTTCTAAAATTGACAGTTGTACAAAGGAAAAGTTGCAAAAAAAAGGTTGTGTTTCAGCAACATTTAGTAAAAATTATCGAGTACGAGGACAAAGGAGTTCCTAAATTTTCTTCTGATAATTCAAAAAAAGTTGAAGTCATCAAAAACGTAGTATCCGCAGATTTAGAACTTTGAATGTAATATCATCTTCTTTTCATTACTGCTTATTATAATGGCAATAACATTGAACATTTGAGAGAGCGTTTCGATATAAAAATAAAGTAAACAAAAACAAAAAACAAAATATATAATACATATTTACATATAATGTGTAGTATATTACATATGTAGTCAAGAATTTATAAGAAATCATAATAAGAATTGTTAGAATAGAGAGTATTGTGTGTTAATTTGTAGTTAGTAATTCGTTTTGTTATGCTTATTGTATAGTTTTTTTTTTCATTTTTAAATATTTTTTTATTTGTTGCATACAACATTTAAACATTTATTTAATTACAGTGATTATTTTCATATGGATTAACAACTAAGATTAGTAACAATTATTTGTTATTTGTAATAGTATTAGTAGTAGTTTTTTTAGAATTGTTATTGGATTTATTTGTAATGATTGAAACAGAAAACATTTTTAAAATGAGAAAAGAAAATTAAAAAAAGGACATTTATGTATCATAATGCTGTATCATAATGTTGCAATGATACAATAAAATATGGAAACATGTTGCTTTAAAATGCTGCAGTGATAAATAAACATGTTGAAATGTTATAGCAACACATTGAAATGTTGCATCAACATGTTCCTCCCATGTTAATTAATTTTCATTTCAAATCAGTGATCTTTTCTCATAGTAATTCTTGTTTTCTGTGTTTTTGTTTTTGGTCGTTAGTGAAAGATGATTTAATGCGTTTTTATACAGTTTTGGCAGTCAAATGTTAGAGAGTTTCTATGGTAATGATGGTATGATTAGTTACAAAATTTATTGATTTATTGAAATTTGAAATGGATATAGATTTGTGTTTAACATTTGTGGAAATTATAAAAGAATGCTAAATAGCTCTACAGCACTTCAATTTAAACAGACTTACAAAAGGTGAAAGACAGTACGAGACTGGCGTTTAAAGTGTCTAAGCCACCAAGAAGAGTTTATGATATCTTTATTTATTTTATTTATTTGCTTTGCAATTGAAGCCAAATCTTTAATAATAATAGCCAAGCTTCTCTTAAATCAAGAAAGATGACCGGAGCCAAAGACTTAGGAATCTATATATTTTCATATTTCGGTTCGAATTTGGTTCAATCAGCGTTCGCTGACCAAGACTTTAAAGCATTTGATTCAAAGAAGGATTTTTGAAGGACTTAAAGGGAAATAGCGGTCTAAAACATGACATTGTAAAAACATTTCCAAAAGTCACCATTAATTTATGGAAAATCTTCTTGTTCTGCATTCTCAATATTTTGTAAAATTTTTTACAAAATATCATTTTTGGACAGTGTTATTGAAATTTGAAAATTGCTAGACACACTAGGTGTCTATGTTGCTGAAACATATATATTTCAGCAACATTTCCTTTATACAACTGTGAAAATTTGCAACATTAGTAATAATTATTACTAATTATCACGTAAAAACACAGTTACTATCAGAAAATCGAACTTTTCTCGCCAGTTATCCCTAGTTGTGCAGACTGGAGTCATTGGTTGGGTGGATGAAGAGCAACGTGTCCACAACATCAGGAGATTCTCATAAAGTAGTGATTGACATTTGGTTATGTTGCAGGTACATCTATCTCCAGGGGTTTTCACTAGTCACCAGAAATGTAGGAGATCAATTTTTGCATTTGATTGTTTGCTTTTATTCCCTTTCTTCCCTGGCAATAGTTTTTTGGGAGTCTATAAATTTATTTATGTGCGACCGTTTGTTTGCTTTGGAGCAGAGACGCACTTCTTTGCAAAGACAATATTGTGAGGGTGCCCACTGGGTTGTTTTTGCATTTGCTTCTCTCTCTCACCTACAGTGTAGGTGAATAAAAACAAACGATAAACATCATGTGGTTGTTGTTTTCTTCACCCATACATACACACATACTAAACCATTGATGGAAATTCTTGGGCGACGTTGCTTTATGGATGTTGTGGGAACATATAAAAAGTGTATTGCAAAAACGCATTCATATTACGATATTCAATGTTTGGAACAACCCAGTATCCTGAATGGGATTTTTAAGCTTTCGGCCCGCCCATTTTCTCGGGAAATATGGAAAAAAGTCTTTTGATTACAAAAGACCCTAGAGCAATACACCTCTACACTTAACAAACTCCCACTGCTATTATGGAATTTTAACATTTTACCATAAAAACATGTCTTGTCAAAGACTTGAACTAACGACGTTTTTTGGGGGCATGTTTACCATTTCGCCCAATCCCGTTATCTTTAGATGCCTCCAAAACCAAAGGATAACTGAAAAACTTTTCCGACATGTTAGCTACTCATACTGCAACCCTAATACAACTTTGATGGTATTGCAACAAGCGGCCTAATTCTAAAACCAAAAACTGATCGTAACTCCCCAATAATTCTTACTCTAAAATCAAAAGTCCCGCCGAATGTAAAATAAATTAAATTTTCACTATTTTAAAACCACCACTCAATTTTTTAATTACCCCGAAATCGTGTTGAAAGTTAAATTGTATTGACATTTTAACATATCGTTGCATCCGGGTCAGTTAGTTTTTTAGTTTCAATTGTAGAATGTTTAGTATTGTAATTGTTTTTGTTGTAAAATGTAATTGTGTGTGTTTGATGACTTGAAAAGAGACTTTCGGCATGCAATCAATTTCATGTTGATGATATCTTTTGAAAATAAGGTCAGTCGTCAGTTGCTACAGTCGTGGAGAAGAGGAGAGCTCATGTTTTGTAAAATGTAAAAAAGAAGAAACACAAATATCGTTGTTAATCGATGTCCAATTAGTTTAATACACAAAAAAACACACACAAACAAATGTATGTAGTTGTATTTTGTTTGGAAAATAAAATTGAGAAAATAACAAAAAAAAAGTTAACTAAACTCGGAAGTCAAGAGGGGATAAAAAGAGGAGGGAACAAGGGGAAGCTATGTCGTGACTTTTTTTAACAAAAACATGAATCTACACTCCAAAGCTAAGAGAAAAAATAATACATAATACAACAACATTCATTGATGGATGGTAACTTACAAGAAATGTTTTCGGAATGCTTCTAGAATCTAGAAGAATAATGTACAATGTTTGAAACATGAAATTTGATTACCTGTTTATTTTGTTTTTCGAAGGGGATACGTTTGTTCTATTTGCAGAGCTTGGAATAATGTCAATGGGTCATCGCTTGATTATGTCCGTCCATGAATGTGCAATGAAATAAAACCAATGGGGTAAGGAATATTTTTTATTATTTTTCGTTTTATTTTAACAATAAAAAACGTCCGTTTTAAAACTTTATTTTGAAATATCGAGAATTATGCATTTTGTTGTTGTATATAATTAATTTTTATTTAATAATATAGTTTTTTTTCTTTTATTTTTAAATATGATTTTTTTGGAAAAATGTTTTTTTTTTGTGATTTTGTTTTTTGAGTATAATTTTTAAACAATTTTTTGTAAGTTTTAAGTTTTTGTTTTTTTTTTTATTTTGGGGAAAAGAAAACAATTAAAAATTCTATGAATTTTAAATTAACTACTACTAAAAACTAGTTTACAATATTTGTTTATTTGCTTTTTGTTGCTGTGTTTTTTATTTTCGTTAATGAAATTTATATAATATTAAGTTTTGTTGTTGTTGTTTTTTCATTTTGTAATAATTGGGGATTTAATTTCATTCTCCTTTTTTGTCTTTTGCAAATAAAAAAGGATATTAGAATATATGCTTATCAAAAGGAAGCATTTTTAGCATCATTTTGTTACTGAGATTTTTGTTTGTTGTTGGTTTTTTCTAATCTTGTTTTATTTTATAATACTTTATACAGGGTGTTCTAAAATGAATGTCCAAAAGTCAGGCAGTGAAAATAATATTAACAAGTTGTTTTGAAGGTTGTAAAGTACGGAGCTTAAGATGAGAATAATGTATATGAAATTTATGTTGAATGTTGTCTGATGGTAAAGAGATAACCCTAATTTTTTTTTTTCAAGCATCTAAGAGACAGGTATTGAAAATACTCACCATAAATTTATTTCATTTCTGCTCAGCTTAGAGGTGAAGGATAACACGTTCTATGAGAACGGTATTGAAATATTTAAATGTTACTAAAATAATTACAATAATTTTAAGGTGTATCCACAATTTCTTTAAAAAGGTTTTAGTCAATGAATTCATACAACATATACTCGTATATAAACATATTTTTATAGTATTAATGTCTTAGCACAGTCGAACTTCTCGATAATAAAGCTGCTGGGGACGAATAAATTCTAGGTTAAAAGAAAATTCGTTAAACAAGAAAAAAGTTTAAGTCGACTTTGTCGCCAGAGATATGCCCTCAGTCTGTCTGAATTGAAATTTTCATTTCCCTTAAAAAAAATATTGGCCTGTTTCTCTTAAACGATTCGAATTCAAATTCGTTCGAATTACTAGCTACGTATGCCGACAAAAATATGGATTTAAATTAAAGCTCAAAAGTGCTGCGGAGGAGGTACCAGAAGGAATGAGCCGACATAGTCCATTTTGAAAGTGGATCTTATTTTGGGAATCATCCCTTCCGATAGATATCGCGCTTACCAGTCAATTCAGTTGGACACCGAAAAATATTATATCAATGTAAACAGGCCCACAAGGAATAACTTGGATAAAAATTTCAAAAGGATCCTCGAACAGTTCGTAAACTGCACTTAAACCGAAATGTTGAACTTTTTTGGGGGAGCTACCTTAAAGAGTGGACCGATATAGTCCACATTCGAATCTGATCTATGCCGCTTGGAAATATTTCGTTGTGCAAAGTATGGACCAAATAGGTTACTGCCTTTGAGAGTTATCATGCGCACCATTTTAGGAAATATTTTTCAACTTTAGTGGGGAGGTACCCGAGGGAGTGAACCGATGTTCTCCATATTCGAATTTAAACTAAGTTTCGACAAAATATTACGAAGCCCAAATTTTGGACCAAATCGGTTGGTCCGTTCGAGAGCTATCATGCGCTCCTGCTCCATTGGGCTTTTTTACAGCTTTCGAGACATTTTCTAGTGACGTATGGACTTGCCCCTGAAAAATTTTGCAGCGTCGTAATGGGGCAGCGAATACAAGTTGTTACAACAACAATTAAAGCGGCTGATCTAGCTCCAGTAGGCAAGTTTTTTACAGCTTTCGGGACATTTTCTAGTGACGTATGGACTTGCCCTTGACAAAATTTGCACCATCGTAATGGGGCAGCGAATACAAATTGTTACAACAAAAATCAAAGCGATTCGCGAGCAGCTGTTAAACTTCACTTTTTTCAAAATTTTGTGGGCGAGGTACCCGAGGCAGTGAACCGAGCAAGAGAGAAAATAGCTTAGCACGAAGGAGGTGGTAAGTAGGTGTAAGGACACAACTATTTCCCTTTATGTTTAGTAGAGCAGGACAAATTCTGCTACAAAAGAATGTACAAATCCTCTTATTGCTGCAGCGTATAATTAAATTTATGGTTTATTGGCTTTGTGGAGAAGGAAGAAAAGGAAGAGCAAAGTGGAAGAAGCGTAAATATCTTTTTTTTTTGTCATTGGTTCCTTATCTGTGGCATGTGATGCATTTTCCACAGTTGCTTTTGACGAAGATACACACACACACTAGGCACACTAGGGTTATGGCTTTTTGACCCTTTTTATCATAAATGAATTCCTGTTGCGAAAATGAATGAATAATGTTCATTCCATTTAATTATTAAAAAGGCCACGCACAAACCACTTTTTTTTTTGCAAAATACCTTGAAATGAAAAAGTATGTTTCTCAAAAAAATATTTCTTGTTGCACGAATGAATGACCTTTAGCCTATTAACAACTGGAATAAGTTTTATTCCATTTGATTATTGAACAAGTTAAAAATTGTTAAGTTCGGCAGGGCCTTTTTATATCCTCAACCATAAAATATTCTGAACTAAAATAGAATAATTAATTTCTTTCCAATTCACAGTTTTAGGTGGGGATATTTTGTGAGCAAGTGTACCACAAATGCCTAAATAAAGTAAAAAAAATGAATCTAAAAAATATCTTTAATCGGGCGGCACCTTTATATGGGGCTATATGGGGCTATATCATCGAATATAAACTAAGTTTGCACAAAATATTGCGTAGTCCAATTTTTGGACCCAATCGGTTGATCTGTTATCATGCGCACAAGCCTCTAAACATGGTGCCATAGGAGGTTTTTACAGTTTTCGTGCCATTTTGTCAGGAAGTATGGACTTGCTCCTCAAAAAACATGTACTGTCGTAATGGGCGTAGCTAATAGAAGTTGTTGTAAAAATATCAAAGCTATTCGAGAGCAGTTCTAAAACTGCACTTTTCTGAAATTTTGTGTTGGAGGTACTGGAAGGAGTGGAACGATATAGTCCATATTCAAACCTGATCTATGTCAGCTAGAAATATTACGATGTATAAAGTATGGACCAAAGCGGTTACTCCCTTGCGAAAAGTTCTTTGGGGGAGGTACCCGGTACCAGCTAGACAGACGGACTTGGCTAAACCAACTCCAAATTGTCTGAAAAGGATTTCGTCCAAACATACTTGGGGTCTAAAACCATAACTTCGATGAGGCACATTTCGGTCGTATGAAATTGTATGTATATTAGGGCATACCAAAATTTTTTTATATCCTACCCCTTAAAATTTTTCGATTTGATCCAAAAATCTTATATATGAGATTTAATGGCGATCAGTTAAGCGTGCTAACCGATTTTTTTTTTTCGTTGCAGTGAATTATTCGTTATAGAGAAGTTCGTCTGTATACTTAACTATCATACCAAACATCAGTTTTTGCATACTTTTTAAATTTAGAATAGACAAATTCTGTTTTCGACACTCCTTCATATTTATAACAACAATATTTATTAATACACAACTTTTCTTATACAACACAACTTTAAAATGCAACTTTTTGGAATCTAATATGCAAAAATTCCAACGTGTATTCATAACATATTACAAAGTTAGTTAATTGACCATAAAATTTATCATAAAACTTTATAAATATATAAAATTTTTATATTTTGCATTTGACTTTCATTCATTGATTATAGAACAGCCTGTACAAAAGTGTAATATATTTCATTTAATATTTATAGAGAGAGAAAAAAACCAAATTGGTGATAACTACAATTTAACACACAATCTAATCACACATATGCAGTTTTTTTGTTGTATTTTGTTTTAATATAAACTTATAAACTAACTTGATATACAAATATAAAAAAAAACAATAAATAAAATATACATATATATAAAAAAATAAATTATTGTACAAAGATAACACAAGGCAAAACAAAACAAAATTTATCTCTTAAGAAAAAATAAACAGGGAGGTAAGATTGAGAGTGATATTCTAAACAAAAATAATAAAAATAATAAATTCAGATAAAAAGAGATTGAAGAGCAAAACAAGAGATTCATAGAATATGCAAAAGAAGAAATATTATAAATCTAAAGTGAAATATATATAAAAAAATTAACAAAATTCATAAAAAATCTCTACACGTTTTGGGTGATTGTGTTTTTATTAATTTGTGTTTTGTATGGTGTTTGTTTTTGTCTCTAAGTATTTGTGATTTCTATTTTTGTAATTTTTGCTTTGCTAATAATTGTTTGTTTGCATTGTTAAATGTTGCTATTATTATTAATAATATACATATTATTATGTTGAGTAATTGTATTATAATTTGTTTTTGTTTTGTGATTTTGTAGCTGTAAGTATGTATGTCCTAGTAGGAAGTGACGTCATCATATGTCTTCTGTGTTTTATTTTGATAAAACAAAAAATTAAACAAAAAAAAAACAAAACAAATAAGAACTATTCTTAACAACAAAAGAATTTTCTTCTATAATACAAAAGTTTTAAATGCATTATTTTTTACATTTTTTCTCTTAATTACTTAGTTTATAGGAAAGAAGTAAGAAATATGTAATTACATTTGTGGGGAGATATACAAGAAACAAATAAAAACAAAACAATAAATAATCAAAAAAGGTCTAATGTATTTCGTAACAAGACAAAATAAAAGCAACCACTTAAACTTTGGAACAAATGTCCTTTAGCCAAAGTTCGCAGAAAAGTCAATCAAAAATAATGGCCGGACTTTGGTTGGGATTTAAAACTATCTATCTCCCATGGATAGGAGCATATTTCGGCTAAGCAAACAAATTTATTTTTAAATTTTAAGTTTTCTTATAATCGCTTCGGTCTGGAGTATTCCCCCAATGACTTAACTTCATTATTCCCTATTATGTTTTCCCTAAATAGGCGGTTGGAAAGTAAACATTTCCACAATAAAAGAAAAACACTATCTGTAATAAATTTCTTGTATTTTCCTTTGGACTGTCTTACTTTGAAACAGACCTCAAATCCATTACTTTTGTAAAAAGACATATTTCTTTGAAGAAAAAAAAAACTCTACTTTGTGACAATAAAATTTAGGCGATTCCCAGGCTAAATCCTCCTATTAACTACAAACCCAATCATGCTATCCACCAATAAGGTATGGCTTTAGAGGAGCAACAGTGGACTCTATTGCAAACCAAATCAATAAATGAAGAGATAACCTATATAATTTTCTAACTCAAATCACGACTCTCTAAGAATCCAAAGACATACCTTAACCACATGAAACCAATCATCCCAAAAAATTCTCAATCCCCGTATAATATACAACTTTTCCTCACAAATCCATCAAATGCCACAGTTGCTAACACCTGAGTGGCTTAGACAAAATCATTCTTTTAACGCTAGCATCATATTGGAAGTATGCAATTCTTTCCATTCTTAAGAATGACAAATTCTTTGTCGCATGTTTATGTAAAGACACTTTGATCATGTCTCATTAACACAAATGGTGAGTGACTATTACCAATAAACGGCCACTCGTCCACAAATCATAACCTAAGATAAAATGAATCACAGCTGTATTCATTCTAAGCTAAATTTTCATATATGGAAAGCCTTTTGAATTGCCAAGACTCGGTGTGACTATCTCTATAAGGGAAATTGACTGAGTTCCGAGTATTATTTTAAAGAGCACCGACGTTATGTTTTAAGTAAACCGACAAGTTCTCCTCGGACAAGACTGTCGGGATTAGACCGATAAACCCAGATACTGAAAAAAACTGTTTCGTGTTTATTTAATACTCTCGTATTAAATAAGACTCCAACAAGTACGAAGATATCAGTCAGATGTGCTGACAAAGATATACACTCAGCCTCGGACCTAAAGAAATGAAGTAAACATAATACTTCTGCCGCCTATAGGTTTTTTTGAGTTTTTGGGCCTATTTCTCAGGAATTATGGACTTGCTCCCGAAGAAATTGTGGAATCGTACATAACCCGAGTCTATAAAAAATAGATGTAAAACGTTTGAACTTACATACCATTTAGTTGGTGCCGGCAGGCTTTTTTGGAGCTTTTGGGCCACTATCTCAGGATGTATGGACTTGCCTCCGAAAAAATTTTGGATCGCAAGAATAACTTGTTGGAAAAAATTTCAAAACGATCCGAGACGAGCTGTTTGTACGTACTTTTTCCAAAGTTTGTGTGGAAGGTACCCGAAGGAGTGGACCAATATAGTCCGTATTCGCTACTGATCTATGTCTGGTAGAAATATTACGACGGACGAGCATAGTTAAATCGACTCGAAATTGTCTGTCCAAAGTTTGTGTGGAAGGTACCCGAAGGAGTGGACCAATATAGTCCGTATTCGATCCTGATCTATGTCTGGTAGAAATATTACGATGTGCAAAGTATGGATCAAATTGGTTACTCTCTTCAAAACTTATCGTGACCACCATTTTAGTGAAAATTTTAGAACTTATGTGGGGGAGGTACCCGGGGGAGTGGATCGATATGGTATGGACAAAATATTGCGAGAGCCAAATTTTGGTCCAAATCGGTTTATCCGTTCGAAAGTTGTCGTGAGCTCTAGCCAGCCAGACGGACGGACGAACATAGTTAAATCGACTCGAAATTTTCTGAAACGGATTTCTTCAAAACATACCTGGGATATAAAACCATTATTTCGATGAGGCGGCATATTTTTATCTCATTAACCTAAAGACTGAAGGTTTAAAAAACAGGTTTGAGAAGAAATGTCGCGTCCGATAAAATGTTCGCGGTAGTCTATGTAACAGGACACTATTGATAATATTTAGGATTCGCCAATGGAACGAAAACACTGGGGACTATTACATGCTAAGGTGTGTTTTATGGCCCAAATGTATCGAAGGATAATGAGTCAACTGCTTGGCAGCAATAAAACATGCAAATTCAGATGTTGTAAATTTGTATGAAATTTTATTATACACCTGAATGTACCAACTTAGATAAATGATCCGCTATTGGGTTAGATTACAATAACTGTCATAATACGCAGAGAGATCACACGGAGACCTTAGATGCATACGGTTCATCTTGGTATTAGGATGACCTTATTCGTCTTAGATATAGAAGACTTAGCACCAACAGCTGTCTATGAGAGCTGCGAATCTGACACGGAAGACTTATGACATTGGCAATTAATGGAAACTTGGCAGTGTATCATATAATAAATCAGAAGTTACGAGAGTAACAATCTGATACTAGACCTAGTGATGGTGAACGAAGGACAAATCTACACATGAATTTTTTTTTCTATTGGACTATAATAAGAATATCACAGTTTTCCCATCAATTTACATCGCATAATTGACGTAGATTGTCGAAGAAAATATCGGAACAGCGTTATTACTGGACTCCCAACGTGTTTCTGGCCCAGATCGCAATTCTCATAGTAATGTCACATGAGATTTAAAATTCACTTTTTCTGTACTTCTGTCAAAAATTTACATTGGCTACGTTTCAAACAAAACTGTAAATTACTATAAATATTTCTCTGGAAACGAAAATATTTTCACCCTAATCGAAAAATGTAATAAGTTTAAATGTATTTTCGCCAACTTCAAAGTTCATCGACAGGATCAGAAGATCTCCATTCTCGGAAGATTCTTCAATTTAGAAGAAATATTGCACACAAATCTTGTATGAGACCAAAAATTTACTTTATCTACAATTTTAACAAAAAAAAAAAATGGCTACATTTCCAACTAATCTTTAAATTATTGTAAATATCTTCGCCCTAATCAAAAAATTCACTAAGAATAGTTAAAAATATTTAATCCAAAAATTGTGGCATTTCATTTGTTGCTTCTATTTTGCTTGAAACAGTAGCGTATTGAATAAATGTAAGTATGTATGTAGCTATTTCTCATAAAAATATTTCAACAGAAAAAACAATACAAAATATTATAGACCGGTCAGAGAGAGGTACGTCATTTTCTCAAAAAGAATTAACACATCACAAGTCAGTGGCAATTTTAAAGAAAAAAATAAAACCGAATGGCTTTTAGACTGGATTGAAATTAAATTGACTGAAATTTATATGTACGAGTATGTATGTATTTTACAAACATTAGCATATCTACCACATTGAATGCGTTGAAGTCTTTTGGGAATAACATCTTATTCCGCCTAGAAAACGTATATGCAAATTTAAAGTAATAAATGCCTTAAATTGAATAAATTTCTAGGATACAAGAAAACTAATTAAATAGTTTAAATAATTTCAAATAGTTTATTTGAAATTTATTAACAAGTTTTATATGTGCCTAATGTTCCTTCTGACCCTTCTGACCGATCAAAACTTAAAAAAAAAATAAACAAATAAAGTAAAAAAGGAACCAACAATAAAGAAGGTACAAACTCATATTAAGATATATATGAACTACAACAAAAACATTAAATTCCAATTGTTGTTTCTTTTTTTCTTGATAGAGATTCTACTTTTTTAGGTTATAACAATAAATAGGGAAAAATTACACAATAGATTATTTTAAAAATAATAAAATAATTATTATAAAACTAATTTGTTTTGCTGTCTTTTCCAAGTGAAAAGAATATAGAGAAATAGGTAGGTATATAAGAAATGTTACTTTAGACATCTATGTATAAATGTATGTAAGTATGTTTAGCTATAAAATTGAAACTATTTTTTAATTACAAGAAGATAATTTCATTGGAGCTAGGTTCTGTGGGGAGTGGAGGATGAGAATAGGGGGAGTTTATGTTTTCTTCATTCATGATATATGTATAGACATAGAGCAGAGGTAGTAGACAAAAACTAAAATTAGTTTGCTGTTTTTAAACTTGCCTTTTCCTTTTTTGAAAGAACAAAAGCGAAAAACGACAGGCAGAAAAATCATTTGATATAAAAATATTCACTAATTCTGTTATAGTAGAGTTTCTATTTGTTCTATTAATAAAAAAGAAGAAAACAATTCTATCACAAAATGAAGAAACTAACTAATGAAGAAGAGAACAAAAAACAAAGGCCTTAAAATTGTTTTGATTTATAGCAGCTGCTGTGGAGGTCAAAATGAAATCCATTTGAAAACTAAAACCAGAAAACTTGTAGTGTCTTTTTTGTTGTTGTTGTTGAATGAAAGAGCAGCCCTGTCTTTAACAAGTTTGGCTTAGAAGAAGAATAATGTGTTTTTTAAGGCCTTTTTGTGGCAGGTTGGTATTTGTTAAATATTTGTTTTTGGTTTTCGATTTTGTTTTTTTTTTAATATTTAAAAGTAATTGTTTTTCACTTTGTTGTTAATTTCAATAATTGCTTATTTAAGGCTTAAGGCCTAGTAGTAATGAAAATTTGAAAACTGTTCTCTCTTCTGTTCTGGCTTTTTGGATTTTGTTTTCTTTTGCTCAATTTATTATGTATTTCGATTTTGTTTCGTGGTTGTCATTTTTTGTTTATAATTAATTATCTAGCAACAACAACATGTTTACTTTTGTAAATTGTTCTCTTCTCGTCTTTCTTCTTCATCGTCATTATCATAATTTGTTTATGCTTCTTCTTCTGCTGCTGACCTTCCCATAATTTATGTTTTGAATATTTTTTTTTTGTTTTTTATAATATTATGTAAAGTAGTTAATGTTTTTGCTTGTTTGGAGAAATTGTTACTACGGATTTGTTTTGCTTTTCTTCCTTATTTGTTGATCGTTTTTCTTCTTCTTGTTCTTGTTAATAAATATATGAGATATATAATTATTTTTCTTTGTTATTATTTTTTATATAGGTAGTAGTAGTAAATTTTGTTTTGTTTTTGCTTTGTCAGAGATAAATATTTATAATATGTATGGTAGGAGTAGTAGTAGTAGAAGGGATAAGGTAGGTAGGTTAGGTAAGGTAAGGTAGATATATTAAGAATATTCCTTTCTTGCAATAGATTTTTTGTTTTTCCTCGAAAAAAATTTTTTCTTCCTCTTCTGCTGCTGCTACATTTTTTGGATTGCAAATTTTCATTGATTCTTTTCGCTTTTCTAATTAATTTTGTTTTTGTTTTTAATAATATATTATATATAATTAATAATAATAATAATAAATTTAAAAAATTCAAATTATAATACGCTTTAATTAGAAATATATAGAATTTATATGGCATTTACATGAAATAACTGCTAACATATGCAGCAACTATGATACCCAACACAGTCAAGCAAAGCAGAATCATAATCTTCTTTCGGCGAGCTTTACTTTGGTATTTCAAAGCTTTCTTTGTATCCTGAGTTGCTGTCTGCACGTAGTCCATAGCGTGCTCCACATGGTATTCAATGCGATCAATCATTTCGCCCTGCGACTCCACCAACATAGCCATATCCATAAACATGTCATGCAACTCTTTAATGGATGTCTCCAGTTTCATGATATCGGCGTGACGGGCTTCAATATCGGCCAGTGTCTGTTTGGCCTGTTGCGTTTCCATGATAATGCCCTGTGTAAAGACGGCCGGATTGCCCTGTTCCAACATGTCTTCAAGTTCATCGTTGGTTGTGGCACGGCCAGTAATTTCCAATTGACGCTGTATTCTACCCTTGCAACGTTCACGATAATCGGTCTGTGTGCGATTATATTCGGTCATTACCTCGACGAACTTTCGCGACAATGTCGAATGCTGCGTCTTGCGTATACGCAAATCGGCCGAGGATTTATTCTGTTGTTCTTCCTGTTCGATGTTTTGTTCGATGCCTTTTAGTTTGCCACGCACACGATTGGCATTTTTCTTGATGTCCGCCATTAGATCTTCAAGCTCCTGCTTGGTTTTTTCATCGGACTGGGGCGCCGAGAGGATGGCCGAGTGTTTTTTCTTTACCTCTTCGACGTTTTCTTGGACTTTTTCAATCATATTACGTATCTCCTCGACTTGAGCAAAGAAGTCATCCATATAAGAGTCATGAGTGGCGTCAACATTGACGGCCACCTCCTCGGTTTCCTCATCGTCCGATTGGGCGGCATGTAAAGCGGCTAATCTGTCTTTTGTCATGGTGCTGGCGGCGGTATTAACGTTGGTTAAATTAAACTACTGGTAGTGTTGTTGATGACCGGTTTGGTTTGTTGCTACTTTTTCTTCGTTTGATAGCCTCTCCTCGATGCCTTGAATATGTTTCCAAGGTTTTCTTAACTATTATAATTCTAGGGTGTTTAAATTCCACTGCTTCTAGGTTCAATACTTGTTTTTTTAACTGGCATTTGTTGAATTTTTGTGATATTTTGTTTGTTGTTGTTTATTGATTAATCGATGATCTCTTTGTTAAATATTTTTGTCGTATTATTATTCTTGTTTTTCGTTTTTTGTTTCGTTTCTTTTATATTTTAATTCTCTTTCCAATAAGATTTTTCAATGCCACTCTAACATAAAATCCACTTAATGATTATACACTGGCAATATTTTTTCTGATTGGGATTGGAGAGCATCAAAAGTATGTTGGTCTCCCCTTAGTTGTTGTTGTTGGAGATTTTTGTGGAGTAGCGTGTGCTGCTGATGACTGACATTGGTCGTTGTGGTTGGGATTTGGGGGATGGTAGCCGGGCACAAAACACGTATAGAGAGGGAGAATGTCGTTTTTTGTTTCTTCTTCTTCTTTTTGTTTGATTGCTGCCTCCTATCTCTCGTTGAGTTGATATGGCTCGAAACGTGACTCACTTTTTGGTGAATGAAAATTTGTTACAAAAATATGTTGTTTATTCGTAGTTTTGTTTTTATAAAATTCTACACATTGTTTTATTGTTTGCCTTTTGTTTGTTTTATTTTTATATATGTGTTAAACAATTATTATTTTTTGCAAGTATTTGTTATACCAAGCAATTTCTTTTATCTTATTGAATGACACTTGTGCTCTTTGTATTTGTTTTTTCTTTGTCAAACTCTCACTGTGGGGGGCTTCACTCTCTTGCAATGAGTGATGCTCTTTATTTCACATTAAGGAAAGAGACTGGTTTTGGGGTATTTTTTGTGTGTATTGCTTTTGGGGTTTTTTTAATTATAATTTCCTTTGACGTTCACGCACCAAATATTTGGTTGATAGTTTTATTTTATTTCCTATTTGCAGAAACAATAAACTTTGTATTTTTTCTATTCGATTTATTGTGGAATGTTTGAAATTTTATTCCTTCGTAACCTTGACTAAGATAAAAAACACTCAAGGATGGAAGAACAAGGCGGCAGGCAGAGGGGGCGTTGTAGAAATCCCGTTGTAAATCAATTGTGTTAAGGTTTTTTTTGTTGTATTTTTTGCTTAGTATCGTCGTGATGTTGTTGTTGGTTCTTTGGTATCCACACCACAATGCCACTACTTTTTCTTCTTCTTGCTGTCGTTCGTGTTCAACACTTGATTAGAATTTTCTTTTACTTTTTGTTTAACACTCATACACACTCGGCTTATGGTTATTTCTTTTATTTTTATTGCACAAAACTTATTAATTGCTTTTTTTCGTTGAATAAGGAGGAGGATATTAATTTTCACTTTGGTTCACACGCCTTGATAATGCCTACTGCTGCTGATGCTATTGTTGCTTGCTTGTCGTTTGGTGAGGGATTTTTAATCAATGTAAAAATATCGATTTTTCTGCGCAAAGCCTACCGTAAACGTATTAAAGCAAAAAACTTTTTTTTGTTTCGTCAGGCGGCCGTTATAGAAAGAGACTTTCCGGGTTAAGGCTTTAATAGCACACTTTTTTGCTTATACACGGCGCGTAGGCTATTTGATTTGGTCGGTTGTCTCCAATTCAACAAACGGTGGGTGTATTTTTTCAAAATTTTTCAAAAAATGATCACAAGAATTTCTTTTTTTAATTTGCAATTTGTTGTTGTTGTTAAACTCGTTTTTCTTTTCTTCAAGCAATTCACAGAACTTTCTTTGTATTCTTGTAGCAGTAATGGATTTTTCTTTTTATTCACTTTGAAATTTGGGAATTTTTCACATTGCTACACCCGTTTGCTTGGGGAAAACGTTACGTGGGAAACGTTGCTCTCGTCGCAAAGGTTTACTCTCGACTAAATTGGGGAGCTATGCCAGACGTTCGTACACCAACCAGCCCGTCAAAGAGTGATGGGTCCGCAAAAACAATAATAAAAAAATCCAATATCTTCCGCCAGAGAGGAGTATGCGTTGAAAATACTCTTAAAAAGCGAGGGAGTGTTTGCTTTGTTCTCTTTATTTTCTGTGCAGCAAGCAAGCACCTCTGACACTTTTTTTTTTTTGCAATTTTCTTCTTTAACCTTTTTTGTTTTAACCCCTTTCCACAGAAGAAAAAAGTGGAAAATCTTAAAATCTTCCGGTCAAATTAAACAGTTTCCACGCACAATTGATTATTGCATTTCCTCCTCACATTTCATGTATTGCCCAGGAGATTTTGATTGATTTGTAAACAAAATGGAACACAATTTATTACACGGCAACACGATTTTTTTTTGTTTTCACTACGGATTATTTTATTTGCTTCCAACCATTACGTCAAAAATTTTATGTCACTTTGGTGTTTAAAATCGAAATCGAAAATTTGTTTAATCGGATGTTATCGATAAGTGAAGAATCGTGAGAATTGTCAAAACGAACAGCATTGCCAGTTTAAACAACTATTTGTAGGTTTTAATCGAATACCCATCATAAAAAGAAACCGTTAACTTGAAACTTCGAAAGATAAATTTAGAAATGAGAGATTAAAAATTAAACAACGAAAGACAAATTTCAATGCCATGTTTACATTAGATTTTTGTCGGGTAATAGTACATTTATGGTCTGTTCCAGAACTGCAAGAATCTACTAATTTTGACTAATTTTTTCGATATCATAAAGGAAAATTTGTTATCGTAGTAAAAATTTTTAAATTCTTGCAGATTCTGGAACAGTCGTTTAAATTGTACTGGATTTAGTAATCTCTGTGGGTTTCATATCATCATAAAGAAGGTTAACCCGACAAATAGTTCTACGGTAAACCAGCTATTAACTTCTTTTGTAAGGATTTGTTTGACGTTTAACAATGGATCTGGCTATTAAAACCCATTGGATTACCAATATCCAGTTATATGTGAACGCACTGTAATAGTACGTTTAGACTATGCTGGATTTGTTAACCAGTGGATTCAAGTTGTCATTTTCATACAATATATGTAAAAAAATCGAGATAATTTTCTTAATCATGGTATGTATAAGCATAAAAGACGTAAGAGTGATACCTTATTTGTAATAATAATCTATAGTTTTGTGTTCAGGAACACAAAAAATTCGGTCAGATTTCAACAACGACCAATATTTCCATTCTTAGTATTTATAAACCAATATATATAGAGCTTTCTTTGTCCCGTTCCACACTTGAGTAGTTTCAATGAAATAATTTCATGAAATTAGGCGTACTTAGATCGAGTTTCCCTACTACAGCAATTTCGTAAAATTACTTTAGTATGGAATTCGATCTAAGAGCGACTAATTTATTGAAATCTTTTAATAAAATCACACTATTGCGGACCGGGACTTTAGATTTGCTAGCCATAATATGTATATAGGAATGTTAATATATGATTTAACAACACAGTGGTTGGTTTTCCTATAAAAAGATTCAGTTTAAATAAAATCCATTTATGAACCCAAAAAAGTAAAAATTAGCGTTCATTAGCATGCCAGACGTATAATTGATGTATTTTTCATCATGAAATAAAGACGCAAGTATAAATTTGCTTGAAAATTGTAATAGAAAATAAATATGTATAAAAAATATATTTAAATCTACGTTTATACTGGCGCTCATTATTACGATAATCACTTTATCATTTGCCATTTAACATTTGTATTTAGAAATTTGAAATTCTTCACATTTCAGATATATCACCACAGAAATAATGGACATATCGTCCATTTTTTTCGAAAACATTTACCACAATGATCCAACTTTCCTTTTCATATATGGTTCTTGTTGATTGACATCATCATCATCATCGATTAATAATCGTCTCGTCGGGAATATAAAAATTAGCAAACATTTGGACTTACCGGAATCTTTGTAGTCAATACTACACCGCAAATCTCATCGTCAACCATAAACTGCTCACCCAACATGGCCATACAAATATCCTCCCACGCTCTATCAATTTGGTTTTTACGTAAACGTATTAACCACTGACCACCCTTGGAATTGGCTGGATCCTCCCACATGGGACGTATACCCTTTTTGAAGAGACTCAACTCACGGAAGGGATTTAAGGCTGTGGGACGTCTCAATTTACAATAGAGTGACAGCCAATGTTCAATGGTGGCACAACGTCCAACCATGCGCAACGATTTACTATAATCGGTGGCACGGTGTGCACCTTTACGTGAATACCACAACCAGTATTCATGTTGCAAGGGATGATCATCGGGATCCATCTCCATGGGTGGCATTTTGTCGGCATCATAATCATCCATATCATCTTCATCACTTTCGAAAATCTCCGAGCTGTGTCGGTAATTACTGAAATTGTGACTGTAATAAAACAAAGAAAGTGAAACGTTTTTACATAAGTAAAAAGTAGGTATAAAATTAATATCGTAAACATGTAGGAAAAAGGAAATCAACATTCCCCACAAAGGTTAACAAAACATTGGCGCATTCAAACACCCAGGAATTGTTCCCCATAACGTTTTATAAGACAATTGCAATATTGCAAAATTTTGTCATTAAAAAGTTCACAATTGTCTTTTTGTCTTTATGCGATTTGCATTAAAAATGTACGAAGTTTGTAAAATTGGATTTCTAAGTTTCTTTGGAGATTTAAAAACCGATTCCCGCCTTTATAAGCACATAGTCTGTAAAGAGGTTATTTCTCTCTTGATAAACAAAAAATTGGATGCAGTCATTTGCAGTGTTCGTGTATATTGAACTTTTTTTCAAATTGACATTGAAAATTTTATATAATGATGATTTCTGTGATTTAAAGAATCCCCTCGCAATTTTTCGTTGTTTGGACCTAAAAATTTTGGCCGTTTATATATTGTGCAGCATTTAAATGCTGTGGAGCAAATAATAATATACGGTAAAAATTGTAATGCCAATGTTAACTTTATCTGAGACATTATAAATAAAATGGATGGTATAAGCCTACTTTTGGGCTATACGAAAAAATTAGATTCACGTTTGTGTCACGTTGGTAAAACTTCGTTCAAAGGTTTTCTATTTACGAAGAATATAAAATGCCAAAATACAACCAAATAGGTTGGAAAATGTGCATGGAACCTTTAAAATATTGCATATTGACGGTACCGCTCGTTGTGGGCAATACCGAAACCTGAACCTATATTGAAAATATTTTGTGCCACTGAAACCTCAATATACCAATTTGATGCAAAATCGATTGAAAAATTAATCTAAAACGCCAGCGTTACTTGAGCACTACAGGAAACCGCGGGTATATGTGGCCCATATTGAGCCCCACACTACCCACAATTATGAGAATCATTTTTGCAAAATTTTAGTAGCCCATTGCATTAAACGGTGTTGGTAAAGTTCCGCTAAGGTGCTCATATTTCGCACTGTATGGCGGCGTATAGCTTCCACAGACATACGTATCGTGTTTTACGTTAGGTTAGGTTTTGGGATGTGCAGCCACTAAGTGTGACTGCGTCACTCGGAGACTTTCCGGTCCATAGTGATTATCCAAAGAAGATATAGGATCGTGTTGTAAAGGATCTACAAAGTTTCTTTATTTATTCCTCAAGTGCTGCCGACTAGGGTCTTGATGACTTAGAACTTTATTAAGTGGTCTCCGCAGTCCACGTGGTTTCATATATTTTTCGTGTGGAAGGAAGCTACGCGAACAATGAGATATGCATTCAGCCGAGCAAAAATGTTATCAACGTCAGTACCCATAGAGCGTACAATCATCATCCTACACATAGTGTTGCCTCTGTTTGGAGGATAGTTATTTTGATATCCACGAATAGTGTTTCCAGAATCTGTGTTGATGATGGCCGGACGAGTTCGCAAGACGTAATAATATTCTCTTCGTCCGGTCGCTTTAGGGGTGCTCAATAGACTGACCTTTTAAAAATCAGTGCATTTCTTCTCTTAAACCAGAAGTCCAATCAACCTTTTATCTAGAGTTCGATGGCTCCTTAGCAGTTTTCCCCAAGTTATTACTACCAGTTTCAATGTAGCAGCACGCACTTCAGATGCCCTAGCCACCAGTGTCAGTTCTCTGACTCTGGTGCGTAACTTATCACCCTCCTTTGCAAATTCCATCGCCTCTGCTGGAAAGTTAGGTTCTATTTCAGGCTGGAATATGGCGAGCGACTACAGCAGTGATGATGTCACGGAAAATTATCTCTGCTAGCCGAACATCAGAGGGATTGAGTAGTTCTTAGCCAATTGACTTTCCTTAACCATCGAAAGTACGACGTTTAGAGAGTATGAAGTCGGGTGGTCCGATGATGGAGAGGAGAATTTAATTGCTCAGCCAGCGCTATGTCTGCCTTGTATAGTTCAGCTTCGTTTCCAAGATCGCCGCAACCACAATTCATCTTCGACTCCTCAAATTGACTGTATCATTGATATTTTCAAGAAGGTCATCGCAGTTAAGCTGCAGGAATGTTGTTACAATTCCAGACAAAGAATTGTAACGACTGCGATTGCTACTGCTGTTGGGGAGATTGTGGAAGAAATTAATATTCAGATGATGTTAATGTGGACTTGATGGGGATCACATTTAGGCAGCGCGCTGAACTCCCTGAGAAGATTTGTGTTTGAACAATTTCTAAGATCTTGGCACCCGGCACTGAACTATGGTGGATGAGATGGGTCGGGAATTACTCTCAATTTCGGAACTTACCAGATAATTCCAGAGCAAGGAGTCCGGGACATACCGCTCCCAATGTAGAAATATATAGAGGAATAGGGATATGAAGTGCTTGACACAGGATTTCGGGCGCAATATGATTCACCATCCTGAAATTAACTTGACCAAACCCCTTACACGGTGCTCTTAAAACAATTTTAAATGGAAGGTGCTTACACCTTGGAAGTTTTTGCGGATTCTGAAACTACAATGTTCGTAGATAAGAAAAATCAAAAAACAAAAAAATCGTCGAAGCGCTTTTTAAATAAATTTAAGTTGACATTTTTAGGGGTTGTTTAGATTTTCACGATTTTGCTTAGAAACCGCAAGTCCTATCAAAATGAGACTAAAGAAAATGTTGTAGCTATGAAAATACTCTACAAGATCGACATTTATGGTATTTTCGTAGTTTTTACCATTTTTGAGATATAGAAGTTCAAATTGGGACAATGCACTGACTGTATCGCCCCTTATAAAACAATGTCATGAAGGGTGCGCCTTAACTAACTTTTGATGAAAACCGCTTACACAGGGAAAGTTTTTGTGAATTCTGATACAGCAGTGTTCATAGATAAGAAAAATCCAAAAACAAGAAAAAATCGCTGTAGGAATTTTTAAATAAATCGCGGTCAAAATTCACATTTTTAGGTGTTTTTTAGGTTTTCACGATTTTACTTGGAAACCGCAAGTCCAATCGAAATGGAGCTAAAGAAAATGTTGTAGCTGTAAAAATTCTCTAGACGATTGACGTTTATCATTTGTTCCCAGCCTGTACCATTTTTGAGATAAAGAAGCTCAGTTTACATTTTTAGGTTTTTTTGTTAGGGTTTCGCGATTTTGCTTGAATACGGTAAGTCTTATCGATATGGGACCTGAGAAAATCTTAAAGCTGTGAAAATTCTCTACAAGACTGACTTAAGTAACTTATCCTAAGTTGTAACATTTTTTTAGATATATATGTTTAAGTTGGGAATTTGCCGTCATGACATTGTTTTATAAGGGTGCTATACAGAATTGAATTGAATTTGAATTGTCCCAATTTGAACTTCTATATCTCAAAAACGGTAAAACCGATGAGAATACCATAAAGGTCAATCTTGTAGAAAATGTTCATAGCTACATCATTTGTTTTAGTCCCATTTTGATAGGACTTGCGGTTTCTACGCAAAATCGCTTAAACCTAAACAACCTCTAAAAATTTCAACATAAATCGCGATTTATTTAAAAAGCGCTCCGGCGATTTTTTTTTGTTTTTTGATTTTTCTCATCTATAAACATTGTAGTTTCAGAATCCGCAAAAACTTACGAGGTGTAAGCACCTTCCATTTAAAATTGTTTCAAGAGCACCGTGCTTATCGTTTGCCCTTGCAGCTGATGTATGCTTTTCAATCTTGCCTCAAGTTTGGTATACAAATGTTAGCGCTGCCCTATCGCGGGCCCGAACGCCTCACTGAAGACTGTAACATGATCATTGAGATCAATGAGCACAACGATCATGTTACACTCTTCAGTGAGGCGTTCGTGCCCGCGTTAGGGCAGAGCTAACATTTGTATACCAAACTTTCACCGATTAGGGGCCTTTATTAGAGGTTATCAAAGTTTCAAGACAAACTTGATGGTAAATTGAGGCAACTGTGCATCTACATTTTATTATCATGCTGCTGATCGGATCATAACGAGATGGCGGTCCGAGTGGGAAAGAAGCTCATTTTGGGAAATTGGCAATTATTGTTTAGAGAATATATTCGCTTCAAATATTGGAGGTGGTGTAGGTGGTCAGAGTTGGCACATATTGAAAACGGCGGTAATCGATCTGAAATTCCACCTTACATAATTATACGTTACAAGTTCTAATCCTAGAGCGATAGCCAAAGATGGCCATCACAACCTGGAATTTTCATTGATTTTAAACTGCTTTTTGATCAGTGGAAAATTTCTGTCTATGTTCTCGGACCTAATGCAAGGTACATTAGTAAAACTCTCTCGCTGGTCCAATACTAGATGGTGTGCAATTGAACACTCTATATCTATACTAATATGTAATACACTGCTTGAATAGGAGCGTCACTGCTTGCATAGGTCGGTCCCAACTTAACTTATGGATGTCTAGTTTGGTGGTAATGAGCAATAAAACCACCCTATTATATAATGCTAGAGATAACAGCGTTTTTCACACAAACGTGTCAAAACCTTTAAACTTGTTAGTGGGAATGACGAAATTGTATATAGATAGCCAGGCTACCTAAAAAGGCGCAAGAGTGTTTTGGCATAAAGACTCAATCTTAGATCTTTCTAAAAAACCAGGGTAGTAAGCCGTTAAATTAAGGGAAATCAGAATGTAAGTCAACCACAAGGCGGGGTTATCAATCTTCCGACCTACTAGTGGAGGGCTGACTGTGTCAAACCACTGTTTTGCTTCTTCCTCGAAAAATTCAACAACTTCCAATGCAATATCGGTATCGGATCGAGATCAATCTGGCCGGTAATATCAGGACGTAGAGCAGCGTTCTTACTCTCAGTCAGAGATCAGAATTGCCTTAAAGGGTCATCTGGTCTTGACAGTTCAGATCTACGAGCAACAAGTGGGAGGACAATGATGCAAGGTACCGAGATCTTGACAGTACAGATCTATGAGCAACAAGTGGAAGGACAACGATATTGAGTGCTACAGTCTCTGTGAAGATCTCCTCTGTCACTACCCATGAGATAGAATCTCTTTCTTATTTCTCTTTATAGAACCTGTGGCCTTGTTAAAATACTGCCTAAAATTGGTGTGGGGCTGGGGTCAGTTTAGAAAATTTCATTTCCCTTAGTATTGAGGATGATACTGGTTTCCAAGCCAGTCCTGTAAAACCCTATGACACTAATAAACCCAATAGGCATCTGTTTCCTTCACTTTAACATTTTAAGTTCTTGAAAACTTTCAGCGTCAGTAAAGATGGGAAAACTACAGAATTTGGTTTGGTGTGCAGCCACTTATTCCCTTTTTGAACGACTTATTTTTATACCCTAATACGTAAGATTGTCATTCCGTTCGTAACACATCGAAATATTCGTCGGAGACCATATAATGTACATATATTCTTGATCAGTATCATTCACGCCGTTCGGACTCGACGATAAACAGTAGGTGCCATATCATTGACCTAATATGAGTCGAGGTACACTCATTGATATTAGAGAAGTCTCCCTTGTCCCATCTGAGATGTTTGTGGAACAATTATTATTATTCTTGATTCAGCACACAATTCTAAGTCGATATAAATATCTCCGCCTGTCCCTCTGTCTGTTGAAATCAAGCCATATTTAAGAGAGAGCTCTATAATTTGATACATAAGTTTATATTACTCCTAGGATGTTTGATATTTAAAATGGGCTACATCGGTTATGATATAGCCCCTCATAGAGCTGCCCGATTTTCGGAATTTTTAAATTTTAGCCTCATTAACACGCCGAATTAGTTAAAATTCGGTGTGTAGTCTACGTTAGGAGCATTAATCTTTCTCCCAGATATTTTTTGTTATAGGTCCACATTTTGGTATTTATATCTCTATGAACCTAAAAGGTCTGTTATCCTAAGTTGCCTTAACTTTAACATATCTAAAATAGTAGATGCATTTTTGTGTATTTCGGATTTGTGATAGGAAGTACGTCCACTGAGCTAAAATGAAAATAGGTCGTCACTTTGGGATGTTTTTGGAAATTTGTGGGCAGCATTCTTATAACGTACAAGAAATGTATTGTAAAATTTCCCAGAAAAGTAGTCTAACATTTTGTCGAATTCTAATCATATGAGTTCCAACACTTCCTAAATTTGACCGCTCGAAAGTCTTATCCGACCGACATTTATTTAAAAACATTTTAACATAAAATAAAAAAAAAAAAAACAATTTTGAAACATATATCACTAACAAAGTATAGCAAAGCAAAACTTACCTGGCTTTAATATTCGGTTTAATGCCATCCGAAATCGATGTATCCAATGAAGTATTATTCTTATTAGTCGACAATCCACCAGTCTCCGTCAAAGAACTATCCTTTTTGGCAATATACGAACGATACGTATTCAATTGTCTTGTATGATAGTCAAATGGCCGCTCAGATTTCTCCAGCTTACTACCACTGCCATCAGCAGCACCTGCAGCTGTACCAGAAGTATTTCTTTCCCATCTTTCGCTGCGATCGAAACGATCACTGCGATCAAAACGATCACTTCTATCAAAGCGATCACTTCTATCAAGTTTATCACCTCCACGGTCAAATCTTTCATCACGGATACCACCGAATCTTTCACTTCTATCGAATCGGCTGTCGCTTCTTTCGAATCGCTCGGTTTTATCATATCTACTGTCACTCCTGAGGAAACTATCACCACGCTCCCATTTATCGGTTCTATCGAAGAAACGATCGCTTTTGTCAAATCTCTCACTTCTTTCCCATCTGTCGTTTCTATCAAAGAAACGATCGCTCTTGTCAAAGCTGCGATCACCACGTTCCCAACGTTCGTGCTTCTCATTGAGACTGTCCGACTTTACATGATTTTCGCGTTTCTCAGAAATATCATGTTTCTCGGCACTCTTTGGTCCCTTGGGCAGTTCGTAGAGAAGACGTGAAGGACCCTTTGGTAGTTCATAGAGCAAACGAGATGTTGACTTTTGCAACTCAAATTGTGAAGGTGAAGTTGATTTTGTCATTTCGTTTTGCGACGTTTGCGATGGTGTCTTGGGTGTCTCGTCATCTTGATTTGTAGACGAATCAGATTTAGTTGTCTGCTCGTTTTGCTGAGGTTGTTGGGATTGTTGTGATGAATCCGGCATATCGTATTGCGAGTTGGGCGATGGTTTGGATTGGTCAAACTGCGAGGGCGATGATGTCTCCTTGGGTGCCTCAAATGATGACGACTTTGAAATGTCGTATTGTGGAGGAGTTGAGGATTTTGGCATATCGAATTGTGTCAAAGATGGTGTCTTGGATAAATCGAATTGGGGTGGCGATGTTGATTTGGGAATATCAAATTGCGAAAGAGAAGGCGATTTTTGCAGCTGCTGATATTGTGCCTGTGATTGTTGATGGTTGTCGTTCAAATCAAAGGGTACGAGGGATGGAACGCCCTTTTGAGACTGTTGCTGTTGTTGCTGCTGCTGCTGTTGCTGTTGTTGTTGCTGTTGTTGGTCATACAAAGATCTTGCATTCTGCGTGGAAAAATGAGATGCCATCTGTTGAGCCTGGGACAGTTGTTGGATTTGTTGTGCCATTTGTTGAGCCTGTGACAGTTGTTGGGCCTGCGACAGCTGCTGGGCTTGTGCTTGCGCCTGCGCCTGTGCCGCTGCCAACTGCTGAGCCTGTGTCATCTCACTGTACTGCGTTAATAGTAAGGCCCTCTGAAGTTCATAGATTGTTTGTGGGGGTAACTTTTGCAAATCCTGTGGTGACAACGTCGACGCTTCTCGCAGCAATAACTGAGCCTGCAGCGTGGCCTTAGCCAACTCATACTGCGCCCGTGATGGCGATTGCGGTAGTTCATATGGCGATTGTGGCGTTGAATCGGCCATCTCATAGAGTGAGCGTGGCGGCACCTTAGGCAGATCCGTTGGCATTTGTGTAGGTGGCATCTTCGATATGTCGTTATGCGATAACGCAGCAGTCTTTTGCATTTCGTATCTATACATCAGTGAAGCATTGGCCATGTCATATAGTGATCGCGAAGGAATCTTGGGTAGATCATATTGCGACTGAGGCGAGGGATCTTGTAGATCGAATTGCGGAGGCTGATATTGCGACAGCGAAGGGGACTCAGGCATATCGTACAAAGAGCGTGATGGTGCTTTGGGTAATTCATATTGCCACAAAGATTGTGGTGGTCGTGGTGGAATCTGCTCAAATGGTGACATAGATGTTCGTTTGGGCAATGGGAAATGGGACGGCATTGGGCCATCGGGCTGTTCATATTGCCAAACCGATTGAGTTAGCGGCATATCGAACGGTTGCATTGGCATAGGCCGGGGAACATCGTACATTGACTGTGCCTGTGAATGTTGCTGCTGCTGTTGTTGTTGTTGCAATTTCGCTTGTTCGAATTGTAAATCGAACATTTGCTGTGGTGATGGTTGCATTGGTAAACCATATGATGGCATTTGAGAGGCAATTTGGGGAATATCGTTTGGTGATTGTGGTGGATGATGTTCTTGCTGTTGTTGCATTTGCTGTTGATGATGTTGTTGCTGCTGCTGTTGATGCTGGAGAGCCATTTCGCCCTGTGTTGCCGCCATATCTACGTGAGGCATTTCATTTTGCTGTTGAACAGATGCCTCCAATGAATTTGGCAATTGATTTTCCACTGGTGAATTCGAAACGGACTTTTCCAATTCATTTTGTGAAGATGACTCGGACAGTTCACCAGTTGTGGTTTGCGAATTGGTGGCATTTTGGTTTTGTTGTTGCATTTGTGAATCCAAACGATGTTCAACATCATCTTTATTGTCATGTTGCTCCATTTGCTGTTGTTGTTGATTTGTTTTGTTTTGTTGGGTTTCTTTTTGCTGTTGTTGTTCAGGCTTCTGTTGAGTTTTTTGTTGCTGCTTTTGTTGTTTTTTACTTTGTTTGGTAGTTTTAGCCTGTTGCTGCTGCTGTTGTTGTTGAGGCTGTGGCTGATCTTTCGACTTGGCCGCGGCTTGTTGCTGTTCTTTTTGTTTTTCTTGTTTATTGTTTTGTTCTTGCTGTTGTTGCTGCTCTTTGGCTTTTGCCTGTTGTTGTTGATGATGCTGTTGCAGTTTGTGGGCAGACAATACCGCCTTTGCATACTCAATATGAGGCAAAGGCAGATTCCTTGTTGGTATCTCATTTTGCACATTATGTGGCAAGATACTTGGAAACTCTTCTTGAGTTGGTGGAGGCGGAGTAGGCTTTGGATGCTCATGTTGCTGAGCAATGGGCAAACCATACTGCCAAACCGATGGCACCTTGGGTGCAGCGTGATGCGATTGCGATGAAGATGTTGGTAGCTCGGGAAAAGCTACAGACGGCTCCAAAGGCAATTCATACTGCTGAGGCTGGGATGGTGGCTTTGTCGAAGGCTGAGTTTGAGTTGTAAGAGATTCGGTTCGTTTATATTGCCAAAACGATTGTTCTCTAGGCAACTCGTATTCCCAAAACGATGGTGCTTTGGTGGACATTGTTTCCGGGAGCTCATATTGAGACAGGGGTGGCAAACCCTGCAACTCGTATAGAGAATGCGACGATTGATTGTTCCCATAGGCTTCGATCCCATCGTCATTTTGCGACGATGAATCGCCACCAAAATCATTTTGCGATGGCGAATTCGAGAGTTGATTTTGAGAATCCAACTCGGACAACTCACCGTCATCATTCTGGCCATTTTGATCAAGCTGTAGCAGCTTCTGCTGTTTCTTTTGTTGCTTCTTGCTTTGTTTTTGAGCCGACTGTTGTTGCTCTTTTTGTTTTTGTTGATCTTTCGCTTTAGCTTGCTGTTGTTGTTGCTGCTGTTGCGGCTGCTGCTTATCTTTCTCCTTTTGTTTTTGTTGCTGCTTTTGCTGCTGAGGATTTGGTTTGGGTTGTGGTTGTTGCTGCTGTTTTTGCTTTTGTTGTTGCTGCTGCTGAAGCTCCTTCTGCTGTTGTAATTTTTGCTCCTGCTTGTTTTGTTTCTGCTGCTGCTTTTTTGTCTTAGCAGCTGTGGTAGATGATAATTTTGAACTGAAAATAAACAAAATTGAAAATTAATTCATTGTCTTCTTTTGTTGTTTTCAAATATAAACAAAAACAACAACGTATTTTTTTGTCCATAAGCAATTCAAAACAAGATCATGCACACACTAAACACACGGAAACATGTTTTCTAATAACTTGTGCTAAACAAGTTGCGGTTATTTGACTGTTAATAATCTTCTTATTGGTTTCCTATTCAGCGGCCAGGCGAGTTCTTATGGGATAGATGGATGGCTGGCATGTCAGCAACACACAAAATTAACTGCCCTATCCTAACTAGAATCTGTATACGCTAGTGCGTATGTGTGTGCGTAATGTTTCCTTCAACGCATCATCTCATCATCACCCTCTAATATTCGGTGGGGTAGAACATTATTCAACAGGTTTTTCGTTTTGTCAAACAGGCTTTTTGACAGAACTTTCCTTCGATACCAATCCATATAGCGGGATCATTCACTTTATCAATAGATCCATCACAATTTTGACTTAGAAGTCTGCATTATCGCTTCTATAGCCATAAACGTAGACCCAAATTTTATATCAAAACACTGACACACGCACACACTCTTTCATACACTTGCACTCACTTCACACAGAGTAACATAACCTAACATACTGGGCAGCAAAAGAACATAGAAGAGATGACAAAACTACGATCATTAACCAGACAGGGGCAGGGGTTTAGTAATAAAGTTGGCGTTTTGCCACAATAGATCGTCCGGACACTGGTCCGTTTGTCTGCCACACTGTGCGCCTGCTGCCACCGGTGGTCAGCCTTTGAGCAAGCACAGACATCAGCTGCTCCACTTACTTTTCATTTTGTTTTGCTGACACTTTTTCCATTATCGTGAGTAGACGTTGGTTGATTGGTGTGTTGTTTGTTGTGGGGGCTTCTACTTAGAGTTCTTCCGCCAAAGCACTGATTAGATCTTATCCCTTGGATAAAAATGTGTGTTGAACACTTGTGGATTTATTGGTTGATAGCTCCTTTGGAACGCTGGTTTGATTAATACACCGTCACTTGCTCGACGGCACGATGTGCTTCTAAATGTGTTGCTGGTTGGTTGGTAGATTGATGTTGTTCGTCGTCCACCGCTTAAAATGACTGTTGTGGTTGTGGGTGTTTGGTGTTTCACAGGCACGAGTTTATCCGACACTAGGAATCTTATTCAAAGATTCACTAATTGTTAATCTTAGTGACGACTCTTAGTAATTCAAAGAGTTTAAGTAAAAAATTTAAGTAAATTCCAATAGTTAACGACAATAAAGATTCGCTGAGGTCTCTTGTGTTCAGTATGCTCTCCTTATAGCTTTTCAAATAACATTCTTATTGAATGTCGCAATTTGACGTTTCTTTTATCATTAGGGATCCACAAATCGACAATCGATAAAGCGATTATTCAACTTTTGTGCATGTGGGAAAGTAGAGGACAAAAACGACAAGAAGCTAGATCTGGCAAACCATCGATATTCCCAACATTAGATATTTTCGATATAAGCTTCGTTCCCGTACTTTTTAATGGTAAAACTCGTAAAAGAGAGAACTGCAAACAAATTGTTCTCACACACAAGTTTTTTAAAATAGTTCGGGAACGGAAAAATGGGAAATACGTCAAAAAAAAAAAACTGGAACAAATGTCAAAGTCGGCGTATCACCCAATCAGACGCCGGCAACCATGTTAATATTTTTTTACTCGCCCAAATTTGTCGTGTAAAAAGTTTTTAAAGAGAGCGTCATTCAGCGCCATTTTTGTTTAAAGAGAAGTGAACATTTTACAACTTTTTTGTGTACGGGAACGCTTTCTCGAGTAAAATGTGTAAAAGTCGTAAAAATTGTAAAAACTTTTTAGTTCTGGAACACAGCTATAATGTTTTAAAATATCGATCCAAGTTGTCATCGCCATTAATTTGGAGATGAAAATGGCGGAAATGTCAATGATTTTCTTGAAATTATGCAAAAGTAGTTCACAGATGCTCTGTTCCAGAACCTGCAAGAAGCTACTATATTTTACTACGATAACAATTTTTCCTTTATGTTATCGAAAAAATTTGTAAAAGTTAGTAGATTCTTGCAGTACTGGAACAGACCAAGAAATGTAAAGGAGAATAAACAACTGCTTTTATTTTATAAAAAATTAAAAAAAAAATAAATTTTATTTAACCGAAAAATGTGTACGTGTGACTACAGACTTACTTTCTTACACACACATAAAGTGCAGTACACATTGTCAGTTTTGAATGCCGATTTTTCGCGATTATCGATAACAGTCCAACCGTCCAGCAACCTCAAAATATTTTGTGGTTGCATGATGAATGACAAAAATAAACGGCCACACTAGCAAGCACCCGCAAAGCTGTCATTCAAAACTGACAATGTGTACCCAGCTTAACCGAAAAGCAGCGAAATTTCTGTTTATTGCAATGGATTTCTTGTTTGGGGTTTTTTATTCCGATATCTATCTATCGATATTGAGTTTCTAAATAATAATCGATATTATCGATAGTGCCATAGATTTTTTGATAGCTTAATGATTAAACTAGAGCTGGCAAACCGTCGATATTCCCAATATTATAGGCCATTTAGATATGACATCATTAGCCGGATTTAGCGCATTATCAGGTTTTATTTGCTAAATCCGGCAAAAATCTACCAGATTTCCCATACAAAAATAAATCGTCGTATTGAGTGGATTTGTTTTAAATCCGGCGTAAATCCTCGTATACAACTCTGTTTTTTGCAACATGTTGCTAGAAAATACAAAAATTGCAAGCTGGCACATGAAACAAGGTAGATGCATCGGTGAATTGCTGCAATAAAAATAATTTAAAATGTCAGAATTTTTAAACAAGGCGAAAAAATTAAATTTGCTTTGATATACAAAGTTGATTTTTATCAACCAAGACTAATATTTACGATGCCTAAACGATAAAATGATTCTTTATTTGCTTATTAGTTAGCATTAGTAACATAATGCGCTAACATTTTCAATATTAAACAATTAATATGTAATGTTTTTCGAGACGAAATCAATTTACAAAAATTTCTTTTGGCGTTTCAAATTCTATAAGATGTGCTGATGCATCTACCTTGGTAATTGTGCTATGAACAAAAATCAGCTGACTGCCATTTAAATCCTCCAAAGGTATATCTAAATGCAATGAGATTTGTACTGGATTTATTAAATACAGTTGATGATTTACGGCTAGTCTAAAGTATAGTACACACTGACAAGCAAAACTGACAGTCATCGAGGTCTATTTCGTGAATATCAAAGACTAACTGACAAATTTATTTTGTAATCTCTAAATTCTACCGTATATACTGTATTTCAAACGTTTTTAGCAAAATAAAAGTTGTTACTTGCAGGAAAATTGTCCTAAAAGTACGTTGACTGTCAGTTTTGAATGATAGTGTGTACTCCCCTTAAATGCTAGAGCTGGCAAAAAATCGATAGCACTATCGATAATATCGATTATTATTTAAAAATTCAATATCGATAGATAGTTTTGCCAAGAAAATCATTGACATTTCCACCATTTTCAGCTCTGTTCCTTTACGTGCAAGAATCTTCAAGTTTTACCACTTTTTACTCGAAAAGCGTTCCTTTACTTCTGAGACCATACAATTCATATGGGAACAGTTTACAACTTTTGCCGGTTTTACCATTTTCAAAAGTAAAGGAACAGACCATTCATCTCCAAATTAATGGCGATGACAACTTAACGATAATATCGATAGCAATCGATATTTTAAAACATTATATCGAAAATATCTAATGTTGACAATATCGATGATTTGCCAGCTCTACTAAATGCACTATTATAGCCCATTTAGATATGACTTCATTAGCCGGATTCAGCACATTATCAGGTTTTATTTGCTAAATCCAGCCAAAATCTACCAGATTTCCCATACAAAAATAAATTCTTCTATTGAGTGGATTTGTTTTAAATCTGGCATAAATCCTCGAATACAACTCTGTTTTTTGCAACATGTTGCTAGAAGCTTTGTTCCTTTACGTGCAAGAATCTTCAAGTTTGCCACTTTTTACTCGAAAAGCGTTCCTTTACTTTTGACACCATGCAATTCATATGGGGGCAGTTTACAACTTTTACTACTTTTGCCGGTTTTACCATTTTCAAAAGTAAAGGAACAGACCACGAAAATACAAAAAGTTCCAAGCTGGTACAATAAACAAGGTAGATGCATCGGTGAATTGCTACACTAAAAATAATTTAAAATGTAAACATTTGGAAATAAGGCGGAAAAATTAAATTTATTTTGATGTACAAAGTTGATTTTAATCAACCAAGACTAACCGCCTGTTCATGTATGTCGCACGGAAACCTGTACGAAAGGAAAGCAGTCACTCGCTTCCGTCTAAAAATGCGTTCATGTATTTCGCAAACTATCGTGCGACTGCCGTTACGTATCCTATGCGAAATACTACTAATTTGAATGTACATTTGTACAACTATGTTCCATAAATGAGAGCCAAATGAGAAATGAAAACAAAATCCACATATACATACAAATGTTGGAATATGTGTGATTTGTTTTGTTCGAAAAATAAAATGTGTCGGTATTTTGAATTATTTTATTTAATTGATTTCTTCACAATAATGAATGAAAGCGCCATTGAAACGTATCTGTAAAATTTTTATTTTGTTTCAAGAATGTGTTGCATAAATTTGTTTTAAGATTTTCGGTGTTATTCGCGAGTTTACGTTCTACTCGGCAGCTACAAAGCAAGTGAGTGATTTTGACATTCTCTTTCTATAAGAGACAGTCCTTTCGAAATACATAAACCCAAATTTAATAGAAAAGTGTACGTTTACGTGTTATTTCGTAGGGCTTGTCGGTCGCATAGATTTTCGTTTCGAAGGTGTTTACATGAACAGAAAATGATTTTTTTCCACTTCCGAAGCGCAAGAAACCTTTCGGTCGACATACATGAACAGGCTGTCATATTTACGATGTCTAAACGATAAAAATAATTCGTTTATTTATTTTAGATGCGCAAACTAGGATAAAATAATTCTTTATTTGCTCTTTAGTTAGCATTAGTAGCATAATGTGCTAACATTTTCAGTATTAAACAATAAATTTGCAATTTGACGTATGTTTTTTGTAACGAATTCAGTTTGCAAAGCATTCTTTTGACTTTTCAAATTCGATCAGTTAGGCTGATGCATCTACCTTGGTAACTGTGCTATGAACAAAAATCAACTGACTGCCATTTAAATCCTCCAAAATGTACATCTAAATGCAATGAGATTTGTACTGGATTTTTTAAATCCAGTCGAGGATTTATGGCTAGTCTAATACGGCGTTTAGATTATAGTTTTTTTGCAGGGTTAACCTTCTTTATGAGGATTTATTTGAAGTATACACAATGGAAATGACATTTGAAACCCAGACCCACTTGGTTAACCCGGTTATATGTAAACGGCCTATAACAGCGTGTTTTTGTAAAAATGCTTGCCGTTCGTATTAAAACGAATACGTTCAAAATTTGGTTCTTGTAAAATTTTACGAACCATTCGTTTTTATCTAAAAGCTTTCGTCTATTTCGGAAAAGCTTTTATATTTCAGGGTTTCCATAATGCTTATTTTGTGAATTTTGCATCTGCATCAGTGCGTAATATGTGTTGCTTGATGGCGATAAACAGATGACAAACAAAAAGGCAGACAAAAATGTAAACAAATTTGCCAAAAAATAATTCACATAATATGAAGAATCGGCGATACTTCTTCTTTTGTTCTTCTGTGAAATTAAATAAAATGAGATTTCCCTCCAGTTTTCATGTGTTTTGTGTCATTTATTACTCAAATAATTCAGTTTTCATTCATAACGATGGGTCTTTTCCATTCGTTTATTTCTGACGTATTCTTTCGTCTGATTTTGTTAGGAAGCCCAAAAAAATTATGAAAATGAAAAGCTTTCATTTGTTTGTCACACGAATACAAACGTCATTCGCTATGAAAACCAAATTGTGTCTTCGTTCATGAAATCGACGAACGAATGGGCAAAAACTTTTTACAAAAACACGCTGTTAAACGCAATTTACACTTGCACTGATTTATAAAACATGCGTAATTTAAGTTGTCATTTCCATAGATTATCTGTCAAATAAATGACGTAAATTCCCAAAACACCTGTTTTAAATGCAAGTGTAAAATGCCTCTAAATGAACTATTAAGCTGGGTACACATTGTCAGTTTTGAATGACGATTTTTTGCAATTATCGATAACTGTCCAGTCAAAACTGATCGTGTGTACCCCACTTAAAGGAGAATATACAACTGCTTTTATTTTATAAAAAATGTAAAAACTACATTTTATATTACCGAAAAATGTTTTCATGTGACTACGGACTTATTTTTTACACACACATAACCAAAAAGTAGCGAAATTTCTATTTATTTCAATGGATTTCAGGTTAGTCCCAATTTACATTAGGCGAGTTTACTTGCGGCAATTGTCAGTTTGATGGAGAGAGAGGTGAGGTATATGGTAACCCTTTGCCTCTTAACACCCTCTCTCACCCACAAACTGACAATTGCCGCAAGTAAACTCGCCTAATGTAAATTGGGACTTAGGGGGTTTTATTCCGATAGGCAAAACTATCTGGCGATATTGAATTTTTAAATAGTAATCGATATTGTCGGTAGTAGAGTTGGGCAATATAGTTCCTGGAGCGGATCGATCTTTCTAGTTCCTTTTGCCAAAAGGAACTAGTTCCTTAATATAGTTCCATAGTTCCAAATAGTTCCGACATCGATATAGTTCAATGAATCTTTCTCTTTCATCGTTTTTTGACCGTGTTTAGACATTCAAACTGGAAAGAAAAATTTTCTTCTCAATTTCTTTTAAAATTTCCTTGTTGTTTAGACACGGAAATCAAGTTTGTGTCAATTTTATAATTTTTCTTATTCTTCTTCACACTCATTTTCTCATTGCGCCGTTCAAAAACAAAGCCAAGGCAAAATTGTAATGAAAAGTAAAAATGGACGTGTGTGATAAACAATTAATTATTAAAGGAACCCTTGAATTGCATTTAAATTTTGATATTTCCACTTATTTCGAATTCTTTTAGCTTAAAAAAAATAGATTTTCCTCCAAATGGTTTTTTTTTCAATTGTATCCGCTGTTGCGTGTTTCTCGACAGAGAAAATAAAATGAAAGAAAATGCAAAAACAAATCTGCAGCCAACTTCAGGTTGTATACGAAGAAATACGAAACAAAACAGAATTTGCCAGTACAGAGGTGTGTGTACCCCCTCTTATTCCTCTCTACTCCCTCGCCCATAAACTCAATTTTCTTTCCCATCAACTTTCCCTGTATAAACAGGGACTTTCTACTTCCTTCGTTCCAAATAGCTCCGAGATCGATATAGTTCAATGCATCTTTCTCGTTCCTCGTTCTTTTTATTTCCTTCATTCCAAATAGTTCCGTGAATGAAGTAGTTTAACGAATCTTTCTCTTTCTTTTTGTTTTCATCTTTTGGTGGATTAATTGACATACAAATAAATAAATTGCAGCAATGTAACGAGGATGTGATTTAGTTTATTTAACAATGTGGCCGCATCTGAATGATGAAGGAACCGAACGTGAAAGATCGAAAAAGAAAATGAATTATATAAATGAAAGGAATTATATGCACGGCTGGAGCTGGAACTATATGAATTAAAGGAACTATATAAATGAAAGAGCCGGATATAGTTCCAATAGTTCCTTGTCCGGAATAGTTCCTTGGAACTAGTTCGTTCCGGAACTACACAACTCTAGTCGGTAGTTCTATCGATTTTTTACCAGCTCTACAAGAAGCTACTACCAAGACATACAATGGTAAAGATCCAAAGGCACTTGTACTGATCTTTTTCTATGAATTCACTTATGAATTTTACAAGAGAGCGCGCAGCTAGGATGCACTCCATTTTGCTTCTTGGAGTTTTGGAACAGACCAAGACAAACAAAAAATAATAGGTCTGTTCGACAACCCAAAAGTTTGTACAAGTTTGAACAAACTTTTAAAAAATGCTGTTCGATAACAAATTTGACCAGGAAACGGGAAGTGAGAAGTTGTTGCATGTACTTGCAAGAACTTACAAATACTTTTTACTTGCGAAGACGCCGAACAGATCTAATAATAAAAAATATGTACATATATAAACAATGTGTTGTTTTAAAACGTCCCATTTTTCGTATTTTCTTTGCATTAACATTATTAAATAAATTAAGTATATGGTCTGTACTAGTACGGTTACATAAGAGTTTTTTGCCTGGTTAACACACTTCATGAGGATTTATTTGACGTTTGCGCTATGGAATTGACATTTGAAATACAAACCCACTGGGTTAATCCGGTGTAACCGGGGTATTCCAGAAATGCAAGAATCTACCCATTTTTGTTTTTTCGATAACATAAAGGAAAAATTGTTATCGTAGTAATATGGCCTGTTCCAGAACTGGAAGAATCTACTAATTTGTACTATTTTTTCCGATAACACAAAGGAGAAATTTTCATCGTAGTAAAAAATAGTAGCTTCTTGCAGGTTCTGGAACAGAGCATATAAGCTACCCAGAAAAAACGTTTGCATCCGCCCAGCAAAAAATTTTGGAAGTTGTGCATGTGGAGTTATGATTTCACAACATCCTTCGATGCAGTCCACACGGAGTTATGAAAAATGACTCCGTTGGATACAATTTATAAGCAGTTGCTTTAGAGATCCCTACAAAAAAAAAAACAGTTGGTTGATCCCTACCCGCCGCTGGAGATATCATTTATTCCAAAAATAAGAGGGAGTGTATACATTTCTAAGAATTTGTTATAAAAAATGGAATAAAACCTTAAGTTGCGAATATTTTTGTGGTAGTTCACGAGACGGAAATTTTTAATGGAGTGGAGTGCAGTTGGATTGAATGTCGAAAGCCGAACTAGTGATGGGAAGGTTTGGATTAATTGGAGAACAGAGAAAAATTGTGTTCCAGAACTAAAAAGTTTTTACAAGTTTTACGACTTTTACACATTTTTTACCAGTAAGCGTTCCCGTACGCCAAAAAGTAGTAAAAGATTCAATTCTCCTTAACCAAAAATGGCGCTGAAAGCGCTCTCTTTAAAAACTTTTTGCTCGACAATTTTGAGCGTGTAAAAAATAATAACGCGGCTGCCGCCTTCTAATTGGCTGATATGCCGACTGTGACATATGTTCCAGATTTTTTGGTATGTGTATCTCATTTTTCACAGATTTCTCTTTTACTACCTTTACCATTAAAAAATGCGGGAACAAAGCAAACGGAAACTCTAATGTGATTGAATTTATTGGAAACTTTTTTGAATTCAACAAACACATAACTAGGCGTTTACACCAGACAGTTTGTCTTCAAATACAACTCTGATTTACTAACACATACATATATTTGTCGTTTGTCTCCCAGCTGTCCATCATTTTTTCACAGACAGCCGTGTTAACTAATTTTTGACATTTTTGCAAAATTAAGTGAGATAGCAATTGAAATGTGTTGAAAACAAACGAAAAGGAACAAAAACAAAATGTGTGAACGGAAAACAAAAATAAATCGACGATTTTCATTCGTAATTTTACAACTGTTTTTGCAGTTGTCTGGACGCATGGCACAATTACCCAGGTAGTGGCATCGTAAAATTTTGAATATGTTATGTCAAAACTTTCTTTATGTTGTTGGGGAAATTACAACAAAATTAATTTTTTTATAAAGGGATTTGACTTTTCATATTCAATCAGCTGGTGTGATACCACTACCTGTAGTGGGATTCTGTAACTCATTTTTGCTGTTATCGATAATTGTCGGTAAAATTAAAACGATTATAATTTCGATAATTAACGAAATTTTTCGGTAAGTTAACGATGAATAAAAAGTAGTCGCTAGTCTAGAGCTGGCAAACCATCGATATTCCCAACATTAGATATTTTCGATATAATAGTTTAAAATATCGATTACTATCGATATTATCGGTAAGCTATCAACACTATTAATTTGGAGATGAAAATGGCGGATATGTCAATGCTTTTCTTGACATTTTGCACAAGTAGTTCACAGAAATGCAAAGGAGAATAACAAATTGCTTTTATCTTATAAAAATATTAAAAAAATACATTTTACCTATCCGAAAAACATGTACGTGTGACTACAGGGGCCTAATTACGACATTCGATTCGATCGAGTATTTGCTCGAGAATGAAAAAATCAAACTATGAAAACCTATTCGCGCCATTTACTAAGGTATATGCATTAGAAATTTGTTACATCAAAGTCAAAAAGTTTTACAAAAATAAATAATTTCGTAGAGTTTTCTAGCACATCTTCATTCCGAAAGTATTATTCAACGATTTCAACAAATATTTACATTTTTTCGATAATAATTTTGCTTTTTTAGTTTTTGCTTTAAAATAAACAAATTTTTTACCATCTACCTTCTTAGTTTTCTTTGGAGAGCACAAAGGTGTTCATAGCTCGATTTTTTCATTCACGAGCAAATTCTCGATCGAATCGAATGTCGTAATTAGGCCCCAGGCTTATTTTCTCACACATACAAAACCGAAAAGCAGCGAAATTTCCATTTATTTTAATGAGTTTTGGGTTGGGTGGTTTTGTTCCGATAATATCGATAGACAAAACTATCTATCGATATTTAATTTTTAAAAAACAATCGATTTTATCGATAGTGCCATCGATTTTTTGCCAGCTCTACGCTAGTCTCTACCGACACAAACAGTGATGACAACTTTTCTTTATGTTTTTAATCATCATTTTGCGATTTCATTTTACCGATTTTTGTCGGTAACAGCAAAAATGAGTTACAGAATCCCACTACTGGTAGTTCTGCCATGTCTGGACGCCTACTTCACACAGACATGTTTTGGGTTTTTGACAATCAATACATGAACTCAACTGTTTTGTGATTTGTAAACGCAGCGTAAAATATAACAAGATGGGACATTTCCATTGCTACTATATATCAGCAGATGGCGCTGGAGGTCTAACATAATTGGCCTGTTCCCGTACATTATAAAGTGGTAAAAGTCGTAAACGATTTTCATATAAATTTTGTGTACGGGAACGCAAAATGTGTAAAAGTGGTAAAAATTGTAAAAACTTTTTAGTTCTGGAACAGAGCTAATGTTATGTTCCAATATGGTGACATGAATTTATGTTATAATATGCTCTGTTCCAGAACCTGCAAGAAGCTACTATTTTTTACTACGATAACATTTTTTCCTTTGTGTTATCTACAAAAAAAGTAAAAATTAGTTGATTCTTGTAGTACTGGAACAGACCACTTGTTTTTGTTGCCGTCGTGTTCTGTTAGTTGTCTGTTATACACAAACACCATCTATGGTATAATAGTAAAATTGAACTGCATTATGCACTATGTTAGTGTTGGGCAATCTCGTTCATTGAGCGGATCGATCTTTTTCATTCCGTTCATCAAAAAGATCCGGGTCCTTCACTTCGTTCGTTGGCTCTTTTTCATTCGACAAAACATTTTAGTCCATCATTTTCTTTTAAAAATCGTTCATGGTTCCTCTTCTTTACTTTGATTGTTTTGTGTGTGTCAGTTTGTGCTGCTTGCGTTAACGCAGCTTGTGTGAGTTTTCTGAACGTGGTGGTGGTGATTTTGAAAGAAGCAAAAAGAACCAGAGAAGCTAAAATAACGAGATGAACGATATGATCTACTGAACGATATGACCTATTGAACGATATCAGCTATCTGAACCATTGATTGTGTTGTGTGTGATAATTTGTGATGCTTGTGCTAACGCAGCGTGTGTGAGTTTGTTTGTGTGCATAAAACTGGAGTTGGTTTTCTGAACGTGGTGGTGGTTTTGAATATGAACGAAAAAAGCTAAAAGAACGAGATGAACGATATGATTTACTGAACGATATGAGCTAACTGAATCATTGTTGTTTTTTGTGTGCAAATTTGTGATGCTTGCGCTAACGCAGCTTGCGTAAGTAGATTTTTTGTGTAAAACTAATTATGGTGGTTCTGCTGCAAATTTTGTAAGCAGCAATGCTTGGCCATCAGAGATCTAAATGAACGACATAAACGAATGTGCTGGATACGGATCCGTTCGTTCTTTTCACGGAATCGTTCCTTTGAGCCGGTTCGTTCATGAACGACACAACTCTACACTATGTCCAATCTTTACAGTTCTATGTCTTTGAATTCAAAAGCCATTCACTGAAGAATGATAGCAAAAAATGTCTTATCTTGTTGTATTTATGTATATACATGAAAAAGGTGGCAACAGTTGAACATACAAGACGTATTTTTTTAACCAAAAAATATTACCAAATTATATTGAGTTTTCAAACATCAAACAAACGCACAGGCATCCTTATTGCATTGTTTTGCAATGGAGGAACCTGATCCTCGCCCTCCTGATATGGATTTTGATTGCGCGGAAGTAATTACGCAAACATCAAATATCCCTATTAGGGTTATGACTTTTTTACAACCTCATATCCCTGTATCATAGCGTGATGAGTTTTGCCATAAGATTACATAAAATCTTAATTTTAAGGTGATTCGGTGAAAAAACCTCACGCACAAAATGATTTTAAAATTTGAATTTATCAAAAGCTTCGTTCCCGTACTTTTTAATGGTAAAACTCGTAAAAGAGAGAACTGCAAAAAATTTGTTATCACACACAAGTTTTTTGAAATAGTTCGGGAACGGAAAAATGGAAAATACGTCAAAAAAAACTGGAACAAATGTCAAAGTCGGCGTATCAGCCAATCAGACGCCGGCAACCATGTTACTATTTTTTTACTCGACCAAATTTGTCGTGTAAAAAGTTTTTTAGAGAGCGTCATTCAGCGCCTTTTTTGTTTAAAGAGAAGTGAACATTTTACAACTTTTTTGTGTACGGGAACGCTTTTTCGAGTAAAATGTGTAAAAGTCGTAAAAATTGTAAAAACTTTTTAGTTCTGGAACACAGCTAAAATTATGGACAATTTTTTGAAGTCACTGAAAACAGATATATAATTGAAAATAAACTTTAGTGCCACATGAGATAATTAAAATGACATAAAGTTTATTTCTCACTATTTTTCTTCAATTCTGAGAATCGTAAAAATGTCGTAAACGCTTTTATTCAAAAATATAATTTTTTAACAAAAAACAAAAAATTTAAAATATTTTCAAAGTGACTTTTTTCGCGACTTTTTTAAATTTGAATGAAATAAACGTTATTATAGTTATTAGTAGGCTTATATTTATTCATTCGTGCAACAAAAAATAATTTTTTGAAAAAATTTTTTTTTTCATTTCATATATTTTTTCAAAAAAATATTTTTTTAAAATCTATTTGTGCGTGAACTTTTTTTATATTTCAATGGAATAAACGATAGCATAGTGATTAATAGGCAAAAATTCATTCATCCCTGCTACAGGAAATCATTTTTGAGGAAAAATGTCAAAAAGTCATAACCCTAATGCCTATACCGGCACTGGCAAATGCAATAACCACACAAACAAAAACAATAAAACAAAATGAGCGCAAACGACAACGGCTAGACGTTGCAATGTCTTCTAGAAATGTAGACGTTTCTGATATTAATGCAAGGATAAAGAACTTTGTCCCGCAAGATCAGAATGAATATGGTATTCTTGGTGCTTTGGCTGACATCGACATAGATGTTTCACCCCCTCTCAGCAATTCCGTTCCAAACAAGCCCAAGGATGTGAGCTCAAAAACTAAAACCAAACCTTCATGGTGTCCGCCTATTTTTGTCTTTAATGTTAATATTACGACATTGGCTGATGGATTAAGATCGTCATTACCTGAATCTGCATTCACAATTAGGAATGTAAATAAAAACAAAAGCAAAATATACTTCACTGATCCAAGTGTACATGCCTCAATGATGGCCTATTTAAAAGACAAGAATATTCATTCCTATTCTTATACACCGAAGGAGCTTAAACAGACTTCCTTAATTCTTCGTGGTCTGTATGATCATGCTTCTCCTGAGCAAGTGAAGCAAGAGCTGAATATACTTCTGCCAAACACCGTTTCTAATGTAACAAAATATAAAACTCCTTGGTCTATTAAAAATAAAAAAGGACACAGGTCTCATGTTGGTTTCCTTACACCCAGGAAAGAAATTCGGTGAAGTTACTCACATCAATGAAATTTTTAGCCAAAAGGTTTACTGGGAGAAACCCAAAAAGAAAAGTGCTGATCTACAATGTTTCAGATGTCAGCGGTGGGGACACGTTTCCCGTAATTGTAATTCATCGTACAAATGTGTAAAATGTGACCAAACACACCTTCCTGATGAATGCCAAAGAACGAGTTCCGGCACGACTGAATCATTTTGCGTCAATTGCGGTAAGCACGGGCATCCAGCGAATTTCAGAGGCTGTCCCGCCTACAAAAAATATGCTCAAGCCAAGAAAAACAAGGTGACCAAAGTCCTTGAAGATAAAGCGACAGCTCAAAGAAATGTATCCCAAATATTTAACGCCGGCAAGATCTCTCCTGGCAAATCTTTCTCTAGTATGTTTAGAAACGAAAACAATAAACAATCGGCAACTAAACCAAGACCACAATTCATTGAGCAGTTTTTAGAGCTTGCAAACTTTTTCATGGAACCGGAAGAACTCTCTCTGGAAGACGAAATCAAGTTGTTCTTAGCAAAGTTGTTCTTAGAAAGCAATTTCAAAAGCTTCTGTCAAAAGTAAGATCTAATTATGGACCATAGATCTGTAAACTTTCTTACATTCAACTTTAGATCCCTAGTTGAAAAAAGTCGGCAAGTAGAGCTAACTAACATGCTTCATGCTTACAACATCGATATCGCATTTGTTCAAGAATGTCATTTAAGAAGAAATAAATTTGTAAAGATTAATGGGTACAACTTTATTTATGATAATTCTCCACTTGGTGTTGCTGTTCTCATTAGAAAATCAATTCAATTTCAACGAATTCCCACTGGAGACATTGGTTTAAAAACATTTTTTATCCAAATTGAAATGCGTTCCAACGGCTCACTCAAGAAATATCTGGTTGGATCTGCATATATTCCCTGCAGCTTTCCTGCTCAAAGACTAGAGTCGGATCTGAACAAATTAATTCAACTGGCCAGCAACTTCGACGGTTTTGTCATTGGCGGCGATTTAAATTCAAAAAGCCCATCATGGGGCGACATCTATGAAAATACAAACGGAAGAGTTCTGGTTTCATGGCTCGACGATAATTCGATGGAGGTCATCAGGATATGTGATTCGAGTCCTTCTTATCCGAATGGTCCATCTTTTTTAGACCATTTCTTAATCAGTACTCATCTAGTGGATACTTCAAACCAGAACTACTCTATATCCACTAAACCGACATTTTCGGATCATTTCCCTATCAAGTTGGAGTTAAAATTCGAACACCCTCATATATCTTTGAATCCTCCCCAATGTTTTACATCGTACAAAAACACTAATTGGGATAACTTTTGTCAAGATCTAGACGTAATTTCTCGTCAATTAATGCCGTCACATTGCAGAAACCTGGAAAATGAAGAAATTGATTGCATAATTAACAACTTTAATCAAAGATTTGAGGATGTTCATAGCTCACATTCAGAAAAAATTGAGTTGAGGGATGGAAAATTGCCTCTTTCTGACAGAGTACGTTTTTTCTGAAGATCAAACATCAGTGGCAGAGAGATCTCAAAAAAAATTTTTCATCGCTACGGCAACAGAACAACCCGTGAGTATGCCATTCTCTCGAAACAAATACAGCTTTTGAAAGTAATTATTAAAGAGCTTATTAATATTGAAATTTCGGAAACTTTCAACAGACTGAAAAAAATTAAACCAAGTCCTTCAGCATTCAAGGAAATAGCAAAAATCACTGGAAAATCCAAGTCCCCCATCTGCAGTAAAATACAGGTCGGAGATAATACAATAACAAATAGTTCAGACATTGCTCTTAATTTTCAAAACTTTTATTCATCAATTTTTGAAGAAACGTTGCCCGTACTTCCTGTTCATGATCTTAATTCTAGAGTGTCATCGTGTGTAAATTCAACTTCTCCGCACATTTACTCCTTTGATGAAGCTTATAACGCTCTGGATAATCCAGATTCATACCATTTCGTTTCACCTGAAAAGATAAAATGTATAATTGGCAATGTAAATGCAAAAAAAAAAATCTTATGGCCCTGATGGAATCTCCAATTTCATCATCAGGAGATTTCCGGATTCCACAATAAATCTACTTACCTGCATCTTCAATAATTGTATTAACAATGGGTATTTTCCCTCACAGTGGAAGATCGCCAAATTGATCCCAATTAAAAAAAGGCCGCCACCGATAGTATGGACAACTTCCGTCCCATCTCTCTTCTATCAAACATAGGGAAATTATTTGAACTGGCCCTAAAAGAAAAGATTGAAAATGAATTTCCACTTGATCTAATTTCTAATTTCCAATTTGGTTTTAAGAGAGGTCACTCTACTCAGCATGCCCTACTTAAATTCCACAATGACATTACGTCGAAATTAAACAACCAAGAATGCACGGTCGCCATATCGCTGGACATTCAGAAAGCGTTTGACTCAGTATGCCACATCGGAGTCTTATACAAATTAATTGACATTGGCATTGATCCTTTTATTGTAAAAATAATGCAGAGTTTCTTCACGTCAAGACAATTTATGGTGCAAATTAAAGATACGTGCTCCTCGTTGGGAGATGTAAAAAGTGGTGTCCCGCAGGGCAGTATCTTAGCGTCATTTTTATTCACGATTTCCCGCATGTCTCTCACCATTCAAAAGCCATCTTATTCGCAGATGACTGTCTCATCTACGCACATAACTCATCGCCATCTTGTGCCCTAAACTATGCGTCAACTCACCTCAACATCATCAACGACTATTACAAGCGTTGGGGAATACAAATTAATGCTGCCAAATCCGTCGGGATATGTATTCGGAATGCATCTGGGAAATGCCCCAGGTATGTAGTACCAGAGAGCAAAACGCTGAGTTTGCAACTGGAGGGAGTAGACATTCCCTTCAAAACATCCATGAAATACTTAGGCATCAACTTCAACAATCTGCTTAAGTTCAACGTCCACGCGCGATCTAACATAATAAAAGCAAAGAAAATTCTGGGGAAGTTTTCATATATTCTAAATAGCAAATATTTACCACAGAACACCAAACTGTTGCTATATAAAGTGGCCATACGATCCATCCTTATATATGGTTTTCCAATCTGGTTTACTATTTCTCCCATAGTTGCCAATGAATTGGAAATACTCGACAGAAAGGTTTTAAGAAAATGCATCAATAAAAACTTTGAAAATCAGCATAAAAGATACTCCAATACTTACATTTATAACTCTGCAGGTGTTATACCTTTCTATAAGTATGCTCTTCACCACCATAGAAAGTTTACCATACCACCATAGAAACGCTGGCTGCGCACTAGAACTCCCTAATGAGCGCAATATATGAATTGGAATATGACACTTCATGGAATAATTCGCCTTACCTATCATCAGTAGGCATATTGAATGAGGACCCGCTGGATAATGATGATTATATTATGCCACATTTTTTCACCACCGCACTGCCTGGTTCCCATAGAGGATAATTTTTAATTTCTGTGATTAAAAAAAAAAAAAAAAAACTAAAATTTAGTTACACAAATTTGCAGTCTACAATAATAATATTGTTTGTATATACTACTGCTCAGTACTTTAAGAGCGTTCGTTTTAGACTGTAATATCTACTTACCAATTTGTACTCTACTTACATTACCGCTGTTTTCCACATTACGAGGGCGGTTCGGCAACTTCTTAGCCTATCAATGAAAGAGAATAGTTAGTTTTTCAAAAATATTTTTATTTTTCAATATAATCTCCTGAAACTTCAATACACTTAGTCCAACGCTTTTCTAGCAATTCTATCCCTTGATTAAAATAGTTTTCCTCAAGGTCTTCAAAATAGTGGTTTACAACTGTAATTGCATCTTCATTTGAGGTAAAACGCTTGCCAGCAAGGAATTTTTTTAGATTTGGGAACAAGTAAAAGTCACTGGGAGCTAAATCAGGAGAATAAGGTGGGTGGTCAAGCAACTCGTACTTTAATTCGTTGATTGTAGCCATTGTTAAAACACTCTTGTGCGCTGGTGCGTTGTCTTGATGACAAATTATTTTTTTTGTTGTAAGCCAGGACGTTTTTCTCGAATTTGCACATTTAATTGATCCAAAAGGATGCACTAGTACTCTGAATTTATTGTTTTACCCTTTTGCAGATAGTCAATCAATAAAATACCTTTGAAGTCCCAAAAAACCGTTGTCATAACCTTACCAGCCGATTGAATTGTTTTTGCATTCTTTGGGGCACTTCCTCCAGCTTTAGTCCATTGTTTGGATTGTTCTTTTGTCTCTGAGTATAGTGGTGGATCCATGTCTCATCAACAGTTATGAAACGACGCACTGTGGGCGAAAGTGAAATCTAGCGGGGAAAAAGTCCGAAAACTGACCAAGAGCTAAGTAAAAATCATTAATGCAGTATTTTTCCAAACATACTGGTAGACCTAAAAATAACAATCAATATTGCATTTAATGGTTATTGGCCGTTATAACGGTCCATTTACTAGGAGTTTTTTTGCAAGTGATAAAATCGACTTTTTTGATGATTTGTATATTGACAAGTAATATGGACAAATGAAAATAAATATGACCGTAATTGAATTTTTTCAGATAGCTTGGAAGTAGTGTTTATTAAAAAAATAATTGTAGCATTATTTGATGTTGTAAATATTCTGAAAAAAATCTGTAAATATTTATATGAGATTTTTTCTACTTAGAGCATTTTGAGTAAAGTGCAACTTATGGGAAACACACGGAAACACTACAGGACTTTTTTAATATTAAATTACATACTCCGAGGTATCTACTCCCAAAATTTCGTCTGCCTTTTTTTTTGCCTTTTTTCATGTTATCAACAATTTTATAAACCCATTTTTACATGAAAATACGTAATATAAAGTAGGACATTTGTATGGGGGATATACCAAAACTAGGGTGTCCAAAACCGAAACCGGTTACCCGGTTTTGAGTTACAAAACCGAAACCGGTTTCCGTCAAAAACGTTATTTTCGGTTAACCGAAAAAACCGGTTATTTGTGTCGAATAACCGGTTTAAAAAAAATAGTAATATTTTTAATATTTCATTACAATTGTATTCTTGAAGGTAAGCTAAACTTAACTAACACAAGGTACGGCAAAGTTTTAAATGTCAGATACCTTTAAATTTTAGAAATATTTTGTGTAAAATGTTGAGTTTTGCCAATATAGTTCACTACGCAGTTCCAATGGTACACACCATTTGTATGAAAAATCTGCGTATACGTGATATTATACGTTAGTTTGTATGAAGCTACTCATACATTTTGGAACTAATACAGTGCACTAGAGCTATAGTAGCTACAATTTAAAACGAATGTTTGGTCCAACTTAGTCATTATTCAAATGACCGCCGAATTTTCAGGCATTTCACGATAATTTGAGGTTGGCAAAGCAAGACGAAGTACCGGAACTTAATAAAATGTAAACTTAAATCTTTTGGTACACAATTTTATATTTGTAAGGGCTTTTACTATTCTTAGGGAAGAATTTCGGTCCTAATTTTGCTGTCCCCACTTTGAGGTTTATTGTCAAATAACACGGATATTATGATATAATTATATAATAACGAAGTCGTTATACTTAATTTGCCCCCTGCCGCACATTTTTAATCAAATATATATCAATTATGAGCAAATTTGTACCTATATAATAAAACCGGTTAACCGGTTTTGAAAATTTTTGAAAACCGAAAACCGGTTTTTGAAAAAATTGAAAATTTCGGTTAACCGAAAACCGTTTTGTTTTGGACACCCTAATGGGTACTTTACACAATATGTTTTTTTACATATGAGTTGTCACTTTGCATATACATTTTGTATGGGAGAAGTGACAACTCATATGCAAAAAACATATCGTGTAAAGTACCCATAACCAAAACGTAAACCTAAGTGAATAATGTTTGGTGTGTAGATGTTTTGTCTATTAAAAATCCGGAAACAAAATTTGCAGCCATTTCCGTTGGAAATTTTTGCTAAAACCTTCTCAATTCTGGATATCGGGAGATACCTACATATGGGAACTATATCAAAACGTTGATGTAGGTCGAACATTTTTTGTACAGAGGTTTTGGGTGTGCTTAGAATCCGAAATACCAAAGTACAGCCAATTTGATTCGAAAATATGAAGAATACATTCAAAATAACGATAATCTCGGGAATAGACCAAAACGTGGACCTAAGACCCCCATCATAGGAACTATTGTTATGTACCCCCTGAAGATCCTAAATACCAAAATACAGCAAAATTAACAGTGAAATGTGGCCCACATACCCAAAATACCTTATATGCGGAGGTACCGTTACGAGGACGATATGCTTTAACGGTGACCTATATTCGCCATACTCAGTGTAATCATACCTATACAAATAAGTAACAACTGTACCAAATTATAGCCGCTTACCTTAATTAGTTTAGGAGTTATTAATTTTTCCCCGCTAGATTTGGATTTCGCCCACAGTGCGACGCTTAAAATCCATTTTATTTCGCTTAAAACGATCCAAACAAGCTTGAGAAATGTACATTCTTATGCGTTTTTGATCGACTGTTAACAAATGCGGCACCCATCTTGCAGAAAGCTTTTTCATCTGTAGTTCTTCATGCAAAATTAAATGGACTCGATCATTTGAGATGGCCATGATATTAGCAATTTCACGCACTTTTATTCGTCGATCATTAAATACCATATCATGCACTTTGGCTACAATTTCTGTTGTTGTTGCTGTTTTTGGACGTCCACTACGTGGTTCATCTTCAATGCTTGTACGACCACGTTTAAATTCAGCAACCCAATTTTTTACTGTTGCATATTTAGGAGCACTTTCACCTAACATATTCACCATATCATTATGAATTTCTTGTCCCGATAAACCTATTTTATGTAAATATTAAATGACAGCACGCATTTCTAATTTTTTCCATTGTAAAAAAATTGCGGATGCGTCTTTTTTGAACACCTGTTTCTATATGAAGGAGTTGCCAGATCGAAACAAAATTTAACATGTGTTCATAACAGAGATGGAAGTTTCCAAAAAACTTAAATTTTTCTGTTTATACCGCGCTTTTTGTGCTAGGCTAAGAAGTTTCCGAACTGCCCTCGTATGAACAGCTCTCTGTTTGTTATTTAGTTTTTAATTTGTTTATTGTTATTTATTTATTTTTTATACAGACGACATGGCTCTGTTCTATACTGTTGAGAGACCTCGAGCAAGTCTCGTTTTCTTTATCTTTGTTTACATTTCTTTTTTGCTTTTTTACTACTTCGCATTGTAGCATATTGTACATTCATTTGGTTTGTTCCTTTACTTTTAAAAATGGTAACAGTGGCAGAAAATGGTAAAAGTGGTAAACTGCTCTCATATAAATTGTATGTTATTAAAAGTAAGGGAACACTTTACAGGTTAAAAATGGTAACCTCAGGCACGTAAAGCAAAGACATAAATACAACTAATAGCACGGTTACACTACAGATTTTTGCCGGGTTAACCCACTTCATGAGGATTTATTGCTTAATCTGGTCAAATCTGACCAGATTTGCCATACAAAAATTAAATCCTCTCACGGCTGGGTTTATTTTAAATCCGGCACAAATCCACAAAAAATACAGTGTTGTATTCGGTATTTGTGCAAAAAAATCCAACTCTACTCAAAAACTACCAAAAGTTGCAACTGTTTTTGCAACAGAGTTTGTCGTGTTTTACACATTTACGATTGGTCGCATGAGATGTTATGGTGTTAATAAATCTAAAGTTATTTGAAAATCATAAAATTATTTATTTTTTTTTACATTACACTTTTAACAAAAAGTACGCTTGATACCAAGTTACAAAAAATGTATCCCTGCGTGTAAAATAATCGAATATGACCAATGAGGGGACGATATCTCATACGAGAAATCGTAAAAGTGTAAAACACGACTTTATTAGTTATTCTGTATGTATACGTAAACAAACATCAGCTGACAGTTTATATCCTCGAAAAGCTAAGTGTAACCAGCAAAGATAAACCCACTGGATCTATTAAACCCAGTGGGTTAACCTTCAATAGTGTAATATGCCATTTAGATATGACACCATTAGCCGGATTTAGCGCATTATCAGGTTTTATTTGCTAAATCTAGCCAAAATCTACCAGATTTCCCATACAAAAATAAATCCTCCTATTGAGTGGATTTGTTTTAAATCTGGCATAAATCCTCGTATACAACTCTGTTTTTTGCAACATGTTGCTAGAAAATACAAAAAGTTGCAAGCTGGCACAAGAAACAAGGTAGATGCATCGGTGAATTGCTACACTAAAAATAATTTAAAATGTAAAAATTTGTAAACAAGGCGGAAAAATTAAATTTGTTTTGATGTACAAAGTTGATTTTAATCAACCAAAACTAATATTTATGATGTCTAAACGATAAAATAATTCGTTTATTTATTTTAGATGGGCAAACTGCGATAAAATAATTCTTTATTTGCTCTTTAGTTAGCATTAGTAGCATAATGTGCTAACATTTTCAGTATTAAACAACGTTTCACATTCGTTCAGATGGGCTGATGCATCTACCTTGGTAATTGTGCTATGAACAAAAATCAGCTGACTGCCATTTAAATCCTGCAAAAGGTATATCTAAATGCAATGAGATTTGCACTGGATTTATTAAATCCAGTCGAGGATTTATGACTAGTCTAAATGAACTATAACCGGGGTATAAGACTAGACAAAATGCATGCAACAAAAAAATGTTTACGAAACTTTGTATAGAAACATTACCCTTAACAGGTTGCAGTTTATTCAAAATCGCAACCAAGGAGGAACATTTCATGTAATGGTATCAGAAACGAAATTTATGAATTCAAGGATCTATTCAAGAATAATTCTATGTCAATTGGATCGGTAAATTCGGTTAAATACGTAAAAATTTATAAAAGAAAAAAAATGTTATATCACCATATCGTGATATAACATTAGCTCTGTTCCAGAACTAAAAAGTTTTTACAATTTTTACCACTTTTACACATTTTGCGTTCCCGTACACAAAATTTATATGAAAATCGTTTACGACTTTTACAACTTTTACGACTTTTACTACTTTATAAAGTACGGGAAAAGGCCAATTATGTTAAATTCAAAAGCCATTCACTGAAGAATGATAGCAAACAAAATGTCTTATCTTATTGTATTTATGTCTTTGCGTAAAGGAACAGAGCAATAGTTAGTTAGAACAAGACAATAATAGTTCTATGAATTATCAATGTTATCATTTCACGTTCTATACCTGTACCACCGAAAAGAAGAAGACTCGAATAAAAAATAATATACTATACTATGTACATACATGGCACAATTACCCAGGTAGTGGCATCGTAAAATTTTGAATATGTTATGTCAAAACTTTCTTTATGTTGTTGGGGAAATTACAACAAAAATAATTTTTTTATAAAGGGCTTTGACTTTTCATATTCGATCAGCTGGTGTGATACCACTACCTGGTAGTTCTGCCATGTGTACATATCGATGCCTTACTTCCTCAACCTGTTTTATTACCGCAACCACTTATTATCTCAATATGCTGTCGCGGTTCTCTAAATATTAATTAAATATATTCTCGTATCTTATTCACTCCTATTTTCATAACTGCCTCAAACTCGTATGTTAATACCAGAGCAATAATGTTTGTCTGACAATCGGCGGAAGCTAGGTTCTTGAAATTTTGGGTGCGGGTTAGTCTTGTGGTGTAGGTGGTCGATTTGGCTGGGTTTTTGAACGTCAAATTTAGAATCTTCAATTTCTGAGTGAGGGTTCCTATTGAAGTGCAGGTGTGTTCGTATGAAAAAAGTACTAAAATGCAAAAAAAAAAATTACCTTTCGTATTACGCGAACGAGTAGAGATAGGATTCTGAGCGAGAAATTGGGACAGGGACGGAGTACAAAATAGTTGTATTAAAGGGTTTTCGAAAATTAGAACAATAAGTTTACGACAATTACTAAAATTTCTTAAAAGTGAACAATTAAAAGTTAAAATCTTCAAAATTGTTATGCTAATATCGGTTGAGATATTTTGTTTATATAAGGAGGTGATTTGGAAATATATACGAAAAGTGCTAAATGGTACTAAATTAAGTACTATTTGGCATTGGGTGAACGGATAAAAGTAGAATATATACAAACATATCTTCTACAATACCCCGGAATGGACATGGGTGGTTTCTCTCCTATCAATGAGTGCACACCAATTAATATTGACTCAATAATGTGGGAAACACTTCTTATCGCCGAGCCGTAACGGCGTGTCTTACGACACCACTTTTTAGTGAAGTTGAAATACTGCGGAAATGTAAGCCGACATAACACTGAGGGGATTTGCCATCGCTGAAAATTTTGATGCTCTGGTCAGGGTTTGAACCGGAGACAATATGAGTGTAAGGAGGACGTGCATACCACTGCACCACGGTGGTTCCCAATGCCTATGCAAAAATTACCATAAAATCAGGCAGTCTTTATGGTGGTAAGTGGATGATAAAAGTGGAATAATGGTGGTGGATTTTGTGTATGTTTCAGTTACCACGAACAAAATAACTATATTCTCGCAATGCAGCGTGATAAAAGAGGAGATACAAGATGGGACATTTCCAATGCTACTATACATCGACAGATGGCACTGGACATAAAATTATGTTATACTTGTTTTTGTTGCCATCGTGTTCTGTTAGTTGTCTGTTATACACAAACACCATTTATTGTTTAATAGTAAAATTGAACTGCATTATGCACTATGTCCAATATTTACTGTTCTATGTCTTTGGAGTGTGGGAACCTCTTTTTCTTCTTACTTGGTTTGGCGGTATTTTGTTCCTCTGTAGATCTGAACCTCTTCGCCGCTTCCGTGGAAGTGGAGGGAGTGTTGATCTCTTTAGGTGCAGAACGCTGTTCTTTGTCTAGCCGCGCCTGGATCTTCTTGTACTTTCGTCTCTGAGCTCCAGTCCACAGCGCTTTTTTCTCCGTCGTAAATTTAGATATGCTTTCTCTTACCTCCGCTACCATCTTGTGGACGTCCTCATTAACGGGCTTCTCCACAACGGTGGTGTTGTTTTTGCTGCTGCTACCCTTTCTCCTCCTCCATTTTACCTTTCGCAGTACAGTCGACCACAAGGCACCCACATCTGTGGGAAATGTTTGCTCACGATCGCTTGATGATGGCGAGGTGTGACTCGCAGGCAGATCACTTTTCCCCGCCGGTACTTGGTTATTTAGGCCCTGCACCGTAACTTTTATCTCTTCTTTGTCCTCCATATTTCTTTTTTGTTCTAGGGGAACACCCTCGTGGTCAGTTTTTTTGTCCGCGGGAAACTCTGAGGATTCCAAAGGTAGGTGGTCGTGCCATGTCACAAGTGATTTCCCTCGTATATGACCATTCACATCCACCTATCCGCTGGTGGGGACGCGCCCGGTAGGAGAACTGACAAACACCCTCGGGAAATTTTCAATTTACGTCCTGAAGAAAACTTAATAGCTTGAAAATGTCGAAACATGTCTCTCAATATACCACTTCCCTTTATGAAGTAAGTTTCAAACCGCTTCTCAGTAACGTATTTACATTTAAAAATAAATTGAAAGACTATTTTCGTAACTCAATTGAATAATATGTATTTGCCATACATTTAAATAAGTCGGATCAATACTTGAAATTATATTCCTGTACTTTAAATTATATGACATTTGGTATGTTCCAGAAATGCAATAATCTATTATTTTTTTCAATTTTGTCGATAACAAAAAAAAAAATAATAAATGTTCACAATATGGAAATTTCTTTCTATAATCTTCCAACAACACTACTGCCTGATAATGGGTATTTTGAAATTTTCCTCCAGAATCGATTGCAATTTGGCACTTTAATAACCCAAATTATTTACCGACACTGACGGCAAATTAATTAATGTGTGTCCTATGTGATAAACGTTACAATCTTTTTCACTATTCAAAACTGAGAAATGCAACATGTGGGTGTCTGTGACCACTTCCTCTGCTCCAATACATCAACAGTTGAGATTCACTCAGTCGACAAGACTAACTGACAACTAAACAACGAAATGATGACACAAAAACCTTCTTCGTTGGCCAATTGAAGACAGATTTTAGAGCCAAGAAATTTATGACCGTTAATGGGGGTTGATGACAACTTAACGTGGGTTATGCTGCACAACTACATCGCAAATATGTGTCATGGTTTTTCACAACAGTGCAGCGCAAACACACTTCCAGGACATAGATAATAATGGGTGGGTGTGCGAGCCTCATAAAAATCACTTTCCCTGTATTAGATTTTGGCGGCCAAGGTTCATTCAGTCAAACTGCGACGAGCATGCCGCGTTTTAATAACTTTCGCTCATGTCTCTAATGAGACATTTAATGTGGTGCTAATGCGTTGACTTTGTGGGATTTGTGACGAGAGGTTGGAGAAGATTTTCAGCAAAAAAAAAAAAAAAAGGAAAAACAAAACAAAGGAGGGGTGCAAAGGACAAACAATGTCTGTGGTGTTTCTTAATGTTTGTCTGTCCAACGGATACTACAATGACTTGGACAGGTTGTGAAAATAAAAACTGAGAGAAACGTTTAAAATGAACAAAATTGTATTGGAAGTGTATTATTCTTTTTATAGTTTATATGGTTTAAGTAACTATTTAATGCCCTACCTGTATGATATGTTGCTTGGATAGTGTCATTAGAAGAACCGGGTTAGCGTAATGGAATTTCCGTTAAGTTTGTTCGAAGGTGAAAAAGTATCTCGGTTCTTTGCGTTACATAAATCGCGAAATTCGTAACAAGAGCAAAGAGGTCTAAGACTTCACAATGGGGAAAAACGCCAAACAGGCAGCTGTATTCTGGGACAACTATCAAACAAAATTAAAGGAATACAATAATTAAAGGCGCCAAACGAAACACTTGGAAACTGTTTTGTGAACATGTTGTTAGCGCAAATGATATCCCAAAAATCAAAAAGTTTCTATCTTTATGCAATGGGGAAAAGAGATGGAAACAATCGAAGAAATCCTAAGCCTTCTAATGAAGACAAACTTCCCGTCGAGAACAGCGGCTCAAACAGTGTCACCGACAGAAAGTATAAGCGTTTTAGAAGGAGCACCAAAAATCGACAACTTCAGGAAATGGATTATATTTTGTCCAAATTGGTCGGAATTTTCAACGATTGCGTATTAGGGTTATAACTTTTTTACTACCTCCTAGCGCTGTATGATATTTTGATGAGTTTTTATCTAAGATTATATAAAATCTTAATTATAATGTGATTCGATGAAAAAAAAAAATACATAACCGTTTGTTTCTCACTAATTTTATCTTTGTATTATCATTTTATATTATATATAAGTTTATTTCAATATCATGAAAATTAAAAGTGTTCTGTGCGGGTCCTTTTTAATATTTAAATAGAATAAAATTTATTTTAGTCATTAAAAGAAAAAAGGTCATTCTTTCGCGCAAAAGGAATTAATTTTATTGAGATTTTTTTTTCATTTCATACTATTAAAAAAAAACAGGTAAACAAGTGTTAAGTTCGGCCGGGCCGAACTTTTTATACCCTCCATTATAAAATATTCTGAAGTAAAAAGAAATAATTATTTTCTTTCCTGTCCGCAATTTTAGTCGGAGATATTTTGTGACCACTGATACCTAAATAAGGTAAAAAATCATAAAAAAATGTATTCAATCGGTCGGGAACCTTTTATGGGGCTATATCAAAGTGTGGACCTATATTTTTGTTGGAGAAGTTTTGTAACCACTGGGAACCTCAAATGTCGAATTGCAGATACTTGGGTCAAAAATTTTAGCTAAATCCAAAAAACCGAAAATCAGGAAATACCGTTGTATAAGGGCTCTACCAACTAGAGTTGGGCAATCTCGTTTAATTGAAAGATCCGGATCACTATCTCGTTCAATGGACACCAGTAATTTCTCTAAAAAAACTGCGTATACTTAATTTCACACGTTGGTTTTTTATGATGTTACTCATTCGTCTTTAACGAGGACAGTGATCCGGATCGTTCAATTGAACGAGATTGCCCAACTCTACTACCAACACATGGAATTATGTGGACAGTTTTTCGAATTGCAGATAGTTCGGTCAAAAATACCGAAAATAGGGAGACACCGTTATATGGGGACTATACCAAGACATGGGCCTATGTTGACGGTTTTTAGTGGAGATATTATGTGACAACTGGGAACCTTAAACGTGAAATTACAGGTAGTTCGGTGAAAAATTTTAGCTAAAATCCTCAAAATACCAAAAATCGGGAGCTACCGTTATATGGGGGCCATACCAAAGCATGGACCTATGTTGACGATGTTTGGTGGAGATGTTTCATGACCACTGAGAACCTCAAATGTCAAATTGCAGATAGTTCGGTTACAAATTGTAGCTAAAATCCTCAAAATACCGAAAATCGGGAGGTACCGTTATATGGGGGCCATACCAAAACATGGACCTATGTTGATGGTTTTTAGTGGGGATTTTTTTGACCACTGGAAACCCCACACGTGAAATTACAGGTAGTTCGGTCAAAAAATATAGCTAAAATTCCCTATTGACCTATGGAAGAAAGACACTCGGGTACAAAAATATAGCGGTCTAGCTCAATAATAGCTCAACAGACGGAAAGACAGACATGACTAAATCGTCTTAGAATTTTATCCTGATCAAGAATATATATACTTTATATGGTCACAAAAAAAAAGAGAAAACATGTCAAAAAGTCATAACCCTATTGCGTTTACTCCTCTGTCTACAAGAGAAGACCTTGAAAGGACTTTTGTCTTCTAGAGAAGACTTTTAAAGGTCTTCTGTCTTCTTTCTACTACAGCAGACTTTAAAAATCTTCTATTTACTAGAGAAGGTATTTTGTCTTCAAGAAAAGACCTTAAAAAGTCATCTGCCCACTGGATAAGACCATAAAAGGTCTTCTGTTTTCTATAGCTTACCCTTAAAGGTCTTCTGTCAACTGAAGAAGTCCTTAAAAGGACTTTTGTCTTCTATAGAAGACCTTGAAAGGTCTTATGTCTTCTTTTTTACTACAGTCGACTTAAAAAATCTTCTGTTTACTAGAGAAGACCTTAAAAGGTCTTTTGTCTTTTAGAATGAAGATCCTTTAAAAAGATCCTTTGTCTACTGTAGAAGACCTTAAAAGGTCTTCTGTTTTATTTCTACTATAGAAGACAATTCTAGAGAAGATCTTCTGCATATTAGAGAAGACCTTAAAATATCTTCTGTGTACTAAATAAGAGTTTAAAACTCAAACTTCGGTGACATGCAATAGATGCTGGGAGTGGGTGCATCTCATTGGTTGTTCTGGGTGCATCCATGTTAGGGACTACGGCTAGGATAATGTTGCTGCATGGTGCGTGAACACATCCCCCAGTGAGTCGTTGTCATCAGAGGAAGGATCGCACCAGAAGTGAGGTTTGGAGATTAGCTTTCCAATTTCACCAGTCTGTTCAATAGAGACGTATCTCGCTTGAGCCTGACTATAATGACCTGTACATGCGGATACCCGACTGCTACCCTGTCGAGGTAGTGTTTCTCAACGTATACATTAGACTGCTTTTAACTCAAAGGGAAAAATGGATGTCGGATTTTTTAGGCGGCAACCCCTAAATTGTCTCTGCGGCCTCGAATTTTCCATAGTAATTTGTATTGTGCCAAAGGCGAATTTTCACGAAAACGCTCTACAGACCATATTGATCGTCCAATTGACGAAAAAATTTTACCAGTTATTTGTTGTGGCTAAAAAACTAATCCTACAAAAAACTGTGAAAATCGGTTCGGATTTTAATACATGTTATATATGTAGGACCCATGGAAACTTCGAGGCCCAAGTGGCACGTGTTTACATATTCCGATTGTGCTCAAACTTTGGAAATCTTAAACTTTAACAAAACCAAACACTTTAGGGGATGTCGCAAAAAATCCGACATCGATTTTTTAAAACCACCCTAGTATACATTCCGCCGATAAATAGCTGTACTCAATATTAGCCCAATATTAGCCCGCTTTTGGAAGGTAATAACCATCTAGTCTTGGGAGACTTTAATGCACATCATGAGTTGCGGCATTCGGTCCTCTGAAACGACCAGAGGGGTATAGTGCAGGCTGAGCAGATAGTAGATGTATATTTTGCACGGTAAATGAGAATCCGTCTTTCCTCTTGGGCAGACCATCTCTCCATAGTTTTCTACATCAGCAGACCGCTCAAGAACAGGAAGTCCAAGCGCCGTAGAGTGAAACAGGGAGTTCCTCAATGTGGATTGATATCTTCGGAACTGTCAACCTTTACCTCTCGTGTATTCCACCACCTCCAGACGGCATTGAGATTGTAAAGTATGCGATCTTGGCGTCAGATACTTTCCCCGAACTCCGATTTGATTAATCTTACCATCATTTCACACGCATGGAATATGACCGCCACTACGGCCACTCTGTTCACCACATGTACGGCAGAGATGGGTTGAATGTCATGGGCGATGGTAGTAGAATTCCGACTACCAACTATCCCAACAACCCATCGAATTAGCCACAGTCGTACAGCTGGAGATAGACACAGAGCCAGATTAAGCAGAAAAAGGAACTTACAAACATATAATTTACTGTTACAAAAACGGATCTCAACGGGTGAGTCAATAGATTATATTGTATCAACAAGTGAAGTCGCTAACAGGATAGAGACATGCGGGTCTATTAAACCCTAGCACAGACGCACGCTGGAAGCTGCGGTTTCACAGATGAGGCTGCGCCAGAGGGAGAACGAAACTTGGTTTCTATATTAAAGATCCAGAAACAAGAATCTCCACCACGAAAGAAGAAGGGATCTTGTCGCGAACCAACAAGATATACTGAATAGTTTATAGTACTTAGATCGGGTAGCGATCTCCTACCTAAACAGAAAACCCCAATACCGGGGTGTTAAGCGCCACGTACGCATCGGTGTTTCAGGTTTTCAGTCAGGGTACCGCCTGTAACACTATGCAACACTGAAAATGCAAACAACTTCTAGTCTGAATTTTTTGAAAGTACATATTTAGACTATAGAAACCCTAGTAGGGTTTTGTCCTGTCAGATCCAGTTCGGATTTTATGGCCTCATCTAAACCGGGCTAAATCTACACTTTTTTGTAGTTATCAGGCTTTTATCTCAGAAACGAATAGGAATTTGGCCTTGCTGTCTTTAACAATATTGTAGCCCTAAACTAGTAGAACTTATCTTTTGAAAAACCCACATAAGAAAAACTCCATCTAGAGCATCAAAATCTATAAAATATAGAAAATTTTACATAATTGCTGAAATTCTGGTCAGTATCGGCTAAACTATTGGGTGTTGAACCAAGTAACCTTTTGCAAAAATCTTCCAAATAAAGTTCTCAACAATTCTTTAGAACATTCTGAACCTCTAAAATGCTTACTTCATGTTGTTTCAGCGGTATTTTGCGTCATATCTTTTACAACACGTATTTCAAACGCAGTTCACACCAACAGTTTTTTCTCGCATTTCGGATTTCACTACATTATTGATATTTTTATTAAATCGTCGTTGAAAAATGTGCTAAAAACAACGGCATAGAAGCATTTTACAACAATGACATGTTCTGAAGAGTTGTGTAAAACATTCGAGGGAATATTTTTCCAAAAGAAAATATTCAGAAAAAGTTAACGGTTTTGGAAATACGGTGCGAAATGTATAAAAATTGTGTAATTTTTGCATATATTTTGAAATTTGAGGCAAATGATGTAGTTTTTCGAGTTCATTAATTCTCCAAATATGTTGTCCTTGTCTTTATCTACAAATTTGCTTCAGAGGTCAGAAGAAGATTCGCATTGGTTTCAGAGATATAGCCCCGAATTTCTTTAAAAACTCAATATTTAACCATGTTTAGATGCGGCTATGAAATCCGAGCTGGATCTGACACAACAAAACCAAACTAAGGTTTCTTGTCGTTTGGGTCTGTACTTTCAAAAAATCTTCAGTTCGAATTGTTTGCACAATATCACCTTAAAAATGTTGCACAGTGTAATAGTACGGGACCTCATAATGCCTGGTCGCCTCAACGATTAGCAAGCTTAGTTGTCTAGCCCTAATCATGGAATTGGAGGGCTATGCCATGATCGTCCTCAGTTCTCCCAGTTATAACCCTCTATGGACTAAATTAATATAAATACAAAAAACACCCCAAATAAAAACAAAACACTCTTGATAAAGACCACTGCTACGACTACGGTAAAGGTTGCCCCTGATGCAATAGACATATACGATATGGGACGATTACTCTAAACCGACTGTGGGCGACTTGAATGACTCCCTAAATACTCAGAGCAGGGAATTGATCAATCTCCTTAGGGAAAAGTGTGTCTCTAGATCTGAGTCGGGAGAGTTCTCCCATGAGCAATTGGAAGAATATCCCTCTGTTGGATGGTGAGATGGACACTACGGTTATCCCATCTCAATAAAACAAGGAGATGTCCTCCTCAGCTGTTGTAGCGGGCACTAGCCCGGGTGATCAGGGAGCAACCCCCTCAGGGGGGGGACAGGTGGGTCAGTGCCGACAGACCTGTCCTTCCCAAGCAGGATGCCTTGGTGGATGAGACGAACCACCAACAGTAGTAACGCCCGGGAGAAAAAGGACAAGCACGGATATAGAAGAGCTGTGAATTTGTGGATAAATCCCAGGAGAAATCTCACAGGCTAAATTTCGGAAGATAAGGTTAATGATTCGCTTCGGCAAGCGCTTTGAAAGGATGTATCCGCATTCCGCTCTCTGGCCCGGGTTAGTCACTAGTCCAAAAACTGCTTTGACTACACCGGAGCCAATCAAGTTAAAAAAATCGGTGGTCTCAAGCTGTCCGGTAATCAACTGGAGTCAACCTGGGAATGCCTGCAAGGTAGCCCGGGGCCAAAACCCCCCAAAACCTTCTAGTGAGAAACCACATAAGCCACTCAGACCTGGGAGGATGATCGGCCCCAGATGATCTTCTTGTAGCAATGTAAGTCTGATCCTGAAGGCAGGATCAGGCATCCTTATTTTGAGGATTTTGGCTACAATATTTAACCGAACCAGCTGTAATTTGACATTTCAGGTACTCAGTGAGGATTTTAGCTACAATTTTTAACCAAACTAGCTGTAATTTGACATTTAAGGTTCTATGTGATCGCGAAACTTCTCAACCTGCAAAATCGTCAACATGGGGGCTATATCAATACAGGGACCTACTGTTTTGATATAGCCCCCATATAACGGCGTCTCCCGATTTTCGGAGTTTTGAGAATTTTAGCATAATTTTTAAACGAACCAGCAGTAATTTGATTTGAGGTTCTCAGTGGTCACTAAACTTATTCAACATAGGTCCATGTTTTGGTATAGCCCCCATATAGGCGGTCTCCCGATTTTCAGTATTTTGAGGGTCTTGTCTACATTTTTTGTCGGAACTACCACCAAAATGTTTCCACCAAAAATTGTCAAGAAAGGTCCACACTTCGATATAGCCCCCATATTAAGGTACCACATGAACACATTTTTTAGATTAGATTAGAAAATTTAGGTATCCTTGGTCGAAACATTTTTGCAACTAAATTGTTAGCATTTTATTGTGGAGGGTGTAAAAAGTTCGGCCCGGCCTTTATACTTGTTTTGTATTACCTCTCTTATCAAGCTTACCTAACCTATTAGAGATTTATTCAATTGAAATGATTTCGGAGTAGCCAGGACTTCGCCATGTTGACGTAAATTATAAGTTTTGGCATACTCACATTATACCCTACGTTAGCCATGACATAATAAAAAGTTCACATCAAGTCTACCAACGGTTTCAAATAACCGGTTTTCAACAAACACACTTTTTTACAACACTGTAACGTACATTTTTTTAAACGATGAACTTTCCAGGAGAGATCCTTTTAGTGAAAATTAATTGAACGATTAGTCTTTGCATTCAGTTGCGGTTTGTGATTCTAACGGTAAAGTTCGTTTAAACGGTTTCTAAATATGGCGATAATGATGTTGGTGGTAGTGATGACTTAAGAAATCTGAAAAAAATTGATGAAATAAAAAATGAATTAATTTCAAGTGCATTTTAAGAAGCAAATCTTAAGAAAATCAGAAAAATAAAAATTCGACATGGCCAAAATTATATCGACAATTAAGGCAACGCTAACGCGTATCATTTTCAGTGCCCACAGTATCATAGCCATTTGGCAGGTGGTCAAAAATAAAGATGACATGATGTACTGGAGTCTTAGTTGTCCTTTGCTGCTGTTACTTTTCGAAGGCATATTTACCATATTCATAAAGAAGACACAAGAGTGGAGATGGTAATAATTATTTTCAAACCCTTTGTTTCATTACTAAATTAAGTGATGTATTTTTTCAAAATTTTCACAAAACTCTATGATTTTTTTTTTTCAAAAGTAAACAATTGGTTGACGTCATGTTCTTCTGTTCTGTCTGTCACATTTCATTCATGGATTTTCTTCTTTGATTTTCAATTAAACCTTAAATCTCACAAAATGTTCATTGTCTCTCCCACTCTATTTAGTGGATATAGGAACACACCTTTGTTTTTACTTGCTGTTGTTGTTGCTGTTGACTTGGTTTAATGGAATATCAGAACCATAGTTCCTACGGGTGGAAGGATGGATATGCGTTCACATAAATCGCATTTTCCCACAACATTTTTAGTGTTTTGGCGATTAGTGTTCATTGTCCGTGTTTATTTGTTTGTATTGCCATGATGTGTTGGTGTATTAGTGTGATTTCATTGTTTGTAAATAAAGTGGTGTTGATGGGATATCCATCCAGACAGCCAGGTGGATAATAAAATCGAATTTATGTTGCTCATTCATGGATCACATCAATTTGTTCTTGCTTGTAGTATTATAAAAGATGTAAACTGGGGCAATTTTCTGCAAAATTTAAAAGAAAAGTTTTAGTATATCCTAATTAAAGTTCAAAAATATGTATATGGCGAAAAACAAAAATGTTTTACAATCGATGAATCCGAGTTTCACCCATTCAGAATTCGCGGAATGTTAGCATATTCTATATAGTATGATAAACATTATTTAAAACAAGTAAAAAAGTATCAGTCGGCTTTGCCGACAGAGATATACCCTCAGCCTGTGTATATTGAAACAATTTTTTTTCCAAAAAACGCATGTATTTAGGGAGTTTTAAGAATTTTGGGCGTTTGAACTGACAAAAATGTTGATTAGGATTTAATATCAAAAGTTTTGCGGAGGAGATACTAAAAAGAATGGATCTCCAGCCACTACATATGGTACCATAGGGGTTTTTTTAGAACTTCAGGGATGTTTGCTCAAGAAGTATGAACTTGCCCCTGAAACAACTTTTACCATCGCAATTGAGGTAGCAATGCAAGTTGCTTCAACAAAAATCAAAGTGATTCGAAAGCAGGTCTTAAAGTGAACATGTATCCGAAATTTTGAGTGGGAGGTACCGGATGGAGTGGACAAATATAGTCCATATTTGAACCTGATCTATATCTGGTAGATATATTAGGATGTGTAAAGTATGGACCAATTCGGCCACTCTCTTCAAGAGTTTCCGAACATTTTTGAACTTTTGTGAGGGAGGTACCTGAAGGAGTGGACCGATATGGCTTATCTTCGAACTTAAACTATGTTTGGACAAAATATTACTAAGGCCAAACTTTGGACCGAATCGGCAGACCTGTTCGAGAGTTTTTTGCCCTCCAACCTCCTCACACGGTGTCATAGGGGTTTTTTGCAACTTTCAGGCTATTTTCTCAGGAAGTATGGACTTGCCCCTGATGAAACTTATACCGTCGTATGGAGGGCAGTGAATACAAGTTGCTAATGCAAAAATCAAAGCGATTCGAGAGATGTTCCTAAACTGAACTTTTCCAAAAATTTGTGTGGGAGGTACCCGACGGAGTGGACCGATTGAGTCCATATTAAAACCTGATCTAAGTCTGGTACACGCTCCACGATGGGCAAAGTATGGACCAAATCGGTTACACCCTTCAAGAGTTATCGTTCGTACAAATTTTCCGAACATTTTCGAACTTTTGTGGGGGAGGTACCGGAAGGAGTGGACCGATATAGCTCATCTTCGAACTTAAACTAAGTTTGGACAAAATATTACGAAAGCCAAAATTTGAACCGAATCGGTTCATCCCTTCGAGAGTTATCGTGCGCTCCAGCCAGCCAGACAGACAGACAGACAGACGGACGGACATTGCTCAATCGACTCCAAATTGTCTGAAACACATTTCGTCCAAACATACTTGGGGTCTAAAACCATTATTTCGATGAGGCACATTTTGCCCGTATGAAAGTGTATATACCCTTCATAGCCTAAAGGCTGAGGGTATAATGAAGTGTTTTAGGAGGGATCCCATAATATCGACCATTAAAACTAATTTACGTGGAAGCTGTGTTGGCATCAATGTAGAAAAATAGGTAAAAATGGGTTGAAGCCAACAAGTTTTTTTATGCTCCATTCCGATTTCTGGCTTAACCTTACATTTTATAGACATATGCCCAAAGAAAGACTCAAAGAATACTTCATGGGCAATATGATACTAGTGTATCATTTTTCGATATATCCACTACATCCACCTAAAATTGATGCTGACATTTTGAAGCCGGAATTTCGGGGTTTTTTGAATTTTTTTAATAATCCGGACGCGCAACAAGATAATATTCCAAACTCATAATAGGATTATAAAACTCGTGATTTTACGTCGTTTATGGCTTATCTCATGAGTGTGCTCCTTACAGCATCCTAGTAATTGGAGTCTAAAGTCCAATATTTGTGTGTGATTTTTTTTAAAAAAAACCTATTTTTAGCGTTTAAAATTTACAAGTGTCATTCAATTTCCTTTGTACCCCGCGTGAATTTAGTTTTTTTACGCGACGGATCTAATGAGCCCATCCGCGATCGAATCCATCCACTAAAACCTCGGTTATAGATACCCTGAAAATAGGAAAATCAGCAAAAATTTATTTTGACAAATCCGCGTACCAAACCGCGATTTTTTTAAATTTTTTTACGTAAATGGAATCCTTTATACGCGATTACAATATTTGCGAAAACGCGTGTTATAAATTACAGAGATTCGCGATTAATATAGGATTTTTACCAAAAATAGAAAGTGGAGGCACATCCGCGGTTCTTGAAGAATCTGATTGAAATAGGTGTAGATAAACATATTTTTGATGGGTGCTACTGAAACCGGATGCGCATCAAAATCGTATGCAAATTGCGCGATTTTTACCCACTTTAATGTTTTTTGCATTGTGTGATGCAACCGGCGGCACACTTTGACCGCAGAGTGAAACATCGAAATATGCATAAATATTGAAAGAGATTGATTCGCTGTATCCAAAAACGGATGCGCATCAACTGATTTTAACTTATTCGCGAATAATAGGCTTTTTAATTTACACATTTTTTGAATGATTGTAATTTCAATATTACTCTTAATTTCCTATCCTTACAAGTTATCACAGTAAGCAAATAAGCTTTCACGATGATAAACCATATTTCTTGATGAAGTTTTAGTAGTACACATTAATTATTGTATGGGATTTCAGCGAAATAGTTGGAGAACTCCTAAATATTTTTTTTAATTTTTCGAATCAAACCAAAAAATATATTTGCAACAATATTTTTCAACAATAAGTTTTTCTCTTTTGTTGTTGCTATAATATGCAATTTATGTACCCAATCTCTATAAATTTGGTATCATATTTTTCTACGCATTGTCTAGATTCGGCATATATTTTTTAATTTATTTTTAAATGTTTGTACGGAATCTGGGACAGGATAATTTGGATTTTCTTAAAATTTTTTGTACTATTTGTTGATTTTCCGCGAAAATAATAATAGATTTAAAAACTATATAAACATCTACGAATAGATATGGAATGCTGTTAACGATTTATGCATAAATTTTCTCATAACAACAAATAAGATATTTTTAAATATTTTTTCTTTATATGAGAATAAAAACCGCCATAACTTTTGCGCGCATCGTCCAATTTTGTGAACGCTAACAGATTTGAAACCAGCATTTTTTTCTTAACCTCTATGCCAAAAATTGTAAATGTGCTCGCAAAAAAATTTTTTAATTTTTTTCAAATGGAATTGCAAAGGATTTTTGTTTTTCGCCATATGTATATTAGGGTTATGACTTTTTTACAACCCCGTATCCCTGTATAATATTTTGATGAGTTTTTACTTAAGATTACATAAAATCTTGAGATATATATCAGAAGCCTTGATATATATCCTCAGCAACCCAATTATCTTCCTCAATGGGAAAGCTTTAATATGAATTTTGGGAGATTTAAGCAAAATGAAGGAAGTATTCCCATCAGCGTTCGAAAACTTACATTAAGGTACCGTACAATAACGTTTTGTAGCGTACCTAGCATGAAAAGTTACACTACGATAAGGTAACGTACATGTACACAAACATTAAAAAAAATTTTAGCGTTTGTGTACATGTGCCCAACGATAATCGTAGCGTACATGTTTGGTACGCAACCACCATTGTAAAGTAACAACCACGTACCCAACCGAAATGGTTGGGTACGTACGTTATAAATGTTGCGTGTACATTAAAAAACCACGTAGCGTACATCATTATGTACTCTAAAAAACAATTAGAGGTTGCGTACACCTGAGTGATGTTTATGAAGAGGTTGCGTACACCTGAGTGATATTTATAAAGAAATACTAAATATGAATGGCATGAGGAAAAATACAACCATAAAAATAAGAGTGAATATCATATAAATAAAATACAAAAGTATATATATTTATATTTAACCAGTAAATATGAAAACATTTATTTATTTTATAAAAAATTAACGAATATATAAAAGATTAACATGTGATAAAATATGTAACAGATTATATATAATACTAAAGAAAATAGAATTTAACAGAAGAAAGCTCAACTTTCATAATTGAAATCCCCATTGCCTTTTACTATTAATATATGTTCAAGATTTGTTGATGACATGCGGTTGCGCTGATCAGATAATATGTATTTCATAGCAGAAAATAAGCGTTCCACGCTTACTTGGGTTGACGGTATTGCCTGTACAATATTAGCAATCTCACTGATGATGGTTTTCTGAGAGTACCAGAATGTTATTATATTTTCATTTAGTGGTAATCTTGATTGCCGCTCATAAGTGGCAAAAACAGCTTCTAAATTGTGTAAATTAGATGAACTCGGAATTTCTGTGGTAGGATCTATAATTTGCAGATAATCGGAAAAAGATTTGGCTGCATGTGGTCTGCTCGGTGATGGAGTTTCCTCTAATATTGAGTGGCTTGTATTGTGTACTGTTGAGTTCATGCGTATATATGTATAACGATAGTATGTAGTTCTTCGCCCTTTGGTTTTGTTCGCAAGTTAAGCATACTTTGATTCGTGGATCCAAGAACACAGCTGCGTTAAACAGTTCATTTTCTAAAAGTTTATCCTTTCTTAACTTCAAGGACTCCTTGAGAAGGGTTTTCATATTGCTATCCGGTAAAGCGTCAATTTGAAATGTTATATCCATAACAATAATGTATAGTTCACTATAGCACAACTGTTCGCTTTGTAACTTAACGGTAGCATTGTAAATAGGTTTAAATAGTCCCAAGAATTCAGTTGCGAAAGACCATTTTTCAGATTCAAGAAATAAACCAGGATAATCCTTTCTTAGTGTATTTATAATTTCCTTCATTTCCAGGATTCTTTCAATCATTTTATATGTTGAAAAAATTTCAACGTGTTGCACAATCAATGATGGGTTTTTTGTATGTAGAGTTCACTTCTTAGAAAATTTAAAATCATTTTACTTCTAAGTTTGTTTTTTTTACCACGAATCGTATCTTATCGACATTGTCTTTTATTGCCGACTGTTTCAGAACATCGTTTACACACAGTTGGAGAGTGTGAGCACCACAACGAATGCTAGTAATTGTGTTCGATGAGATGTTAAAATCATCTGATTCAATTGTGTCAATAGCTATTCGGCAATCGATATAATCTTCATCTTCTTCGAAATCCACGGCATCATTATTTATCGACAATTGCATTTCAGAGTTCAGGATTCGTACAGTTTTGAGCATATTTGATCCGTTGTCGGTTGTAATCGTTAAAATATTACGTATATTAACATCATATTCCTTTTGAACATCCAATATACATAACCGTTTTCTCCTTTATAACCAACTTTTTAACAACGATTTTACCATGTTTAATGTATTGAACATTAATACCTAGCATACTTAAGTCCACTCTTGTCGCGACATCCATCTTAAGGGAAAATAATATCCCTTTAAGATCGTTTGAGATTTCCGTTTTAATATTTTTTGAGAAAGCGATAATTCTTCCATTACGTTATGTTCATTTACCGTTATCACGAGTACACTTAAAACAGGTTCTATAAGAACTTTGAAGGCTTTATCTTCGGCCATATGTAAAGGACGTCCATTTTTTGTAAAAAGTTCCACCAATGCTGTTTCAATATTTTTTGTATTCACACTTTTTTAATAATACTTTGATGACACTTTTTTCTTTTACGTTTTCCCGCTTTTGATCAATATAGTTCGCATACAAATCGGGATGCACATTTTTCAAATGTCGCTATAAATTTGCGGAATGCCAATTTAAAACATTGTTGACGAAATTTTGTAAATTACACACTGTTTGATTTGATTCGTTTGTACTGAACATATCACGAAGAACAACATTTGTTGGTCTTGGCATTTTTATAATTATTTTCACTTAACGTTTAAAAATTAACTAAACAGCATTGCCGGGGTTTTTTTGCATATACAGTTTGCAAAAAATGAATTTTCTTAAAAATTTAAATTACCTGCAACTATTCCAAAGGGTTTTCGCGAAAATTTCCGTAAATTATACAGTAAGACTACGATTGTAACAAACTCAAAAACTAGATCATTCATGTGGTACCTGAATGGTTATAATTTATTACAATACACAAGAAAGGTAAAAAACAATATTGTGGTTTACAATTTTTTAAGTCATAATTTTTATGATGTCAAAAAGAAGGGATAGGTACTTTATGGTTTTGGTGTGCGAGGAATAATATTTCCACCTAATTCTGACTTTCTAACTTATCAAAACCAAAAACTCCGATAATTCTACCTGTAAACAAACTTTAAAAATATAGCAGACCCAAAGAACGGATGTTGCCTTCACAGCTAGGTACCAGTCCTTGGGTACCTCAACGCCAATTCATAATTTGGAAAAACACAAAAAAGCAAAAAGTAATTCTTAATGTGGTGTTGTAACATTTCTTTTTGTAAAATGATGTTTATACTGAAAACAACTTACTTGAAACTGTTCTTCGATGCTTTCTTGACATTGCTAAAATATTGAAAATGAACCATGATGAGAGCGTTTTGTTTAGGCATTACTAACTTCTTGCATATGTATTTATGACATTTAAATAATGGCATTTATCGTCCTAATTAAGTGAAGATACATATTCATTTATATTTACTTGTATTTCATTTGAATATATTCCACAAAAATTAAAGTTAATATTTTTAATACCTTATTAACCAAACAAATGTAAGTGTACCCTACCAACACTTTCTTTCTAAAGGTACATTATGATGTACTCTACGTGGTTTTTTAATGTACGCGCTGATGTACGCAACCTTTTCGGTTGGGTACGTGGTTGTTACATTACGGTGGAGGTTGCGTACCAAACATGTGTGTTTGACGAACTTTTCGAATCTCGTTGGGTAATGTTTGTGTACGTGTACATAAACTTTATAATTTTTTTTAGTGTTTGTGTACATGTACGGTACCTTATGATAAGGTACTGTTTGTTTCCGAACACTGATTCCCATGTGAAAAAGTATTTTTTCAAACAAAAAATTATTTTTTTGACCAAATATTTGCTTGTTTTGGCTGTAACATCGAAACGATAATACCAATCTGTATGATTTTAATCTCATTTCATTCGCTATAAGGTTTTGATCCACAACAAATTTTTACGTAATTTTATCACCTGTAAGTCGACCTTTATTTTGAAAAAAGTTGACTTATATTCAATAATTTATCAATTTTTTGTACATTTCGCGAATTCTGAGTAACATTTTACATGTATTATGCATATGCAATCTACTCGCTGAAGTCACTTCGAGCGTTTCTATAATATTTTATTTCTTAAAAGCCGAAATAAAACCGCCATAACTTTTGTCCGCAACAACCAAAAACTGGCGCGCGAGCAGATTCGTATTTGTTCTTAATCTCTATACCAAAAATCTTTAATGTAGCGCGAAAAAAATTATTCTTTACAGCTAGTCAACTAAGTTATTGCACTCGATGGATTTTTAAGAATTTGGATTATGGTTAGTTCTACTCAGATGAACCGGAGTGTATATGTATGGGTCTATGACAAACTTTTACAAACTTTTTGGCCAAAACCAAATTATAATACCCTCCCCACATAGTGGTGTAGGGTATAAAAGTGACCCCTTTAGCGAGACGCTAGAGGGTTAACATAAATGTTCCGCAGAGCATTCTCAATAATATTGCCAAAGGATTACGAGGAATCTTACTCCGAATATTTACAAAACAGTTCACAAAGCGAAATATTGGACCTCCTACACGTGTCTCTATTTTTCGGTGATCTTTCATAATCAGCACGGGGTTTCTTGTAATTTTAAAAAAGTTTAATTTTGTTGTACAGTGTAATCTAAACATTCTAGCATTTTTAAACGCAATTACTTAGTTTCTTTCAATATACTTTCTTATAGCCTCAGCTAAAATACATTCCCAAGACCGTGCCTAGACCGACTGGAATTTTAGAAACATACAAAAACGTATGTTAAATTTACATTATTAGATTGGGTTTGAATATGGTCGAAACCTGCGGGTACCTACCATACAAATTTTCAAAACCGTATGCCTCGGATCGTTTTTGAAATTGTTTGCAGTGGGTTGTCTTCGATGCGCAGTAGGCTGGTTTTAACCCAAAGGGGAAATCGATGTCGGATTCATTTATGCGGCACCTCCTTAAAGCCCGTAATCGGAATATGTTAACACGTGCCACTGGGACATCGAAGTTTTCCATAGTAGTTTGTATGGGACCAAAGGTGCATTTTTACGAAAATTCTCTAAAAACCACATTTATGGTCCAATCAATGAACATTTTTTTACCAGTTCATGTTTGTGGCTAAAAACCGAATCCTACAAAAAATTGTGAAAATCGCATCGGATTTTGATATTAGCTATATATAGGGCCATGGAAAATTTGAGGCCCCAGTTGCACGTGTTAACATATTCCGATTGTGCCCAAACATTGGCAATCTTAAAATCTAACAAAACTAAACACTTTAAAACCACCCTAATGGACAGTGGTTCCACTTGTATGGAGGAAGTGCAAATAGCAAGATCATGCGTTGGTTTAAGCTTTGAGGTGCTGCGAAGATTGTTTTAAGAAAACATGAGCGTATAACTCTCCCCTCTTTCCCCTCTGCAGGGGGGTATACGATATGAATTGTTTTATTGTGCCATTGTGGCACCAGGTCTGGTAAATAACGTATATTGTAAATTCGTCATTTCCCTTGGCTCAGACCACCTTTCATCAAGATTTCAGAGAATTTACCAATCACCGCTCCAGAGAGAAGCCCATTCCCTCAGATCCTCGGGTAGCTAAGAGAACTTTCCGGGACATTATCACTGCAGCAGGCGCTCGCTACATACCTGCTGGTCGAATAGTCGAAATAAGACCAAATTTCACAGCAGAGGCGACGGGACAAGCAAATGAGCATAATGAGCTTCATCGTACGAACTATGAGGACCCTAGAGTTAGAGAATATACTCTTGAAGTCAATTTGCGGGTAGACAAACATAAGCGGGAGAAGTGGCTAGACCACCTGAAGCAATGTAACCTTGATATAGGATTATGAAAATTCTGGGCAACGGTTAAATCACTCTCGAATCCGGGAGAGAAAGACGACATATCCACACATATCAGTAGAGGACTGAATCTGAACTCGCAGTGCGACGGAACAATCATAGTGGCACTTGACCTATCGAAGGCCTTCGATCCCGTCAACCACCTCAAGCTGTTCGAGAAAATAGAGAATACCACACTCCAGTCGTACGTTGGTTAATGCTGTATGTGTGGACGTTAGTCACGGTGCTCTTTAACCAACTTCAAATGAAAGGAGCTTACACCTGGGAAGTTCTTGCGGATTCTCAAACTACAATGTTGACAGATGAGAAAATAAAAAAATCTCGGAGCTCTTTTTAAATAAATCGAGATCAAAGTTCACATTTTTAGGGTTTTTTTAGGTTTTTCCAATTGTCCCAATTTGAACTTCTATATCTCAAAAATGGTAACATATATATATATATATGTATGTTCCTTAATCCCATTTCGATAGGACTGGCGGTTTCCAAGAAAATTGTGAAAACCCTCCGGATTTTTTATACCCTCAGCATTCATGCTAACGAGGGTATATACACTTTCATACGGGCAAAATGTGCCTCATCGAAATAATAGTTTTAGACCCCAAGTATGTTTGGACGAAATGTGTTTCAGACGATTTGGAGTCGATTGAGCAATGTCCGTCTGTCTGTCTGGCTGGCTGGAGCGCACGATAACTCTCGAACGGATGAACCGATTCGGTTCAAATTTTGGCTTTCGTAATATTTTGCCCAAACTTAGTTTAAGTTCGAAGATGGGCTATATCGGTCCACTCCTCCCGGTACCTACCCACAAAAGTTCGAAAATGTTCGGAAAATGTGTGCGCACGATAACTCTTGAAGGGAGTAACTGATTTGGTCCATACTTTGCCCATCGTAAAATGTGTACCAGACTTAGATAATGTTTCAATATTAGCTCAATTGGCCCACTCCTTCGGGTACCTCCCACACAAAATTTCGGAAAAGTTCAGTTTAGGGCCATCTCTCGAATCGCTCTAATTTTTGTTTTAGAAACTTGTATTCGCTGCCCTCCATACGACGGTACAAGTTTCCTTAGGGGCAAGCCCATACTTCCTGAGAAAATAGCCTGAAAGTTGCAAAAAACCCCTATGACACCGTGTGAGGTGGTTGGAGCGCAAGATAACTCTAGAACGGATCTGCCGATTCTGTCCAAAATTTGGCCTTAGTAATATTTTGCCCAAACATAGTTTAAATTTGAAGATAAGCCATATCGGTCCACTCCTTCAGGTACCTCCCCCACAAAAGTTCAAAAATGTTCGGAAAATTTGTTCATACCGTAACTCTTGAAGGGAGTGGCCGAATTGGTCCATACTTTACAAATCCTTATATATCTACTAGATATAGATCAGGTTCAAATATGGACTATATTTGTCCACTCCATCCGGTGCTTCCCACACAAAAGTTCGGATAAGTTCACTTTAAGACCTGCTATCGAATCACTTTGATTTTTGTTAAAGCAACTTGAAATCGCTGCCTCAATTACGATGGTAAACACTTTTTCAGGGGCAAGTCCATACTTCTTGAGCAAACATCCCGAAGGGTGTAAAAACCCCCTATGGCACCATATGTAGTGGCTGGAGATCCACTTTCATAATGGTCAATGTAGATCCATACCTTTTAGTATCTCCTCCGCAAAACTTTTCATCTCTAATCCTAATGAAAATGTTTGTCGGTTCAAATTCCCAAAATTTTTAAAAATCCCTAAATACATACGTTTTTTGGAAAAAAAATTGTTTCAATATATACAGGCTGAGGGTATATCTCTGTCGGCAAAGCCGACTGACACTTTTTTACTTGTTTTTTTTTTGTTTTTTTTCTCATCTATGAACATTATAGTTACAAAATCCGCAAAAACTTCCCAGGTGTAAGCTCTTTTCATTTAAAGTTGGTTCAAGAGCACCGTGCATCCATTTGTGGTATTCAGAAACAACGAGTGAAACAAAACCCGTAGAGTGAAACAGGTAGTTCTCCAAGGAGAGGTGATATCTCCGGAACTGTTTAGCCTCTACCACTCTGAAATTTCACACCCTCCATACGCCGTAGAGATCGTAATGGATGCGGATCGTCGATGACATATGTGATATGTGGCTACTGACCATGAAACATTGTTGACCTCTTACAAAGCAATAGACCGGTCTGTGGTAAGCTATGCGGCGCAAGCGTGGTCCGCAACGGTTAGCACTACGCAGTGAAAGAATATTCAAACCCGCCAGAATGCCGTCCTGAGGACTGCAACAGTATGCCTCCTCATGACACAGTGAACGTTCTTCATGAGGTTTTACCGGTGCATCTGTACCACAGGATGTTATCGATGGGTGTTATCGCCGTGAGCATCACTGTCACGATTCAACGGGCAGGCTTCTCCCACCCAGACACGTCAAGAGAGATCTGCATAATCGCCCTTAAGTCCTTAATTTTAAGTGGAGACGTTTGATTTCCGCCAACCCTATACACATTTATTTTTCAATGCATTTCATTAATATTTCCCATTTTCGAAAGCTAACATAATTTCCTTTTTGGAAAAAATGAATAATTATACTCTTGTTGTTGTAGCAGCATAGAAACCTAAGTAGAAGCATAGGCTTGATGCTGGGTTGGCAGCCGCTAGCCGAAACACTATGGTTTCGTTCAATCCGGTACGAAAGAACCCACTGCAGACCCTACGCAGCATAGAGCCCGAGGAAAATAACTTTTTTGTTTTCATGCGATTTTTCGCACTGTAACATAGTAATTTCTTAACCGATTTAAAAAAAAAATGGCTCGTTTTAAAGTTTGAACGAAAGAAAACTATAAGTCCGTTTAAACTTGAAATTTCAAGAAATTAATTTTTCCCTATATGTAGTTAACGTTATAAAATCATTTTATGAAGTGATCTGGAAAACCCATATATATATAGGCCCACCATGGACTCCAACAAAACCGAATTGGTGCATCAGAACCCCTGCATGTTTTTTTTGATCGACATTTGTAGCACCGTGTTATGATATTAACATATATCCTAGAATAACACCACATCACTCAAATATCCACATGTTAATATCATAACACTGTGCTACAAATGTCGACCAAAAAAAATGCAGGGGTTCTGATCCACCAATTCGGTTTTGTTGGAGTCCATGGTGAACCAGTACCTATGGGTTTACCAGATCACTTCATAAAATGATTAGTCTCAGCGTGATGGATTTTTACTGTAGACTCGCAAGCAATCCTTTTAGGGTAGACATATGGCTTGGGGAGGACTCTAGAATGTGTGGTTTTGGTACAGCTGCAGCAGTCAGCTTGACGGGGCACAGTGGGAAAAAATACGATCTAGCGTACAGAAAATCAAAAAATGGACTTGAAAGAAGACAGGAAACATTAGTACTGTATTAAAGTAGAGTGTTGACGGATGCTGCGCACGATAACTCTCGAACGGAGGAGCCGATTTTGTCCAAGATTTTTGCTTTCGAAATATTTTGTTCAAACTTAGTTTAAGTTCGAAGATGGGCCATATCGGTCCACTCTTTAGGTACCTTCCCCACCAAAAGTTCGAAAGTATTCGGAAAATTTGTGTGCATGATAACTCTTGAAGGGAGTAACCGATTCAATCCAAACATTGCACATCGTGAAATTTCTACCAGACATAGATGAGGTTCCAATATAGATTATAACGATCCACTCCTTCGGGTACCTCCCACACAAAATTTCGTAAAAGTTCAGTTTAGGACCTGATCTCGGATCGTTTTGATTTTTGTTGCAGCAACTTGTATTCGCTGCCTTTATTACGAAGGTAAACATTTTATTAGGCGCAAGTCCATACTTCCTGAGAAAATAACCAGAAATTTGTAAAAATCCCCTTTGGTACAATGTGTAGTGGCTGGAGCGCACGATAACTCTCGTACGGATCTGCCTATTTGGTCAAAAATTTGGTCATCATAATATTTTGTCTAAACTTAGTTTAAATCCGAAGGTGAGCAATATCGGTACATTCCTTTAGGTACCTCTCCCACAAAGTTCCGAATTATTCGGAAAATTTGCGCCCACGATAACTCCTGAAGGCAGTAAAGGATTTGGTCCATACTTTGCATATCGAAACATTTCTACGAGACATAGGTCAGGCTTGAATATGGACTATATATGTCAACTCCTACAGGTACCTCCCATACAAAATTTCGGAAAATGCAGTTTAAGGCCTGCCTTCGAATCGCTTTTATCTTTGTTATAGCAAATTGTATTCGCTGACACCATTACGACGGTGCAAGTTTTGTCAGGGGCAAATCTATACTTCATGAGAAAATAGGCCGAAAGCTGTAAAAATCTCTATGGCACTATGCGTACGATAACTGTCGAACGGATCAGCCGATTCGGTCCAAAATTTGGCCTTCGTAATATTTTGTCGGAACTAAGTTTATGTTTGAAGATTGGCACTATCGGTGCGCACCTTTCATTGACTCCCCCCACCACCAAAAAAAAATCCACTAAAATAGTACGCGCTATACCTGCTGAACGGAGCAACTCTCCTTCGATCTCCTAATATTTTGTCCATATGTAGTTTTATTTCAGAAATCAGTATTCTCCTTAGAGTACCTCCCAGACAAAAGTTCCACATTTTTGTTTAAGCGCAGTTTAGGATCACTTCGAAGAACCTTTGGGCAAGTCCATGCTTCCTCACATCGTGAGCCAAAACCTCTAAGTTATACGGTGACCAACTGAAATAACTGGTGGGCACAAAATCTATCAAAAGCAATCAATCCCAAAATAAGATCCACTTCAAACCTGGACCGACACCATTCCTTCAAGTACATCCTCCACAACAGTTTTAAGCTTCAAACCAAATATATTTTTTGTAGGCAAATTTCAAAAAGGGCCACAAAATCCGTAATACGTAGATTCAATATTGCCAATAGATGGACGTTTCAATTCACACAGGCTGAGGGTATATCTCTGTCGGCAAAGCCGACTGATACTTGTTTACTTGTTGTTTTATTTTTTATATATCTTTTTATTTGTTATATAACTTCTGAAATTACTTCCTGCGACTTTTTCGATTTTGATTTTTTTGTGCCATTTTAAGAAAAAATGCCCACGTTATCGCAGGATGTTCGTTAAATTTGGTCCAAATAAAATTATAATTCCAGGAAAATTTTTGATCTAACATATCAGATATCACTTGGAATTGGTCACAGCATAGCAGATAAAAATTAAAAATGTCCGTCCCAGGTTCCTGGGACAAGGGGGAAGTACGTAAATGATGGTAGTAAAGCGTCTCCAAACAAACTTCTAAATGCAAGTTTTTATTATTAAAAAAGAGTAGGATGGGATGATTTTGAACTCTTAACATACCCTCCACCATAAAGTATGTATATTCAAATCCGATTTCATCCATTTCAGTTGGATGATGTGGCGGGAATTGTAAAAATACCAAATATCGGGCGGTACCGTGCTATGGGGGCTATGTTAAAACGTGGACCTGTACCGACAATTATCTGTCGGAATATTTTAGAACCCAAAAGAAGACCTAATGCCAAATTTCAGCTACTTCTGTTGAATAATGTGGCTAAAAACTTTAAAACTACTAAAATAGTACCGTTCTATGGGGGTTATGTCAAAACATGGACCTGTACCGAAAATTCTCTGTCGGAATATTTTGTACACCCAACTGAGGCTAAATATCAAATTTAAGCCATTTCAGATGGGTAATGTGGCAGAACATATCAAAATACAGAAAATCGGGAGGTACCGTTGTATGAAAGCTTTCCAAAAAATATATATAAAAAATAAAAATGTACACAACGTATCAATAAATGAAGTAAAATTGTCAATATAAAGCTATTATTATCCAAATTATCGATAAACATAGAATAAAACATTGACTTTAATTTTCTGCACACTAAATCTGTATTTTTCCCACTGTGCGGGGGCCGGATGACCCACTAAACCTTACAGAATGATAAGACTAATATTCTCCCTTTTTCTGGGGGCTAAATCGGGTTCGATGTTCGGCTGTGGATGTTCTAGTAGTCGGCGTTCGGGTGGTAGTCTAAGGCTACGGTCTAGTTTCTACCCACGTTAGTGATTTTTAAAAACCAAACCTGAAGGTCCAGTGGAACTATTGACCCGAAGGCTCAGTAGAACAGCTGCGGAACTGCTGACCCGAAATCCCCGTTTATGTATCAGCCACCGCATCTGAATGGGCAGCTCTCAAAAATAACTTCCAACACATTGACACCGAGTTGTAAGTTGGCGGATTAAGCTGTTTGTCCCAACCCGTGTAGCAGTATTAGCTCTCCTCAGCACTTGCGTGATATTTATTTGGTTGCTCTATATTTATATATCTATTTAAACTATTTTTCAATGTTTATTTCTTAGGTTTTGTCCTTCAGTCTTCCTGTATTTGGGAAGTATTGTTCCAGCAATTTGGTTATTGGAGTTCCACAAAGTTGAACGACGTTTGTCGGGCAAAAGTATTGAGGGTAACTCAACTACAAATGTAATTATAACCGAAGCATTAGGTGTGCCGAAAGTAAACGAAGACACCTGGATAACGCTGATAGAACAATTTTTAATGTTAATTTTAATTGTGGGCCGATGGATGTTGCCCAAAGGTGACCTAACTAGGGATCAATTAAGTCAATTGTTATTGGTTTATATAGGTAAGTGGTATAAACATATGGCGATATAATGCAAAATTAAAATAAAATAAAATCTGAACCACAGGTACTGCTGCCGATATCATAGAATTTTTTGATTCCTACAAAGATGATTCCATAGCAAAAATACCTCTACTGGTTTACTTGACTTTGGGGATATGGTCATGGAGTTTATTGCAGTTTACAATAGTACTATCAGCCACCAGGGCACGTAGACCTCGTGGAGGGGGTTCTAATAAGAAGGATGAGTAAGTATCCGGAATGATTTTTTTCTGGCTATTATTCAATTAATAGTAACTACTATTTTTGTTTTTTAGACCTCCCACAGATTGTTGCAATAATTGTTGTTGTGGCATCGATGTGTGGGGCATTGTGTTGAACGTTATACTGCAGGATGCTCCATTTTTGACCTTCCGTTTGCTCATTATTTTCCAATATGACATTATTAGCTATATGAATGTTTTCTTCACATGTAAGTATTCATTTAATTGGAGGATAATTTCCATATGGATCTTGATTGGATTTTTGTTTCTAGGCAAAAACTCCCTGGTTATTGTTCTGCAATTATATCGTTTGTATGTTGTTAATGCAGAATTTTGGAAGAACCGCCGTGAAATGAAAGCGGCTGCCCGTCAACGCCAATACAAATCAAAGCGGCGCAATGATGATGACCCCAATGGCATTTATATGATTTCTTCGGAGCGTGGCAGTGAAATGAAACGAAAAATCAAAAGGTTCGTAGTTGTTGTTTTATTTTATATGGATATATTTTATGGAATTAGATATTTATAAATTAATTTAGTAATGACAGAGTTTAGTCGTTTTATCTCCGTTCCAAAGGGCCTTTGTATTCTGTAACCACTTGAGGTTTTTCTAATGATGAGGGTGGCTTTTGACAACTTAAAAGACTGATGTCCTTCAGTAAGTTATACTGTGTCGTTGTGGCCAATGTTCTCCGTCAACTAAGACGTTTTTATAGACACACTCTTCAGGCTTATGAGGGTATACACGTTAATACGGTGAAAATGTGCCTCATCGAAGTAGTGGTTTTAGTATGTTTGGACGAAATCCATTTCGGCAAAATTGGAGTCGATTTGGCCATGTCCGTCTGTCTGGCTGGTTGGAACGCACCATAAATCTCGATTTGGTCCACAATTTTGTTCTCGTAATATTTTCTACGAACTTGGATCAAATTCGAAGATGGGACATAGCGGTCCGTCCTTCGGTTATCTCAACACAATTCCAAGTTTTTCCAAATTTGTTTCTAGTATAATTATGTCCAAACAGCTTCGAATATGGACTTTTTCGTTCCACTCCTTCGGGTAACTCTTCCACACAATTCCAATATATTTGACACAAGTGCAGTTTAGGATAACTTCTCGTCATGAATTTTTTGCAGCATGTTGTGATTGCGGCCCCATTTAAGACAGTAAAATTTCTTTCGGGGCGATTCCATATTCCTGAGATTATGTCCCAAAAGCTCTTAATTACCCTGCCAACGCCAACTCAAATGACTGATTAGCATAAATACCACGGCGGCGGGTTCTTCGATACCGCATTGATCCGGAACCACTCAATACCCTGTTCCGGCCAGCGGTTGCCACCTCAGTGTACACATGTTTGCATTTGTATCGTTTTTCCCGGAATACCTGCTCCGGATTTTTTGGTTCGTGCCGGGACGCACGACCAATTTATATGTGCTCGGTTTTCCTCATCCGCATCTTCACCCAAACCCAAACTTTGGTGAGATGCAATAGATGTCGGGAGTGGGCGCATCTCAGGGGTTATTCTGGACTTGTCCATGCGAGGGACTATGTTGCTGCATGTTGTGTAAACATAGCCCCCAGTGAGTCGCATTCAGAATAGCGACTCCCCCGCAGCCCCCCATAAGCTCTCCATAAGCACTTAATGCCAGCCGTTGCTGTTCCAATCCCCGAAAATGTATCCTTTTTGCGTTTTGATGGTTACAACGTACTGAGGAAGGATCGAACCAGAAGTAAGGTGGGAGATAGCTTTCCTATTGCAGCAGTCTATTCAACACAAATCTATGGGGGAAGCAGTGTGCCAGCAAAGGTGAATCTTACAGACCGATTTCGCTTTTGTCGCCCGTAGCAAATACCCACCTTTTTCCACTCGAGGAATATGCAAATATACGACACTAAATCTACGGCCACTCTGTTCACCACATGGACGACAGAGGGGAGAACTGAGTTTAATGTCATGGTCGATGGTAGCTGAATTCCGAACACAAGCTACCCAAAAACTCTAGGGGTCACATGCATGTTCATTTCGTTTGAGCATGCCACAGCTATCTGCGGCAAGCTGAGATGTAGGAACAAGATCCTCAAATCCTTAGCCGGCAGCACTTGGTTATCTGCACTCCAAGTGCTGCTGGCTAGGGATTTGAGGACCTTGTTCCTACATCTCAGCTTGCCGCAGATAGATGTGGCATGCTCGAACGAAATGAACCGCGTTAACCACCTTGTCGTTACAGTGAGAACCATCCTAATCACCAGGCATGTCAGGAGGGATCTTCATGATCTAGAAAGAGAGATCGAACGTTAAAAAAAGAACCCTAGATCAACATGCCCAGTCGGAGATGTCATAAATAACTATCGGGTGAATGCGTTCTGGGAGAACATCTACCGCACCTGAGGAAAATCACCTGCCATGACAAACCAGAACAAACCTGAGTAGTTTTGGCTCAACTACGCTCGTATGAATTCCTATAGGGCAAGGTTCGGTGAAACCGTGCAGAACACTGCGCCTTTTCAACTGCCAAACTTACTCAACTAAATCTAGTAGATTTGTGGCTACATACAGACATATCAAATAGTGTTACAACAACAAAATCACCGCGTCAGATTACTGTCTAACCTTTCTGATGTTCGGACAGTTCAAAAGACTTTCTAGGACATCACCACAATATGAGCCTCGCTGAGCCATCTTTGCGAATTCTCTGCACATTAAATCAACTGTTTTATCGGTGACATCGGTATCATGACAATGCGAGCTCTCACACATCGATTCAAACCAGCGCCTGCTTGACCGGACAAAACGTGGAATTGATGGGTCATGCGCCGTACAGCCCTGACTGGGGATCAAATGACTTCACATGATTCCAGCACATCAAGAAAAAGAGGAGTGGTCAGCGGTCTTCGTCGCCAGTATATGCTGTAAAATCGTTCAAAAACCATGTTTTGAAAGTGTCTCAATCAAGCCACTGTAAACAACCCAACAAATGGTCGTTAGGGTTATGACTTTTTTACAACCTCGTATCCCTGTATCATATCGACGCCTCCAAACAATAGTATGCTAAGTCGACTTAGCATGTTTTCAAGTTCTTTACATTTTTACATTTTACGTCCTTTAACTTCAATTCTGTCAAATTTTGGTAATGATCGGTCAATCCGAACAGAAGTTATAAACAAATGTTTACTCAGAATAGTAGTGAAGGTCAAAGAAAACTGTAAACTTTGAGAGCTTTTCCTGCAAAACTCACTTTTCAGACTTAGTATACTATTATTTGGAGGTATCGATATTTTCATGAGCTTTTATCTAAGATTAGATAAAATCTTAATTATAAGGTGATTCGATAAAAAAAGCTCACTCACAAAAAGCTTTTAAAATTTACATATGAGATTTTTGGAATTTTTTGGAGTCACTATAAGCACATATACATATAACTAGACATCGGATTTTTGCATGTTTTTTATTTCTCATCCGATTGGACTCAAATTTTGGATCTAGGCGTTTTAAGGGTCAATTTTTCGATATTTGGGGTCATATCAAAAACATGCAAAAAATATGCAAAAAATATGCAAAATATATGCAAAAAATATGCAAAAAATATGCCAAAAAATATGCAAAATATGCAAAATATGCAAAAAATATGCAAAATATGCAAAAAATATGCAGAATATGCAAAAAATATGCAAAATATGCAAACAGTTTTTGGCTGAAAATCGTCATAAAAGTCGAAAAATTGACAATTAAAGTTGAAAAACCCATCAAAAAATACATAACAGTGTTCTAAACTAAGACTGTTGACCGTATAACATCGTTTTTTTCAGCAGATTATTATGTTATTGAGACCATTTACAACAGTGTGGTGTAGGGTATAAAAGTATGGTATTGTAATACAATTTTTTTATTATTAAACTATGCAAAAATATAAAATTTTATAGAATATCAAACGCTCTATGTAAAATTCAATACTTTCTTTGTAATAATTTGTAGCGTTGGGCTGGTTATTGTTCAAAGGGAACAAATTTTTTAAGGCCGAAACCACATAAAGTTTTTAGTTGGGTCAGATTTTAAGACTGTCAAAGTTTGAGCACAATTGGAATATGTTAACATGTGCCACTGGGGCCCTGACGTTATGAAAATCTCGATTTTTTTTGGCTATTTAGCGATTTCGGCGACCCATTTCTCTGGAATGGTTAAATGGTTTTTGTCCATATTAAGCACTAAATTAAAGACCATTCTGTTCTTAACATTTCTTGCTGAACAACAAACTACGTAAATATTACAGAATTCGAGATAATAAAGGCAATGTCCCGAAAAACGTGACTAGGTACGCCTTTGTGCGAAAATGGAGACTATTACAAACCTTTTCTTCATTTTTATCAATTTTTGGAATGAAAACAAATGTCTTTGACATTTTGTTCTAAATTAAATTTATTCAAGAGTCAGACATCATGTGGTTTTGGAGCTATCTGGGTACAGCTGACTACTTGAAGAACGCTCTGCTATGTAGTTCGCAACTTTCAAGTTGTTTACCATACTTTGCGCCTCCTGGAAATTCGGAGTTAATGTTTAATCTCTTGAACAACAAGAAGTATGCCAGATCTTTTTCTAGGATTTTCGGCAGTTGCTCTTTTGGAAGTTTGGATCGAATATTTCTGAAGAAATTTGAATCTTTGCTCTGTTAAGATTTTTGTTGCCTTTTGGCTCTTTACGGCGTTTTGCACCGTTGGATCAAACAATGCCAAGCCAACAAGTTCAGGACTAAGATCACAGGTGATTTATTATTTTGCTTTTTCCTTTTTCTGATACTTGTTTGTCTATGTTTTCGTATTTCAATAGATTTTCAATGAGGTCTAGCTCTTGTTTTTATGCTAAACGTATCGTAGAATCTGAAGAACCATCTGTCCCGAAAACAATCAAGCGTGGCTTCAAGAAAATCGTAACTATGCAATTGTCATTGGTGCTGGACCCCTGTAAGGTGTATAGGAACGTCACTAGTATCATTATGGCTACAGTAGAAGCTATCGGAGAGGATCCCTACAAATATAAAATCTCTTGAAGCTTTATCCGTGAACAGAGGAGAATAAACCGTGAAAAATAAACTCAACAGCTTCAAGGAACGAGGCTATTTGTGTGCACTGGCATGGAAAACTATTACCAGATATTCTCAAAACAGAGAAGAAAAAACGGGATGCTGTTCTGGTATCACATGGGGGTAAAGCGTATGCGTTCCTGAAACTGACAGTAGCTCTTGGGAGTCACGGGGTCCAAGAGCTCGAGCAGATATTAGAGAGCTTCTGTACCACCGTACAAACTTGTTAGAAAATTGTTAAGAGGAATTTTTGACTGCAAGTTTGGAAGCACATCCGGACATCAACCAAACATATTCAAACGATTCCTATAAGAGTAGTCTGCGATTGACAAATCCAAGATCGAAGTAGGCGAGAGTGTTTTAAAACTACTGCCCAACCCACTTCCCAAGAACAAGAGGCCGACAAAAATCTTAACAAAGCAAAGATAGAAATTTCTCCAGAAATAATCGATCCAAATTTACAAACATCAACTGCCGAAATTCCTAGAAAAAGGTTTACCAGGCATAATTACAAGTGAGACTTAATTGTTGTTCAAGAGACTAAACTTTAACTCCGAATTTCTTGAAAAAGATTCTGAAACTTGACCACAGAACATCAATTACCAGGAGGGGTAAAGGATGGTAAATAACTTGAAAATTGTGAGCGATAGCAAGGAGTCGAATTTATCACCAAATTTTCATCAGATGGCTCCAAAACCACATTATGTCAGTCCCTTCATGTTCACAGATATATCCCGTGTAAGCAACATTTTATAATTTCAACGCATAGGTATAATTACTGAGTCAAAAACGGCCGTGTTACTTACACCAAGGATTTTACCTGGTTAATCGTTGCCAATGTGTTAAAAGTTGTAAAACACTTCTATGTGGCAATAATTTTGCGAAATAATGAATGAAAATCACCAATATTACCACATCATTTCACAATTTAATTCAAACGCGTAGGCAAAGATAACTAATAGGTGAAATTACGGGCATAAGTAAGTTAAAATATGTATGAACAAAATGTAAGCGTTTGTCATTGAAGCCATACAATGAATGTACAAATGTCCATCTTTGTAAAAACAAAATTGCATTTAAAAAAGGAAATGTTTGATGGATAGCGATGCCATTCCACGGCCGATATGTCTGATGAGTCTCTACAAAAGGCGAACCATCTCACATAATGGTGGTTCGAATCTTCGGCTTTCCTTTTTCACTTGCAAACATCATCGGTCATTAAGCTCGACTCCAACGAGAAATGAATTAAAATTAATATTAAAATAGATCTTCGCCCTAATAGGCAACACTTTCAAATAAAGTAAAATATATTCGTTTTCATTCGCTAAAATTCGATAATATTAGAAGAAAAAAGTTGTTTTTTTTTAAATAGACTCCATTTTTGCCCTTAGGCCTTTTTCGGGACATTGGGTTTATTAATTCGAATTCAGTAACACTTACGTACATTGTTGTTCAGCAAGAAATGTTAAGAACAGAATAGCTTTTAATTAAATGCGTAATACGGGCAAGTACCTTTAACCGTTCCACATATATAGGCCCTCGAAGTCGCCAAATAGCAAAAAATAGATTTTCATAACTTCGAGGCCCCAGTACCACGTGTTAACATATTCGAATTGTGCTCAAACTTTGGCAATCTTAAAATCTAATAATACTAAAAGGTTTAGGCGGCTCCCTGGCTAAAAAATCCGAGATCGATTTGGTCCTTTGAGTTAAAACCAGCCAAAAAAAGAAAATATTGAATTTTACATAACACGTTTGATATTTTATCAAATTTTATATTTTTACATAGTTTAATAATAAAAAAAAAATGGTATTACGATACCATATTTTTATACCCTACACCACACTGTCGTAAATGGTCTCAATAACATAATAATCTGCTGAAAAAAACGATATTATACGGTCAACAGTCTTAGTTTAGAACACTGTTATGTATTTTTTGATGGTTTTTCCAACTTTAAATGACAATTTTACGACTTTTATGACGATTTTCGGCCAAAATCTGTTTGCATATTTTGCATATTTTTTGCATATTCTGCATATTTTTTGCATATTTTGCATATTTTTTTTTGCATATTTTGCATATTTTTTGCATATTTTGCATATTTTTTTTGCATATTTTGCATATTTTTTGCATATTTTGCATATTTTTTGCATATTTTGTGCATATGCAAAATATGCAAATATGCAAAATAAATACGAAATATGACCCTGTCATTGAATTTAGATTTCTTTGAAACGAATTTTGGTCCAATCAGAATCTTCGTATCTTTAATATTAAAAAATATGCAAATATGCAAAATCCGATGTCTACATATAACTAAAAACAAGCTTTAAAGCCACACAACATAACCAAAATGACATAAGCTTGTGTTTCTCGCCAATTTTATCATCATATCATTACATATATGATATGGTTTTATATCATATATAACTTTTATTTAATTGTTGTCTTATTAGTACGAATGTTATTTATTTGTGAGTTTTTATTTAATTGCATTAATTGAGCTATCATGACCTAAGGAGTTTTGTATTGAAAAAGTGATATCTAGCGAAGTCCACACACATCCAACCAATGCTACGATCGTTTCGCTGGTGGTTTAATTCAGCTCATCAGGCATATTTAGATGTGGTGCAAGACAAAGACTGAGTTTGACAACTTGTATATATACTAAACTTATTGCAAATTTGCAGTTGTAAAGTATTTTTGAAGCCTTTTCAATATCAAGTCAGCCTAGTGTCTCTGGTCTTCATAGAATCCTTCTTTAACACACACACATATTCAATCGAAGATTTTTTTCCTTCATGAATTGTAATGCCTTCCAGTTCGGAAGTTTGATAGATTGGCGGTGGCTTAGTTTAGAACCACATCTAAATATGCCTGATGAGCTGAATTAAACCCTTGAGCAGCACCACAAGCAATTTCCAAACATATCAGTTGGCAACATATTCAGAACAGGTCAATGAGAGTTATTCCATTTTTAATTGAGGAGTATTAGTTATTATCATTTGACAAGCCGTATGAACTTTGTGGGGATAACTGCTGTTTTATTATACTTCAGTCGACTTATTGTTATCATGCCGGAATACAGTCAATACTGTTGGGGATTGTTTCCCTGGGATCTTCGCCATCTTCTTGTAAAATATTTTATCACAATTTTTTTTGAGTTTAAGTGGAGAAGGATTTTGACGCATGACTATTGAAATAAGTATTTTATTAATACATTGATTTTTCGCACTTTTTAAAACATGTTATTTCAGAGCCAAGGAATATTCTGACGACGAGGTTGTATATAAAAAGAAAGCCAAAAAAGATAAGTAAGTTGAAATTAAATATATAATTTTATCGGAGAATCATAAATAATGTATTTCCTGCTTTGTTAACACTTTACAGAAGTAAGAAACGTAAGCGCAAAGATACGGGATATTCGACAGCCAGTTCACAAAATCTTTATTCCACCAAAGGTGATCCTGAAAAGGGAACCCGACATAAAGATAAAAAGGCTAAGAAAGCTAAGCGGGATCGCAGTAAATCTCCTTGCAGCAGTGATGTTGTGGAGGCTCGCAAATCCAAGCACAATAAAAAATCGGACAAGTCCGAAAAGAAGTATGTGTTAAATTGAAGTAGTCGTTTTAAAAGGAATAAAATTAATTCAAATTTTATTATTTTTAAGGAAATCAAAGCGAGTGGATGCCGTCATTGAGGAGTCGAGTAGTTCCAGCAGTTCTACTGATTCCAGTCACTCCACTTTGCCCAGTTACGAAGTTATCAATGAGAAGAAGACGAAATCGAAACGACGTAGACGTGACTCAAGTTCCTCCTCAAGCAGTGATTCATCGGATACATCCTCCTCGGAATCTTCGTAAACGCTTGTACTTGGTAAAAACCAATTCCAGTAATTGGTTTAACAGTTTGTTTTTTGGTAAAATTCTTTTTGCTATTGGCAAAAGGAATAAAAAATGTTTTCATTGGATTACCGTTAATGGAAAAAAATAATTTTGATTTGAACGGTTTTAGAGAGAATTTGTAATAATTTTATGGAGAAAACATTAAATTTGTCATAACGCCAAGAGGGCGTAAATTTTGGTAATCAGTAAGAAATTTGGTATAAATGTTATTTTTATAGCATAAACGTACATAAAAATAGAACATTTACGATTTTAGTTTTAAGGAAATCTTTTGTAACAATCGACTAAATTAAATTATTTGTATTAGCATTTACACACAGAATGATTTTGTGAAAAATAAATAAATAAACAAAATTAAAATCTATTATATTGCTTGCATTAAAATATAGGTAGAAATATAACAGATAATTCGGACTTTGTCCTTACACAATTCATATGTAGATGCAGACACAGTAATCACTTTCATAACCCATGTTTCCTTAGTCGATGTTTAGACGTTCAAAATTAATGGGAAAGAAAATTGAGTTTATTGGCGAGGGAGTAGAGTGGAATAAGAGGGGGTACACATACCCCTGTACTTGCAAATTATTTTTTGTTTCTTTATTCTTTGCAGATTGTTTTGCATTTTCTTCCATTTTATTTTCTCCGCCGGCAAATAAACAACAACGCATACATTTGAATTAAAAACTTTTGTGATGAAAACTAAATTGAACAAAAAATTATCTGTAAAAATTAATAGTAAACAGGAGATTATATTGAAAAATAAAAATATTTTTGAAAAACTAACTATTCTCTTTCATTGAAGAACCGCCCTCGTAGTGTTTGTGTTAAATTTTTTATTCTTCTTCACACTCATTTTCTCGTTTGATCATTCAAAGGCAATGCTAAGGCGACAATGCTTATAGAAATTAAATTAAAGTTCATTAAAAATTAAATAAGTACATATGTATGTATATGTATGTATATGTACTTATTTAATTTTTAATGAACTTTAATTTAATTTCTATAAGCATTGTCGCCTTAGCATTGTCTTTGAATGATCAAACGAGAAAATGAGTGTGAAGAAGAATAAAAAATTTAACACAAACACTACGAGGGCGGTTCTTCAATGAAAGAGAATAGTTAGTTTTTCAAAAATATTTTTATTTTTCAATATAATCTCCTGAAACTTCAATACACTTAGTCCAACGCTTTTCTAGCAATTCTATCCCTTGATTAAAATAGTTTTCCTCAAAGTCTTCAAAATAGTGGTTTACAACTGTAATTGCTTGTTTGTTGTTGATTTTAGCCATTGTTTTAACACTTTTGTGAACTGGTGCGTTGTCTTGATGAAAAATTATTTTTTTGTGTTGTAAGCCAGGACGTTTTTCTCGAATTTGTACATTTAATTGATCCAAAAGGTTGCAATAGTACTCTGAATTTATTGTTTTACCCTTTTGCAGATAGTTAATCAATAAAATACCTTGAAAGTCCCAAAAAACGGTTGCCATAACCTTACCAGCCGATTGAATTGTTTTTGCCTTCTTTGGGGCACTTCCTCCAGCTTCAGTCCATTGTTTGGATTGTTCTTTTGTCTCTGGAGTATAGTGGTGGATCCATGTCTCATCAACAGTTATGAAACGACGCTTAAAATCCATTTTATTTCGCTTAAAACGATCCAAACAAGCTTGAGAAATGTTCATTCTTATGCGTTTTTGATCGACTGTTAACAAATGCGGCACCCATCTTGCAGAAAGCTTTTTTCATCTGTAGTTCTTCATGCAAAATTAAATGGACTCGATCATTTGAGATGGCCATGATATTAGCAATTTCACGCACTTTTATTCGTCGATCATTTAATACCATATCATGCACTTTGGCTACAATTTCTGTTGTTGTTGCTGTTTTTGGACGTCCACTACGTGGTTCATCTTCAATGCTTGTACGACCACGTTTAAATTCAGCAACCCAATTTTTTACTGTTGCATATAAAGGGGCACTTTCACCTAACACATTCACCATATCATTATGAATTTCTTGTCCCGATAAACCTTTTTTATGTAATTTTAATGACAGTTTTCTAATTTTTCCATTGTAAAAAAATTGCGGATGCGTCTTTTTTGAACACCTGTTTCTATATGAAGGAGTTGCCAGATCGAAACAAAATTTAACATGTGTTCATAACAGAGATGGAAGTTTCCAAAACACTTAACTTTTTTCTGTTTATACCGCGCTTTTTGTGCTAGGCTAAGAAGTTTCCGAACAGCCCTCGTATTTGCGTGTCTAAACAGCAAGGAAATTTTAAAAGAAATTGAGAAGAAAATTTGCCATTCCAGTTTGAACGTCTAAACACGGACTTAGGCAAAAAATAAAAACAAACATGTGTGTTAGTCTTCTTTTGCTGTCAACAGTTTTAGCAGCGAGAAATGCACCAAAGAAGAATAAAACCACGAAATATTGTTGGAAGAAAGTTGCACAAGAATATTTTTGGTTGAACTAAAAAACTTTTATTATTAAGGTTTTGTCTTTTTAGGGCGAAGGCCATTATTTGTGATTTTTTTTTAATTTAATTAATTGAGATGTATGACCTAAAGGGATTATATTGAAAAAATTTTATCTAGCGAAGTCCTACAAATCAACCACTATGCGACGATCGTTGTAATTGTTTGTCAAAACAAAAATGTATTTTGACAGCAAAAGAAGACATCAGCTGGGCGTACAGGTTCACCTTGTAATTGCATTAGGATGTGTACAATAATCATTTTTTTTTTTCAAAATAGTCTGATTTTATGTCATTGTTGTTGTTTTAACATTTTAAAACAACGAATTTATTAGTGGAGAAAATTTGACAAAAAATGATTTACACCCAAACATCAATCGTCGCACGTTGGGGCAAGATTGAAAAAAACGGCTCTTAATTGAAAAATTGAAACACAAATTTTTGATAATCTGTCTTGACAGGGTTAACGAGTACAAAATTCTACCTCACTAGCCAAAATAGCAAAGTCGTATGTTGTTTACTTTTCGTGTAGCACAGTGTTAAAGTTGAACATATTTTTAAAGTTTAAGAAACAGGTGAAAAGTATTAAATTTTGCTGCTTTTAAATCGCCATAACGTAGTTTTTGCTACATAAACTTGGCATTTTCAAAATAGATATTTCAAGCAGAGGTAATTCTTAATATTTTAGGAAAAAATTGTACTGAAAAAGTCTTGTAGAAATGTGTTTAAAAAATTCCTCAAAATGTGTCCAGATTTTGCATAATTTTGAAATGTATTGGAGTATAACAAAAAAGAGTGTCGAGAAGGTCGTGAGAATTTTTTTTGTATTTTTCTCTTGATTGTTTTCTTTGATATTGTGCAAACAAAACTTGCTCCCTACTTGCTCATTTTGAGTTATGTCAAAAATGGTGGAAATAGCTGTGGGTCAAATATTTGCATTTTGGGGTTTTTGTCTTCATTTTCCCTGTTACTGTTGTACAGTATGTCGTGTTTTGGTTAAATGTCTGTGGTCACCCTACATAACTTGTGCAGGTCTACCATTATGTTATAGTTACTATATATAATGATTTATATAAAATGATGGCGATGCACAAGGGGTGAAATAGCAAAAAATGAAGATTAATTAAAATAAATTTAATTCGATTTTTGGTATAACTGTCGTTACATGGTAATATGGTACAAAATTGTAAGTCTTTAACCAAAATGTCAAGATCATATATTGTTTACTTCACAGTTACACTGTCATAAAGCTAAAGAAGTTTTAATAATTTAAAGAGCACCATAAAAAATTAAATTAAATTTTGGTATATAAAGAGTAATATTTTTTACGCATCAAAAGTGCCCCTTTTAGAATGGAATCGTCAACTTCAGTTAGGAATCTAAGTCTTAGAAAAACATATTTATGGCAAAAGAAGTTTAGAAGCATATTAAAAATTAATTTAAAATGTAGCCATTTTCCCTATTTTTGAAAAGTATTTAGAGTTAAAAAGTAGCGGAATATTTTATATGGAGCTTATTCCAAAACGAGAATATATAGAGATGATGATTGATAGAAATATTTTCAATCCCTTCAAAATGTACAATTCACAATTTGAACCAGTTTAGTTGCAATATATGCATATAATATTCGAAAACTCCCAAATTTGACGGCACCTCTATATGGGGCCTATACCAAAACATTGACCTATATTGACAAATTTTCACACTATGAATTCTTAGGCATTCAGAACTATAAATCCTAATTTACAGATAAATGTACTAAAAAATGTGGTCAAGACCCTCGAAATACATAAAATCGGGAGATACCGTTGTATGGGAGCTACACTAAAATATTGACCTAACTTAATAATTTTTTGCCAAATATTAGCTTAACCAATAATTTATCATATTAGAAGATTTTGGATTCATCAAATAAGAAATGAAGGCAAACCCGTAAAAACGTCATAGTTTTTATGGTACCCATTTATGAGGGCTTCGAATATACCTCTCCAATCCCTCAATTTGTACCAAAACTGTATTCCGTTATATTGATTGAAGTGTAAACATTCGACAAATATTAACATTAGTTCACTCAAATGCTTCCCTGAATTAATCTCCGTTTTTTGGAATCTTGCCCCAATGTGCGTCGGCTCGAAATATAAGCGTGACCAAAGAAAAAAATCTCAATGAGAAGTTTTTCTTTGGCAAACCCATATAACCCCAACGAACGTGTTTGCAAAACAAGACAACCCCTCTCCACTGTTATGAGTCGTTGAATTACAACGAAGGTGGGATAACAAAATTTTGTTGGCCTGTGCCAGTGCTTCTCAATCAGAACATTCGTGGCGTTTTTATTTTTATTTAATATTTTAAAACAACGAATTTAAAGTATTAAAACAACAACAATGGGATTGAGACAGACTATTTGTAAAAAAATGCAACAGCTATCCCAATAAAACGCCACCTATGTGTACAATAATAAACACAATAAGGGAATTGTGGTCATTGGTTAAGTTACTCTCGAACCCTGGAAAAAGGAAGATAGGACCTCAGTTACGTTTGGCGACGTTACAAGCACGCTGAGAGTGACATGGCGAAGCGAAAAGTACTACGTCGCATTAAATATCATTTTACCGATGTTGTCATTAGGAAACTAAGTCATCTAAAGCGTCGGGCTCTGAGGGAATCTCCATGGTAATGCAGAAACAGCTGGATGTGCCGGGAGTAATGAGTAACTCATAATCCCGAAGTCTGGAAAATGGGCAGAGTGCTCCCGCTACTGAAGCCAATACGAATATACAAAAAACAATATATAGTATTTTTCTGAACAAAAACAGGGTAAATGCACAAAATGACAACGAAAACGCGACAAAATCGATTAGTTGTCAATGAGAGCCGCACCCAAAATTTTCTGAGCGACATTTTTGCAGAACATTTCGAAGCTGAACCAGTAAGGAAAGGATCAAAGTCAGGCGGGGCCGACTATATGATACCTTACACCACTGTGAATATGTAAAATATAAATCGGAGCTATATCCAGATCTTAACCGATTTTGATATAATTTGGCACATTTATTTCCAGGCCGAATGCAGTCACACATTCAAAATATCATTGAAATCGGACTTATATAGCGTGTTTGGAGCAGCAAATACGCGAAATCGGCCGAAAATATATATGGGTGCTATATCCAAATCTGAACCGATTTCGATATAATTTGGCACATTTATTTCTAGGCTGAATTCAGTCACACATTCCAAATTTCATCGAAATCGGAAATAAATAGCGTGTTTCGTACAGAAAATACGTGAAATCGGCCGAAAATATTGTTACGGAATTAGATTTAACTAATCTCCGTGTAGACGTTGTTTTATTCCCCAGTACGATTTGTACCAAATAAAACAGGGTTCGTTTTAGATTACGTTTCTACAATGCTTTATTTACTTTATTACACTTATTCGGAACCGACTTTAATTACTAAGCACGCAGCTTGTCTCTAGTTAGCACGCAGCACTTCTTTAACCGATTTGTTCAGTTCAACGCTTAAAACACAACTAACTCGTTCCAACTGTTTTATATCCCAAAATCTCCTTGGTCGAGAATCCTCTCGAACATGTCTGGCAACACCTCGAATCTGTGCAGCGAACACACAGACGCACATTCGCACTAAGCGAACAACCATACTCACATACATACATGGGGGAAATACAATTGGCCCTGTCGGACTTTTATTAACCAGTTGATAAAATGGTTGATAATAGATCGATAATTTGTAAACTGTCTAAAAACTGGCTGAAAAGTAATCTAGAGATGAACCACTTTGAACAGAAAATATTTTCGGCAATTGTCCATGTCTAGATAACTTTTCGACCAATATAAAGTTAGTCGAAAAGTTATCTAGAGATTAACCACTCTGCAAAGTATTTGTGTTTGTCGAAAAAATAAGGCACAAATGTATAAATAATTCGCACTTGCTTTTTCTTAATATTCTTCGTATAAATGCAACATCCAGTTATAGAATACAGTGTTGATGGACTGAACATATTCGTACATATTACTCATATTATTCTGGAAGCTAGCTTAATGTGAACTTTTTTTTAAACATAAGTGGCGTTTTATCGATAATTTTTCCTTATGCCAACTGACTAATTTTACAAGGCGATGAGCGCCTGAGAAGTCAGTATTGTCCAACGCCAGATAACTTTTCGACTGGTAATAAACTAACTTTTTTTTGCCTATTTGTAGTCAGTTTAAAACATAATGTGAAAAAAACAATTTTTGTTTCTTGTGTGTTTTTTATTTTTGACTTTTCATATTCTCTCTCTCCCTCTCTTTGTCTCTCTCTTTTTTGTTAGAGAGAAGAAGAGGCAAATTTGTATATTTCCTTTGTGTTCCTTTTTAATTCCAGAATAATATGAGTAATATGTACGAATATGTTCAGTCCATCAACACTGTATTCTATAACTGGATGTTGCATTTATACGAAGAATATTAAGAAAAAGCAAGTGCGAATTATTTATACATTTGTGCCTTATTTTTTCGACAAACACAAATACTTTGCAGAGTGGTTAATCTCTAGATAACTTTTCGACTAACTTTATATTGGTCGAAAAGTTATCTAGACATGGACAATTGCCGAAAATATTTTCTGTTCAAAGTGGTTCATCTCTAGATAACTTTTCAGCCAGTTTTTAGACAGTTTACAAATTATCGATCTATTATCAACCATTTTATCAACTGGTTAATAAAAGTCCGACAGGGACAGTAATGACGTAATTACAACAACAAACAAATGCAAGAAATAAAGAAGTAACAAACTAAACGATAATTAAATGATTAAACCTATCAGTTACATTCGTAACATTGCCTCCCGCTTAAGCCTGTTCGTCCCGAATAGGCACAGTTCCCTCTCGGTGGTATGGGCATTGGTAACACTGCCTCCCGCTTAAGCCTGTTCCTCTTGACTAGACGCAGTTCTCGTTCCGTAGTGGTGGCAACCAATTTAGACGTACCCTCTACGCCGTCAGCTTTGGATGTTTGCTCTTCTGGACGTCGTTGCTTTCTCTCCAGGAATCGCGACGCTATACCTTCTTTCTTCGTGGTCACCTTCCTAAGTGCCACCTGGTCTCCCTCGGACTTGTCCTTCCTTGCTGTACGGCTGCTTTTCGATGGACCTTTCCTCGACGTACATCTTCGCTTTTTCGCCATTTGTCGACGGCTTCCACCTTCAGCGTACGGACATCGACAGCAATCTCGCCGGATTCTGCCTTTTGGGCGATGTTTGCTTTTCTCGTTGTAGCCCACATTTATCGGTATTTCCACATTGGACCAAGTCATCATACGGTGCTTTATGTCCAGGTTGATGTCGAAGGCAAACATGAAGTCCACGCCAAGTATAACTTCGTCCACAATATCGGCCACTATAAAATCGAACTTTACAGATTTTCTACCCATGCTCAGCCTTTGGTAGGCCTTTCCATGTACTGTTGCAGTCTCGCCAGTGGCCGTTCGCAATTTGACTCCATTTAACGGCAATACCTTCCCTTTTACCAAATCCGGTCTAATAATGGACTTTGTTGCACCGGTGTCCAATGTCTAGGTACGCAATACACCATTGATGAAGCCTTTAACCGTTAGGTTGTGATTCTCCTGCTGGACTATGGCTATAGAAATTGTGGGACCATCGTTTTCATCCTCTGCCAGCGGCGCCTCGTGATTGACGGAATTAATTTTATTTGATTCACCTGATGTCTCTCTTTCCAGATTCTTGGCCAGCGGTTGGTCGTCGCGTTTTGAAGGCGGTGAGGTGGATCTGAGCCTTGGTCGTTGCAATATGCATTCTCGTGCAATGTGTCCAGCTTTACGACAGTTGTAGCAAGTCTTTCTCGTTTTGCCAGCCCCTCGTTTCACACGCATTAGTGCATCCTTTAGCGGATCGACAACGGTCTGGGAATTGTTGTCCTCAACTTGCAGCCTCCTCACGTTGTAAGCTTTAGGTTTCACCAGCATCCTCGCGGTTTCTTGGGCCAGGGCAAACGACACGGTTTCTGCAAATGTTCCTATCGGTGCCGCATACGTCGCAAATTTTATCTCTGGATCACGAATACTTAATTTTTAACGCGTTATGGATAGCTCTCACTGGACCGCCTTTAATTTCCAGTTCCGACATTTTCTTTTCTATGCCCAGAATCTTCTCATCTAAACGATAATTACATGATTAAACCTATCAGTTACATTCGTAACAATATATATGGGAGCTATATCCAAATCTGAACCGATTTCGATATAATTTGACACATTTATTTTTAGACCAAATTCAGTCACACATTCCAAATTTCATCGAAATCGGACATATATTGCGTGTGTGGTACAGAAAATACGTGAAATCGGCCGAAAATATATATGGGAGCTATATCCAAATCTGACCCGATTTCTATATAATTTGACACATTTATTTGTAGACCGAATTCAGTCTCACATTCAAAATTTCATTAAAATTGGACGTATATAGCGTGTTTGGTGCAGCAAATACGTGAAATCGGGCGAAAATATATATGGGAGCTATATCCAAATCTGAACCGATTTTCAAAAGCGTTCTTCCTATGGCTAAAAAAGTTGCAGTCCCCAATCAGCTGAATCGGACAAAAAATGCGACCTGTACGTTGCGAACAAAAATACATGGACAGACGCACGGACATGCATAAATCGACTCAGAAAGTGATTATATGTATGTATATCCCCAAAAGGAACTATGGGTCTATTTCGTTTTAGAAGGTCGAAGTGCTTTACGAAAATAATCCTCATTCAATTTGATTGCAAACATGTTATCTCAAAAAGAAGCTAAAGCAACAGTGAACAAAGATATAACGCTAATTCCTGATGGCTTACAGGGTCTCTAGCAAAAACTTCATCACGCCATAACGCTGAAGTTCGACTCACGGCGGATCTGTCCTTCAGGGTTCTTAATATACTCACCAAGGCCTTTCTTCCCCAACAGGAATTTTCCATGCCCCAGACTTTCACTTCCATTTTGTTGCAAAGTGTTATTAGTCGTACCCAGCAAAAAAAGTCCTCCCAAAATCATAGGTTTTGTAAGGGATTTTATTTATGTTTACAAGGGCATGCCGCACTCAGTTTCTAGTTATTTTATGACCACTAGAATAACTAGTTATTCTGTGGCCACTAGAAGTTGAAAAGTAAGGTGAAACAAGTAAGAACGGCGTTAAGTTCGGCCGGGTCGAACTTGTTATACCCTCCACCACAAGTTGTATTGAAGTAAAATGGAATAATTTGTTTCCTTTCGTGTATGAAGAAGACTTAATACTACATTTCAGCAATTTCGGTAAAACAATGTGAGGCACCATTCTATGGGGGCTATTTCAAAACGTCGATCTATACCGACAAATTTCTTATGGAAAGTTTTTAGGCTCGGTAAGAGAATGTGGCTAAAACATAAAAAATACCGAAAATCAAGAAGTACGCTTCTATGGGCATATAGGAAGACGTGGACCTATACTGATAATACTCTTCTGGAATATTTTATAACTCTTGGAAGACGAAATAACGAATTTCAGGCATTTCGGTTGGATATTGACGTCGCAATCTTCAGTATTACGAAAATCGGGAGGGGCAATATGAAAGCGTGGACATGTACAGACATATTTCTGGCGAACAGTTTTATATCACATTGAAGACTAAATACCAAATTTCAGCCATTTTGGTGGAATATTGAAGACACAACCTTCAAAATACGAAAAATCGGGAGGTACCTTTCCATGGGGGCAATATGAAGACGTAGACATATACCGACAAATTTAAAGGGGAAGTTTGAGTACCCCCAACTAAGTCTAAATGCCAAATTTCAGCCATTTCGGTGGAATATTGAGGCCACAACGTTCAAAATACGGAAAATCGGGAGGTACCGTTCTATGGGGGCTATATGAAAGCATGGACCGATACCGACAAAGTTCTGGGGGAAAGTTTTATACCACCAACGTAGACTAAGTACCAAATTTCAGCCATTTCGGTGTGATAATGAAGCGAAAACCTTCAAAATACCGAAAATCGGGAGGTATCGTTCTATGGGGGCTATATGAAGGTGTGGACCGATACCGACAAAATTCTGGGAGAATGTTTTGTACCCCTATAGAAGACTACGTACCAAATTTCACCCATTTTGGTAGGATAATGAAGCCAAAACCTTCAAAATACCGAAAATCGGGAGGTACCGTTCTATGGGGGCTATATGAAGGTGTGGACCGATGCCGACAAAATTCTGGGGGAAAGTTTTATACCCCTAAAGAAGACTACGTAGCAAATTTCGGCCATTTTGGTAGGATAATGAAGCTAAAACCTTAAAAATAAATCCGCTTTTAGAACACTCATAAGCGGGGTACACACAATCAGTTTTGACTGTCGATTTTTTGGAAATATCGATAAATGTCAAACTGTCCAGCAACCACAAAATATTTTGTGGTTGCCTGATGACTGACAAAAATTTGCGGTCACACTGGCAAGCAATCGATTATTTGAGCAAAACTGACAGTCAAAACTGATCGTGTGTACCCCACTTTAGATAACACTGGTCAACACGACTTTTGTTTCAACCGAAGTTTTTGTTGTTTCTAAATGAATTCGGTGAGTTATTTTCAAATCCGGTCGCGGTTTTTCTCCATCAGCTCTTGTTCTTGAGATATAGCTCAAAATCGGGTTTTACGAGTTATTTCCGGATACAAACAAATATTTTATGTGTTTTTTTTCGACACTAATATATTGAGGAGATGTTATACGTTCCATACAAAAAGTTTTTGAAATAATTATGGTGAATATATGTATATCCCTAAAAGGAACTATGGGTCTATCTGGTTTCCTTATGAATGTTACATACAAATGCAAAAATACATAATACCCCTTACCACAGGTACAAAGCTATAATATCTCCATTTTACTAAAATTGGATATCACAATATCTATCTATTTCATTTTCCATTGTCTATTATTTACAAAATCAAAAACTCTGGTCACCCCAGTCACGAGAAAATAGTTAACTCAGACACTGAGAGGGAGAACCAATGCAGCATGTTTGGGGCTGCCTGCCTAGTCGAATAGCTATCACAAATATTTAGTTGCGCGTGAGAAATCAAACAGGTCGGTTGTTGTTCAGACGCATCGCAGTATCTGTAACGTTCGTTGTACGTTCCATTCGCGTGGTGGTTGCTTGGTTGGTGCTCGTGCCCAACGTATCTTCTATTTTTCCGTGTATTTTGTTCGTTTCGTTTGGCCCCCACACTATCTTTTTTTGAATGTGAGTGAGTAAGCAGTGTCGCATGAATTTCTTAGTTCAAAATTTCAGTTTTGGATACAAGACAACAACAACAACTATTGTAATAATAATAAACAAAAGTATAAAATATCTATCGATGGGTATAGCAGATGTTTTAAACAACAACAAACAAACAAAAAATCACGTTTTATTTCGCATTTTGCCTTATCACCAAATTAAAAAGTTGTTGTGTTTAACCATTTAACTATAAAAACGAGAGTGAGATACTTAAAAAAAATAAAAAAAATAAAAATAATAATAAACGAAAATAAACAAAAATTATAAAGAAGAAAAAATACAAAATTGAATAATGAACAATAACTCGTTGTGGATTCAAGTGTGACTGGTTGGATTAAAGTTCGATGCAGAGAAACAGAACGCACACTATATTTTTTGTTATTGCGTCTTATTTGTTGCTTTTGTTGTTATTGTTGTGCTTACAACAAACGTAATAACCACACACATAGATACATATGTATTTCTATGTCAACCCTGTCACCCTGTACCCCTCACTCACACCATTTACTATTACACTCAAGCTCGTAATTATAGATACGAGATACACTGGAATGTTGAGAACGTTCAATGCATTGGACAGTATCTTCTGAACCTCTTCGAAGTTAAAACAAGTAAAAAAGGTGTTAAGTTCGGTGTCTGCCTGTCCATCCGTCTGTTGAAATCAAGATACAGGTCGCAATTTTTATGATAAAGCTTTGTAATTTGGTATAGAAGTTTCTATTACCCCTAACATGTTTGGCATTCCAAATGGGCTATATCGGTCCACGCCTTCATATAGCCATTAAACAACCCGATTTTCGGTAATTTAAAGGTTGTTGCCCCAACAACCCACCGAAATGGCTGAAATTCGGTATTTGGTCTACATTGGAGGTAAAAACGTTTCCAACTGAAATTATAGGTCTTCGCCCTAATATAGCCCCCATAGAACGGTACCTCTCAATTTTCGGTATTTTGAAGGTTATGGCACCAATATTCCACCGAAATGGCTGAAATTTGGTATTTAGTCTTCGTTGTATGTATAAAACTTACCACCTGAAATTTGTAGGTAAACGGCCACAACTTCATATAGTCCCCATAGAACGGTACCTCTCAATTTTCGGTATTTTGAAATACCGAAATGGCAAAAATTACCGAAATGGCAAAAATTCGGTATTTAGTCTACGTTGGAGGTAAAAATCTTTCCGACTGATATCCGATCGATATCCATACTCAATAGGGCAATATTTTTTATAGACTTTATTAGCTCAGGGGATAGCTGTCTCGATAAGCTTTCCAATGGTATTCATGTTGTCCTGACAGAATTATTCTTAAAGGATCTGTTTTCAAAATAAGTATCCTTATTGCAAGGCTATTTACAAAAACGGAAAATTTCGCGACATCGACCAATATTTTTTAAAGGGTTAACTGTCTCGACAAGCTTTCCAATGGTACCCCTGTTGTCCTGGCAGAATTTTCGGCAGAGGCCCTAAAAAGGATATTTTCTTACAAAGAAAACCATTTTTGATTTTTATTTGAAAATTTTGCATATTAGGCGAAGGTCATTTTTATTAATTTTTAATTAATTACTCGTTAGAGACGAGCTTACGGAAAGCCGACGATACGAACCCACAAAACCACCACTGTGTGACATGACATGAATTTTGTTAACGCGCTCTTAGCAAACAGAGCGCTTTGTGTCTCCGCTAGAGTGATTTGTGTCTTCGCTAATTAAATACGAATTTATCTTAATGGACATGGATGGGGGCTATACCAAAATATGGAATTATGTCGACAATTTTGGTGGAACCTTAAACAATTTCACTTGAAACCTTAAATGTCAAATTACAGGTCGTTTGAACGAAAAATTTATCAAAAATCATAAAAATACATCAATTTGGGAACTACCGTTATATGGACCTATGTTGACAATTTTTGGCGGAGATGTTTTGTGACCACTGGGAACCTCAAGTGTCAAATTACACGTAGTTCAGTTAAAAAAAAAATTTGCCCGACGTAAGCGTAGAATACACAACTCTCGGTTTTCTAGCCGGACACACACACTCTGTGTCACTGTAGTCATTACTTAGTAATGGGTAATGTAAGTAGTTTTGGTTTGTAAAATTTGTAAGAAATAACTCATTATTATACCCTACACCACACTGTGGTAAGGGGTATTACGTCTGAGCATTTCTATGTAACATGCAAAAGGAAGCGAGATGGACCCATAGTCCCTTTAAGGGATATACATAGAATCACTTTCTGAGTCGATTTATGCATGTCTGTCCATGTATTTTTGTAACCAAAGAACAGGTCGCATTTGCGGTTCAAATAAAAATTGGTCAAGACCTCATAGTTTGGCCAAAGGACGAACGCTATTTACTTTGGGAAAAATTGATTCAGATTTGGATATAGCTTCTATATATATTTTTCGCCCGATTTTAGGTATTTGGTGCACCAAGCACGAAAATTCTATTCGATTCAGATGAAATTTTAAACGTTTGTCAAATTATATTGAAATCGGTTAAGATTTGGATATAGCTCCCATATATTTCGCCCAATTTCAGATGTAGCTCCCATACATATTTTCGTTCGGTTTTAGGTATTTGTTGCACCAAACACGTAAATTCTGTTCGATTTTGATGAAATTTAATTCGTGTGACGAAATTTGGTCCAGAAAAGAGTTTGCCAAATTATATTCAAATCGGTTCTGATTTGGATATAGCTCCCATATATATTTTTTTGCCCGATTTTAGGTGTTTGCTGCACCAATAACGCTATGTATCTCCAATTTTGATTAAAATTCGGACTAAAGGTAAGGTAGTAAAATTTAATTTAAATCGGTTTCTAGTTAAATATAACTCATATATATATATTTTCGGCATAAGTTGAATGCTCCGACCGGATTCGGATCGATTATAAAAAAAATTTCGATGTCAACGAAAATTTTGTTCGCGTTAGCCGAGATTTGTTCCTGTCCATAGGAGAAAGGCTTAAATACCCGGCCGAAACAATATGACACAATTTCGATTTAAAGTAATCTTATGGAAAAACAAGGGATTTTTTGAACTTTCGGAGCCTATATCTCAGTAAGTATGGGTAGGAACCATGATACATACATTGGGGTGATCAGCACTGCGAGCCCTACCTATGCTAAAAATTTCAGATCGATTCGAATCCAATCCAAACATTCAACCTGCTCCATATTTTCATCCGATTTAATGTTTCTGATGCACTATTTACACGCAATATATGTAAATTTTTATTATGATATTCGGACCTACTAAAATTAGGTAAGATAATTATGATAGTAATCCGTCCGTCTTCTTTCACATTTAATAAACTCATAAGCCTATATATACCGGAAGCATGAAAGGCGGCCAATATATCCACTGCTTTAGTCCTCCGAGAAATAAGCAATGACGTGAGGGTGGAGCTAAGTACTTTAATTACTGAAGGGAAACTATGTATTTATTCAATTATGTATACATATTTAATGTGGTGTAGGGTATCATATAGCCGGCTCCGCCCGACTTTGATCATTTCCTTACTGGGTTTTCAGCTCACTGATAATGCAGAAACTAGCTTCATTGGCAAGATGCTGATGATTTGAACTTTGAAGAAAATGTGTTTTATATCACAACTAAGGAGAAGCGTTCAACGATGTTTCTATATAATTTTGTCCTTTTAAAAGTGCGACTTTTTATAAGTTATTTCATTCAGTTTTTTCTTTTATTAAAGTCTGTTTTTTCTTTCTTTGGAATTTTTTATGTACCTATGTGTCTGCTGTGCTTTTGCGTTTTTTCTATGCCTTCCAATAAAACACCACCATTTATAAATGTGCTGTTTCACATAGACATTTACGCTCCCTTGCACTCAGAAAGCGCCCACTTGTGCAAGTGTTTGTTTTTTTGTGGCTTTTGGGTTTGTATTTGTTTGCACCCAAACATATAATTTGTTTGTACCCAAACATATAATTTGTTTGCATCCAAACATATAATTTGTTTGCACCCAAACATATAATTTGTTTGCACCCAAACATATAATTTGTTTGCACCCAAACATATATTTGTTTGCAGGAGCCAAACATATGTTATGTTTGGGACTACTTGCAAACAAATATATGTTTGCTGCAAAATATGTTTGGGACATATGTTAGAGAGGACTTTTTTCTGCGTGTAGCTTTTTTACACAAATGAAATTTTTTTTGACATAAATGAGTTTTTATTTCAATTATATGAGTTTTATAAAAACTCAAGGAGTATTTTTTAATTTTTTAACAAATTTTAAATTTTTTGAAAAAAACAAAATTAAAAAAGATTTTGTTTTTCAAAATAGTCAGGCTTAATCCCATAGTCGTTGTTTTAATAATTTATTAAAACAACTTTAATTTATTAGTGGGAACGCATAGCAGTGGGAAAGACTTGGTTTTGTTTGCAAGTGAAGTTGCTCGAGTTTAGGTAGTGCCAAAGAAATTCTCGATCAGAGTGTTTCTTTGCACACGTGTCTATTTGAGCGGGCATTTGACACTTGGGTATAAAAAAGTTTCTTGTTTAAAACAAGAAACAAGGGAACTGATGAAGATCTGTGGCGAGATCTTAAACTATAGTCTTCCCTGCCTTACCCCTTGGTAAACATCGCCAACTTTTTCTCACTAATAAATTAAAGTTGTTTTAATAAAATATTAAAACAACGACTATGGGATTAAGCCTGACTATTTTGAAAAACAAAATAGAAGTCGTCATCACATATAAAAACGCCAACACTCCTAATTTAAAAAAAAAAAATTGAAAAAATTTGTACAAAAAAGTTTATTTGTTTTTTTGGTTTGTTTATTGGTATTTGATCTTTTTTAATAGATTGGAATATATGAAAAACCCAAAAACACTCATATTTTGATGCAAAATATGAAAAAAACTCAAAATTTTAACTTTGACCTTGAATTCCTCTGCAACTACTAAACCGAATTTGATTGCTTATAAAATTATGCAAATATCTCTATCCGTTCAAAAGTTACAGAGTTTTGACCAGGAAAAACGACTCTGAACCACTATGCGACATACATACATAACAAGAGACTCTGATTATAATTTACAATTAATTGAATAATTATATAAGGCAATGAACAACGATGAACAACAACAACAAAGGCAACGACTCAAATTCAATTTGATTCAAAGTGTTTGTGTAAAATCTCTTAATACCATCCGCGTGTTTAAATTTTTGCATAATTACTTTCAATAAACAGCATTTGTTTTAAAGTATAAAAGGGCAATTAGAAAAAAAGAAAATAAATCACTGTTCGTCGAAACCATAATTTATATAACGGTTTGGCTGGTTTATCATAGCAACCCATCATCTACTTTCTGTTTGTATATCCTGTATACATTTTGTCTACTGACATACGCACTCATATTGCATATAAACATATCGTCACCATAAATACCCGAAGTCGCATCTCCGAAAAATTCAAAATTATTTTTTTGATTGAATCTAATACATAAGACTAAAATACATGCTCTTGCAAAATTTCAAGCTTCTTCGTTAACAAATAACGATTCTATTCAAGAAAAGGCATTTCGGAAAATGGTATAACATTGCAGATTTGGTTGTAATGACGGATCACAAAACCAAGCGTTTCCGCGGTATTGGTTTCATTACTTACTGCCATTCGTGTATGATTGATAATATCCCATATACTCGCCTTCATAAGATTAATATTCCATAAAACAGTTTTTAATTTTTTTGCTTCTCCCGTAAAATTATTATTTTGTTAGTTACAACTTTGGCATTTATGGTGACGATATGTGTGATTGTTTGCACATTGTGTAGGCTTCCTTTTATTTATTCCTTTATTTTACTTTGGTGTAATTGTGTGCTCTAGAATATGATAATAATAATAGGCCCCTCCGCTTTACGTCATGAACAATACAGTATGTACATAATAGCAAAGGGTCAAAAGGAAGCATCCTTTGACATTTGTACTTTATTTTCTTTCGTGACATTGCTAGTAAATGTTTATATTGTTTATATTAACGTAACAATTGTTCGTTGTAATTTTATTCTTTTTAAGCTCCATTTTTTGGTCGTAACTAGCGTATATGTCTTGTGTTAAATATAAGGTGTTGAATATTTAACCTAGGGTTCGAACTAGACTGACACGTAATATTTCTATTACCATTGACGTTTGAAAAGCGATAAATTATGAATATTTGTATGTATGTACATTAGGGCGGGCGATTTGTATGGAAGGAAAAAAACCTTAATGGGCCTTTCGCGTCTCTAATTCCTGGGATAGGTCTACCGCGAAAATCGAGCCTCCCGATTTTGACTTTAAGTTTTTTATCCACGTTTTCGGACATTTTAGCATATAACGGCCAAACCATTGAGATTTTCGATACAATACAGACACAAAAATTTTAGCCAAGACAGTGATTAAGAACTCTCTAATACATCGCAAAAGCATTGGGACGCTCCTTCAGGCAGTTTTGGCCTTGAGAAGGTGCAAACATTTCGGAAAATGTCGATAAATGGCACTGCGCTACAAAAGTTGACCAGAAAAATATTCAAGCGTTCTGATGCAAAATTCTATCGTGTTGGGATCCATGGACAACGAAAATGCCTTTAGTACGTTTTGGCCAGTTCGTTATATTTTTTTTAAGGTAAAAGTTACATTTTACGTTTTCAAATTTAAACGGGCATATCTTCTTTTTTCACAACGAATTTCTATTGACCCTTCTTCATTTTAAAGGGGTGAATAATATCTTTCGAACAAGTTATTATTTTTTTTAATCGGTTCATAAATGGCTAAGTTATAGTGGTTAATGTCTGAAAACCCCCACAAAAAACTATAACGGAATTTTTCATAATTTTCAAAAATATAATGTTTTTTGTTTTGTTCAATAATTATTTTGATAATTTATTTTTTTTTTGTGGGGGTTTTCAGACATAAACCTCTATATCTTAGCCATTTGTGAACTGATTAAAAAAATAATAACTTGTTCGAAAGATGTTATTCACCCCTTTAAAAGGAAGAAGGATCAATAGAAATCCCTTGTGAAAAAAGAAGATATACCCGTTTAAATTTGAAAATTTAAGAAACCCAGATTTTCACTACTTTTACCCGTATAAAAAAAAATAAAACGAAGTGACCCAAACGAACTAAAGGCATTTTCGTTGTACATGGATCCCAACACGATAGAATTTTGCATCAGAACGCTTGAATATTTTTCTGGTCAACTTTTGTAGCGCAGTGCCATTTATCGACATTTTCCGAAATGTTTGCACCTTCTCAAGGCCAAAACTGCCTGAAGGAGCGTTCCAATGCTTTCCAATGTATTAGAGAGTTCTTAATCACTGTCTTGGCTACAATTTTTGTCTCTGTATTGGATCTAAAATCTTATTGGTTTGGCCGATATATGTTAAAATGTCCAAAAAACGTGGATAAAAAACTTAAAGTCAAAATCGGGAGGCTCGATTTTCGCGGTAGACCTATGGTCTGGTGGACTTTTTTGCTCAGTTCAATCCCAGGAATCAGAAACGCGAAGGGCTCATTAAGGTTTTCAAATCGCCCCGGCCTAATGTACATACATATATAAAAACAGCAACAAGTAAGTACGGTATATTACTGTGTATTTGAATCCGTTTTATTGGTTCATATGTAGGGGGAGGGGGGTTTCTCCTGATATTGCAAAAAGTTGAAGGATTCAAACTCAATACTTATAGATTAAGTTAAGAAATTAAATTGTTGGTCGATTTTAAGTTGAAATCATAATTAAATTCATAATTCCAGGGTATATAGTGTCTGAGTGCTATTGATTGTAATATGCACCAGGAGATAAGGATCCGTTATTGCTTCTAAATATTGAGGTACTTGTAATCTATTTATACCCTCAGCATTTATGCTAACGAGGATATATACACTTTCATACGGGCAAAATGTGCCTCATCGAAATAATGGTTTTGGACCCCAAGTATGTTTGGACGAAATCCGTTTCAGACAATTTGGAGTTGATTTGGCTATGTCCGTCCGTCTGTCTGTCTGGCTGGAGCACACGATAACTCTCGAACGGATCCACCGATTCGGTCCAAAATTTGGCTTTCCTAATATTTTGTCCAAACTTAGTTTATGTTCGAAGATGGGTTATATCGGCCTATTCCTTCCGGTACCTCCCCCATAAAAATTCAAAAATGTTCCGAAAATTTGTGCGCAATATGACTCTTGAAGGGAGTAACAGATGTGGTTCACACTTTGCACATCGTGAAATTTCTACCAGACTTAGGTTAGAGGTTCCAAAATGAACTCAATCGGTCCAAACATTCGGGTACCTCCAGCATAAAATTTCAGCTTAGGATCTGCTCTCGAATCGCTTTGATTTTTGTTGTATCAACTTGTATTCACTGCCCCCCTATACGACTGTACAAGTTTCATCAGGAGCAAGTCCGTACTTCCTGAGAAAATAGCCTCAAAGTTGCAAAAAAACCTATGATACCGTATGTAGTGGTTGTTTGGCATTCGTAATATTTTGTCCAAACTTAGTTTAAGTTCGAAAATGGGTTATATCGGCCGACTCCTTCCGGTACCTCCCCCTCAAAAGTTCGAAAATGTCCGGAAAATTTGTGCGCAATTTAAATCTTGAAGGGAGTGACCGATTTGTTACATACTTTACACATCGTAACATATCTACCAGATATAGATCACGTTCGAATATGGACTATATTTGTCCACTCCTGCGGGCACCTTCCACACAAAATTTCGGATAAGTTCACTTTAAGACCTTCTGTCGAATCACTTTGAAGCAACTTGCAATCGCCGCCGGTAAAGGGAAAAAAGCCCGATATGTAGTGGCTGGAAAGCATGATAACTCTCGAACTGATCAACCGAATTCGTTGTGGTCCTGTTTACAGCTATATTATGTTTTCCGTGGACAAGTCCATGCTTCCTGGCATACTGGTCCAAAAGTTATACGATGACTAGTGGGCGCGATATCTATCGAAAAGATATGACTCGCAAAATAAGTTCCCTTCCATAATGGAATATGTCGGTCTATTCCTTTAATTATCTCCTCCGCAACCCTTTTGAACTTTAATCCTAATCTACACTTTTGTCGGCAAGTTTAAATGTCCAAAAAGGGCCACACAATTCTGAAAAGACCCTAAATACATTCCATCTGTCCGTAGATGAAAGTTTGAATTCACATAGGCTAAGGGTATATCTCTGTCGGCAAAGCCGGCTGATACTTTTTTTACTTGGTTTGTATTAATTCCACGACGATAGTTTGGTTCAATTTTTTTTTTCAAAATATATACGTTACGGAATTAGGTTTAACTAAACTCCGTGTAGACGTGGTTTTAATCCCAGATACGATTTATATCAAATAAAACAAGAGTTCGTTCAAATTACTATTCTACAATCTTTTATTGATTTTACTTTAATTATTCGAAACAGACTTAGTTTACTAAGCACGCAGCTTAACTCTATTTAGCACACAGCTTTCCTTTACTTCTCTAAGTGACGTTCTCAGTTCGAGTTAGGGATTACAACTGACTGACTGCCTCACAATTTCCTGGTATTTATGTTTAATCGCTTCTCGTTGCCGATGTTTCTAGACCACTGTTGGGCAGAAATGCTCGGCCTCATACACAAAAGTGTAAAACAATACATGAGTCTCTCGCAATTTGCCCACCATTGTTCTAGACGGAAGATCTGGTAACCAGGGTTTAAAAGCCAGCATCTAAAAACATTGGCATTAGCTGTACACTTCAACTGCTACACAATATTGACACACACGGTTAAATAAGCAACCGAACGCATATTTATTTTTGTACATTTTTGCTTATTTAGTTTTGTACGCCTAATCTTTTTTGCATTAGGCATAATCGATAACCACGCTACATATTTAGCAGTCGACTGACCATTCGTAAGAACGAATTAGCATCCGAGTGTGGTTTTTTGATTAGAGTTGCCAACGCAGTAATAAAAAAGGTGTCATTTAATGTCAAAATGCCTCCATCATATGGTAGAACCTAAAGAATACTTATTATTATTGTTTAAAAATAAAAAATATATATTGAACAGCTTCACCAAAAATTCACATGTCCTTTGAACGAAAAAGTGGAATTAATTATATCGTGATTTTTAATGCATTACATTGGTAACCCTGATCTCAAAAACAATTGTTTGCTGAAAACATGGCTAAGCCGTTGAAACTTTGTTACTTATTCTCTTTTCTGCTATGTGTTGATCATGTGTGCTGCAAAATATGAGTATGCGTGCCCGATGCTATTTTATTAAAGCGACAATATCAAATAGAATCAGCATCGCTAGCAATATTTTTGTGAAATTTGTTGCTACATGTTGCCGTTGTCCATTGTTGCTTAACATATTTCGAAGAAATTTTAGCAGGCAAAGCTGCAAATATTCGATGCTTTTGCTAATATGGCGTTAGCATTTTAAACCCTGCTGGTAACATCTCAAATCAGTGCGACAAAGACACAAACACACACTAAGCGAACAACAACACAAACATACCTGAGCGAAAGGCTGAGAAATACAAGAGAATTGAAAGAACAACAATGACGTCACAAAATCGTCAAAGAAACATGAACAAGTACAAAAAATAGGGAAAACTTACACTAAGCCCTGGTCCACACTAGAGTAAATTTCATTAAAAAATTTCATGAAATTAGGTGTTCTTAGGCCGAATTCCCCATTACAGCAATTTCATGATTTTACTCTACTATGGAACTCGATCTAGAGACGCATAATTTCATGTTAAAATTTCAGTGAAATTACTCTAGTGTGGCCCGGGACTAAGCGATAATTTCGTGATGGAAAAATTCAGAATAATAATAAAATAAACATCGAAAATAAGAACTGGAATGATTGAGGTGATTTATACAATAGTTGTTGTTGTAAAACTAATTTAAATAAAGTAACAATTAAAATTTTAAATTAACGGAAATTGGTTGGTTTTGGCCAAAAAGTTTGTAACGCATCGAAATAATGGTCGTAGACCCTAAATATACCAAAATGAATGTCTCGACGAGCAGAGTCGATCTAGCTATGTTTGTCAGTCCCTCCGCGCGTCTGTCCGGATAATAGGGCACCCAGAGAGAAAGAAGCAAATTGATTTTGGTATTGGTCGGATAATATACAAGGATCGGAATGAGCAGAAAACTTATGTGGACAAAAATTCAAAGTTATATTCTTATGCGAATACCTCCGCTTTCAGTAGTCGTGTTCCCAAAGGAAAGCCCGTCAATGGATGTGGAAAATATCACCTATATTATGATGCAAAATAGGTTGGTGCACATCACACCTTCCCATTTTTTTTTAAATTGCACTGACGAGTATCTCAGCTTTGGTTAGATGCTTTTTAACAAGGAAGACATTCTGAGCTTTAAAATGTTCCGAATTGCGTTACCAAAATTGGTGAAGTTCTTGTGATGTCGAAAAAGACGCTGGGATACCCCAATTTCAAATTTATGGAATTTTATTTCCATGTCAGATATTTCTGCTTCTGTTGGACATATTCCAAGGAGAGAGCTTGATAATGAAAATTAACCATCTGATCTTTAAATTTATACAAAAGGTGGCATTTATGGTAAAATATCAGAGTTATTGCAAAAGGCGCTAGGCTATCACAATTTTAATATTTTGAAGTTCTATTTGGTGTATTAAAGATATGTAAAATGCTAACCAAGGAGAAGCATTCAATCAGTACCAAGTAAAATTAAATATTAATTTGTTTCAGTTCGCCTTAAGTCATTTGGTAAAAAAGGGAGATAGGTGAAAATTTAGTATCTCCCTAAATATTTGCGAGTGAAAAGCTTATGCACCTGGGTAGTGGTGTGGGGTATCACATAGTAGGCCCGTTTCCGACCATAGCCCTTGCTCACTTGTCTTAAAGCTATCAGTTACATTCGTAACAATATCGACATGAACAGTCAATGTGACGACCATGGAGAAGAATCAGATTCATGCCCAATATTGAATGCAACAATACCTGATAAGGATCTATATTAGGTCAACTTATATGGAATCAAATGCCCACAAGAATATATTATGCCGAGTGTATGAACCTAAGTGATCTTGTTGGTGTGCTATAAAATTATTCCATACTGTAAAATTATTCCATACTGACTATCTACAACACTTGCGATTATTTCATCGCGCATACCGTGATGATCAACGGTTTAATTAAAAATGAAGCAGAAAGAAAAAAAAAAAAAACAAAATGATGCAAATAAAAGAGAAGAGTTTTTTCTTTGTTGTCACTTTAAAATTGAGAGCGAGAAACGAAAACTTTTCTATCTCACTCTCATTACGAATATCTTCCCAGTGGGAAAATTGGGAACATATTACATTGAAAATATATTTATTAACGCATTATAAGCAATACGTTCTAAAACGTATCCGTAAGAATCGAGAAAAGAATATAATTGGACAAAAAGTTAAATTATTAAATATATTATAGAAGATACGTTATATAATATACCGTAAAGAATCGAACGAGTAATTCCACTTGACAAAAAATTCATATTAATTACCTCTTACATTCCCACTGGATACGACAAGGGAATGCAATGTTTCTTTTTGTATTTTTTTTTATTTTTTTGTAATCCCGTTATCTGCCGACGCCTTTAAGTCGCAGCATAAATTTGCCAGTTTTGTTTGTGTCGTGTAACAATAAAGACGTAATTTTGTAAAAAAAAAAAAAAATGTAATGAACTATTTTAATTTCTGTTTTTAATGAATGAATATTCTTTTTTTGTATTCTATGAATACTTTTTTAACTACATAAAATCCTTTGGTCTGTTCCTTTACTTTTGAAAATGGTAAAACCGGCAAAGGTAGCAAAAGTTGTGAACTGCTCTCATACGAATTGTGTGGTGTCAGAAGTAAAGGAACGCTTTTCGAGTAAAAAGTGGTAAAACTTGAAGATTCTTGCACGTAAAGGAACAGAGCTCTTATATTTCTAAATATAAATAAAAAATTAATTAAAATTAATGGTTTTCTATTTTAATGCAATGAATTACTTCAGGCATACGGGGGAATAAATTATTTATAAAAAGAGAATACATACAAATACGATGCATTCCAGTATATGAATTCCATTATATATTACTAAAGAACTATAAAAGAATATACCCATTGATTACACGATGCTTTCTATGGATACTATAAAGGAATATATTATTTTCCTAGGACATGCACCGTGTTACGAATAATGTATTCGGTAATCAATAAATCATAGTGGCTCTGTATTACCCGTTCGATTCCCATCGATTACATTTTCCCACTGGGTTTATATACCCAGTGGGAAAATGTAATCGATGGGAATCGAACGGGTAATACAGAGCCACTATGATTTATTGATTACCGAATACATTATTCGTAACACGGTGCATGTCCTAGGAAAATAATATATTCCTTTATAGTATCCATAGAAAGCATCGTGTAATCAATGGGTATATTCTTTTATAGTTCTTTAGTAATATATAATGGAATTCATATACTGGAATGCATCGTATTTGTATGTATTCTCTTTTTATAAATAATTTATTCCCCCGTATGCCTGAAGTAATTCATTGCATTAAAATAGAAAACCATTAATTTTAATTAATTTTTTATTTATATTTAGAAATATAAGAGCTCTGTTCCTTTACGTGCAAGAATCTTCAAGTTTTACCACTTTTTACTCGAAAAGCGTTCCTTTACTTCTGACACCACACAATTCGTATGAGAGCAGTTCACAACTTTTGCTACCTTTGCCGGTTTTACCATTTTCAAAAGTAAAGGAACAGACCAAAGGATTTTATGTAGTTAAAAAAGTATTCATAGAATACAAAAAAAGAATATTCATTCATTAAAAACAGAAATTAAAATAGTTCATTACATTTTTTTTTTTTTTTACAAAATTACGTCTTTATTGTTACACGACACAAACAAAACTGGCAAATTTATGCTGCGACTTAAAGGCGTCGGCAGATAACGGGATTACAAAAAAATAAAAAAAAATACAAAAAGAAACATTGCATTCCCTTGTCGTATCCAGTGGGAATGTAAGAGGTAATTAATATGAATTTTTTGTCAAGTGGAATTACTCGTTCGATTCTTTACGGTATATTATATAACGTATCTTCTATAATATATTTAATAATTTAACTTTTTGTCCAATTATATTCTTTTCTCGATTCTTACGGATACGTTTTAGAACGTATTGCTTATAATGCGTTAATAAATATATTTTCAATGTAATATGTTCCCAATTTTCCCACTGGGTAGTGTTATCACGATTGATTATTTTTGTAAAGTAAAGGGAAATTTCAATTGGCAAATTGTTGTCTTTTGTTTGTTGTTGTTGCTATCTAGTAATTTATGGTCATTATTTTAATAATAATAAATATGGTTTACATATAGCAAGTACTTTGCAATATTAATATTCTATGGTGCAACTTGTATTTTATAGTCTCGCTCCAAATAACATCCAAAGTGTTTAGTTCTGTAAATTCGACCGCTCAGTAATAGCCCATTAAAATTGGGTAAGGTCAAAGTTATACTTTTTAATTTAGCATAGTAATGTGTTTTTATCTTTATGTTTAGTTAATAAACAAGAAATAAAATGCTATAGTTGAACGGCTGGCATTGTGGTACCCTACCTATCTACATAAACAATTTGCCAATTTAAGAAGCTAGCGTCCAACAGGTATGGCTCCACTTTTGTAAACATATTAAAATACTAAATGCCTCGGCATGTAAGAAGCATGTCATTTTTGCTTAAGTTATTTCTGGCTAACCAAATTAGAACTAGGTCGCCTTTTGCCGTAAAGCCCGCCGAGTATGTACCGAATCCTTTGCACATTTTACTGTGGTCGTGACTGAAGGCTATAAAAGTTTCCACACCATAACCCTGAAAGCTTCTATTTAATATATTTGAGTCTCGTTCATTGTCTAAATTAACCAGACAAATCATTCCACGAATTAAGAACGGACAGGTACCACCACTCATACATTAGAAAAAGAGCTGTCAATCTGTCTTGCACACTTATGTTTGGACCTGGCAAGTTTTCCAGTGTTGAGTAAAGTTATTCTGCAGGTTCCACTGATGGGGTACCCTTCTGTACCACCTTTAAGTTCGACCTTTGCAACCATACTTCTTCCGGATCCCAAATGCTTTGGTTTCTCTAGAGGGGCATCGTTTATGGTTACAATTAGGGCGCTATCTGATAGCCTTCGAATCTCTAACAATCGTTCAGGATTAATGAAAACAACTTTGGTAAATGCTTGCACTTAAGTTAGTCGTACGACGTACATTCACTTCTAGCGTCGCAATACTAAAAGCCCAAATGGTTCTATTAATTATTACCTCTTGACCTAAAAATCAACGAAAGTAGAGCAGAGATCTTATTTGATTACTTAATGCACAAATTTTCAAGCATTTGGATTCTGCTTTAAGCACTCTAATCTTTGTACGGTAATTATACCAACCAACGACAACACTCTATGAAGAGCACGCAAACAGTTTTAAATATGAGGAACATACATAAATACTAGTACCTATGCATGTATGTAAGAATTCGACCGGTAATACGGCAATAATTGTACTACCCGTATGAAGCACACGTTCGACTACAAACGTTTTAACGGCAAGAACTTTAATAAACGCTATTGGAGCTGGAGTTACAACGTCTGCTTGCGCCAGACTGTACTTATTTCAATTACAGGGCCTCTAAGATGAGTTCGTCACTAACTCCCCGATTTCGGAGTAGGCAATATATGCGCATGCTGCCTTCATTAGATAATGTAGCCCCTTCTCCGACTATCTCTCCGAAATCGAACAATGTTTCCCGGTTACCTGTTGCAACCTTTGTAGTTCTATATACTACCATCAAAAGTTGATAGGGCAGACATTTGAAAGATCTGTCGTCAGTACAAGACCATACGACCTGCAAGTTATCTCGAGTTCACCTATATAAACGATCAAAGTTCGCTTGGTTTTAGCCCAATAAAAGCACACGTTCCATAGTTATAATGCATGTATTAACTCTAGAATTCTCACAGATATCCAAGTAACTGTTAGCGATTTAAGGAACCGTTACTGAAATTGTGAGTCTGTAGCGATTGCACTTATAATTCGTTTTTCCATACTTAAGAAGTGAATACGGCGAAGGTTTTTAACTTCTTCCTCCTCCAAAAGCCTTAAAAATACCGAAATATACACGTTCATACGGGAGGTATCGTATGAGAGGTATATTAAAACGTGAACCTGCATTGACCATTCTCTGTGGGAATGTTTTAATCCACAACGAACACTTAATACTAAATTTCAGATATTTCGCTTGGATGATGGGGCTAAAATGTGTACCAAAGTTAAGCCATTTCTATGGGATAATGAGGCGAAAACCTCTAAAATTACGAAATTCGGGAGGTGCCGTTTTATGGGGGCTACATTAAAACGTAACCCTGAATCGCCAAATTTCTGAAGAAAAGTTTTGTGACCCCAACAAAGACTAAATACCAATTTTCAACAATTTAAATGGGCTATAAATTTAGCTGAATTTCGCAGGGGGCTATATTTATAATAATTACCAAGGTATCGGTTTGGAAATGAATTTGCGTGACAATCGTGGTTGTGTCTTCAATCTTACGTACTTATTTTGGACCCAAAAAAATAAATATGTTACATCTACAAAACTACTAAACCGATTTTACTGAAATTTTCAGGGAATGTTTAGGGATGGCCCCCGGTAAAAATAGGTTGCATATTTTGTTGGATAATTAATAAAAAATACTACATTTGCAATAATAACGAATGTATCGGTTTGAAAATTTAATAATTTATCTAGAATCTAAGTTTTAAATATGTTATCTCTCCAAAACTACTGAACCGATTTCCATGAAATTTGCAGCAAATGCTCAAGGTTTGCCGCGTCAATGTGTACTCTATGAATATCAGAGGAGGTGGGGTACTTTCCCACGCCTTTCTTTTAAACGTTATATGTATATTCAGCATTTATTTTGGGAGACAATGGGGTTGTGTCCCTGACCATAGGTACATATTTGGAGCCGCACCACGCCCACTTTTTTAAATGTGCTATATCTTGAAAACTGATGACCACGACCACTCTTTTCAATACATTATTTTTCAAAACTACTGAATCTAATTTCATGAAATTCTCAGGAAATGTTCAGGAATTTCCTGTGGTCCAAAATGCTACATATTTGTTGATGAATTTCGGGAGCCTATTGCTTTATAATCGATGTATTTGCTAAACTTATGAATGCATTGGCTTGCAAATTAATGTTCGAGACAATGATGTTTGCGCCCCCGATCAAATGTTCTTTCTTGGTGCCCGAAGTATCGACCACGGACAGTTTTTAAGTATTCATAAAATTTTGTGTAGGCATGAAATTCAAAGATGGCACGGTATCTCTATTATTTACAAATCTCCTAAAATGGTGAAGTTTAACGGTCCATCAGCCATGAAAAACTAAAACAATTTAATAACTTGGTTTGGCAATGGACCCGAAGAAATGAGGTAGAAAATACCTATTTTTGATTTGTAAAGCATAAAGTCCATAAAAATTTGTCATTAAAACTCAATACGACGGGCCAGCAACGCTGAATTTTGGGTATTATGTATTCCTTTCGATAGTTATCATGCCAACCAGTCATGATTACCTTAGTATGTTTTATAACTTTCGTACCATTTCGTCACGATCCATGGACGTGCCCAAGAAAATTACAAGGATTAGCTAAAAACACAAAATCAATTGGTTGAAAAAAATCGTGTCAAGCTTAAATTCGGTTAGTATCCTTCTAGCGATCTTTCAGAAATAACGTGAACCAATCTAGTCTAATTCTAATACCTCTTATGTTAGTTCGAACGAATGGTCGGGGTTTCTCATCAAGAATCCACAGCACGATGAAGGCAAAACATTAATTATTTGTAGTCATAAAAGACAAACCACTGTCAGATGCATCTGCAGAGATGCCTGTTGCAAGCAAGCGGCTTTTGTCTGAGTGACAATAGCCAGCACCTCATAGCAGGTAGGAAAGATTAAAATAATAATCTTTTTCTATCGTCTCATTCTCATTGTCGTTTTTTCTCTATTAGAAAAAGGCAACGTTTATCATTTTCCTATCTTCTCTCTTGCCATCCTTCACACTACTTTTATTATTCGTTGACAATCACGTTTAATTCATCAGTTCTTTAGTGTTCTTTATATCTTTAAATTACGATGTCGTCAGGCGGGCAGGCACAAACAACAATAGCATTTGTCTATATAAAATGCACATATTATATGGCTGGCAGCACATGTAGAGAATTAGTGAGCCGTTCATAATGCTTAAGACTACAGATAAAAAGAACTTTGTATGTATGTATATACATTCAAATGTACATATATAATTAACAAAAGAATTCCCAAGAACGGATTTTATTTGATTCAGACGACTTTTGAAGACAAATTTAAATCTGAAATAGCAATATGATAAATAGTGGGGTATTTTGACATGAGATCAAAACTGATGCTTGTCTTGAACTTTCTAGAAATGATTATAAACGTTGTTAAGGTAGCGACCACGTACCGACCTCAGCAGTTAAGCATTAAGAGCAGTGTCCATTCCTAAAAAGTTCATAAGTACTAGAAAAATGTTTATTTATATCTATATCCTAGGAATTAGATATGCGTGCTTGTCACGATCGTGACACTAAACAACAACAACTAAGCATATATCGAACAGACAACCCTGCGGACAAGTTTGAAACGTTGGATCAACAATTATATGTGTGGGCGCCAGTTGTACGTAGAATTCTGGAACAAGATGGGTTGATATCTCCGGAACTGTTTAACCTCTACAACTTGTATTCCGCCCCCTCCAAACGGCATTGAGATCGTAACGTATGCGGACGGTCGTTTAATCTTGGCATCATATACGTTCCCTGATGACATTTGTGAAAGGCTGAACTCCTATTTGACCGATCTTAACAACTTTTACCACGCGAGGAATATGGAAACATCTGTCACAAAATCTAGGGCCACACTGTTCACCACATGGAGGGCACAGGTGAGAAACAGTTGAATATCATGGTAGATAATAGCAGAATTCCGACCACAAACTACCTCAAAATTCTTGGCGTCACATTCAAAAGCATGTTCTTGTCGTTCGCGCATGCTGCAGCTATTTGCAACAAGCTGAAATGTAGGAACAAGGTCCTCAAGTCTCTAGCCTGCAGAACTTGGGATGGAGATAAAGAAACGTTTTTGACCACATATAACGCTATAGGTCGGTCTGTGGTAAGCGCCAGTTTGGTCGGCGAATCTAAATGAAAAGCGATGGAAGAATATTTAAACTATAACAAAATCTTCATGATCTAGAAGAAGAGTTCCAGCGTTATAAGAGAGAACCCCTAGATCAACAAGCATATGAAGCGGGTTTGAATATCATTCATACGGACGCAGTTGTAGATGCCATAAGCAAATATCCTTTGAATACGGTCCTTTATCGCAATTGAGGAACGTCAGCTGTGGTAGAATTTTTGGACTTCACGCAGAGAGGTGATATTGTAGAAGCAATCATAGTCTAGGAGCAAAATAGTGCATTTTAAAAATCCGAAAAAATATATTATTGGCGCAACAATATATTTTGTGTCGTTATGGTACCTAACACAAAATATATGATTGAAGCGACAATATATATTTTCAGATTTTTAAAATACACTATTTTGTTCTTCGAATATGATTCCTCCTACCATATCTCTTCTCTGCGTGCACTTTATTTGCTACGTTTAATCGGGTACGTACCTTTGCTGCAACAAGGTGGTGCTCCGAGTCTATGTTTACTCCTCGGAACGATCGCACATCCAACACGCTCGTTGAATGTATTCTATCTATCACAACGTGATCAATTTGATTTCTTGTTTTCTGATCTGTAGGCAGACAGGTGCCCTTATGAATGTCGATATGCTTACATCTGGTCCTGCGACCTACATGTGCGTTGGTCGTCAACTATAGAGGGTTTTCTTTTTCTTTGTTTTTTTTTTCATAGTATTTGGCTTATGGTTAAACGCACGACATTTGTTAGCTCAGTTTCCACCTGAGATGAAAGAGGGACCAAGATAAGTTCTGGGCTTTGCCATGTTAAAGCCAGTCAAAGCTGTTGCTTGGTATCTTTCAACCTACGTCGGGGTATTACAAAAATCTATTGACTATGCCAATAATATACATACATAATCATAAATCGTATACACAATCGTAAACAGTTTACAGGAAAATATTAATTCAACTTTATGAAATCGGTTTTCGACAGTATATGCTTTTGTAGCTAGTGAGTGCTTTAATTATATAATTGGTCAAAACAGCTTTTGCATTGCAAAATTCTAAATATGGCAAACTATTTCTTGTGACGCCACTGTCCGCAAATTTTTTTGTCAAAACTATTTGGCTGAAATAAATTCAAGGCCAAATTGTTTTAAGTGGCTAATTGTTTTACTGTTATTTATGTTATTTTTATTTCCGAATGTTTATAGGCATGTGTTTTGGTTTTAAAAAGTTATTTCGAAATTGAAACGTGACAAAGTATGTACATATGTACATACATATACAGTATGCAAAGTTCATATTCGTACACCCCTAAAAAATTAATAAAATCGTTATTAATTCTATATTTTATGTGCAAATATGAAATAATTGATAGGAATTACCATAATGAAGAAAGATTTAAGAATAACAAAACAAATTTTAAATTTATTTCTTCATTTAGGTGTAGATGGCGCCTATGTGGGCGGCAAAGTTCGTATTCGTACACCTATAAGCACTATATATTTGTAGTTTTTAAGGATTTTCAAAGCGAAATACCGCAAAATTTTGTTCTTTTCTTCTTTTGGAATGCCTCTGCTATAGAAATATGTAAAAATAACGGTAATTTTATTAAAATTTTTGCATGAATAAAATGTCGGACGAATATTTGAAATACTTAAGAAAAATGTGCTAGATATGATTAACTATTGCAATTTATTCCAGAATTTTGGACGAAAATAGCTAATTGCGGTCCTTCTGTAACAATATTCGAGGTCTAATATGAAAATAAATTTGGTCGGCGTTTGGGAATGCAAAGGAACGTAATCCGGGCTTAGGTAAAGTAAACACATTTTTGGTATTTACTTGGTGAAAATCGCAAGTTTCGTTTTATATTTGACATTAAATGTATTGAAGTTTTAGAATACGGTTTCTAAAATCATTTTATGTCAAGACATATCGGAAATTACGAGGAATAATAAATTTTTCAGGAAGAACATTTCCCCAGAAATAATGAATTTCTTCAAAAGGTTACCCCACGTTCTTTCCTGGAAAATTTACTTCATTCTTTTGACATTTCTGTACTCATTCCTTCGGTAAAGAAATATAATTTTCAAGAAGTAAAAACCATTATTTTCGCAATTTTGGAAGCTATAACCCTCGTTCAAAGTAAGCGTAGAATTTCAGTCGTACGCAGACAGTATGAAAACTTGTACAGTTTCATTTTTCTTCATAATTTCTCACAGTTTTCGACATAAAATGATTTTCGAAACCGTATTCTGAAACTTCAATACATTTTATGTCAAATATAAAACCAAACTTGCGATTTTTACCAAGTAAAATCCAAAAATGTGTTTACTTTACCTAGGCCCGGATTACGTTTCTTCGCATTTCAAAACGCTGACAACATTTATTTTCATATTAGACCTCGAATATTGTTACAGAAGGACCGCAATTAGCTATTTTCGTCCAAAATTCTGGAATAAATTGCAATAGTTAATCATATCTAGCACATTTTTCTTAAGTATTTCAAATATTCGTCCGACATTTTATTCATGCAAAAATTTTAATAAAATTACCGTTATTTTTACATATTTCTATACCAGAGCCATTCCAAAAGAAGAAAAGAACAAAAATTTGCGGTATTTTGCTTTGAAAATCCTTAAAAACTCCAAATATATAGTGCTTATAGGTGTACGAATACGAACTTTGCCACCCACACAGGCGCCATCTATACCTAAATGACGGAATAAATTAAAAATTTGTTTTTTTATTCTTAAATCTTTCTTCGTTATGGTAATTCCTATCAATTATTTCATATTTGCACATAAAATATGGTATTAATAACGATTTTGTTCATTTTTTAGGGGTGTACGAATATGAACTTTGCATACTGTATGTGTAAGAAATATGTTTCAATGAAAAATGTGTTATATACAATATATATGTTTATAGTATTATTATTATTTAAAATCCTTTTAAAAAAAGTTAAAAAAAAATTCCTTTAAAATCTACATCTACACAATTCTACATAGTAAATATTTATACAATTGCCATAAGTGAATAATTCTATTGATGGGTTCAATAACCGTTTACATTGTTTCATCTAAACGTTCGTAAACTTATTGGATAAGTGACAAAACGTACAGTGAAGTCATCAACAACAATCTTTGTATAAACAATTTAATTAAATCTCCTGAGAATAGTGTGATTCACAATTAGGAAATTATTTTTGAGAAAATAAAAATATTTTACACATTATAGAGATTGTGCTATTGAATGAATTAAATAAAGAAATCGTAAAACTAAATTGCAATTACATTCTTAAATAATATAGGTGGCGCAATTATTTAGTGGTAGATGTATTAGGGCAATTATTACACTTAGAAAATGTTTAACAACGTTTGTTGTTTAACACGTTATGAATTAATAAACATAAATCTGGCACCATATGCTAAATACCAAGAAGAAAGTGAGGAATAGCATTAATGTAACCATTGGGAAAGTGAATGTCACCTGTAGAACTCTGACAGATTAAATAATTTTCATTGATATTGAAAATGCTAAGATGAGAATTTTCCTAGAAATTGATGGGATGGTTGCAGACCGTGGGAAAACTTTCTTGGATTAGAAAGGATTTCCACTTAAATTCGCATGAAAAAAGGAAAGAAAAAAACAAACACAAGGATTTTATTGTAGAAATTTGTAGGATTTTGGAACGAGTCTTACCACGAACAATGCGTTTACTGGTTAAACAACAAGTTAAGTTTATTTTATTTGCAATAAAGGAAAAAGGAAAGACCAATAGGAAAAGAGAATTATGCATTTTAGTACAAAGAGAGAGAGATACAATTTTAGGAGTAAAAAAGCTAAAATTTGGCTCGTTTGAATAGAACCCCCCTCACTCTATATTGAAAACGAGGTACTTTCAGTAATATCCAAATTAAGTATATCCCTCCTAATGAAGAATACACACGTATATCCTGCTTTGGCAAGGATTCTTTTTGTAATCAAGTGTAATGCCTAACAAGGCGTGCTAATTCCTTCAATAAGTTAATTTTTGGAAGCGTACTGTCTGCTAGTGTCGTAGGTTTTACGCATAAACCATTCCCATACATTTTATAGAATATTTACCACTGCAGAATATGGCGGCCCCCTCAGGATATCCGAATTTCTTCGGAAAAATTTAAGTTTTAATGCTTCGAAGTGTACAAAAGTTTATAAAATCGTGATGAAATTTCCAATACGGACATCCGAAAATGCCTCTTACTACTGGAAATGCCTGTTTTAGAACTCCTTTGTAATTTTTCGTGCGTATAGAGGGTGAAAGAAATTGATGCCTATCGTGCATCTTCTCTTAAATTGCAAAACTCTGACAACTAATTTTGAATTCTTTTAAACTGAATTTCTGTAGTGCGATTCTCTAACATATTTATACCCTACACCACTATGTGGGGAGGGTATTACAAGTTGGTTTTGGCCAAAAAGTTTGTAACGCATCGAAATAATGGTCGTAGACCCTTACTTATATACACTGCACCCCGGTTATCTACCTCTCTGCTTAACTGCCTTTCCCGTTTAATTGCCTCACAACTTAAATCCCCAAAGTTTTTTCATATAAATGAGTTCAATCTTTCCCGGTTAACTACTTTTCTATAAGTACCCAATTCGGATATTTGCCCGTCAAATATTTTCCCCAAAAGGAACATACAATAACACTTTTATCGGTTTATTACCCACGCTGGTGTATTTCTGAGATAATCAATTTCAATGTCTACCGGAATTGTGATGAAGATGTCCAGTGATATGTTATGCTCACTGATGACTAAATTTCTTATGGGTTAAATAATATAACTTATATAGTTTTAGACTTGAAATGAACTATTCTACTATACACCGTTTTGTTTTTTGACGATTATGTTCTAATTGTTGTCATTTTTTGTAAGGTTGAGATGAGATTTTTATAACTACCCACATGAGGTAGATATGCGGGATTTTCGTAACTGCCTTTCCCGCATAACTGCCTCATTTTTTTGGAATTTTATGAGAGGTAGTTAACCGGGGTGAAGTGTATACCAAAATGAATGTCTCGACGAGCTGAGTCGATCTGGCTATGTGTGTCCGTCCGTCTGTCCGTTTGTCCATCTAAACCTTTTAATCACGCTACAGATCGCAATTTTGATCGGATCGTCACGAATTTTTTTGGGAGTTGATGCGGGTCCCTCAGAGGAAGAAGCCTATTAAGTTTGGTGATATTCGGATAATATTCAGGAGTTGGAATAAGCAAAAAGCTTATGTGGAGAATAGTCAACGTTTTTTTTCCTATGCGAATATCTCCGCTTCTTGTGGGAGTATTCCAAAAGGAAAGCCCGTCAATGGAAGAAGAAAAGATCTCCTTTATATTGATGCGAGGTATGTTGGCGTAAGTGGGCAAACAACCGAGATATCGCAAAAGTCAGTAACATATACAATTTTTCCATTTTTGTAATCACGCGAGAAAGAGGCATATTCTGTTTAGTGGTAGTCGGATTATATTCCCTAAAAGAAATGTTTACCAGTGAAAAGCGTATGCACAGAGATAGTGGTGTAGGGTATCACATGGTCGGCCCCGTCCCGACTATAGCCTTTGCTCACTTGTTTTTGAGTTACCGACAAAAATCGGTAAAATTAAAACGCAAAATTATGAATGAGAAGTTCAAATAAAAGTTGACAACACTCTTGTTATCGGTAGAACTTTTCGACTGCTTTTTATTCGTCGCTTACTTACCGAAAAACATCGGTAATTACCGAAATTATAAGCATTTTAATTTTACCGACAATTGTCGGTTACTCAAAAAATTAGTTAGAGAATCGCACTACTGGTGCCCAGTCCAAGGTCTATTTATGTCACTGTTGGGCAGAAATGCTCGGCTTCATACACAAAAGTGTAAAAAATACATGACTCTCTCGCAATTTGCCCCCCAATGTCATTATTAGGCCTGAATATTTAATTAATTTTTAGTGGACCCAGAGTCATCATGAGGCTTGGATTTGTAATAGATTTTAAAATGGACCCAAAGTCATTTTGAGTCGTGGATTTTTAATAGATTTTTAGGTGGACCGAAAATCATTTGAGCGTGGATTTTTAATAGATTTTTAGGTGGACCGAAAATCATTTTAAGCGTGGATTTTTAATAGAGTTTTAGGTTCACCCAAATTCATTATTAGGCAGATTTTTAGGTGGACCCAAAATCACTATAAGGCCTGGAGTTTTAATAGACTTTAGGTGGACCCAATGCCATTATTAGGTCTGCATTTTTAATAAATTATTACGTGTACCCAAAGTCACTATTAGGACTGGATTTTTAGTAGATTTTTCGGTGGAACCAATGTCATTACTGTGCCTGAATTTTTAATAAATTTTTAGTGGACCCAAAGTCATTATGAGGCTTGGATTTGTAATAGATTTTATGATGGACCCAAAGTCATTTTAAGTCGTGGATTTGAATAGATTTTTGGGTGGGCCCAAAGTCATTTTAAGCGTAGATTTTTAATAGAGTTTTAGGTGTATCCAAAGTCTTTATTAGGCAGATTTTTAGGTGGACCCAAAATCATTATAAGGCCTGGATTTTTAATAGACTTTTAGGTGGACCCAATGTCATTGTTAGGTCTGGATTTTTAATAAATTGTTACGTGTACCCAAAGTCACTATTAGGCCTGGATTTTTAGTAGATTTTTCGATGGACCCAAAGTCATTTTGAGGCTTGGATTTGTAATAGATTTTAAGGTGGACCCAAAGTCATTTTAACTCGTGGATTTTTAATAGATTTTTAGGTGAACCCAAAGTCATTTTAAGCGTGGATTTTTAATAGATTTTTAGGTGTACCCAAAGTCATTATTAGGCAGATTTTTAGGTGGACCCAAAATCATTATAAGGCCTGGATTTTTAGTAAACTTTTAGGTGGGCCCAATTTTTAGGTGAACCCAAAATCTTTGAAAGGCCCGGATTTTTAATAGACTTTGAGGTGGACCCAATGCCATTATTAGGTTTGGATTTTTAACAAATAATTACGTGTACCCAAAGTTATTATTAAGCCGGGATTGTTAGTAGATTTTTAGGTGGACCCAATGTCATTATTAGGCCTGCATTTTTAATTAATTTTTAGTGGACCCAAGGTCATCATGAGGCTTCGGTTTGTAATATATTTTAAGGCCTTGATTTTTAATGTATTTTTAGGTGGACTTTAAGTCATTATTAGGTCTGAATTGTTAACAGATTTTTAGGTGGGCTTATAGGCATGATTAGGCCTGTATTTTTAATAAAATTTTAGGTGGATACAAATCCATGATTAGGCCTTGATTTTAATAGATTTTTAGGTGGACCCTGGGATTAACGTTAAAAACTACTGGTAAACAAGTAAAAAGTCGTTAAGTTCGGCCGAGCCGAACTTTTTATACCCTCCACCATAAAATAGTCTTAATGAAAATGGAATAATTAGGGTCCTTTCACAATTTTAGGTGGAACAACTTTTCGACAATGGATAGACTCCTACTGCCTCCCACTATTGCTTAAATTACACTGTGAACACAAATGTTGGGGCAGAGATAATTCCTTTTGGAGATGAAAGCCCTTGGTGTGTGTACGAGTATATTAAAAACCCCGAAGGACAGATGCGCCGTGAGTCGAACTTCCGCGTTATGGCGTGATGAAGTTTTTGCAAGAGACCCTGTAAGCCATAATGAATTAGCATTATATCTTTGTTTGTTGTTTTTGTAGAGTACTTAAGCAACAGTGAACAAAGATATAACGCTAAATCCTGATGGCCCACAGGGTCTCTAACAAAAATTTCATTCAGCTAGGTGAAAGGTACCACCTACGGGGCTATATCAAAGAGTCAACCTATCTTTAAATTTTTTGGCGGAAAAGTTTTATAGCTGCAGGGAAATTCAAGAGTCAAATTGAGGGTAGTTTCATCAAAGCAATGTAGACCCTCAAAAATGGACCCATGTTGACGAATTTTAGTGAAGAAATTTCGTGACCACTGAAAATTCCCGAAAATCGGGAGGTACAGTTATATGGGGGGATATACCAAAACATGGACCTATATTGACGATTATTTTTGAATAGACAAAATTGTAGCTAAAATTTTCAAAATACCGATCATTACAACTAGTTCGGTTAAAAATTGTAACTGAAATGCTCAAACTACCGAAAATCGGGAGGTACGGTTATAAGGTGGCCATACCAAAACATGGACCCATGTTGACGATGTTTGGTGGAGATGTTTCATGACCACTGAGAACCTCAAATGGCAATTTACAGATAGTTCGGTTACAAATTGTGGCTAAAATTCTCAAAATACCGAAAATCGGGAGGTACCGTTATATGGGGGCTATACCAAAACATGGACCTATGTTGACGATGTTTGGTGGAGATATTTCATGACCACTGAGAACCTCAAATGGCAATTTACAGATAGTTCGGTTAAAAATTGTGGATAAAATTCTCAAAATACCGAAAATCGGGAGGTACCGTTATATGGGGACTATACCAAAACATGGACCTATGCCCATATAAGTTTGTTGATCACTAGGAAACCTAAGTACCAGATTATAGCTAATTCGGTCTGCACATGTAGCGAAGAATGCCAAAATACCTCAAATCCGGAGGTACCGTTATATGGGGGCTATACCAAAGAGTGGACCGATATAGCCCATCTTCAAACTTGACCTGCCTATGGATGCAAAATTTCAGCACTCTATCTCAATTATTGCGGATGCTAGAGTGATTACAACAGACGGACGGACGGACAGACAGACGGACATGGCTAGATCGTCTTAGAATTTTATCCTGATCAAGAATATTAGCAAATGATTAGTTCGATGTGTTACAAACGGAATGACAAACTTAATATACCCTCCATACTATGTTGGAGGGTATAAAAATAAAATATACATACATATATTTTGAAGTTCTGGTTTAGATCTCATATAAACTAATTAATTTGAAGAATTATTAATTAATTTTCCAACCATTAAATTTTTCCATTCGTTTTGTGCATCTATAAGAATTGCAGGTGATTGTTTTATTAAAACCAAACTAATAGTAATTGTTTTCTCTTCTTTTTATCTTTACAGGTAAGCTTAAAATCTACAACATGGGAAAAATCTATATATTTAAAATACGGCAAGTACATTTGATATGTTTTAGAGAACTCAAATATATGGTTCATATATAACGGAAAAGCAAAGCTGATATTATAATTTTCTTTAATGAGGGTTGAATGTATGTCGAATTGAAAGGGGAAAAAATTGTTTTATCTAGTAGTGAAGAAATATTACAATGCGGCAAGGCCGACATTGATACATTTTAATGCATAAAACATTTTAAATTCATTTTTGGACAACTAATTTTAAAATATAAAAATATTTTTTTATTTTGTGCTAGACCTCGCCACTACAAGAAGGCAACAGTGTCTATGAATTGGGTTCAATGCCCATTAACTTGTGTACACACACAAAATCTGCTAAAATCAAACAAAAACAATGTTTGTGATTTAATAATGTTGTTTATTTTTATACATGCATATCTACATACATATCTACATACATATATCTATCTACATACATATATATGTATTTATATGTATATTTATGATTTTATATGGAATATAGAACTAAATTTTAAATTAACATGATAAAATGTCAAATATTTCTTACAGTGCATTCATTTCTAATGAATGATTATCTCTAAAATTTATGATGATTTCAAAGTTTATTTATTATTGAGTTAATCGAGTAATATGCCATCAATGTCACTGTCAAATATTCGTTATCGCGAAAACGCTTATCGCAAATAAACCGATGCTATATATTGTACGACATCTGTTTATACACGTTTTGAAGCATAGGCCTACACATTTGCCGGTATATTTTTGTATATTTTTGTTTAGCAAAAAGAAATAATAGTTTATATTTCTTTTAAGTGTTTGATAACTTTTCGCAAAACGTGGTTTATATAAAAAATAGTTTTTGCCATTAAGGAATGGCATGATTGTCACTCTTATGAATTTTAACAAAATATCACGCAATTAAAATATCAAATCTCAAAAATTCAGATGAAAGGAATAAATTGAAGATTGAACAAGTGGAAACACACGTTAATCGGTTATAACCGATTAAACCACTTTCCTCATTAGAAATATTTTTTTCTTTTTTTGGGAATATAAGAAGTATTGCTCGTTTGACTCTATTGCTTAGCTGACTTAGATTATTATACTTGGTGGAAGCAAATTACAGTTAATCTACTATAAATGTGTTTGATAATTATTCGTAATACAAAGCTTATTTCATAAAATACAGCTCTTGATCTAAAAGAATTGAATAAATGTCACTCATTCCAATATTAAAAAAAAATCATGACGCAATTTTTATAACATCAAGTCAATTAAATCACAGATGAATGAAATATTTTGTAAATTGAAACAGTAGAATCGATTAATACGATGATAATACTTGACAAATTAGAAGTTATTGAAAAAAGTGTCGAAAAAATGTTTCACTTTAATGGACTTTTTGTAAGAGTTAAAGTGTGAATAATTGACATTCCGATGAAACGTTCATCCTAACCCCTGAAACTAATATACAAATACCGTTTGTTTGCAAGTACTGCCGATTTGAATCGAATGTGACGTAAAAATCTTTGAAATACACGGGAAAAAGGCCTCTCTAACATATGTCCCAAACATATTTTGCAGTAAACATATATATGATTGGGTCCTGTAAACAAATATATGTTTGGGTGCAAACAAATATTTGTTTGGATGAAATATAAATTCAAACCCAAAAGCCACAAAAACATAGACTTACACACATTTATAAATTGTGGTGGTTTTTCTTTTATTGAAATGCATAGAAATACCAAACACAAAAGCAACAACAGACGCGTAGGTACATACAAAATTCCAAATACAAAAATGTCACACTTTTAGAAAGAAAAAGAAATGAAACTATTAATTATAAAATATAGAAACATCGTTGAACACGTCACATTATTTGTGAAATAAAACACATTCTCCTCAAAATTGAAATCATCAACGAGAAACCGGTATCTGGAATCAAATGATTATATAATGTAATAATTAGGTACATCCATATTTCAAATATTTGCGTGTATGTATTACTGTTTTTCCCAAATATTATGCGATTTCTGTTTTGTCCTACAAAATATTTCCAGTCACCTTTTTGATTTAATTATAAAATGTAAAATTAAATGCCCAACTTTATTAAAAAGCACAATTACTTTAAAAACACAAACACAAAACATTCACTCATTGTACCGTCTTTACTCAACGATTGTCTTGATGTAACTCAAAAAATGCTCTCTACCTTTCTCGCAAAAAGAACAAAAATAATTCATACAATTTGTTTCTTTTCCTCTTCGCTTGTTAGGTTAACTATGAGTTACAGAAAAACATGCCAGCTTGTGGAAGAATAACTCGCAACAAAAACAATTTATTTATTTCAAATATTTATTATAACACTGTGCGACAACAAAAAACAAAAATGACAAGAAAAATTGAGTAGATTATGAAAGTAGAGCTAAAAATATGAGACACGTGTATCGGCGTTTTTAAAGTTTACATCGGAAAGTAACCAAAGTAGGCGGGGAAAGTTCCGCCCATTTCTAGTTTTTTTTTCAAAATATTCGTGTTAACATATCTTGGAATCCTTGCATTTTAGGAATATAGTGTCTTTGGCAACTGTACAGAGGAGGATGTGGCGAATATTTATGTACATTTCTAGGGTTACTTCCGTAAATGTCACCAAAGCAGGAGTTACTCCCATCACTGTAATATTTTGGACCACGACAAATAGTGTATGTGATAACCCGTATGACACCAATATTTTCACTGGACCATAGCTTAGACCAATGGGTTATCCTAACTACGTAATTTAAGTTTATAGTACTAAAAATACGCAATTTTACAACGTCCGATCTGGGTTTTCTACATTTTTTGAAAATAAATTCACCACAAATATTTCAAAAGCTGTTTAATTGGAGCGCACAACACCTTCCGTATGATTTCATAACGAAAAATCATCAATAAGATATTTATAGTGTCCAATCACAATGACAATCTGGATAAAATTTGTAAAATATGGAGCGAAACCCTATATCAAAAACAAGGGCTGCTAAGAATGTTATTTGTTATGGATACGGATTTCTTTTATTCAGGGACTCATAGTGAAATTTTATTTGGAACATTTCTTCTTTTTACCATATTCGCACTATGGAAGTATGTAAAATTAACAGTCCAAAATTAAAACAAATAATTTCATTCTAAAATATATAAAATTGCAATCTAATTTTCTTAAGAAAGTGGTATACCTAGATATATAGTTTATTCTGAAACTCATAGTGAAATTTTGCGTATAATTTTTCTTCTTCACCTAGAATCAACTTTCATATTACTATCATGTATCAACTCGAAAAAAGAAAGAAACAAATTTCATCAAAAAATTGGGAAATATTTTCATTTTTTTTCAGCAAAATTGATACTGATATTTTCATGATATTTAATGTAAATAGACATTTCATTGCATTAGTGACCCATAGTGAAATTTGACGAAGAATATTTTTGTCTTTGACGTCATCTCTCTAAAAGTATGTTTTGTGTGACAATTTTGAATAAACTCAGATGAAGTCCGTTTTTATACCCTCCACCATAGGATGGGGGTATATTAAGTTTGTCACTACGTTTGTAACTACTCGAAATAATCATTGTAGACCCCACAAAGTATATATATTCTTGATCAGCGTGCAATTCTACATCGATATAGCCATGTCCGTCCGTCTGTCCGTCTGTGGAAATCACTCTAGCGTCCGAACGGATTGACGTAGGTTGATGAAATTTTGGGAAAATATGTTATATTTACGTAGGACTTTTGGTATTGAAAGCGGGTTATGTAGGTCCACGCTTTCGTATAGCCCCCATACAAAGTGACGCGTCGTCGTTTTAAGGAATTTTTAAGATATTTGGCCCATTTTACCACCGAATTGGTTGTAATTTGGTACTTTGCGTCTCCAGAGGCCAAAAAATATTCCAAAGTTGGGTTATATAGGTCCACGTTTTGGTATAGCCCCCATATAAGGCCCCATATAAAGTACGCGTCATTTTAATATATTTTAAATGTATTAGACCCATTTGACCACAGAATTGGTTGTAATTTGGTATTTTGTGTCTTCAGAGGCCAGAAAACATTCTTACCAAAGTTGGGTTATATAGGTCCAAGTTTTGGTATAGTCCCCACATAAGACCCCTTATAAAGTACGCGTCATTATACCCTATACCACAATGTGGAAAAGGGTATTATAAGTTTGTTTTGGTAAAAATTCATGTAACACCGCGAAATATTCGTCGGAGACCCCCAATGTGGTATACCAATCTTCATATCTCGACGAGATAAAGCGATTTTGAGATGTGTGTCCGTCCGTCAGTCCGTCCGTCCGTCCGTCCGTCTGTCCATTATAAATTGTAAACACGCTCCAGGCCGCAATTATGGACCGATCGTCACGAATTTTTGTATGGAGGTCGGGTTCAGATCAGAATAGATCCCTATTCTTATTGGTAATGATCGCGAAATATTTAGCGGGTGAAATGGACCAAAAACATAATATTTATCCAATTTTCTAGCGGCTCTGTAGGTCTCAATAATAGTCCGATCAACGCGTAATTTTAAATAAGGTAAGAGTATATCACAAAGGAGAAGCTTGCAATTTGAGATGGCGATCGGATAATATTTAGAGGGTTAAATGAACCAAAACTTTTGTGTGAAAATTGTGAAAATTTTTAATATACAGCTTATATCTTAATTCCTGGAAGTGACATTCCGGACAAGTGAGATATACTTGAAAGTGGAACGCTTGACCTTTCAATTGATGCCAATTATGTTGGTGTGCATGATCAGATAACAGAGTTACAGGCTAATATATTCCGTTATTTGTTTGTAGTGTAATAATAAACTCGCTAGAAGTCGCAACATCAATAGTCACGAAATTTTGCACCGGGTAAGAGTATAGGTCGAAAAAGATGCCTACAATTTTGAATGATGATCTGATATTCTTTAGCGGGTGAAATGGACCATTACTTTTGTATGAAAAATATAAAATTTTATTTATGGTCGATATTTTAATTCCTTGAGGACATATATATATTTCGCAAAGTAGCCTACATATGGGAAAAACTACTGACCTTTCCTCTGATGTAAATTGCAATAAAGTGTGTGGTAGATAACGGGCCTACTGCCTAATATATAATGGGTTCTGTGTAGAGAACCTCATTTTTATCCCATGCTACATATTGTCTCTCCAAAAGTTTATGTAACACCACATAGCGGTTAAACAACGGAAGTAGTAGTACTACATAAGTGGGTTTCATTACATTTTAGTTTGTGTGAACTCAATTTTCCTTTCCTGCTACAAAAATGTCTTTGTCATGCTAGATAACTTTTTGGTTTTGGTCATAAGTATTATACATTACATCTCTGATATTTGATAATTAAATTTTCACAATCATTGAAAAGAAGTTCTGTGGAGAGCGATTGTCCAGGGATAGTGGTATAGGGTATCCCATGGTCGGCTCCGTCCGACTATAGACTTTTCTTACTTGTTTTAATATATTTTGAATGTATTAGACCCATTTGACCAAAGAATCGGTTGTAACTTTGTATTTTGTGTTTCCAGAGGCTAAGAAACATTTCTACCATAAAATATTTATATAGGCCCACGTGTTGATATAGCCCCCATAATACAATATCTCCCGATTTTCGATATTTTGAACGTTTTAGCCTCATTATCACACCGATATGGCTGAAATTTGGTATTTAGTCTTCTTTAGGCGTATAAAACTTTCCCCCAGAAATTTGTAGGTATAGGTCCACGCCATCATATAGCCCCCATAGAACGGTACCTTCCGAATTTCGGTATTTTGAAGGTTGTGGCCACATTAATCCACCGAAATGGCTGAAATTTGTGGTGGAGGGTATAAAAAGTTCGGCCCGACCGAACTTAACGCTTTTCTTACTTGTTAATTTTTAGAGAGATTCCTGGCGATTAGACAAGATTTACAGATTTGATGTATTCTGAGACTTATAGTAAAATTTTATGGCGAACAATTTTGTAGAAAATTTGGATTTGATATGATCACACTTGAAAGGAGTTTTTGAAAGATTTTCTAAAAAAGGACCAAAAGGACCCCTTTGATGAACCGCATGAGGATTAAAATTTTTAACATAAATATTCGCCACATACTCCTCTGTAAAGTTGCCAAAGACACTACATACCTAAAATGCAAGAATTCCAAGATATCTTAACTCGAATATTTCGAAAATAAAACTAGAATTAGGCGGAACTTGCCCCTCCTATTTTGGTAAATTTTAAAAACGCCGATCTACGTGTCTCATATTTTTAGCTCTACTTTCATAACACTGTGTGTAACTTTTTGAGTCATGTTTTATTAACCATATTCTGACTCTACCGAAACCGTTAGGAAATTTGAATTTATCTCAGAGGCAAAGTTGTAGCTCTTGTCTTAAAGAAAAAAATTGTGAAAACATATAATCCATCAAACTTCATCTGCAAGGTCAAAATGGCCAAGTTCAAATTTCTTTTAAAATTTTTTCTCGGGCTTTGGTCTACAGCTATCAAACCGATCAAATTTGAAACTGGGGAATATTAAACATAATTTAATTGTTCGTGAATTCCAGCCCTGAGAACCATTCCTAGAATCATTATATGTTCTAGAAAGTTGTTTATTAAAATCTAAGGTACATTTTTGTGGTTGACGGTATCCTTAATTTTTGGGCGATTTGGTATCTGTGTAAAAATTTAATATTTTGAAAAGTGTTTTGCTATTTTTACCATTAAGAATCGTTCATAGAGATTTCGCATATTCCAGAAAGTTGTTTATTGGTGTCTTTGCTACATTATTGTAGTTGGTTGTTTTCTTGAATATTGAACGGTTTAGTATCTGTGGACCAGAACCCGAGAAAACAGGATAAAAATTCCATTTGCTTTGCTATTTTGACCTTTAAGAATCGTCTATGCATAGTTCGTATGTTCTAGAAAGATGTTTATTGAGATCTGAGGTAAATTTTTGTAGTTGCTTGTTTGCTTCAAATTTGATCGGTTTGATAGCTGTACACCAAAACCCGAGAAAATTTTTTAAAAGAAACTTGACCTTGGTCATTTTGACCTTGCAGATGAAATTTGATGGATTATATGTGTTTACAATTTTTGTTCTTTACGACAGGAGCTACTACTTTGTCTCTGAGATAAATTCAAATTTCCTAACGGTTTGGAAGATATAGTCCTGACTAAATGACCATTTTTACACCAAAGATCAAACATTTGGATAGGCCTCCTCCGCGAAAGTTAATGAGATAAGAAAAAACGGCGAGACACGTGGCTTCTCTTTTTTGGCCTTCTATCACGCTGAGTTGTCAGAATATGGTTAATATTTTTCGTATTGCACAGAGTAATCTACTCAGTTTTTCCCATCATTCTGAAAAAAATGAATTTTGTTGCACAGTGTAATAAAAAATTACAATAAAGTTATTTAAAAAATAGCACTAGCATCTAAGGCTATCGGCTGAAAACAAAAAACAACAAAGAACGAAACACGAGCGTTTGGCCGCATACAAAACACCAAAACAAAAACAATCTTTTTCACCCTCCCGTCGTCGCTTCTGCGTCTTCTATTGCACCATACACACAACTATTTTTTATAAAATAAGCGAGAGCCCTGTTGTTACGCTCTTTAACAAAAATCCTTTCTCAACCCATAAAAAATATGTTCTAACATGAAAAAATATGTTGGTACCCAAACAAATAAAATTGAGATATGTTACAAACATATATTTGTTTGGACCCAAATATATATTTGCTTGCATCCATTCCCAAACATATAGTTGTTTGGATCCAAACATATTTGTAACATATATGTAGGAACGGGTTACGCAGCCACTACATTACGCGCCCCACTTGATTAAAGACACACACTGAACACAGCACAACATGAGAAACAAATTAGTGAACACAGCTCATTGAGGAAAGCGAACTTCACAAAAAGTCAAATTACACTGTGAACCAAAATTTTGGGGCACAGATAATTCCTTTTGGGGATGAAAGCCCTTGGTGAGCATATTAAGAATCCCGAATGACAGATCCGCCGTGAGTCGAACTTCCGAGTTATGGCGTGATGAACTTTCTGCTGAAGGCTCTGTAAGGCATCTGAATTTAGCGTTATATCTTTGTTAACTGTTGTTTTAGCTTATTTATGAGATGACATGAGTTCAGTCAAATCGAATGAGGATTATTTTCGTAGAGCATTTCGACCTTCTAACTAGCTTCCTTCAATATCCCACAATATGACGTTTTTCAGCTTCGAAATGTTCTGCAAAACTGTCGCTCAGAAAATTTTAGGTACGACTCTCATTGACAACCAATCGATTTGGTCGCGTTGGTCCCAACAAAACAAGTAAAAAAGCGTTAAGTTCGACTGGCTGAACTTTGAACCATGCAATATATTCAGAACTAATATGGAATAATTAGTTTTCTTTCTGTAACGAAAGTAGCAATGCCTACAATTTTAGGTGGATAGGAACCCCAAATACCAAAATTTAGCTAATTCGGTCAACCACAAAATTCAAAATACCTGAAATCAGGCGGTACCGTTATATGGGTGCTATATAGAATTTGGGGTCGGGAATTCTCGAATTTTTTGGACGGGATTTCCCGGAAAAAATGTTTGAAATTCGGGGAATACGGGAATTTGTATTTTCATATATAATACATATAAGATCTGTTCAATAACCTGCAAGAATCTACTATTTTTTAAATGTTGACAATTTGTCCTTTATAAATTTATCAAAAAAAAAAAAAAAAAAAAAAATCAAAAATAGTAGATTTTTCCAGGTTTTGGAGCAGAGAATTTTCATATGTTTGCTTTATAGCTATTTAATGCTGGTATTTATAATCACTGGGTATACCCATTGCAAAAAATATAAAATAGCAAATAGTGTCGTTACAACCTATTTATGGAAGATGTTGCGCTGAGCTGTAAGTTGTGTCTGTTTTATAGAACTGCACTACCTTAATGCAAAATAAATCATTTACTTTATATTGTAATATACATACAATAATTTAATTGTTTGTTTTGAATTAATTTTATCAGAACTAGACCACTCCAACAAAAACACAAAAAAAACTGCTGCTGACCGATAAAACACTGGGACACAGTGACTCTTCGCAAGCACATAATTGTACCCATTTCCAAGCACACAAACGGCAAACACATCAATAAAATAAATAAAAAAAACAAATAAAATCAAAGTTCTTTGTGATAAGAAATTCTATTGGAACATTTGCAGCTATCGTTCGTAATTAAAAGTTCCCGACAAAGCTGTGGATTATCCCATAGTAAAGAAGGAAAACAAAAACTGTGTACGAGTATGTAATAAGAAAATTGAAACTTTTATCGCCCAGTTTATGCGAACTTTCAATTGTTACTTGTTATACGTGACATAAGGATGTACATATGAGGGGAACTAAAAAAGTTTCTGGCCATTTGGCTTTTTTTGGAAAGATTGACAGTTTTTAGACTAAATGTACTCAGGACAGTCTGACGTACGGTCATGGGTTGTGTTGTTTACAGTGGCGTGATTGAGACACCCCCAAAACATGGTTTTTGAACGTATTTACAGTGTTTATGCAATATCAAATGTTATTTGGTGGAATAAATGTCTATGGATGCCTCTATCTCACGGCGAGCTTGAATTATCCGTTCACGCACGGCTTTGTTTTTCTGGCACAACGGCCGTTTTTGGACGACCCTCACGACCTTCGATTCTTAGCGATTCTCGGCCTCGATTGAATTCATTAACCCAGTTTTTCATATTGGTATAGGATGGTCGTTTATTGACATACAAAGATTTAATTTGATCGATGCACTCTTGCCGTGATTTTCCACTAAGAAAGTTGTGAAAAATGATCGGACGAAAATGTTCACAAGTAAATTCCATTTTTTTGCAAATTGATTTTTTCAAGTCACTTTAAACAACACAGCACATGATCATATGTCAAACTGTCCTGAGTATGTTTAGGCTAAAAACTGTCAAACTTTCCAAAAAATATCAAATGGCCAGAAATTTTTTAGTTCCCCTCGTAAGATTAATAATTAAAGATTTTGCACAAAAAAAAGAAAAAACCGTGCAATAAATTGACTATCCTATCTTCTTCTTTATTGCTTATTCGATTTTCGAATGTTAGCGATCATATTACAATTGTCAAAAAAATTACATATTTATGTTTTTCATAAATTATTAACAAAATAGGAAAATATATCTCTATTTCTCGCTATGCTTATTAGATTTTCGGCGTTCTGGAATTCTGTCCATTGTTGGATATTTTGAATCCATGACATCTCTTTTCTTCCTCTGGTACGTCTTCCTTCTATGTTTGCTTGCAGTATTTCCTGGAGAATGATGTATTTACGGTTTCGCATAATGTGCCCTAGATATGCCGTTTTCCGTTTCTTTATGTTGTTTAATAATTCTCTTGTTGTATTCATTCTTCGCAATACTTCAGTATTTGATACATGCAGGACCCATGGTATTTTTAGTACTCGACGGTACACCCACATCTCAAATGCTTCGAGTCGTTTGATATCTGCCGCTTTTAACGTCCACACTTCGACTGAATATAACAAGACTGGCCATATATACGCTTTTATTAAACGAGATTTTGTTGCAACATTTATATCATGGCTTATTAGAACTTTTTTATATTTATGAAATGCATCTCTTGCCATTTCTATGCGACATTTGATTTCTTTTGAGTAGTCCCATTGATCGTTTAGCAAAACTCCCAGATATTTGAAACTTTGTACCCTCTCAATATGGAAATTTTGTATTTTTAAAATCAACTCGTTGTGAGCGTTGTTCTTACTTATTATCATAAATTTTGTTTTGAGGGTGTTTATTTTTAGCCCATACAACTCACTACTTGATGTTAGTCTATCAACAAGATTTTGTAGGCCTGATATGCTGTCGGATATTAATGTAGTGTCATCAGCATATCTGATATTATTTATGTAATTGTTGTTTATCAATATACCTTCTTGGATGCCATCTACTGCTTCGTGAAAAATTTTTTGGGAGTAAATATTGAAGAGTAGTGGGGATAAAATGCATCCTTGTCGAACTCCTTTAGATATTGCTACATCTTCAGTTAAATCTCCATTTATGTTGACTTGGGCAGTCTGGTGCCAGTACAAGCTTTTAATACACCTTATCTCTTTCTCATCGATTCCAATTGCTGTGAGAATTTCCATGAGCTTATCATGCTGCACAGTGTCGAATGCTTTTTCGTAATCTATAAAGCATAAAAATACGTCTTTGTGGACACTTCTACATTTTTGAACGAGCATTTGTATGCAGAATAAAGCCTCACGGGTTCCCTTTCCTTCCTTAAAACCAAATTGAGTTCCTCCCATTTCCTTTTCACATGTCTCATATATTCTCTTCTGGATAATTTTAAGAAAAATTTTAAGAGCGTGACTCATTAAACTAATGAGACGATAGTCATTGCATTTTTTGGCATGGGGTTTTTTTGGTATTGTTATAAAGGTGGATTTTAGCCAATCCTGTGGGTATATACCAGTATCGTAGATGTAGTTAAACAGTTTTGTCAGTAGCTCAATGTTGCTGTTATTTAGCATTTTTAATAATTCAACTGGAATTTCATCAGGCCCTGTAGCTTTTCCATCTCGAAGGGATTTTATTGCTGATTCTACTTCATTATTTGTGATGCTGTTTCCTGTCATATAATCTGGTGCATTGTTAACGTAGCTTGATCTGTTATCATCCTTAAATAGTGTTTGGATATATTCTTTCCAGATATGTTTCTTTTCTGCAATTTCAAAGACCGGTTCATTGTTGTTATTGAAAAGGACAGATGGATTTGTATTCCTATATTGTCCAGATGCTTCTTTCAATTTCTTATGCAGGTTGAAATCGTCATGTAGGCTCATAAGTCTTTCAATTTCCTGACATTGAGTATTTAGGTGATTATTTTTTGCGTTACGTATCTCCCTTTGAATTTCTCTATTTAGTTCCCAGTACTTTTCGTAATCTTTATTTTTAAATGCTCTTCTTTCATCCATTAGCTGCAGGATTTCTTGAGTCATCCAATTTTTGGTCTTTGGTTTTATAAAATTGCCTAGGGTGTTTCTGGCTATTGAGTTTATAGTATTCTTTACATTATTCCATATATTTTCTATATCTTCGCTGTCGACATTATTCAGCTCTGTATTTATTCTTGTACATACATCCGATTTTAGTGTTTGGTTTTGAAGTTTTCCTAAGTCAAGTTTTTTACTTTGTGCCTTTTTAGTATGAGTTTTTAGTTTTATGCGTATCTTTGCCATTAAAAGGTTATGATCAGATGGTACATCAGCACTCGGATATGTTGTGGCCTTCCTTATTGATGAGCAGTGTCGCCTGTTGATAAGAATGAAGTCAATTTGGTTTCTAATGATGTTGCCAATTCTGTCTTGTGGAGATTTCCAAGTGTAGAGCTTTCTTGGCGGTAGAGTGAAAAGTGTATTTGCTATCTTCATGTTGAATTCTTGACAGAATTGAATGAGTCGTTCACCTCTTTCATTTTTTTCGCCCAATCCATATCGTCCTGTAACACCAGTTACTTCACCTCTCCCTACTTTTGCATTAAAATCACCTTGGATGATATTTATATCATGGGGGTTTGTAAGTTTAACAAGACTTTTTATTTCCTCATAAAACATTTCTACTTCTTCATTGCTTCTGTCTGATGTGGGAGCATATACTTGAATTATATTGATGTTGAGCGGCCTTGCTTTTATTTTGATCATCATGGTCCTATCTGACTTTGGAAAAAATCCTACCTCGCTTTTGGAAATGTTCCCTCTAATGATAATCCCAACACCATTCCTATGATTCTTGTTCGGATTTCCAGAGAAGAAGATTTTGGCACCATGGGATACGAATTCCGAAACATTCGGCCACCAGGTTTCGCAAACACCTAGGATATCTATATTCAGTCTTTCCATTTCGGATATTGTGTTGCTTAATTTGCCTGACTCATAAAGGCTTCTAACATTCCAAGTACCAATGTTAAGCGTCTTTTTAGTTTTACCTCCGGGGATTCTTAGCACCCTCGAGTTACCGGAGATTGAGGGCCATATGTTTGTTTCTGCATTCATTGTAATATGGTTTTCAAGGGATAATACATCAGTGATTTCCCCTTATCTTCTGATGGGTTGTAAGTTTTCCGTCCTCGTTTCAGCCGCTCTTATTAGAGTACAGACGCTGTTTGCAGCCGCCCACTGTGGAAACAGACACCGCTACCTGTTGGTCCGCGAGAGGTATTTGATTTCCCTCTTACCACCCATATCTGGGAAGCATTCCCCTATCCGCCACCTGGGGACGCGTCCTCTAGGGGTTACAGGCTCCCCCGAGGTCAATAGTAAATTGTTGTTAGGTATTTAATTAAATCTAAGCATGAGGTGCTGAGTTAGAGCTGGCAAACTATCGATATCCCCAACATTAGATATTTTTAATATTTCATATCAAAAAATCGATAGATATCGATACTATCATTAATTTGTCATCACCATTTATTTGGAAATAAAAATGGCTAAAATGTCTATGCTTTTGTTGACATTTTGCACAAGAAATACAAAGGAAGAAAAACCAATTGATTTTATTTAATAAAAAGACACAAAAATAGAATTTACTTTTCCGAAAAATTTGTACGTGTGACCACGGACTTACTTTCTCACATCGACAAAACCGAAAAGCCGCATAATTTCTATTGATGTCAGTAGATTTTAGGTTAGGGGTTTTTAATCCGATAATATCGATAGACAAAACTATCTATCGAAATTGAATTTTTAAAGAATAATCGATACTATCGATAGTGCCATCGATTTTTTTTGCCAGCTCTAGGCTGAGTGTGAATATAAAACAGCTATACACGAGCCTTTACGTTTGACACAACATATAACCAGACAGATATACTCTCACCGCATGCACCACTAATATAAACATTCAAGCCTTTCCAAATTGTCAATGGCAACGTGGGGTGAGAACTTTTTAAATCATTAGTGAAATGAAGATTTTCTTAATACCATAAATAACTGTTCTCTTTATCTTAATGATATGAATATCATTATCAGTCCTTACATTTATGTTTATGCAAATAAAATAAATTTGAGCAAATAAAAATAAATCTTAAAAACAACAAAATAATAAATAATTTACAATGCCTTCCTTTAAATTACATTATAGATTATTTAATTGACTTTTAATCACCAAGATAACAATTTGAACAATGTGACACCATGGAATTAGAATGATTTTAATGACCCTATTTCATGTCGGACGAAATACAACGAACATACAACCTCCATTGAGAATTGAATATCATTAGGCCACCAAAAGTACATAACTTAAATGTTATTGGGAAAGCTTGTATTCGAAAGAAATAAAATGGTAATTTAATTGCCCTGCCTGGCCCAACAACAAAAATAACAATAACACAAATGAAACACCTCTAAACTGAAAATAACGGTGCTAATTATTTATTTATTAATGACTTAAGTTTGTGTCTCTCGCGGTAATTAAATAGATGGCAATTACAGCAACAACAATACTTAAAATACAGAGGTGACAATGACGTTTAAATCTGTCTGTAGGGCAAATGGTTATAAAAAACTTATTAAGTCACGACAATCCGCCGGAATGCCAGACAATTTTTAGATGCACCGATGCTTCGGCTTTGCTGATTAAGCAGTCTGACAAGTTAATCAACATATCTCTCGCAGCTATTGACTGAAAAAAAGAGTCGCGTGATACATTTGCCGTTAGATTAAAAGTTTGTCCGGGTCAAATTAATAATAAGAGAAGAGGAATTCATTTGGTTATGGCTAATTTCATTTCATTTTGTTTTGTATCTTTTTATTTTTGCAAAAACTTTATTATTCCATTCTTATTTATAGTAATCGGGGTTTCTTTTTAAATATCACAAAACCACGATTTTGCCATTCGCAAATTTAATACTTGTTGAATATTTTATACGTAGAAGATAATAGCTTTGTTCCTTTACTTTTTTAATGGTAAGGGTGGTAAAAGAGAAAAGTGTCAAAATTGCTCTCTCATGAACATTTTTACCAGAAAAGTGAAGGAACGGAAAAATGGTAGATCTGACAGCAATGTCAAAAAGAAACATAAAAAAATCGTCTTTTATTTCACAGTTTTTAATTTAGTTTTGTCAGCGTTCGACTTTTTCTTCTGTTTTTCTTTTTCATTGTGAAATAATCGTCAAACAAAAGTCGAAAAATCAGTTCTGCCATTTTTTACCTGCAGAAATTTTGCTGGTAGCCTGTGGTAGAAGAGAAAGCCATTTTCGCTCTCTCACCACTCTCATTCTCTTAAAAATTGCTTCCAGTTTTGCCACTTTTCGGGATTAAGGAACGCTTTGCAGGTTAAAAATGATAACAAATGGCAAAAATGGTGACCTCAGGTAAGTAAAGGAACACAGCTAATGTTGTTTTTACAGTGTTTTTTTTTTTTTTTTTTTTTCGATCGTTCCCAACGCCACTCTTTCCCGCCCTTGCCGACCGAGAGGGCCACCTCCCCTTAACGTAGGGAGCGCGTACACCTCATATTCCGGAATATGGGGGATTAGTAGACTAGGGAAAACCAGCTACAGCAAAGTTACATTTTAAAGACAAACACATCAAAAAATAAAATAGGTCAAATCTAACATATTGCCTGGCAACTGCTACAACAATACTAAGAACGTAAGATAAAGTTTTTTATGGCATGCAGAGGTTCCGATAAAGACATCCTATTATATAATTTGTTATATTCATCACATAAAGATCGGAGTGGATTACTTATTTCATAATTAGATTTCGCTAACGTTAATTTAAGTGGTATGTAGTTTCGAGTATTACGTGAAGGTACATTAAAATTGATTTCGCCAATTAAAAACTGTGATTCAATTTGTCCACGCAAAAGTTTAATAATGAATATAGATCTGAGCATTAAACGTCTTTTTTCCAACGTTGGAAGGTCAATTAACTTTAGACGGTTTTCATATGGTGGAAGAGATTCACTTGTGCTCCACCCTAAGCCTCTAAGAGCAAATAAAAGAAATTGAACTTGTACTGATTCTATCTTATCAGAATAACATTTGTAAAAAGGACTCCAAAGTACACAACCGTATTCCAATGTTGGTCGGACAAGGCTAGTGAATAAGCGTTTGGTCACGTATGGATCGTCAAATTCCTTAGACCAGCGTTTTATAAAGCCAAGTAATGACTTGGCTTTATTAACACAAGACTCTATATGTAAGTTGAAACGCAATTTACTATCTAAAATAACTCCAAGATCCACAAACGAGTCTACATTATCCAATTTGTGCGAACCTATGAAATAATCGCAAGAATCAGGACGAGATCTATAAAATGACAATTTTTTACATTTTTTTAAGTTTAATGACATACCGTTGACACTACACCAGTTGGAAAGAGAATACAAATCATGTTGCAGATTAATTGATTGATTATAAGAATCATGATTGCTAAACAGTTTAACATCGTCAGCAAACATTAATACTTTAGAGCAACGAATAATTCTTATTACAGTGTTTTATTTAACTTGCTTTGGTGTCCGTTTAGTTCAAATCTGGTAACTCATTTTTAACACTGTTGTAGTTGACGAATCGAACTGAAACTTTGCACACTTTTCAGATTTGGATGACAATACAATGTGGGTCCATTTTTTCCTATAACCCCCATATAGTGGTACCACCCGATTTCAGGTGTTTTTGGCATTTTGCCATCATTTTTTGTCCGAATTAGCTGTAAGTTGGCATTTGGAGTTACCAATTGTACAGAAACTCCCCCACCAAAAATTTTGGACATGGGTCAGATTTTGGTGTAGCCCCCCTGTAGCAGTACCACTCGATTTCAAGCAATTTAAAGTTGTTATCTACATTTTCGGTCTAGATTGACTGTAATTTGGTTATGGACTTCTCAGTGGTCAAAAAATGTATTTACTAAAAAGTTAAAAATAAAAATAATTAAAAATTTAAGTTTCAGTGTTTTATTTATAACTGCACTTAAAACTAGAAAATAATTTGTCGCTTAGCCTCAATAAGTATATTCTTCCTCATGGCGGAATCTCTCAAATAAAACGCTTGCATTTAAATTAAAAATGGAGGCAAAATTAAACGGCAAGCGTTTTATTTGAGAGATTCCATCATGAGGAAGAATATACTTATTGAGGCTAAGCGACAAATTATTTTCTAGTTTTAAGTGCAGTTATAAATAAAACACTGGAACTTAATGTTTAATTATTTTTTATTTTTTAATATATTTTATTAAAACAAACTAATTTTCTTTATTACTTTCGGATCTCACCATAGATCCTCATCATTTCCAAAGAAACACTCTCGTTGAGAATTCTTTTGGTACTACCTACCTAAACTCGAACGGCTGACATATTAACAATTAAGAACCGCGTTAAGTTCGACCGGCCCGAACTTTTTATACTCTCAAACACCACTATTTGTATGTCCGAATTCACACGTAAAATTTGTTCCCCAAAGTAAATTTGTAGTGTGAATTCGAACTAGAACATCAGATATTTTCGATATTTTATTTCAAAAAATCGATAGCTATCGATATCTCGTTACTCTGTCATCACCATTAATTTGGAAATAAAAATGGCGCAAATGTCTATGCTTTTGTTGACATTTATTACAAATACTTCACAGAAATATAAAGGAGAAAAAACAATTGCTTTTATTTAATAAAAGGAGACACAAATACAATTTACTCTTGTGTCAGACACTGAAAATAACACATGAAAATATTTTTGCTTTTAGGAGAGAGCGGAGGTGAAGGAGCTCGCTTTCTCCCTTCTTACCCATAACCTCAAAACATTTTCATGAATATTTTCATAGTCTGGCATAAGACTTACTTTTCCGAAAAATTTGTACGTGCGACTAAAGACTTTTTTCTCACATCCACAAAACCGAAAAGTCGCGTAATTTCTATTTATTTCAATAGATTTTAGTTTAGGGATTTTTAATACGATAATATCGATAATCGATACTATCGATAGTGCCAACGATTTTTGGCCAACTATTGCTCTGTTCCAGAACCTGCAAGAAGCTACTACTTTTTACTACGATAACCTTTTTTCCTTTATGTTATCGGAAAAAATAGTAAGAATTAGTAGATTATTGCAGTATTGGAACAGACCATCTAATTCGAACTATTGAAGCAACATGGAAAAATTACGTTCCTATCGTATATGAAAGTACTAAGCTCTTTCGCCACGTCAATGCTTATTCCAAGCAGAAGTGGTATCTGCTTACTGAAGAATATTTCTTTTAAACAGGGTTTAATATCAATGATGCATCGATGCATCAATGATGCATTTTCTGCTGAAATATTTTATATTCCCAACGAAGACTATATACGGAATTTTACCCATTTTACCCATTTCTGTTAGATAATGTGGCTATAACCTTAAAAATGCCGAAAATAGGGATATATCGTTCTATGCAGCCCATATCAAAATGTGGACCCGTACTGACTGATTTCTGGGAGAAAGTTTTGTAGCCCCAAAGAAGACTAACAGCCAGTTTCTGTATGTCGAAAGAAGAATGTGTGCGAATGAAACACGTCCAAACTCTTGTGTGTGTTTTCAAATTTGTTTTTTTTTTTAAAGCAAAAGCAAAGGTAAAATTATTTCGAAAAGTAAAGTTCGGTCGTGTTTCATTCGCACACATTCTTCTTTCGACATACAGAAACTGGCTGTAAATACTACATTTCAGGCAATTCGATGTTATAAAGAGCGCAAAATCTTGAAGATGCCGAAAATCGTTTTACGGCGGCTAAATCAAAACCTGGACCTACATCTACAAATTTCTGGGGAAAAGTTTTTTTAGCCCCAAAAAGTGTAAATTTAAATTTTCAGCTAGTTCGGAGTAATAATGAGACTAAAACCACAAAAATATCGATAATTGGGAGGTACAGTTCTATGGAAGCTATATCAAAATGTCCAACTGTACTGACATTTTTCTAGTGGAAATTTTTGTAGCCCCAAAAGAAAAGACCTAAAGAAAAGACCTAAAATCCAAACTATTCAAAAAAATTGACTTTTTTGTAATTTTCGACTTTTGATGATAAATGTAAATATGCGATAAAAATTTTTGTTTTGTTTATTGTTGAAGATACAATCTCATTTTCGATTGCTTGAGTGGAGTATTCCCCCATTGGCTCAACTTCATATATTACCCTCTATTACAGAGAGCAATGTTTTTCAAAACGAACTGACAGTGTTGCAAAATTTTATTGAAGTTGAGCCAATGGGGGAATACTCCACTCAAGCAATCGAAAATGAGATTGAATCTTCAACAATAAACAAAACAAACATAAAAACAGCCGAGGCACGGGCGAATGGTGCTTTGTTAAAAACAAAAAAAAAAAAAAAAAAAAAAAAAAAAAAATTCCAATAACAACCTCACAGGCAACTGTGTTGGTGTTCTTTTCAACTCACAGAATTCGAAGAATTCTTAGTTGATACGTGCTGGCATGTTGCAAAATATTTTGATTTTGGTGTTTCTTTGGAAAAGCCGAAAAGTGAGTGTGATTCTCATTCATATGAGAATACTAGACACTTAAAGAGTTCGGTTTTTCGCTAAAAAGGCATCATTTCAAAAACTGAGAAGCCAATTGATAATTCCCTTCGCCGGGATGAAATCATGATATTGGTAGCGATCAGTAAAATTTTGCAACACTGTCAGTGCGTTTTGAAAAACATTACTCTCTGTAATTGAGGGTAATAAATGAAGTTGAGCCAATGGGGGAATACTCCACTCAAGCAAGCGATAAAAATTTAATCATAAATGTTAGATTCATATAAAGTCAGGGATTTGTTAGGAATATAGTAAGAGTATTTTCACAATCAAAAACCAAGGGATTGGCATATTTAAAAGAAGGTCCGATTGCAGGAAATCTATACGTTTCAGAGAAAAAAGTTATTTTATAAAAAATGCTTAAAAAGTCTCAAAAATATAATTTTCATAAACAATTTTAAGTTTTTTATTTTTTGAAATTTTGCCTGTTAGGGCGAAGATCATTTTTTTAATGATTTTATTAATTTTCTCGTTTAGAGTTAAGCTTAATGATCTGAAATTATTTGCAAGTGAAAAAGGAAAGCCATGGACTCGAACCCACATAGTCACCAAATTACGTTACCTGGTTTCATTGGTGGTAAAGCAAATCTTCGGACGTATCGACTATGTAATGGCTTCTCTGTCCTAGAACTTATCGTTTTTCAAATGCAAATGTGTTTTTATACATTAACGGATATTTGGCCGTTGAAATGTATTTTCTTCACAACAACCGCTTTTTGCGATGCCTTTGAAGTTATGAGTTTTGGCTTTGAACGCTAACACGCCGTGACAACATTTTTTGATATGTTTTCAAGGACATGGGTTCAAATCCCAGCCGGGCTCAGCCTATTTTTTATTTTTTGACATTTTGCCTGTTAGGGCGAAGATCATTTTTTTAATGATTTTATTAATTTTCTCGTTTAGAGTTAAGCTTAATGATCTGAAATTATTTGCAAGTGAAAAAGGAAAGCCATGGACTCGAACCCACATAGTCACCAAATTACGTTACCTGGTTTCATTGGTGGTAAAGCAAATCTTCGGACGTATCGACTATGTAATGGCTTCTCTGTCCTAGAACTTATCGTTTTTCAAATGCAAATGTGTTTTTATACATTAACGGATATTTGGCCGTTGAAATGTATTTTCTTCACAACAACCGCTTTTTGCGATGCCTTTGAAGTTATGAGTTTTGGCTTTGAACGCTAACACGCCGTGACAACATTTTTTGATATGTTTTCAAGGACGTGGGTTCAAATCCCAGCCGGGCTCAGCCTATTTTTTATTTTTTGAAATTTTGCCTGTTAGGGCGAAGATCATTTTTTTAATGATTTTATTAATTTTCTCGTTTAGAGTTAAGCTTAATGATCTGAAATTATTTGCAAGTGAAAAAGGAAAGCAATGGACTCGAACCCACATAGTCACCAAATTACGTTACCTGGTTTCATTGGTGGTAAAGCAAATCTTTTTTCGCAAAAAAATCTCGGCTCTATTAGGGTTAATTTCAGCAATTTCGATGTGGTAGTGAGCGTAATACCTCGAGAATACCGAAAATCGGGCGGTACCGTTCTTACGGGGCTAAATCAAAACCTGAACCTGCATCGAAAGATTTCTGCGGAAAAGTTTTGTAGCCCCAAAATAGACTAAATACCAAATATCATCCATTTCGGTTTGATAATGACGGATAAATAGAAAACTTCTTTTTAATTAATTAATTTTATTCCGCCTCAGATATACATATTCAGAAATCAGCCACTAAATATACTGGGACACTATGAGAAAAGGAGAATCTCTTAATGTCCAGGTCAACAATTCCGACCACTGTACTTATTATATATTTAAGGCGTCCGCACTTCAAGCTAGAGCTGGAAAAAATCGATTCCACTATCGATAATATCGATTATTTTGTAAAAATTCAATATCGATAGATAGTTTTTCTATAGATATTATCGGATTAAAAACCGCAACCTTTAGGTTAATTTCATTAAAATAAATATAAATTTCGGTTTTGTGGACGTGAGAAAGCAAGTCCGTATTCACACGTGCACATTTTTCGGGAAAGTAAAATGTATTTTTTTTTTTGTATTTTTATTAAATAAAAGCAATTGTGTTTTTTCTCCTTTATATTTCTGGGAATGTCAACAAAAGCATAGACATTTCCGCAATTTTCATTTCCAAATTAATGGTGACGACAAATTATTTGGTCTGTTCCAGAATTGCAAGAATAGTAGCTTCTTGCAGGTTCTGGAACAGAGCAATTATCTTTAATTCAATAGCAATCGATTTTTTGAAATGAAATATCGAAAATATCCAATGTTGGGAATATCGATAGTTTTCCAGCTCTACTTCAAACAGCTTCTACTACAAGCTGAAAAGAAGGAACAACCCAGAAAAATTCCATTACCCAATAATGGGGTTTCATGTATTTTTTGGTAATTCAACACACACACTCCATATTTTTATTTTGCTCTCTGCTGGATTTAAACATGCGAACTTTTGATTTGTAGTCAAACACACTGTGCCACGCGAAAGAACATAATGGGTTATGTAAATGCTTTTATATATTTGCAACACCAACTCTTCGCACGCACTGTGCCTCCGTACTTATTACTAAGTAATGAATAATGGCGATTTAAAAAAAATAATACTAGCTTGTTCGAAAGATATTATACACCTCTTTAAAAGGAAAGCAGATCAATAGAAATCCGTTGTGAAAAAAAGTTATGGCCGTTTAAATTCGAAAATCTATGAAATCCCGCTTTTCACCACATTTACCGTTATAAAAAGAACGAAATGGCCCAAAGGAACCAAAGGTATTTCCGTTGTCCATACACCCCACCCAACACGATAGAACGTTTGCAACAGAACCCTTGAATATTTTTCGTGTAGCACATTACATGCCATCGTATAGACTCGTAGAATTCGATGCATATAAGCTCAGTTTTAGTTACCTATGTTTTTTATACCTTTGCTGCATATATATATTTTCCGCATTTTCAATATTTTTATTAAAATTTGTTAAGCATTGACAGTCACTTCCTCTTCATTCAAATTTTAATAATAGTATATTATTATCATTATCTTTAGTGAAGCATAACAAACTAAGAGGCAGACATAAGCAACGGAAGCCTCAGACAAAACACGCAACTGGTTAATGAATGGTTTACCAAACGAATGTCATTGAAATCAATTTAGATTGACGTCTTCTAAAATTGTTTTAAATTCAATAGTTGAACTAATTTGATGTGCTTTGCTATTACGTTTTAGTTGATAAGTTTAATCGCATAAAAATTCCCAAAATAACGATATTTCTTTTATGTGCATTGGGAGTAGGCCCCAAAGAGAAGATAAACATATTAACTGTATTGTTGATATACCTAATTTTGGAAAATTGGTTTTTTATCGCAATTCCAGCCAAGCTTTAATTTTACTGATATACATTTTTTCACATATAGCCAATTTTTACATACATCAAAATTTAAACTAATATTTAGATTTTACAAAGAACTATTGGTAGTTTGAAAAATGGGTTCAAAGGTATGTATGTTTTGTTTTAATTTGATATCTGTTCTATTTCAATACATGCCTCGACAACCTCACATATTGGCATGTTAGTGGTCTTTCCATTATATAAAAAAAATAATATTTAATTTTTATTTTCGAAAAAAAAAAATAATAATTTCGTTGATAATTATATTGGAATTTTGCATTAGTTGCCGTGTCAGCAGAATGCTGATAAGCCAATAAAAGTTCGCTTGATGTTTTTAAACTGCCAATTGACCTTTTAATTTATTTTTCAATGACTTGTGCGATGTTTTTAACCCTTCTTTTCTGTATGTCAATTTGAAATAAGCAATAAAATCAAATTCAAATAATTGAATATATTTTTGCGATATTGAAAATAAATTAAATTTTGTTGGAATACCCCTAACACAAATAAGGCAAAACAAAACGTGGAATAGTACTTATATTAACATACTTGCTACTTAAAGCTCCACACAGCAATTTAAAATACAAAAGTTGAAAATTGCGAAAGGTTAGCGCCTTGTGAGAAAAGTGTGTGACTATTTACACCAACCTACTTAGTACCGACGCACAGTGCGCTCCAGCCAGCCTGGCGGACGGATATGGCTAAACCAACTCCAAATCGTCTGAAACACATTTCGTCCAAACATACTTGGGGTCTAAAACCATTATTTCGATGAGGCACATTGTGCCCGTATGAAAGCGTATACCATCGTTAGCATAAATGCTGAGGGTATAATTACAAAATTTCCAATTATAAAATAAATGTATTGGGCATTTAATTTACTAAAAAGAGCAATTTCTTTAAGAAAACACAGACACTGATTTCATTCACTTTACCGTTATTTGTTCAACGACGAATTCTTTAACTACCTAAAAATTATAGGTACCAACTTCCACGTTGGTCCGTGTGTTGGGGACGAATTTCTCGTCGATACCATTAGATTCTCGTTGAAAGAGTCTCTTTCGAAATTTTCAAAGGAATCACTTACTTCTTTTACTGATCGACCCATGATGCCAATGTTGTCGACATAAGCAAGTAACAGGTTGCTATTTGTGCCATTTCTTTTAACAATTACATCTCGTAAAACCGTTTCCAGCAGGATGTTGAAGAGATCGCACAAAAGTTTGTCTCCTTGTTTGAAATATCTTTTGCAACTAAACTATTAGGAAAGGTACTTTCCCATTTTAACTGAGGACCGGATATAAGTTAAAGTCATCTTACAAATTCGAATGAGATTTGCGGGAGCTTTAGGGCTGTTGAGGGCTGCTTTAGAATCGACATAAAGTGTCGGTCTGCATCTTTTAGAGGGTTTGCCGCAGGGTAAATATCTGTTCAATGGTGGATTCTAACACCAGTAAGGGAATTCTGTACCCCCTTCGATTGTATATGTGTATGTATTGAGAAAATGATTCCTAGACAAGATATAGGGTGACTTGATAAAGAAAAAAGACTTCAATAAATACTTCATAATTACAAATTTGTAAAAATGTTTGTATAAATAGAAGTTATCAAAATCAGCCTTTGTCTTCTAGCCATTACCATTCAAATACGCCTGATGAGCCTGGCTTAAACCACCAGGCGAAACGATCGTAGCGTAATGGTTGAGTGTGTGGTATTTCGCTAGAATTCATTTTTCAATACAAAACTCCTTAGGCCATGTTAGCTCGATCAATTCAATTAATTAATTAAAAAATCGGTAAAGTTAAAACGCAAAATGATGAATGAAAAGTATTAATAAAAGTTGACAACATTGTTGCTATCGGTTGGAATTAGCGATAGTTTTATTACCGAAAAATTCTATACTCAATTCCATTTTCTGGGGTTGCATTTGTGGTATCTTCGTCATCTTCGTTAGTATTGGATTATATCAGCATAATATGTATCTGTACCAGAGTACCTTGCTCGTCCATATTTTTAATGTTTCTATCTTTGATAGAATTTTCGCTTCATTCTCCTATTTCAAACTCTCGCTTTTTCATTTCTGTGTTTTTACTGCTCAAATGCCATTTCCCCTTCACTACTTTTTACCCGATACGTCTCTCTACGCTGGGAAATTTGGAAGTCACACAAGCTACTTTCTGCATTATCAGTACGCTGAAAAATTATGGGTTTTTTCTTAAAATTTTTTCAAGCCAAAATTACTTTACTCATCAGTACTGGGTGCGGTGGCACAAAGCGCGTGTCCGTCTACAGAACAGAGAGTTCTGTGTTCAACGCTCACCATCGGCAAACATTTTTTTGTTAGCAAAATTACGAAGAGTTGGTGGTACACATGTAAGCGTGGCACAGTGTGTAGTATGTTTGGCTACAAATCTGAAGTTCGCGTGTTCAAATTCAGCACAGAGCAAATTAAAAATGCGGAGTGTGTTGAAATTGAACACAATCTCGCCTCAACTGTTCTAATAATAGAACATACATATGTTTTTTGCTTATTTTTCGACTTCTAGTGCCCATAGAACAACTAGATATTCATTGCGACACACAGAGGGGAAACATAGGCCTAAAGTTGCTCAAAACTCAAAATATGAAAATCGTTTTTTATGAAAAAAAATTTTGATGAACGGCAACCAGACTCTTTTCTACATTTGCTATAACCATCCTCGACTTTGTAAGATTAACCAATCCAATGCAGCAGTCGATTGAACTCAGTCATACTGAAAACAAAAAGTAAATTTTCGAAAACTAAGAAATTAGGTGAACATTAAAATGACATTATTTTCGCGAAAATTTATATATTTCAAGATTTATTGTTTTTGTACAGTCTCCGAACAAGATTAGCATTTAAAATTTTCAGATTGATTTTACATCTTTGCTCTTTAATAATGGTGATACATATCTTCTTTATGAACATTTTTTATGATAATTTTTAAGATTACTACAATTTCAATAGTGAAAAAGTCTATTTCCCCGTCGTTTCCCGATCATAGTTTCTTCTAATGTTTTATGCGCTTGAGTCTCAAATATCAGATTCAATCATAAAAAGTTGCGCATATTTGCGCCATTCCGAAAAAATCTAATTTTTCTCAACTAAAATATGAAATACAGTTGAACCTCGATTATCCGGGAACCTCCATTATCCGTGATAGAAAAGAAATATTGGACTTTTTCCATTTCCTATATTTTTCGTTATAAACGTTATTAGCCGGGAGTAAAAACACACTTTCCAATTAATTTGATTAAGCAAACAAAAGGAAAACAAACGAAAACTGGAAATTTTCCCGTATTACACAATTTGTGCATTATTTATGCTATCACAAAAACCATTGGACAAAGTCAATTCAGATGAATCTTATGATAATATTTGGTATCTTTCTAAAATTTGGCGGATTACCATAGCAAATTTAATAAAAATTGCAGATGTTGATATTATTGTACAATATTATGCCGTTTTTACTTAAAAATATGTTCAAATACTTCATAAAAGCATTGCCTCCATTATCCGGGAAAATCGATTATCCGTAATGCCTCCGGTCCCGACCATCACGGATAATCGAGGTCCGACTGTATTTTTATATGGAATTGCAAGGTTTACTCACATTAAATTTTGTTCCGCCGTATAACCGGGGCTCTTATTTATCAGACTAAACCAACACCTATCAAATATGTTTGCATTATTCAGAAACATTCACGGCTTTTCTCATGTGAATTGAGAAAAATTTAATTTAAGTAAGTTTGAAAAAATAAAATTTGGAATGAAATATATGCATATGGGACTATATATACATCTGTACCGATTTGTTTGAAAAGTGGCTCAATGTTTTTTTAGGCTAGTTCAGGTTGCATGTGTCAAATTTCAGCGATTTTGGTGCATTTTTATCTCACATCAGGTGCGAATATATGTGGAAGCTGCATCCAAATCTGGACCGATTTTCATTATTTTCTCTAGGATTAATCCTTGTACAGAAGATATGCTTTGTGCAAAATTTTATATCAATCCGACTATAAATGAGCTTTCTAGGGCTTTTGATCAAATTTTAACACAAATTTCCCCTCTGTGCGACATGCCATTGTTAAAATAATTGGTTAGTAAGTTGATTTGGAAGTAGTTACAACTACCAACAATTGCTATAAAAACCCGGTATTTGGTAATGTTTTTTTCTGAGTTGTTTCCAAAACAAATAATGTATAACGTTGGCCCTGATGAATAATACTGGCTAATAGTTGTTATCGTAGACTGAATGAGAAATTAAACCAGTAAGGAAAGATCAAATTCGGGCGGGATCGACTATATGATACCCTACACCACCACGATTTGATGTGGCGACATTTGCGTCGCGTTTTTCAAATCAAAATGTGCCCAATAGTGTGTTTGGTGCATCAAATACATGAAATCGGCCAATATATATATATATATATATATATATATATATATATATATATATATATATATATATATATATATATATATATATATATATATATATATATATATATATATATGGGGAATTCCAAGTGAAATCGGACAGTTCGGAGAAAAGTAATTTTTGATTTCAATTGTTTTTGGTTCAATTAATGCTCCTAGCCAACAGAACATTTTAGTATATTTTAAAATTTTTTTTTGACCAACGGTACAGAGATATCGCCTATTGAAATTATCACATTTTTAAAGAACTATGTCCAAATAAATACTCATAACTTCTTTAATATTGGTCCAAATGGGACCATCTTTTTTTGAATTGTTTGTTTTTTCATCAGCTATCGAAAGAAATACTTAAAAGAGAAATGCACAGTGGGCTTCAATGCAATTTTCGGGATTTAATATTCAAAATCAATATTTAAATATGATTGTACCCTTCGATTTTTTCAAAAAAATTATATGTTAAACTACGTTCAATTACAAAAATTTTAAGTTCTAAATCGTAATGGGACTCGAATAAATACTATTTTTTTCGAATTTTTTAAAATTTGTCAATACAATTTTTCCTTTATACCTTTGTCTAAAATGTATTATTTTATTAAAAAAATTAAAAGTTTCATTTATAAATATTTGTTTTGATTTTATATTTATGAATTTATCTCAAACATCTTAAAAACTGCGTCATTTTTCGATTTTGAAAATGCATCAGCGAAAATTCCATTAAAGCCCACTGTGCATTTTTTTTTTCTATTTTTTATGATAAATATATAACATATAATGATAAATATGTACTCTTAGCTTCAAAAATACAGGAAATACAAATTTTGGACAAAGGTATAAAGGAAAAATTGTATTGACAAATTTTAAAAAATTCGAAAAAAATAGTATTTATTCGAATCCCATTACGATTTAAAACTTAAAATTTTTGTAATTGAACGTAGTTTAACATATAATTTTTTTGAAAAAATCGAAGGGTACAATCATATTTAAAAATTGATTTTAAATATTAAATCCCGAAAATTGCATTGAAGCCCACTGTGCATTTCTCTTTTAAGTATTTCTTTCGATAGCTGATGAAAAAACAAACAATTCAAAAAAAAGATGGTCCCATTTGGACCAATATTAAAGAAGTTATGAGTATTTATTTGGACATAGTTCTTTAAAAATGTGATAATTTCAATAGGCGATATCTCTGTACCGTTGGTCAAAAAAAAATTTTAAAATATACTAAAATGTTCTGTTGGCTAGGAGCATTAATTGAACCAAAAACAATTGAAATCAAAAATTACTTTTCTCCGAACTGTCCGATTTCACTTGGAATTCCCCATATATATATGTGAGCTATTCCAATAACATTTGAAAAATTTATGTCTAGTCCGAATCCGGTGGCATTTTCCAAATTGCATCAAAATTGGACAGAATTTGCGTGTTTAGTGCACCGAATACATGAAATCAGACGAATATATATACGGGAGCTATATCCGACTCAGAATCGATTTCCATATAATTTGACAAATTTATTTCTATTCGAAATACAGTGACAATTTTCCAAACTTCATTAAAATCGTAGCGTGATTGGTGTATCAAATATCTCAAATCGGCTATATCCACATCTGAAACGATTCTCACCAAAAATAATATCGTTCTTTCAAAATGATCCTCCCCAATTTTCAGCTGAATCAGACAATAAACGCGGCCTGTACATTGCAAACGGACAAACGGACGGACATAAATCGACACCCTTAAAGGACCCATGGGTCTATCCTGTTTCCTTTTGCATGTTACATATAAATGCACAAACACATAATATCTCTTATCACAAACCCTTGCTCGGTAAATTTTGGCTAAGTTAATATATTCGACAATTGTGGTTATACGAGGGTTACGACCTTCGTTTTTTGGTGAGTGTCAGCCACGATTGAATTAATTTAACTAGTTTTTCATAGTGCTACAGGAATGTCCTTTATCGACATAATAATTGTTCCACAAACATCCCAGATGGGACAAGGGAGACTTCTTTCATATCAATGAGTGCACCCCGATTCATACTAGCTCAATGATGTGGGAATGGCGTGTCCTAAGACACCACTAGTAGAGAAGTTTTACAAGGCTGAAATACTCTGGAAATGTCGCCAACTTCACTGAGGGGTATTTGGCCACCGTTGAAAATTTGATGCGGCCTGGCCTGGGATGGGAATATATGTTAGAAATATGTTTGGATCCAAACAAATTTTTGTTTGGGACTGTTTGCAAACAAACATAATACGTACGGGTCCAAACAAATACATATATGTTTGCAACATTTTGTAAGATATCTCCTTAGGGAGAAATGTAAGTCCTGGGCTTTGCCATATTAAAGGCACGCTGATTATATCTTAAATCCCCTATAAATGCTATTAACATTTTGCTGCGGAATCGGAAAGAAAAAAAACTTGGCGAATGTGTCATTCTCATTAGTCCAGAAAATGCCATATAAATGCACTTTGATCTCAAATGTGAATTCTTTGGCCAAAAGTCAATTTTTTGACATTCCTCTTTTGAGTTTTTTCTTCGCAATATGAAAGTAAACACTCCAAAACAACAAAAACAAAGATTGTTTATTCCTAATTTGCATTTACCGTTAGACGAGAAGGAGTCACAATAGAGATTTGTTTACTGTGTTATTAATCGAGTTAAGTGCGCAGTATTTTGTGAAAATTTGTGAGTTATAAAATCGCAATAAGTAAAAATGTAAAGGTAAAACTTAAATATGGAGAAGAAAGACGAATGTAAATAGATTAATTTTCCAAAAAGAACAGAAGAAAAATTCAGTCTAAGAACAAAGTTATCAACATATTTCTGGAACACTCTTAAATTCTTACATTTTGTTTCAATGGTAAAATTGTTCTGGACCGAAATAATTTTGATCGCTAGTGGTCGATGTTAGAAAAAAATCAAAAATACTTTGATGTGTATACTTTAATAAAAAATTCATTTCAAGGTGCGATTCGTTGCGATAAATGATGCACAATTTTTTCAGGCTACATCAAATTCCGAAATATTTCATATTCAGCTGGTACAAATTTAATTCTAAGAAACACGACTTTGAACCGATTTTCCTGAAAACTTGGTATTTTTATTTTGAGAGTCCAGAGAATATTTCAACCAAAAAATGTCGACATAGGACCATGTTGGGGTATAGCCCCCATATAAGGGTACCCCCAATTTAAGATAATTTGACAATTTTAGCCATATTTTTCAGCCGATTTAGCTGTAATTTTGCATTTTGATTTCTTAGAAGATATGAACCCCTCGCACCAAAAATTATAAATATAGGTCGAAGTTTTAGTTTAGACCCCATACAATGGGGTCACCCTTTTTAATATACTTCAACGTTTTTTTTTTTGGAAATTCAGGGTGAAAATAATTCTGAATTAACATTTTGCGACAGTAATTATAAATAAAACTAAATATCAATACAAAAAGGACGTACAAATAGTTTTGGCCAGAAAAATTGGATTTCAGACCAGTGAAATGGGATGACTAAGTTAATATATTATACATTCTTCAGTAGAGGATATAGGTATATACAAATACGTACGCATTGTACTTGCATAATTCATTCGTACTTTTGTGCAGACTTTGAACGTCAACAATTGAAGTAATAGATGACAGTCTTCAGCGACGCTTTCAACCTTTATTTAAATCAATTGATGTATGTATGTTGTTGACGAAGACAGTCAGTCAGTTCGAGAATCTTTGTTATCCAAGACAACATTTCTCTACAGTTACCTACTCTGTGTATGTATGTTATGTTAGTTTCATATTTTTTGCCCTTGTTGCTATTAGACACGGTCCATTGGAGATGTTGCAAACGCAAAGTTACATGTTCCAAGGGGATCCCAGTCACGTGTCGATGTCATACGATATATCAATCAATTCACATAAAGCAGAGTATTCATTCGAAATGCACCGGTATGGCATATAAAGACTGACTAGCATACGAGTATGTACATATGTATTTACATTTGTTGATTCATGCAAACATCCTATGTATGTGTAAAAATTGTTGTTTCAATCAATTAAGGCCTGAGTAGAAATTTCAGTGTCTTGATAATCATTGCATATCGTGTTTCATGTAACAAATACACAACTGGGTGAGGTTTTCAATATATGCAAATTAATTTTTTTAAAAAATTACTTATGCCAGACTGGCAAGTATGTAACTGTTGGATACTTTATGTATGCTTAAATGTAGTCTACGACAATTTGAACGTATGTTGATTTATTTATATAGGAGATGCCTGCATAAATAGCAAAAATGACAAAAGTTCACTTAATCCAAAAAAGATTAACTCTGTGGTTTTCATACATGAGGACATACATAAGACTAAAGACCAAAAATTTCAAGAGAACGAAAACATTATTATTTTTTGTAATATGTGCTGCATGTCGATGATTTTGTTTTTTTTTTTCTTACATATTTATAGAGCACGCCAAAACCAATCGTTATAAAAAATTTTTCAATTTCAAAATTTTAAATAACAATAAAAAAACTCCATATTGCATACTACCTTCTAAAATAATGAAATATGGAATTTTTTAGAATTTATTTTAAAAGGTTCCACTTAAATCTTTATAGTCAGTTTGATTTTTTTTGGGCATGTGGATTAGTCCGTTTTGGAGCCGAGCGTCTCAATTGTGGACAGCAAAGAAACCAAACTAATATGTATTTTATGGGGAAGGGTATAAAAGTTCGGCCCGGTCGAATTTAACACTTTTTTACTTGTTTATACATGCACAGTGGTGTAGGGTAGTATCCGACACCATCACAAGTAAAGGCTGTTCATCTTCCCTATGAGCATAGGAAATGTTGTAGGTTGTCATATAATCGGCCCCACCCGACTTTGATTCTTTTCTTACTTTTTTTCATTTTACACCCACTACCATAGTATGGAGGTTATATTAAGTTAGTTTTCCGTTTTGTGCAGCAATGAAATGATCGTATAAAGTATACTCGTATATGTATATTCTTGACCAGGGTAACATTTAACGGTACAGCACGATTTCAGGTATTTTGACGCTTTAAGCAACATTTTTACACTGAATTAGCTCTAATTTGGCATTAAAGGCTTGAAGTGATCTAAAATTTAGCTTTATTTTCAGACTGAATTATCTACCACTTCGAAGTTAAAACCCCTTCTTCAACTAAAGGTGTGGACATACATAGATCAACGGTGAACACGAAGAGAGAATTTGTATGGTGAATCGTACGAAAGAGTAAAGGCTACTGCTCATCTTGTTCATCTATGACATAGATCCACTTTTTGTTATAGCTCTCATATACGGTATGCCCGATTTCAGGTATTTTTATGTTTTTCACCACATTTTCACACCGAATTAGCTATAATTTGGCATTTGAGTTTCGAAGTGGTCAGGAAATTTGTCCACCCTATATAATTGTTCCGTCTTATTTCAATTACACCAATACCTCGATTAGATTTTTTTTCGATTTGCTCTACTGAATCGATTGGCTTTATTAAAAACTAATATTTGTGGCTTTGAATTTTGTGAAGAGATTATTCAAAACATGTGTAGACATGTGTTTTGATTTGCTTTGTTTCGATTTGCGTTGGAACCAATTATTAACGCAAATCGAGGAATGCGTGTATTATGAAGATATTAGCAACATTTTTAGACCAATCTAGTTATTATTTGGCATTTTGACTTCGAAGTTGACAGAAAACTTCTCCATTAAAAATTGTTGACATAGGTCTATGTCTTGGAATAGCCTCCATAAGGCGGTACCGCCAGATTTTAGATATTTTGACGTTCTCCATTTCATTTGGGTTCTCCACCAAAAATTGCAAACATAGGTTTTGGTATATGCCCATAAAACGGTACCATCGATTATTTGTTCTTTTGTTTTATCTACAATCCGAATTTGGAAAAATTAGGTATTTGGGTTTATCAGTTTTCCACTTACTTTCGGTACAAGCTTTCGTAAATGTAAATATGTTATCTGTGATATTCCTTCGTACCATAGGTTTTTATGTAAATATGTAATTCCCCCCGCTAAGATAAAATAAATGTTTAGTTTCGCTGATATTTTACTTGTGTTGTTGACAAAGATGTAAATGATAAAAATTATGGTCGGAGTGCTCTGTGATTTTACGTCACACACTTTAACGAGGTTGGTATGATCGCTATCAAAAACGAAAATAAAAAGATTTAATTCTTAGAAATGAAAAACTGTGTGCTTTCATATTGTTTTCTAATAGAAAATCAGTAGGAAAAGACCAAAGTCGGGCGGGGCCGACTATGTAATACCCTACACCAGTCGAAATATGTAAAAATGGAATAATTAATATACATCCCAATACGCAAATTGGAGCCATATTTGGGGAAAATCGTTAAAATACCTAAAATCGGGAGGTACCGTTATATGGGGGCTACAAAAAACCATGGACCTATCTTAACAATTTTAAGTGGCGAAATTTCGTGGCCACTGGGAACCACATATGTAAAATTTCAGCTAGTTCAAGCAAAAAAAGTGGCTAAGATCCCTAAAATACCTTAAATCGGGAGGTATCGTTATATGGGGACTATACCGAACCGTGGACCTATCTTGACAATTTTTAGTGGATCAATTTCGCGGCCATTGAGAACCTCAAATGTAAAATTTCAGCTAGTTTGGGCAAAAAATGTGGCTAAGATCCATAAAATACCTTAAATCGGGAGGTATCGTTATATGGGGACTATACCGAACCGTGGACCTATCTTGACAATTTTTAGTGGAGCAATTTCGCGGCCATTGGGAACCTCAATTGTAAAATTTCAGCTGGTTTGGGCAACAAATGCGGCTAAGATCTTTAAAATACCTTAAATCGGGAGGTACCGTTATATGGGGGCTGTACCAAAACTTGGACCGATATAGCCCATCTTCGAACTTGATCTTCCGACGGCTAAAAAATGGTATTCCCCAATTTTCAGCGAAATCGGTCAACAAATGCGACCTGTATGTTGCGAACGGACCGACGGACGGACATGCATAAATCGACTCAGAAAGTGATTCTATGTATATCCCTAGAAGGAACTATGGGTCTATCTCGCTTCCTTTTGTATGTTACATACAAATGCACTAACACATAATACCCCTTACCACATAGTGGTGTAGGGTCATGGCAGAAATACCAGGTAGTGGTGTCACACCAGCTGATCGAATATGAAAAGTCAAATCCCTTTATAAAAAATTAATTTTTGTTGTAATTTCTCCAACAACATAAAGGAAGTTTTGACATAACATATTCAAAATTTTACGATGCCACTACCTGGGTAATTGTGCCATGTGTAGGGTATAAAAATAAATATTACCTGTGTTGGTATTGTTTGGGATGTAAGTATATTAATATCGATTGCTTATCATTCTGCACTGCAATATCTGTTGAGTTTTACATACTTATGCCAATAAATAACAGGCAAACTAAAATTAACCTACATACATATATGTATGTAGTACCTGTTTGTCTGTAACACAACAATTGTTCATTGTTCTTTATAGTCAATAAACTCTGACGATGATTTAGTTCGACTGCAGTTTTCTCTCTGGCAACAACATTTCCTATCACTTTAGCGTCCCGGTATTTGAATATCGACATCGTAAGAGAAGAGGAAGAAGAACATGTTAAATTAAATCGAATGTGAATGGAATCTAAACAACAATTGATATGATATACATAATGTAGGTATGTACTTATATACGAATGAGTGTGAAAAGAACGTATCAATAATACGCCTGTCAAATAAGTGCATTACGAACTCATTTTAAATGTAACTTTCAAAGGGCGTATCGATTCAAATACAATAATAGACATTGCATTTAGTGCAAATGAATTACAAAATGTGTAATTATTATTTAATCTGTTTGTCTGAATAACATTTCATAGCTGAATGGGTAAGGTAAGGGTGACAGCTTTTGTGAAGGTTACAGTTGTTGAACTTTTTAAACTAGTGTATGTGGGAAGGAAATTATAAGGAATTAAAAGTTTGTAACACACCAAAATAATGATTGGAGAACCTTACCGAAAGAACTGAGTTAAACTGTGGAAATGTAGGCGACGGTGTGTCTGTATATCTTAACCTTGTAAGTCGCTAGTTTGAGCGAATAAATTAATACAAATGATGTCAAAATTGTTGGTCACCATGACTGTTTGGTCGCACGGCCTGGACGCCAGTAGATGTGAATAGTACAGGCCGATTTCTATTCTGTTGCCAATAGCAAAGATTCTAGAGGCACTACTCTTCCCTACGATGAGAAGTTAGAATCTTTGCTACTGGCGACAGAAAGAAAATCGGTCTGTATGATGTACCTCTGCTCGTTTTTGGTACAATATGGGTGGCTAACAATGGATTGTGGACACTTGTTAAATACTCAACACCGGGTTCATCCAGTTGCTTAAGCATAACCATTGATATTCCATGTGGGCCGAACGCTTTGGATGATTTTGGGTTTCGGATGACATTTGCAACATCGCACATAGCATATTGTGATGGTACCTCCTCGGCTGAAAGGGCTCTTCTTATACGGCGCCCTCCAAAAGCAAACTAATATTGGGCATATAACGTGGGGCACAGCTATTCATCGGCGGTTTGTACACATTAAGCAGCTCTACCATGGCAGTACCACACTTTAAAGCAGAAATCGGCACACAACAACAACAATTTCAGCAAAACACTGTTGTTAGTGCATGGTTTTTCAATTAGTGAGAGGAGAGAGAAGCTCTCTTTGCTTGCTCGCGAGTAAAGGGCTGCGGAATGTTGCTTTAATGCTACCCCCATATATTCCATGTTAGGGTGACATGAGTCAAGCTCAAGCTAGATAAGTCTGTACTGGACGACTGGTGTATTAGGAAGACAAGTTCTTTCCCTACTCTTCTTGTGCGAACTTCCTTAAAAAGTTTCGACCGTCGGAACGCTGGCGACAGTGAGATTTGTTTCCTGATGGCGTCCACAATTTCGCTGACCTTATTGCGAAGATCGTTAGAATTGAACTGCAGGCATGATGCATTTTCGGGGCGCTGAATAACTTGTGGTGAAAGATGCTGTGTTTGCTGTTGTTGTTGGGGGACTGCGGGGATGTCTCGTAATCCGGCGACAATGAAGTAGGACACTCTCTGGAAGACTTTCTGACGCAACAACATAACTCCTATAACAGTAATCCTGGGGAAGTGCACCCATACCCTACATCCATTATATCTCACCGATACTTGCATGTGGTGAATGTGGATTTGGCAACGGAACAAGTCCAAGGACCAGGGTTCATCTCTATTCCGACACGAACCGACAAAGCTCGAAACAGGCAGTGCAGTTTTTTAGGTTATAGTTCTTGAAGTAAATAATATATCGCTAATTTACTCAAAGAGTGGCATAACTCAACAAATACGTTTTCTGAGTTAGCAATTTCTATTTGTGTAAAATTTTCATACTGATATCTCTAAAACTCGTCGAGTTACAGCTTATTTACTACAAGTTTCGCATAATTCAACACAAAAGTTGTTTGAGTTTGTGAAGCACTAAAACACTTCAAATCATGCTTGATCTTGCACAGAATTAGCACTGATATCTGGCTAGCTGCTTGCAAAATATGGTCCAAGTAGTTATTTTAGTTTTTGTGCAACAATATGTTTAAGGGTGGGAGTCAAATTTCATTCGCCAACTTAAAACGCGTTTTCCTCGAAAGTGGATTTTTTGAAATGTGTCACTCTTTGAGTAAATTTCGAAAATGTGAGTTTAATAATTTTAGTTAAGTAAGCTATAAGTATAGGACGGAAGGATTCTTAGTGTACCTAAAATGTCCATACCGTGCTAAAAGTGTTATCAACGGTCAATTTTTATACAATTTCAGAAACAAAAACCAAGAATATGTCTCCACATTCTGCATTTTCCATTTAATTTAGTATTTACCGATTTACCAGATATTTACCTACTCACTGTCCATCTCTAATTGTAGGCAGTTGTCACTAGTTACTAATCAAAAACACATTACTTATACATGAGGGATACCATAGGAAGAAAGAATATTCTAGTGAGATAACAATGAACCTATGTACGCAGTCGTTATTTAATAATAATATATGGTTATTGGTTCTCTTAAAATTTTTTCCTAAAAAAAAGTTATTCAAGTATCTTTATTTTCCCTCATTTCAGATGTAACTGACCCGTAATATTTGTTCTCAGGATATTTGTGATTAGTGTGAGATAATCTGTATATGTGAGTATGTACCACTTTTAATAACACTGTGATACAAAAGTGGACAAAATTTTTTTGCAGGATTTCTGATGCACAAATTCGGTTTTGTGGGAGTCCATAGAAGACGAAAATACCTTTGGTTACTTTGGGTCACTTCGGGTTTTGATTTTATAACGGTAAATGTAGTGAAAAATGGGCTTTCTTGGATTTTCAAATTTAAACGGACATTACTTCTTTTTTCCACAACCGATTTGCACACACTGTTTTGCATTATAAAGGGGAGAGTAATGCCTTTCGAACAAGCCATAGATTTTTAAAATCGGGTAACAAATGACTAAGTAATAGTGGTTTAAGTGTAACAAAAACGCATTAAAAAAAATTAAAATGTATTTCCTTGTGCTCTAGGCTGCATAAACGACACCTAACAGTACAATTATTTACAGTTATCAAGTAGGAAATTTAGTTGGCTTTCCAAAATGGGAAAAACCAACGAAATCGGTTGAAAAATAAATGCGTTATGGCATTTTTTGTGTTTCAACTTTTTGGTTTTTTTCATATTTTTCTTTATAAAAGATGGGTACCTTAGCATGTGTGATTCTAATTGTGATTATCCTGCTTAACAATTACGGACAAGGTATCATTGCTTTATAAAGGAAAATATGAAAAAAAACCAAAAAGTTAAAACACAAAAAATGCCATAACGCATTAATTTTTCAACGGATTTTGTTGGTTTTTCCCATTTTGGAAAGCCAACTAAATTTTCTACTTGCTAACTGTAAATAATTGTACTGTTAGGTGTCATTTACGCAGCCGAGAGCACAAGGAAAAACATGTTACTGTTTTTTAATGCATTTTTGTCACACTTAAGCCACTATTACTTAGCCATTTGTTAACCGATTTTAAAAATCTATGGCTTGTTCGAAAGGAATTACTCTCCCCTTTATAATGAAGAACAGTGTATGCAAATCGGTTGTGGAAAAAGGAAGTAATGTCCGTTTAAATTTGAAAATCCAAGAAAGCCCATTTTTCACTACATTTACCGTTATAAAATCAAAACCCGAAGTGACCCAAAGAAACCAAAAGTATTTTCGTCTTCTATGGACTCCCACAAAACCGAATTTATGCATTAGAACCCCTGCAAATTTTCACTGTAGCACAGTGTAATCAGAACCATATGTCATAAATTAAACTTCTGGAAACAATTGATGTTTATTTTATTAGCGTTATCAACTGATAGAAATTTCTTTTTATCAATTCATTGTGAGAGAGGCAATTAATTTAAGATTTTTTTATTAAAGAACAATATTAGAAAAAATAGCTTTGCAAGCGTATTGGGATATGAAATCCATACATATTATTTGTTGCGAGTATATTTCTAGATACTGCAAACCAAAAACAGTTATTACCAAGTAATGACTTAATTCAGTAAACAAGCCAAAAAAGCTAAAAAACATAAGTTCTATATTTGAGGTGAATTTACTTCCAATTGCAACACATCACATTTTTATTATGATCTCTGCTGATTTTGAACATACGAGCTTCTGATTGGTAGCCAAACACACTACGCACTGTGCCATGAGTACTAACATTGGTGGTTGTTTAAACAAATGCATGTACATTAAAATCTCTTTGTAATTCTGCTAACAAAGGCTCCCGTGCCAACTAGAGTTGTTTAGTTCCGGAACGAACTAGTTCCGAGGAACTACTCCGGACAAGGAACTATTGGAACTATATCCATCGTTATTTTTGTTTCCTTCGTTTCAACGAATCATTGTTTGGTAGATTAACTGATATAAAAATAAATAAATTGGAGCGATTCGTTTATTGAACAATGTGGCAGCATCTGAATAATAAACGAAACGAATGAGAAAGATAGAAGTGAGTGTGGAATTGAAGGAAGGAGAATGCAAGGAACTATATGAACTAAAGGAACTATGTGAACACAAGAACATAGTTCCTTTAGTTCATATAGTTCCTTGCATTCTCCTTCCTTCAATTTCACACTCACTTCTATCTTTCTCGTTCGTTTCGTTTATTATTCAGATGCTGCCACATTGTTCAATAAACTTAAATCACAATCGCTGCAATTTATTTATTTTTATGTAAGTTAATCTACCAAAAAATGAAAACAAAAAGAACGATGGAAGAGAAAGATTCGTTGAAACGAAGGGAACAAAAATAACGATGAAAGATAAAGTTTCATTGAACTATTTGGAACGGAAAGGAACTAGAAAGATCGATCCGCTCCGTTGAGTGTCATGACTAAATTTATATCGTTGTAATCAGAGTCGCAAGGAGTATGTGCGATAGCCTCCTCAAATTCTCCGCGACCTTGACATAAACTGTACTTTCTCCATATGTTCCGATTTGTATAGACGTTGTTTTATAAAAAAACCCTGTAATTTCATTAATAGTATTTACAACTTAAGCAAAAATGTCTTGAATTTGTAAATCTAGCTTTTAAATATACCAAAAAGTTTCAAATAGACCAAAAATCTAGAAGTGAATCTCTGGTACCAATGTCTCCATATAACCCTTGATGAACTATTGACTTACTACATCCAAAGTCTCTATTGACACACTACCTCCAATGTCTATTGACTCACTACCTCCAATGTCTATACTTCCAATGTCAACACTTGGTCCCTCAGAAACTACTGACATGCTAGTTCCAATGTCACTAATGACTTTCGAATGACACGTTCATACTGTCTATAGGAAATTACATGAGTTGTCAACAGTTTGTCAGTAGTACTATTGATAATGTCAGTAGTAAGTCAGTATAGATTTTCTATTGACGTTTCCTACAGGGAAGTTAATATCATTATCTCTAATTGGAATTTTTCCACGAGTTACCGACAAAAATCGGTAAAATTAAAATGCTTACACTTTAGGTAATTAAGGATATAGTGGTCCAAACCTCTAAGTTATACGGTGACCAACTGAAATGACTGGTGGGCGCGATATTTTTGAGCTATATCGGTCCATTCATTTAAGTACCTCCTCTGCAACACTTTTGAGCATCAACCCAAATTAATTTCTTGTCAGCAAGTTCAACGTCCAAAATGGGCCACAAAATCTGAAACCCTTCTAAATACGTAATTATTGGAAAAAAGGATTATGGTTGCGTAGCCTGTATTCGAGTCGATAGGGATGTACCCTCAATTCACCATGGCTGAGGGTACTTCTCTGTCGGCAAGCCGACTGATTCTTTTTTGAAGGTTTTATTATTTTTAAAGTAAGCTCGCTTAATCTCATATTTGTTGTTTTCAAATTGTTTGAATATTTCTGTTGAATTCGCATTTAAACAAACTTATCGGTCAGATTTATTCTTGAGCTCGAGTCGTCATAAAATTGGGGAAGAGTTCTTTGCTTCAATGCAAAGAACTTAGAGAACTGATGAGTCCAAGTGGCGTTGAACGAAACTAGTATTCTCTGCCTTTCCCTAAAGTAAATCAATTTTAACTACACCCCACTTAAAAACTTGTTGTTTTTAAATTTGAAAACAACAAATATGAGATTAAGCGAGCTTTCTTTAAAAATAATAAGTAAACACATACCTCAACAAAACTGCTAAAGTGAATCTAAAAGTTGATGGCTTTATATATGTATATAAATACCTATTTCGCCTGGCTTAATAAACCTAGGGTTCTGTTAAACCTATAATAATATTCATGAGAATATGGTCTAGAAGTTTTTTTGTGTGGCTAGCGATATTCTTATTGTCACCTTGTTTTCGTCGGCATTGATGCCCCCATTTTCTTTTGTTCTTATAATTATCAACATACATATGTAAGTTAAGGACTCTCGTCCTTGTAAATTAAAAAAATAAAAAACACACCGTCAACAGACGGTAATAATTGACACTAAAAGATATTTTCTGATTTTACACTAGTTTATTTCAATTAAAATTATTTAACACTATTTCACTAATTTAAGTAGATTATGTTTAAATGGAACACTATCACGATTCACTCCCGAACTCCAACTGAACTCTGCCTTGTGCTGTTCTTGGCTTCAAGCCTCCAGTTGTTGGCAGCGATGCCGTAATTATGCTGCCAAATATGTTTCCCATAAATGCAATATGTTGACGGTGCGACTCGTGTTGAGGTTGAGTGTCTGTGGGAAGGTATCATATTCCAAATTCGCAATATATTGAAAGTGCTGAATGCAGGTTCAGTGTCCATGAGAACATATCGTATTGCAGTTTCGCAATATATGGTAAATGCTGATTATGCGGCACGTGTAATAGAGAAATAGCTTGGCACAGTGGTTTGGGGCGACGGTAGTGTGTTAACTCTTCCCCCCCTAAAAATCTGCGTCCCGCAGATCAGGATGTGAGGGCGTATTTTGTTGTAGTATTGACAGGTTAAGTTTAGGAAGTTTTTTCTTTGATGTCAATTTCCTCCAGATTATTAGAATTAGACCCATTAGTAGGAACAGGCCCAATGATCCTGTCGTCATGAACCATGTCGTTTTCTCCTTTAGGTAACCCAAAAGCCGTATATTCGTTGAAGCCATTTCGTGAATGAGATTAAGGTTTACAGACAAGCTTTTATTCGTGATGGTGGCTAACACAGGTGGGAGAACTTGCATTCCAGAACTGGTAATACTCCAATACATTTTATTGTTGATCGTCAAGGATTCGTTTTCCATTTGTAGAATGAAGGAGCCATCGAGGTGGCGAGACGTCTTGTTGGACCAAATGCTACCGTTAAAGTTGTCCAAAAATAATGTGTCCTCCTTAAGTAGTTCAACCTTCGATTCTGAACTAGTTATGTAGCGGCAAGCTGTTTGGCCACCCTTCAAAAGTCGTGGCAGGCAATCTTCCTCTGACAACAGATCAAGCGTGTCCTTTTTACATACCATGGCAGTGCTTAGACGAAGGCATTTGTCCTTAATACCATATGTTTCGTCCTTGTTCATAAGTATCGTTTTATAACCCAAATCCACTTTTTGACCCTTTTTGAAAACTGCTCGTACAATCAGGTGATTGAATTTGGTTTCCTCTACCTTTGGCATCGACAATATGTAGAGCAGGCGGGTGCCATTCGAGTAAATAGAAGGTTCGCTATATTCGATGGCTTCGATGAAATTGCTGTAGGGAAGGACTTCTATTTCGCCTATTAATTTATTTATCTCTTCTTTGTTCAAGAGGTTACTATTTACAATTTTAGCCTTGGCCATTTGGCACGCTAAGACTAATTCACCTACTTCATCTTTTAGAATCATCACCTTGTGTTGTATCTCTTGTGAAAACTTTGCTTGAATGTTGTGTCCCAGGATATCATTTGTTGCAGTAACGGCTCCATTAAGAGTTCGCAAGATCTCCTGAGTTTTTGTGGAAATTTCAGAGTTTATCTTGTATTGCTGATTGTTATTAGAAATTAGTGTAGACTGACTTCGCAGAATCTCATCCCAATCTGAAGCATCAGGCGAGCCCGCTAACCATTTCCAGGCTGACCCAATCCAGTTAATTGAGCGTTTGCGTCTCTCGACTTTGGGTCCCTTCAGTTCGTCGAGTTGAATTTGAATTTTTTCCAGCTGAAACTTAATAACATCCTTGATACCGCTGGTTTCGTTCATCATGTTGTTTTCATCCTTCAATCGATTCAATATGTTCTCGTAGCGTTGTAAGTCGATATTGTGAATTAATTTGAAGTGTCCATTGATTATCCAGCCATAGTCATCACGAATCGTCAAGATTGGGGAGTCCAGATTAAATACAACATATGCTTGTGCAGATGCACAGAGGCACAACCTAAGAAACAATTATAGTCTAGTGGCTTAAGTCTATCAAGTGTATTAAAACATAGCAGTTGTTTATGATAAAAAAATGTAAATGTAAAATAATTCTTATTTCATAGATATTGAACCAAACTTGTAACAAATAATTTAAAATTACGAAAGTGATTAAATAATTATGTAGTAATTACTACTGTTATGTAATTATGCAGTGCTAAAACTATTTATTCTAAACATTCAAAAACAATGCCAAATGTTAATGCCGAATTTTTTACACTTTCTTAATTTTTATCAAATTTAGATTGTAAATGATAATTATCGAAATCTTCTTATTCTAATGGGTTAGTAGTAGAGTGTTAGTTTAATGGAGTGAGAGGAGTTCGGGGAGACGGAGTAGTTTCCATTAGATGAAACAAATAACAGGGAAGTGGGATATTTGTTTTAATTAGTAATGATTAGTACGGGTTTTCTTTTTTTTATTTATGACCCTTTGGGTTCCTTTTAGTTTTTTTTTATCTGTGACCAAATGGGTTCCTTTTGTTCGTAATATTTTGTATTTTTGACCCAATGGGTTCCTTTTATTTTTAATATTTTATATTTGTGACCCAATGGGTTCCTTTCATTTGTAATATTTTGTATTTTTGACCCAATGGGTTCCTTTTATATTTAATATTTTGTATTGTGACCCAATGGGTTCCTTTTATTTGTAATATTTTGTATTTTTGACCCAATGGGTTCCTTTTATTTTTAATATTTTATATTTGTGACCCAATGGGTTCCTTTTATTTGTAATATTTTGTATTTTTGACCCAATGGGTTCCTTTTATATTTAATATTTTGTATTGTGACCCAATGGGTTCCTTTTATTTGTAATATTTTGTATTTTCGACCCAATGGGTTCCTTTTATTTTTAATATGTTATATTTGTGACCCAATGGGTTCCTTTTATTTGTGATATTTTGTATTTTTTGACCCAATGGGTTCCTTTTATTTTTAATATTTTATATTTGTTGACCCAATGGGTTCCTTTTAGTTGTAATATTTTATATTTGGCGATTACTTTCGGAATGCAGGCGTGAACTCAGATGACATAGGAAGGCCCATGTTGATCCCTTTTAGCCATAGCCTTTAGCCATTGCTATAGCCTACTCATGGCATGAGTACCTTCACCGTCAATTAAAGCCATAGAATCCCGGTGGAGTTGAACCACTTCGAATACCACCTCTCGGACCACCGAGTTAACTGGAATTGAACCAATGCGATGGATCGAATACAAATATTGGACAATTTGCACCCAGACCGCCAGGGCTAGATATCTATGCATGAGCCATCTTACCTCTTGACCAGTAATCGCTTTTGTGGTTTAAACATTTTTAATGTCTGATTTGTGGAATTTCTTTCCACTTTGTGTAATAATAGTGACGTTTCTATCTTGAGAAACAGTTTCTTTTTTATATAAGGGTTTTTCTTTGCTTTTTATTTGTTTGTTGGAAATGAATAATTCATCTCCATTAGTGAAATCGCGAGGGGGCGAGCGAGTTTTGTTATTTCGGGCGTTTCTTGTTTCTTGTTCGTGTAGTAAAAGAGCCTTAATGTCTTCGAATGTGTGTTCTCTAAAGTTTGCCATCTCCTGGTAATTTATTCTAGCAGTTCTATTAAGGAAAACATCAGCGGGTTTTCGTTTTGTAACAGAATGTATGCTATTATGGTATCTATCCACGGTTATAGCTACACGCTCCTTAGGTGTCAATCTAGGGAGATCTTTACAAAGACACCGATATATTTCGATTAACGTGGAATGCAACCTCTCTATCCGTCAATATGTTTCACTTTAATAATTTGTCATGAGAATTTTAAAATATTTTTGAAGTACTTTTTCACATAATTTGATTTATCTAGTTTGTGATTGTTTCCTCTATTCGTGAATTCCATACCTTTAAATTTGTATAAACATTCTAATTCTTTAATGTAGGTATGAAACGATTAAAAACCGAGATATTCAATTCATCGGATGCGAAAATATGATATTAATAACTCCTTAAAATTTCTTCACTTATATCATTAGCGGCCTTTTTTGATTGACTCGCCTTACCCATAATGCAACATATGCATCCAGAGGTAGAAATGCTATGTTCAAACGGTCGACAATAGCTATGAATATGATAAATCGTTCTAGGTTTCAAACTCCGTTTCAAGATGGCGAAGGTCTATTAAGTGGAAAAATTCGATTTGACATATGCAACTTTATTTGGAGAAACGAAACATTTAAAATATTCGTGTTCTCAAGGAGAATAAATTTGTGGATTGCATTAATACACAATCCATATAAATGGTTACAAGGTCCAGTAAAAAATACGAATAAGTGGTTATACTTGTTTGTTCTTAATTCATCTATAGGGTTAAAACTCCACTCTCGTTATTTCTAACCGAACCGCATGGAGCAGTAAAATAATGAACAGCAATAGTTAATTTCATTTTTAAATATCTGGATGTCTGACTTTTATTGGCAATAACATTGCAAGTTAAGCAAATTTGTCTATAGAAATTAGATATTTAAATTTATCTATATCAAATAGTTCAATATGAAGTATTTCACAAGGATAACTTGGAATTGGAGTTGGCTGCATATGTGATTTTGAGGGATGTTTCTGGTACATATTTATTTTAAACGTCTCATAATGGTTAATATATTCTCGAATTTGCATATGTAGCTAAAAAATAATATTGCTTAATGATTCTCGCGAGCATTACGATGGGCAAGTTTTATGTTCCCGTTTTATAAAGTTAAATACTCTATCGGCTAACGTAACATTCTCGAAAATCTGTACAAATTATTGATATAAACATCTTGTAAAGTGGGAATAGAGAACTCTGGAATTGAATTCAATTTATGACGTTAGGATTTAAAATTTTCTTCAGCATATTAGTAAGTCACGAAAAATCTCTTTTAGACCTTATGCGGCTCTTCACTATACTCAAAACTCACCCCCATGTTGAAGGATTGCTTTATTTTCGAACACATTTATCGGTGATTCCACATGCTGTATTAAATTACTTTATTTCTTTTCATAGATTGCAATTCTAAGCCCAAGGGCTGATCAGAAATAAATTGCGAATTGAACCACTACATGTTACTGTTGTGAGTAAAAATATTTTATTTTAAAATATCAATATCTTAGTATTATAATAATTATTACAATTATTATTGAGCGACGATGGGTCAGTGAGTGCGTTCACTTCCGTTCTTGGACGGGAGAGTGCATCGGTGACCACATTCATTTTTATCGTCTTGTACATCAATCCGGCCTAAATTCTTCCATAAATATGCAAGTAATGGAATAACAAATAACTTACATGAGGATCATCAAGGAGTTATGTTTTCTTTCACAATCAATGTTACTACTATATTTTTTCTTCCTTTTTTCAAAGGAATTTTATTATTATTACTTTCTTCACAAGAAAGTTTTCACTTTTCAAATGAGTTTTATTATTTTTCTCACAAGTAATTTTGTAAGTTCGTTATATTTTTTCACTAGGATATTTTTTTTCAAAAAGAACTTTATTTTTATTCCTTTTCACAAGCAATTTATTTACAAGAATAAAACTTATTTTTCTTAATAACTTAATTTTGATACTTCTTTCTATTGCAATTATACTTCTCTTTTTTTGTCTTATCCCAGTTTCTTTTTTAATTTTGTCGCTTCATTATAATCATTTAAACTGCAAAATTTATTTTTCTTTCTTCTCTTTTTTTGGATATTTCTTTTTTTTTTTTTTGATAAAACTTTCCTTTTCTAGGTGATCTCCAAAAATTAACTGGTTAATCATTTTAATGCTTTTCTTAAAACATATTTTCTTAAATTCTTGAACTCTTTTTTATTTTCAATTAATAATTTTTTATCATTTTTCCTTTGCCATTTTTTCCCTTTTTTCTTTAAAATTTTTTAATTTCCATTTTTAATTATTTTTTATTAAGTTTCATAATTTTCTTTTAATTTTTCTTTTTCGTCTTAATTTTAAGCCAATTTTTTCTTTTATTTCCTTCCGTTCTTTAATTTAAATCACTTCTTATTTGATTGATTTATTTGTATATTATTTCCTTTCAAGGACCTTCACTTGGTTAAATTTATTTGATATTCTTTTACCGCACTTTTTTGATTTTCGATTTTTTTATCCACACTCCACACTGTCATAAAAATTGAACTTTTTAATTTTTTTTATTTTGTGAATAATTTTATATAAGGATACCGCTAATCTTGTTTTTAGCGGGTCCCTGCTGCTCGGGCGCCAGTTAAGGACTCTCGTCCTTGTAAATTAAAAAAATAAAAAACACACCGTCAACAGACGGTAATAATTGACACTAAAAGATATTTTCTGATTTTACACTAGTTTATTTCAATTAAAATTATTTAACACTATTTCACTAATTTAAGTAGATTATGTTTAAATGGAACACTATCACGATTCACTCCCGAACTCCAACTGAACTCTGCCTTGTGCTGTTCTTGGCTTCAAGCCTCCAGTTGTTGGCAGCGATGCCGTAATTATGCTGCCAAATATGTTTCCCATAAATGCAATATGTTGACGGTGCGACTCGTGTTGAGGTTGAGTGTCTGTGGGAAGGTATCATATTCCAAATTCGCAATATATTGAAAGTGCTGAATGCAGGTTCAGTGTCCATGAGAACATATCGTATTGCAGTTTCGCAATATATGGTAAATGCTGATTATGCGGCACGTGTAATAGAGAAATAGCTTGGCACAGTGGTTTGGGGCGACGGTAGTGTGTTAACTTGTATGTATATAGTTTGCATTTGTTATCCATTGTTTAATAACAATTGATGATGAAATTACATTGTAATTGTTGTTATGCTTTTGTGATACATACTATTTTTCTGATTACATACACATTATAATTGCGTTACCACATTTGTTTACCTCTCACACGAGCCATTTCTTGTAGGTATTTGCGTGTTGGGTTAAATGAAAGACAGGTGAATATTATACCAGTATTGTGTGATCTATTACAACATATTTACATATTTTCTTTGTGTAAAATTTTAAGTTCGGCCAGGTCGAACTTTTTATACCCTCCTCTATAAAATATTCTGAACTAAAACTGAATAATTATTTTCTTTTCTGTCCAGAATTTTAGGCGGAGATATTTTGTGACCACTTATACCTAAGTAAGGTAAAAAAAGCATAAAAAATGTATTAAATCGGTCGGGAACCTTGAATGGGGGCTATATCAAAATGTGGACCTATGTTTTTAATGGAGAAGTTTTGTGACCACTGGTAACCTCAAATGTCGATTTGCAGATATTTGGGTCAAAACTGTAGCTAAAATAAAAAAACGAAAATCGGGAGGTACCGTTATATGGGGGCTCTACCAAAACATGGACCTATGCTGACAGATTTTAGTGGATTACCTCAACAGTCAAATTACGGGTAGTTCGGTAAAAAATTGTAGCTAAAATCCTCAAAATACCAAAAATCGGGAGGTACAGTTATATGGAGGTTATAAAAAAACATGGACCTATGTTGACGATTTTTTTTTAATGGAGATATTTTGAGACCACTGGGAAACCCAAACGTGAAATTACAGGTGGCTTGGTCAAAAAATGTAGCTAAAATCCCTAAAATATCGAAATTCGGGAGGTGCCGTTATACCAAAAAACTTTCGAACTTAACCTGCCTATGGATGGCTTTAGCTCAAAAATATAGAGCACTAGCTCAGTTATTGCGAACGCTAGAGTGATTACAACAGACGGACATGTTTAGATCGTCTTAGAATTTTATCCTGATCAAGAATATATACACTTTTTATGGTCGCAAATGATTAGTTCGTTGTGTTACAAACAGAAAAACAAACTTAATATACGCTCCATACTATGGTGGAGGGTATAAAAATTAAATATAAATTTAATTTATAAAGTTGGAATAAATCTGTATGCAAATTTGTAATTATTATTACTGCTCATATTTATTTTTAATTTGCAATTAAAGCTAAATACCATTAACTATAACGTATACATACATACTCAAACTATATTGAACTTTTTATCTTGCATAAATATTGCAATTAGTTCAATTAGTTTTTTTTTTGCTTTTTAAACTATTGTTTAATTTTAATTATTTTCCCTTCAGTTGTTACTCTATTACGTTCCCATTTCGATTTTATATCAATCAAACATTTACATTTTACACAAGCAGTTTCTTTTGCGTGTTTTACAAGCCTACAAACTACCTGTTAAATGTAGCATAGACTTAACGGCGAACATTTTTGTTGTCCTTGCTATTGTGTCGTCTATTACAACATGTAACCTCTATGAGCTTATCCATAATAGGTACGTGTATGACACGAGTTCATTGCCGTAATTGTTTCTGTTTATCGATTCTAAATTTATATTATGTATGTACCTGACTGGTATGAGGGTGAATGATACCTTCCACATAATCAATAATGTGAATCTAAATCTAAGAAAATTCATTGGTGCATAATAATTATACACGGAGAAAATATGATACAATAGGTAGTGAGTAGCTGTAAATTTCTCAAATAAGTTAAAATCGAATATATTTGGTGCACATTTCAATTTTTATTTGTGGGAGGACTGTCCCCTGTATTTTGTTATGGTTGGATACACATTGGCATAAAGTACAGTTGAACCTCTTTTTTCCGGGCCTCTTATAGCCGGTAACCGTCATACTGGGATTTTGGGCTTGGATCTTTATTAACCGAACTTTACCTCTATTACCCGTGCTTCATAATGCTCTTTCTGTTAACCGTGTTTTACCTCTATTATCTATTATTTGGAGAAAATTACAATATTTTCTTGGATATTTTTATCTGAGGATATAGTTCCCATCAAAAACTAACCCCATGCAGTCTTTTGCCAGAAGAAAATATTTATTAACTTGTATTTTTGGTATTTTACATTGAGTTTCTTGTTCACCATACTCATTTCGAACATACTCGGTGTGAGCATTCCGTCGTCTATACATTCATTAGTCTATGCTATCGCTGAATTAAGTTGAGTACCAGTTTTACACACACATAATTGTTTGATGTGAAATGTTGGGATTCCCCTTTTTCTTTTGAGTTTCAAATTACATTCAGTCTGTGATTGAAAGTTGACCGGTAGCAGCCCACATTTTCCACTGCATATTTTTTCCCAAAGATTCCCCATTAATATTTCATTAAGCATCGACTGAGAACGGACATTCATAAGTTATTCAAAATTGTATTTCGTTCAAATTTGATTTTGATTTGATAAATTCGCACCTTACAAAATGCTTGCCCCCAACAATTATATATTTAGGGATTTTCAGAATTTTCATTCCTTTCTCAGGATGTATGAACATGCCAACAAAATATTGGGCTTATTGGAACTTTCATTGTAGCGTTTGTGAACGTTCCGTTCCCCATAAATTTTATAGGGATATTTCCTGTCCACAGAAAACTTTTAGTGCAGATGTTTCCCATCCAGAGAGAACTCCAAATGTCAATTTACAGCTAATTTCAGTTGGAAAATATGACTAACAACTTCAAGACTGAGGGTATAGAGAAAGATTATTATGGTTAGTAGCTGTAGATTTTTTCCATTATCTTGGGAGAACCTCCAAGAAGAAACTTTAAAATTTACCTGCGAACAATTCTCAACCAATATTTTAGTCAAAATGTTTGATCTATTGATCGATATAGTCAATTTTCGAATTTGATTTAGGCTAATTATCTTGGGAAGTATCGATTTGTGTCCGAAAAAATATATCGGCCTACCTAGATATATCGGACTACCGGCAGTAAAAACTTCAAAGCCATCCTCTACATAGCCTTAAACTGGACTGATATAATCCATATTCGAACCTGATCTATTTCTGGAAGAAATATTACGATATTCAAAGGTTGAACCAACTCGGTTGAAAAATCTTTAGCTTCTGTGGTGAAGGTACTCGAAGAAGTCGACTGAAAGGTTTCATTTTCGGACGGACATGGCTATATCGACTCCAAATTGTCTGAAACGGATTTCGTCAAAACATACTTGGGGTCTGAAAATATTTTTTCGATGGGGCTCTTTTTTTGATCTGTTGAGGGCTATAACAACTAAAAAGGTGTCAGTTGGCTTTACCGGCAGAGATATATATCCTCAGTCTGTGTGAACTGAAACTTTAATCTATAGACAAATCGAATACCGGCTACACAACAATAATCCGTGTTACCAAAAATTTTGTATTAAGGAGGTTTCCAGAACTTTTTTACCCATTTTTGGAAGCTATTTTTGGAGACATTTCTTTCGATAGATTTCGCGCCCTCCAGTCATTTCAAACACCGCATAATATAGAGATTTTTCTACCAGTATGTGGGGAAACATGTCACGAAAAACGTAATCTCGCTGTAAAAAGGAACACAAGGTGTAGCTTCGGTAATAAATTCCAAAGAATACTCGAACAGAAAGAAACATGGTGAACTTTGTGAGGGAGGTACTCTAAGAAGATTACCGATATGACCCATTTTCAAACTTAAATTAAGTTATGAGATATGAAGTTTGGGCCAAATCGCTTGTTCCGTTATAAGATATCGCATGTTACATTTCAGCAAAAAAAAAAAAAATGATATCGCGGAAATATACGATATCCTGTTCGAATGTTGTTCTGCATTTGTAGAGGATTTTTATAGCTTTCGTACCTGGTCTTCAACTGCTCTTTTTCATAATTTTTGCAAAAAAATTGGGTTAACTAAGAGAGTGAGCAATATGACCCATCTATGAGATTGATCTTGATCTGATTTGGACAAGGTATTACGAGACCCAATTTTTAAACCTAATCGGTTGATCCGTTCGTGATTTATCGTGCTAACCAGCCAGTTAGACAGGGAGATTTACGGATGTACGGGGCTAAATCGATTCCAAATTGTCTGAAACGAGTTTATTATTTATTTATTGTTGTCTTATTAGGACGAAGGTAATTTATTTGTGAAAGTCTTATTTAATTGAATTAACTGAGCTATCATGGCCTAAGGAGTTTGTATTGAAAAAGTGATATCTAGCAGAGTCCACACACATCCGAACGTTTCGTTGGTGGTTAATTCAGCGAGTTTAACGAGTTTAGTCAAAACATACTTAGGGTCTAACAATGAGATGCATTTTTTGTCGTATTAAAGTGTATATACCCTCGTTAGCCTAATGGCTGGGGGTATAACAAGTACTTCCTATCACCATTTTCGCTTCCAGTCTTATCTTTTTCTTAAATATAGTATTTTTGTAATTTCTGCTAATATTATTTTCTTAATATTCCTCTCAGTGCATACGAATATTTAAACAATTGAATGAAATGAGAAATGTCTTTAGCGTCGATTTGCTAAATGGATTACACTATTTGTAGACCAGCGCATATACATGTATGTAGGTACATATGTAAATTAGAGTGTCCCTGCTACAAAATCTAATTGCAGAATGCTATTAAAATACACATCAATAGTTTTAGGTCGACATGCCGGATATGTCTCTATCGCCCCACCAGCCTGATGGAAGTTTGTTCAATAAGTAATCCACTTCAAAGTCCGTTAGTGATTTCCTCTAATAAGCTGAAATAATCTTTCGAATTTTGCCTTTTTGTGTGAAGGTCATTTAAAGTTAATTTTTATTCATTTTCTCGTAGGAGTTGACCTTAATGATCGATGATTTTATGCAAGTGTTTTCACTAAAGCGATAACACTTCATATCTTGCAAAAAATCTTCTATAATTAAGCTCAACTTCAGCGAGAAATTAATAAAAATTATCATTAAATGATCTTTGCCCTAACAGGCAAAATTTCAAATAAAAAATCAGCTTGAGACAGGCTGGGATTTGAACCACACGTCCTCGAAAACATATGAAGATGCTATCGGGACGTGTGTTCATAACTGTGAAAAAGCTCATCACTGCAAAGAGCACATTGCATTTGAAAAATCAAAGTTCGATGGCAAAGCTTAGTCTATAAATACAATAACTTCGGTATAAATATAAGTTTCGAAGCACTGCACTCCACAGCCGATATATCTGATAAGCTGCATAACTAACAGTGAAACGCGTCACATAATTTTGGGGTTATGTTGGTTCGAATCTTCGGCTTTCCTTTTTCGCTTGCAAAAAATCGTCCATGGTCACTCTAGAAGAGACAGGTGAGTGTACTATGTACTTGTAGTGAGGTTTAACTAGCTTGTATACTCGAGAAGTGTAACCAAAATTACTCTGAGGGATGTGAGGTCAAAAACCATTTCTAGGTCTATTGTGTCCTTAGCAACATGCAGACTTTTTATCTATGCATGTTTATTGGTTTGTGGTTGTAAGAGAATCTACCCAGCAAACCAAATGTCGGATGTCCGACACATCTGAACAATTTCGGAAGCAAAATCGTTCAGATTTCTTTCCGATTTCTATACGATTTTTCGTAAGGGAATTATTTCAGATTTCGTTCCGATTTCGGAAGTAAATTTCCCTTCGAATATACCAATGGTTTTCTTTCGATTTCGGTATGAATTCGGATCGATATGTCGGAAACAAATTTCCTTGCGCACAACAATCACTTTTTGTATATATCTAACAGCAAGGGGTTGGTTTGTTGTTGAAGAACAAAATGGTTGGTTACAAAATTCGCATATACAATTTTTAAATATGCTAAATATAAATGCAAAACGTAACAATTCAAGCTACTGATGATAGACTCAACGTATTAATGAACAAAGTTTACATTGTTCTACTGTAACTACTAAATGATAAGAACAGTGAAAATCATTAGAAACGATTGAAATTACAATCTTCCAATAAAAAACACAACAAAGGAAAATTGATAAATAAAAAGAGACGTCAGAGAATTTCTTTTTCCTTCGATATTCATACGACATTATTCCAAATCGTTCTGATTTTCCAAGGATTTTCTTCAAATTTGGTTCCGAAATCAATCCGATCTCGCTCCGAATTTACGTCAACCACTTCGTACAACTTTCGTTAAGTTATCTTTACGATTTCGGAATCGACATCGGACGTATCGTCCGAATTGTTTTCCGATTTCGTTACGATGTCGGTACGATTGGTTTGCTGGGTAACTATCTGTCTAGTAATTGACGATGCAGAATAATCGGCGTCATATTCAAAGCAAATAGGTGGACATGTGGGGTGGCTAAGGGTTTGTTTTTTCCGATTTGACCACTGTGAATGGATTCAACACATGCCATAACAACATTTCTAAGAGATTGAGATATACTAAACTGTTTACATTTGAATGCATTTCGTTTTTACTCACTCCTGTTGCTTGTTGTCATTCATTGTTATTTCATGTTCTTCATTTTCTTGGCCATGGCGTCGAGACGATGGTGGAGGTGGCCGTCGCTGTTTGGGTTTTCATTGATTTCTGTGCAAGTTCAAGAATAACGCGCGACTGCTATTTTTGGTTCGCTCATAACGTCAATTACAAGAAACACACATATGCGCTTATCGCTTGTCAGCCGCTCTGTCAAAGTGTCTGCAGTATCGGTCGACAGTAGTTGTATCTTTCGCTTGGTCTTTGTTTTAATATATTTAGAAGGAAAAAAACTTAGAAGATTTTGTGGGAAGAAAGCGGTATATTGTATGTTAAATGGATTAATATTCATTGCATTTTAGATATTTTCCACATTTATGGTTGGAATACATGTGTACCAGCCAGCCATCAAGTGCATCGGATGTTCTGCTAATTAACAAAGTATTTGTGTAGCTGACGAATTGCAAATTCAGTTGCGGGCGAAAACGTAAATCGCATCATAATATTTGTAGTTGGCAGAATATGGAAAAACAATAATCTCCACACAAAATGGGGTGATCAAATGAAGACTAGTTTTTCCTTATGTATAGAACGAATTAAAATACTGAAATTTACTATTGGAAATCATTGTAAACCATACAGCCAGACAGCTAACATAACGTGTTCGGACAAACGGGTGCACCATTATCGGTGCTCGCGAATTCGCGTTTGTTGATGTTAATAGGTGATTATTAGAAAAAAATAAATAAATTTGAAATTTAATAGTGAATTTTTTAGTGCGATTAATTTAAATTAATGTTCATAAAAGTGGAATTGAATTTTGTTAACGATCTACATGTGTGAGTTTAGTTTGTATTTCTTATATGTATATATTTTGAGTGCACATACAGTTGGATAAGTAAATGTGTGTAAACGATAAAGATTTTGATTAACAGATTTTCAATTAAAAAACTCAACAACAAATTTTTTAATTATGTTTGTGTTTTTGTTCATATCATTTGCTTTACCGATTAAGACAACAAACATCAAGGCAATAAATAAATAAAAAAAAACTATAACTACCTGCTTTTTGACTGCAATGTAATGTTTGCAAAATGAATGAAAGTGCAATAAAATCTTAAAATCTCTTTCTGTGATATAGACAATTGCCGATTCATATTAATAAGTGATTTTCCAAAGTGTAACAAAGGCGGTATATTCTAAAAAACACTGCCCTTGTTTTGGAAAATGTAAATACGGTTGTCACTGACAGCGAGATCTATGCTGAGACAAAAGAAAGACGATCGATTCCAAATGGAGACGGAGAATTCTCTGTTCTAATTAAAAAGATGTGGGACTAAGCATTTCAATAGGAAAAGTCTCAAAAGTGCTGCATAATCAGTCACTCGTGAAGAAATACCGGTGATTTCCCAGCAAAACTTAGAGGAACGACTCAGATTTCATATAGAAAACATTTCACGGTCCTTGGAATACGTAGATGGTGCTATATTTTCTTATAAGACGAAAATGACTCCAACTAGTATGGCGAAAATTTCTGACAATGGATGGATTTTTAAAAAAGGAAACCGAGAAATTCGAGTTCATTGACCCGCAAAATTTAAACAAATTGCTATAAAATACTATCAAGATATTGATCTCAAACATAAATACGCGCCATGCACAATAAAATGCATTCAGGAAGAGCGAGGAAGATATTTCTAAACGTTAGCAATTCATGCTCAGGGAATAATACTGAGCATTTGTGAATTTAGCAAACATTTTGTTGTAAAAAATTATTTATTTTTTTTTTTTACTTTTTATACCCTCAGTATTTATGGTAACGAGGGTATATACACTTTCATACGGGTAAAATGTGCCTCATCGAAATCAGACGAGTTTTTTTTTCACGACTCCAGCTCCGACTCCGACTCCGGGTCGACTCCGAGAGTGAATTCCTGTACCACTAAAAAAGAATAAAATGTGCACACATTTTTAACTTTTTCCTATATTTTTGCCTATATAGGCTAATGTGTTAGTTTTTCCTTATATATTCATTAGAAAGGGCATTCGTTCGAATACATTCGAACATATCAATATTGTTTCTGCTGAATCTTACATTGAAAATAGCAAATTTAGAAAGTTTTTTTTTTGAAAATTTTGGCTTTTTTGGCGAAGATCATTTTTAGTATTAATTTTTAATTAATTTCTCGTTGGAAATCGAGCTTAATGATCAATAATGCATCTGAAAAAGGAAAGCCGACGACTCGAAAGTTTTTGTCGGTTTACCTTTATTGCACGAGTATATTCTGGACGGAATTCTTCCGCGTGAGAAAATCTTTAAGCTTTCAAAATATGTGAAAATTAAGGGGCAATACAAATCATAAGGACTACATGCAATAAAAATTATAAGCAATTCAAACTGGATGTAACCAAATATTTTAGTGCGCTTAGCCTTAAAGCTCAATAAAAGCCATTTTCATGATTTTTTCCGAGAAAACTACGTAACTTTTTGCGTGATTTTTTTCTTCATCTGAAAGCGAAAAATATTACGAAGTTTTAAGACCGTCTACGAAACCCTGTTTTTATTAGAGCATTTTGCGGTGCCAACCAACTCTACCTCGAAAACTGATAAGCCAATTGTTATATATTTTAGTGGCCGATTTCGAGAAAAACACAGTTTATTTGCTGCATACAAAATAAAATAAATTGTTCCCATCCAACGCTTCTGCTATGGCAATATTGTTCCGATCGACTTAAAAATATGATCTCATATTCTATGCTATGCTATTTACACTAAAATTCAGCGCTCATATTTTGAACTTTGGTGTGGTGTGGACAATTTTATTGAAATATTTGAGATATATTGTGTAAACAACCCATCACGTAGGCAGACAGATGTTTTCTGGAACTGAAAAATTAGTACACGAAAAAATTAGCATGAAAATATTCTACAAAAATTTTGCTAGGAAAATTGTATGTAGGGTCGGTCCACTAAGACAAGAAATCGATATTGTCATGTTTCCATTGTCCTTTATCACCTTTGGCCGACCCTTTCTCATGAAAACTCTATGGTTATGCATTTCATTGAATTTCGTATATAGTATTGATTGTGTAGAAAACTAGGATACACATGAACTATGTCTGTTCCTGGCGAACAGATCCTGTTATTTGAATGTCTACATCTAATGCCTCATTGAGTACATAAAGAATCCTAGAAGAAAGATTCACCGTTTGTCAGACTTCTGAGTTATGGCGCGATGAATCTGTCGTTGACAAACAACGAATTTAATCTGAATTTCATATATAATTAATAGATTATGCGAAATTTACCGAAATACATAGAGACCACAATGTCTTTAATAGAGGACACGGATGATTTCTCATAAAAAACAGGATGAGAATACCAATATACCATTGTGAGAAGACCAGTAAGACTTCTGACGAAAGAGGTTAAAGGTCCAATCTTAATTCGATTGTCATAGAACTTTACTTTTGTTTGCAAAAATGTAAAGAATCATTTGGATCAACAAAATAGGGATGAATAGACTACACTTCAAAGGATAGTAAATATCCTGTGAATTGTCCTTTAAATTAGTATTAAATACCGTTTGCATATATGTTTTCTTATAATTTTCTTTTAAGATAAATAATGATTTAAAAAAAATTTCTTGTTCCAAATTTAATTTTATGTTTCTATAATGTGGAAAAAATTTTGCCCGGAGTCGGAGTCGAGTTTTTTTTCCGACTCAGACTCCGACTCCAGCAAAATTGCTCGACTCCGACTCCGAAACCCGGATCGAAATAATGGGTTTAAACCACAAGTATGTTTGGACAAAATCCGTTTTCAGACAATTTTGAGTCGATTTAGCAATGTCAGTGCGCACGATAACTCTCGAGCGGATGAACCGATTTTGTCAAAAATTTGGCCTTCTTAATATTTTGTCCAAACTTAGTTTAAGTTCGAAGATGGGCCATATCGGTCCACGCCTTCAGGTACCTGCCCCACAAAAGTTTCAAAATGTTCGGAAGGGAGTAACCGAATTGGTCCATACTCTGCACAACTTGAAATTTCTACCAGACATATATTATGTTCCAACATGGACTATATCGGTCCACTCCTTCGGGCACATCCCACACAAAATTTCGGACGTGCTTTCGAATCGTTTAGATTTTTTCAGCCGCTTGTATTCGCCGCCTTCATTATGGCGATACCAGTCTTTTAAGGGGCAAATCCATACACCCTGAGAAAAAAGCCCAAAATCTGAAAACGTTTAGGTATAGCTCCCATATAAACTTACCTTCCGATTTTCGGAATTTTGGCGATTTTACAGGCTATACCATAGAATAACTTACAGGTTGGCAGATGTGGGCTTTATTATGGTAAAATAGAGACTTTACCCTGTATTTAAAAAAAAATATATATGGATTTGCCCTTACGGGGCCAACATTAGTAAAACTCAACATAAAGTTATAGTAACAAGTAAAAAAGTATCAGTCGGCTTCGCCGACACAGATATACCCTCAGCCTGTGTGAATTAAAATACTTTTTTCACGAAAAAACGTATGTATTTAGCGGGGTTTCAAAATTTTGGGCGTATGAACTTCCCGACAAAAATATGGACTAGGATAAAAGCTCAAAGCTTCGAGAGTTGCCATGCGCTCCAGCCACTACATATGGTGCCATATGGATTTTTTTTTACACTTTTCTTGCTGTTTTCTCAAGAAGTATGGACTTGCCCCTGATAAAGATTTTACCGCCGCACACTGGTCGAAACCACTGATCTAGCGGCGCGAAAGTCAAAAAATCGAACTATAAAATTGCGAAATATTTTCCATTGTATCGATTACATACACTTCGCAGACAAAGATTTTGTTTTTTAATTTTTGTTGTTGTAAATATTCACTCAGTTATTCACTATCAAATGCAAGAGTTTTTGTTGCATCAGATTTTAAAAAAATTGTTGCAAAAAAATTAACTTCATATTTGTTTAAATGTTAAATGCATTCGTAATGAAACTGGACAAGATTTATATTCAATTAATAGCAGAGGGTGAGATTTATTTATTTATTTATTTATTTATTTATAGAATTTATCTTATATTTAATATAAGATAAATTGGGAGAATAGCATTAGCAGCATAGGCCATCAGCTATGGGTGAGATTTAAATTATAAAAATTAGTTTGGGGTCTGGAGGTACTTAGTTATATAGGAATAAATTTCGAAAAAATTCAATTTTTTGTGTTTTTATGGGTTGTACGCGCTTGTTCCATAGAGTGCATCTTGTAAACTTAGCCGAACTTAGCACTATAGGTAATTTGCCCTGTTTTTGAGGCAAAAATGAATAACAGCGGAATTAAAGGATTTTTTAACTTTTTAAGTTATTTATGTTTAAAAGTGAGATAAAACAAAGATTTCTACAGATAAATTCGGATATAGCGAACAACGGTTATAAGCAACTACGTATATAACGAACAAAGCTATTTCTTCCAATGCCATTTTTATTAGTTTTCTTACACGCAGCAAACTGTTGAAAACGATCACGGTAGTAAGTAACAAAAATTTTGTACCCGCGAGTAGATTTTCAAACCAATTGTTATTACAATTTTATATATTTTTTGAACATATGTTAATAAAGACGAGTTTAGTACTCCTTTAAACCGTATCAATGATTAATATGTAAAAGATAAATAAAATAAAGCTTACCACTGCCGCACCGATTATAGAAATCCACGGATATAACGAACAATTTGTCGCCATTACTTATTTTACTTGCAATGCAATTGTAAACAACAATATTTGTTATATTCATTATTTATTTCCTCAAAGCAAACTTACACAATTTTAAGACTTTTTATTTAGAAGTAACCTAAAAAAATCTGATAAATATCAAAAAACGGGCAAAATCGGGTTTTGAAACCTAGTACTACCAATGCAGAAGACTTTCAGTAATGTGTTCTAGGTGGCAAAATCACGGCCAAACACGGCCAATTTAGTATAAGTCTATATGAAGTGAGTTTAAGAAAAATAAAATATTTATTTCTGACTTTTTTGTGTTTTTTGGTCGCTACCCAAAATGTTTAAGCTATATTATATACTCAATAAATTCCTCTCGCAATTGCCAATCTATTCCATTTTACACATATTTATATTTGGTTTATTTTTCCGCGATTTTAAACACATTGAAATATGCCTTATAATATATATATTTTTTAGTTTTTCTTACAAATTCTCACTTTGACGGCAATTTAAACCGCGATAATGGCGCTATTTTGAAAAATCTCATTCATATTAATAAATTTTCACATGTTCTTTTTTCAATGCCAACTAAAAAATTTAAATTATTAAAAGTTGCAAAATAGACTTTTTGCCTCAAAAACTGGGCAAATTACCTATAGTGCTTAGGTTCGATTATTTTTTGGGGAAAGAAATTGGACTCTCTGGATACGGAATAACCACATTCGGGCTGCAAATATTTGCAAATCTTTTGATGACTGCACTTTTAAAAAAAGGGATTTTGCATGAAATTCATACAAATTTAGCTGTGCATTTGTATGGGAGCTAAATCAAAATATGGACCTATCTTGAGAAATGTTTGCAAGGAGGATTTCTACCCCCGGAGACACTATAATACCATATTATAGCTAAATATGTTATTAAATATGGGATAACAAGTAAATATTCAACGAATCGGGGGTACCATAAAAGGGGCTACATCGAAACATAAATCCGTGTTGAAAATGTTTTGTAAGAAGATTTTATACGCAGTGAGAACACGGAATGCAAAATTACAGCCAAGTTGGTTTAAAAATGTGGTCATGATATTCAAAATACCTTAAATTGGGAGGTACGGTTACATGGGGGCTATATCAAAACGTGCACCTATGTCCATAATTTTTGGTGAAATTATTTTTTGACCACTAGGAACCCTAAGTACCAAATTACAGGTAATTTGCTACGAAATTGTGGCTTAAATCCTCAAAATACCGAAAATCTTAAGGTACCGTTATATGGGGGCTATACCAAAACATCAGCCGATATTGTTCATATTTGGCCCATTATTACCCACAGGTACAAGCTGAGTTTGTGCCAAATTTCAGTGACGTACCTCAATACGTTTGCAAGTTTTTAATTTCCCGCCGCTAGATCAGTGCTTTCGACCACCGTGCGCCGTAATGGAGACAGCGAATGCAAGTTGCTTCAACAAAAATCAAAGTGATTCGAGAGCAGGTATTAAAGTGAATTTATCCGAAATTTATATTCGGGCATGTTCTATATCTGGTAGATATATTACGATGTGTAAAGTAAAGTACGGTCACTCCCTTCAAGACTAATAGTGCGCACAATTTGTCCGAAAATGTTTGAACTTTTGTGGGGGAGGTACCAGAAGGAGTGGACCGATATGGCTTATCTTTGAACTTAAACTATATTTTCACAAAATATTACGAAGGCCAAATAATTATGGATCGAATCGGCAGATCCTTTTGAGAATTATATTGAGCTTTAACAACTACACACGGCGTCAAAGGGGTTTTTTGTAACTTTTAGGCTATTTTCTCAGGAAGTATGGACCTGCCCCTGATGAAACTTGTACCGTCGTATGGGGGGAAGTGAATAAAAGGTGCTACAACAAAAAACGAGGAGCTTCAAGAACAGGTCCTAAACTGAACTTCTCCAACATTTTGTGTGGGAGGTACCCGAAGGAGTGAATCGATTGACTCCATATTGGAACCTCATCTAACTCTAGTAGAAATTTCACGATGTGCAAAGTATGGACCAAATCGGTTACTCCCTTCAAGAGTAATCGGACGCACAAATTTTCAGAACATTTTCAAACTTTTGTGGGGGAGGTACTAGTGGGTGCGATATCTATCGAACACTTTTGAGGTTCAATCCTTATCCGCATTTTCTTCGGCAAGTTCAAATGTCCACAAAGGGCAAAACAATTCTGAAAACCCCCTAAATACATAATCTTTGGGGAAAAGGATTTTGGTTTTGTAGCCGGTATTTGAACTTTTTTCGTAGATGAAAGTTTCAAATCACATAGGCTGAGGGTATATCTCTGTCGGCAAAGCCGACTGATACTTTTTTACCTTTTTCGGGAGCAAATCCATACGTCCTCAAAAACAAAGCCTATAGACGTTATAACTATTGTGTTTACTTATTTTCTTTAGGTCCAAGTCTAAGGTCATAAATCAGTCGGCACAGCTGACTGATACTTTTTTACTTATAACATTATTATAATTATAACATCATTAAAACTTATATCTTACGTACATATAACATTATTAGGTTACGGATTGTATATTATTTATTTTAAATTCTAATTATCCCTCTCCCACCTGACGTCTACTTACAGAAACGATGAACTAATTCAAAAGATATCCGTAAAGACGCTGAGAAATAGAAAATAAAAACAATTATAAACAGAAGACACAAAAATGTTATCCACCGAAACAGTGAGTGCCACAATAACATGTGATAGGGTTTCACCCATGGACATTAGTGATGACAATTTTAATATTTCCATCACTGGAATAACGGCAACAGTGCCAGCGACAACAACAGAAACCCACCAACTAAACAATAACAATAATGACAACCACACTGACCTCCTCCCTTCACAAGACCACAATACCGAAATCTTAATATGTGATAAAACCCCAATAACCAATTGCCATGAAATCGATATTGCCACCCGCGGGGAGAATGATGACGATGTGGAAGAAGAATTCTTTAGTCCCAACAATAACAACATAATCCTGGTGCACGAGGATAGCATCAATTCCAATGACGGTGAGGATGACATATACATTGACACTGAAGAACAGCTGGAGGAAGGCGGAGGCGACGACGACTGTGGTGTATCCAAAGTGTACCTGGACGAAGTGGAAATTGACCGCAATGAAGAAGAGCAAACCATTACGGAGCTGGTCAATGCCGCAGGGGGTGATAAAATAATGCAAGTGTAAGTTTCATCTTTGAAATGAAATTGTGATAAACATTATTTTGCATAAATTTTACATTTTCAATTTTCCCACACATTTGCAGGGAAGAGAACAAGAGTATGCGTGTTGCAATCGGAGTGATACTCAGATTGATTTTCCCCTTGGCCAATGGAGTCGTAAGAGGTATTCAAGGCATCAGAGATGTGCGCTTTTTAAGAGTATTTCGTAGTATTGCTTCTAGCCGCCAGACTTTATCTAATTTATTTGCTTTTGCTGCTAATACCATATCCATGAACTTGTCCTCAGTACAAGGTGAGTTAAGGGAGCCAAGTCGGTCTAATGTAGAATGTTGTTTTACAAGTTGCTACCGTTTTAGTATCACATCGACTTGAGCCAATTTTAAAATTGCTGAAAATTCGTAAATCGCGAGATGGCATTGAAAGCTTGCCTGACTTACCTAATTCCTTGCCAAGTAGTCCTGAGGTATTGACACCCTCAACACCAGGCACGCCAACATCACCGATATTTTCACCATTTTTCCGTGAGCCAAGATCGTCATTGCCGAATTTTCAAGCCACATCGCGCAAACAGATTCCATATGAAGAACAATTGGCGCCCAATTGTTGTACCCTAAACATCTTGGCCGAACCACCACCCGGACAGCCCATAAGGGCTGATATTGTATTCATACATGGTTTGCATGGTTCTTTGGTAAACACCTGGAGGCAGGGCTTGTGGGAGAATGAACGGAAACCGGTGGAATTCGATCGTCCACCAAAACCACCAGTACGTCCACCCAAGAGGCCAAGACATTCTCGCAGCACTCCCTTACATGCACCGCTAAAACAGAAGAGGGCACGTTTTGTACATCCCGAGCACAAGCAGTCTTTCCATGTAGATTCCATAGATGAATTGGAGGATGCTGAGTAAGTTATTATTTTCTTTCACTTTTACAAAAAACTAAGAAGTGGAATTTTAATGCTCTCTTATTCTGTTTTCTTTTAGATATTCCTTTGTCTGCGGAGAACCCAAAGATATACAAGTTTGCGATGGCATTGAATACAGTTTTCCCACCTTTCGTATGCGCATGAACGACAATGGACGTTTGCTGCAAGGCGAAATTGATTCCATACTCCAAGAAGTTCAAAATTCCCCAGCCGAGTCTGAAGACAAGGAGAATTCTACCAACAACAATACAAACAAAAACAAGGCTAAATCACCTAAACTTACTCGCGATGATCCCAACTATTCGAAATGCTGGCCTGGAGATTGGTTGCCCATCGATTGTCCAGGTGTTCGTGTAATTGCCCTAAACTATACCACCGATCAATATTTGTGGCGTCCTTTGTGGAAGAAAAAGGAACCACGCTCAAGCCTTACCCAACGGGCCAGAGAAATGGCTGAACTTTTGATACAACATCGTGTCGGTTATGGTCATCCAATTGTTTGGGTGGGCCACTCGAAAGGTGGTCTTTTTATTAAACAAATCATTGTTGACGCTTGGGAAAGTGGTCGTCCAGCAACAGCTCCATTTTTGCGTTCATCCCGGGGAGTGTTCTTTTATTCTGTACCGCATCGTGGTTCGCATTTGGCCTCAATTAAAGCTCCATTCTTAACACGTTCCGTAGAGCTGATAGATATTGAAAAGAGTATGTTTCGTTGTATTTCAAAATTTGAAAATAATTTAAAAAGAAATTGTTTTGTTTTTTCAATTGCAGATAGCAAGTATCTTTTGGATTTACATCGACGATTTGTTGGTCTTTATCATTTGGGCCACTTGAAAATTGAAGTATTCAGCTTTGTTGAAACTGCGCTGACACTGATGTCGGTTTTGTATCTACGAATTGTTGGTGTGGATTCTGCAGGTGAGAACTAAGCTTTATATTAGTTTGTTGAGCTAGGATGAGAGTGATACGTTACAATATGGTTTAATGCGTCCCTTGGTACCTCAGATATGTGGAACTGAATCCATTTACAGACCTATAGCTAAAGTAATAATAAATGGTTCCATAAGTCCTCTTACTACTTTCGACGGTTTCTTCATGTCTGATGCAAAAGACCCAGCAATCTATTTGTTAAGATGTTAGGTTGCTTGCCTTTTGTAGTATGGGATAACGAATCCTTGTCGAGAAATTCTGTATTTCAAGATCATCAATGTGTATATTCCGCCCGTCAATAGCATTGGGGCAAGATATCATCGTAGCATAATCATTTTGCTCCCAGTCCTTGTCCTTTGACGATTTCAATGCTCATCACTAGATATGGCATTCCTAGTTGTTGAACTAACGCTATGCTTTTATTGCAAATCAGATAGACGAATCCGACTTCGCTTCGAATCCTCAACAAAAGTAACAGCCAGATATTGGAGCTCTCGAAATATTTCAGTCAGTCCCTGGCACTTTCTATTCTGTAACATCATGGTAAACACAGGTCGCACACTCGGGACATGTTAGTCAGTCCCTACCACATTCCTATCCTAGTCACGGTGAAGGAACCTAGAGATTTCGTTCAGACAGTGCACCAGTGAATTATAATAAAAACAAATAGCATGCCTTCATGAATTTTATTGACAACTTCGTACGTCACTTGCCAGAAATTGTGAGATGATATTAAGAAGCATAATCCTCAAGGCGGCAAAGTGCTACATTCCAGCTTCCAGAAATCCTCTCATGAGCGGCCCAGCTTATGAAAAATTGTGCAATTAAACGCGAAAAAAAAGAATCTTCTTCTCGACCACTGCACAATTGATTCTAAACAACAACAAAAATAAGAAGCGTGTATGGTTCTCCATTCAGTTGCCAAAAGTGTGCCGCACCCATCCTTATAGAACATGGCCAGGCTAGCTGTATTCCGGACTTCACATCCAGTGAAGTTAAAATAATTATCTCCAAATCATTCAAACCCTTGGTCCAGCCGGCATATCCATGGTAATGTAAAAGAAACTGGGAGAAGTAGGTTTGAACTGCCTAACAAAGGTCTTGGAATTATAAATTGGTAATATCAGGTATTTGGATCTTGAACCTTGTTCCTACTTCTGATTTTGTTGACTTGCTTAAAGACTTGCCGTCATACTAACGAACGTTAACGCAAGACACCACCGACCAATATTTTCAGGGAGAGTCTAAATTCACACGTCCAGGTGGTGAACAGTGTGGCAGGGAATTTTGCGGCGGATATTTTCATACTCCTCAGATGAAGGAACTGCACTAAGTCAGCTACATATATCACATATGTCATCGACGATAGGATTCGACTTCAAGATCAAGATCTATTTCGTCCAAAGTTTTAGAATTTCACATAGGTAGAGGTTGAGAAGTTCTGGAGATATCGTTCCTCCTTGGAGAATCCTGTTTCACCCTACTGGTCTTCGACTTCTTATTTCTAATGGTTGATTACGCAACCTTTCAAATACGGCTGGAGGGAAGTCTTTTCTATATCCTCGAACAGCTTGGTATAGTTGACGGTATTGAAGATCTGCGATAGGTCAAGAGCCACCATAACTGTTCGGTGGCACGGTCTGTTCTGGTTCAGTCCCCGACTAATATTTGTGGATGTTGCGCTTAATGCTGTTGTTGTGCCATGTTGATGATGTGAAACTGCTTATCATTATAGGAAGGAGTAGTTCCTCTAGAATCTTTGCGACAAAAGGGAGATCGGTCTGTACAATTCACCTCTGTTGACATCTTTGCCTGGATTAAGTAGCGAGACCGCACTCCCATCTATCTATAAATTGAGGACAATCGTCAAGTACTCATAACTCCTGGTTCATCCAGTTTCTTAAGCATTGTCCTGTGATTTCATGTGGGTCCACTCTCGGTTGCTCCATAAACTGCCGGTTAAACTATCACGAGCACCCATTCAGATCTGTCGCATTCACTCCGTTTCCCGGATTCGAGATTCGTTGTCCACAATTTATTAAATTCGGTAGCAATGTTGTATTACTTCGGGTGGTCTATCCACTTTTCCACATTCAGGGGAAAGTTCCCAAAATCGTGTGTCAGAGTTATGAAGTGGAGAGGACTGTTAACGGAGATGGTGATAAGAATGTGGTCGCAAGTGAAATCCCTGGGAATAAAAAAATTAACTAAAATCTCAACACTCAAATCTTCATTTCATACATTGGTGTTCCAATTTGATCTATTTATTTAAGAAAATTAACACATTTCGTTTAGCACTTTACATATAATTCGAGATCGACTTCGACGATAATCGTTCGATAGCTTCATAAGTTCATCCAAATGTGCGTAATGATTATCAAAACATAATTTACCAGACTACTTCTCATTGAGTCGCTTTAAAATCTTCTCCAAATCCTGACGATATTGACATGTGGTGTATGCGGATCTGGCAAACAGAAAAGATCCATGGTACTAAGTTCTTCTGTATCTCTACTTGAAGCAATCCATAATGCACTTTCTAACTTAGGTATTTCCTCTACACTGATCAATTGGATTGACGGAATGCTCAGCAACAGGATAATCAACTCAAATATGGGCGTAAATTCCATTCGGAAGTCTGTCACCAGAGGAGGTTCACCACAAGGTGACGTTTTGTCGCCACTGCTGTGGATTCTGGAGACAAACGAAATACTTAAGGAATTTGATAACATGCGAATAAAAACGATAGGTTATGCTGACCACTTGGTCATATTGATCGGCAGGAAGTTTCCACAAATGCTATAGGAACTCATGCATGGAGCTCTAATCAAAATATCGGGATGGGCACACAATAATCTTTTTGGAGTGAACCCACCCTAGGTATAACTGGTTCTGTTTACAAACAAGAGAAAAGTCAACCCATTCACCCTACCAAAGCTTGATGAAGTCAGCCTAGAGCTCTCTTGCGGCGTCGTCTTGCAGTTGGAAGATATCAGGACAATTCTAGCCAGATTTGGCACAACGAACCTAGCTGTAACAAGGCAATCTGGCCCATCCTCTCCAAGCGAAGAACTACATCCCCGCTCTCAATGAAAAAATCCGACCTGAAATTAACGGTAGGAATAATCTCGTGTCACTGCTGAATAATATCAATGTCCTGTAAACGCTAAAGAGTTGATACTGAGACATTCTAACACTTATTATATCTATGTCCAATGCTCACGATGCGGATACTGCGAATCATTGGTGTACACACGATCATCGGATCGTGACAATCTTCTGCCAAACCGAGCCAATATGTTTGATTCTTCTTGCCAAGGCTTCAGCGAGAACAACATATTGTATCATAAAATGAAAAACTCTCTTTCTCTCTTCTCCACACATAAATCTTCTTTCTTTCCACAACACCTATTTTTCCCTATAACTATATATTTAGAGAGAAATAACTGTGAAACATGACAGTTATTAGCCTGTCTGGGACATCCTAATGTATATGCAGTCGAAATCGCTTATAACGTCGGTCAAGGGACCGACGGAATTTGTCGCTATAACCGATATGTCGTTATAAGCGATAAGGCTATAAAGGGCCCCAGAGATTTGGGACTTTTGGATATCGTCGTTATAACCGATATGACGTTATAAACGACGGCGTTATAAGCGATTTCGGCTGTATTGTAAACCTTCCTTTAAATCTATAGACGTATGAATGAATACCAAAGCCCCAATAATATGTTGTAATAGAATATACCTTCATGACGTATTTTTCTTCTTATTTGGAAATGTATTCTAAAGTATACACTGCTGACTTTGTAATCATATATACTGGTTCAACTCTCATGGATAATAGTTTTCAATTGAACAGAGAAGTAAATATTTCTCCAAGTATCTATTTTCTTTCCCACGAAATAAAGTCTATGCAAATAAAACTAATTTTGATGAATATTAATTTGTCGAATATCTTTTTTTTCCTTTCAGATCCTGGCATTGGTGATGTCTGTGGCATTCGTTTGGACCACCGTGAAATATGTAAACCACGTAGTCGTGATTGTATTTTGTACAAACAATTAGTTAATATGATTAACAAAGTTTGCTAAACTAATCACCTACCATGTAACTATTTTTACACTTTTAAAAAGCCATTTGAATTTGTTAGTTTTAGTTAATTTATAAGAAACCGAAAACAAAAAAGATGCAAATATTTTTTTACAGATAAAATACAAATAGAAAGAAAAACACATTACAAATGATAATTCATTCAGGAAACGATGTACCAAGATAGGTTTAAAACAAAAATTGTGATCAGTTTTATTGTGAAATATTTATGTGATTTGCTGATATTCAATAAAATAGAAATTATTTCTGTTTATTTTATAGAATAAAAACATAATGAGAAAAAAAGCATACTAAGAGAATGCATGAAGCATAGTTTTTGTTGGATGAGTTTTTAATTTTAATAAAATTAAGGAGTTTTAGAGACCTCTTTGAATACGATTCCTGATATTTGTAGTGAAGAATGAAATTTCACCATTAGCCTATGTACACTTTTAAAATCTTAGAGGGAACATAATTCTAGTAGGGGTTTGAAAACATATACTGAAATATAAATGAATCCATATACATATGTATGTTTCAGAATATGTAAGTAAGGCACCAATATTAATTGTAATAGATTATAAAAATAACAGTAATTTTGTGATAGGCCGTAATATAAATCATTTGTACAATTTATATGTAGATGTTATTCTTTTTATCGTTTATGTGTTGATCGCAAAATGATGTTCTTTTAATTTTCCATCCTATTTGTTAGTCTTTAAAGCTTAATTTTTATCAAGTTCAATATTATGTTAAGTAAGAATGTTTTGTATAATTTGTTGAGTAAAATAATATTACATAAGATCATTTAAAAACGTTCTTTTATTAATTGCTTATGCTTATGAAAGAACAGTTTAACCGTAAAATATGTATATGACGTAGGGATAAAAAATCAAAATCGACATCTACCTAAATCTATGTATAGACATCAGATTTGTGCGTATCTGTGAAATTTCAACCAATTGTAACTACGTTATTATATAGAATTATATCGTTCTAATGACAGAAATTCATTATCATATGGAAAGTACTCGTAATAAAATATACGTACAAAGCTACAGCTTCTATTGTTTAATCAACGAGTTATTTGCTTTTAAATTTTCAAAATTATGGAAAAATCCGATGTCTATCTATGAAGAAATTCAAATTTTGACCGAAGTAAAGTATTTATTTTGTTGTATATACCTTCATTGGCCATAAGGATTTTATTACCACAAATTGAAACGGCAACAAATGAGTAGTGAATGGGCTTTACAATAACAAGACTAATTGTACGTGTTGCTGATTAAATTTATCAAAAAAAAAAAAATAGAAAACAAACGAATTCTTGGCGATATTGAAAAAAATCCGACTTCTTAGCCCTCAGTTGGATAGATGGCTATTGTCGTCAGAAAAATCATTATTTCCCAGGTTTCCTATCAGATCAATTCAAGTTTTGTTACATTTTCACCAAAGTGGGCTATACGTCTATATTTTTTTCTTGTTCCAACCTTCACAAAATATACATATTTACAGTTATATATTAATATATACAAAGAATTATTTTTGAAAGTTGTTAGCGTTAGTTTTAGTATATTTGTACGTATATAAGTATACATATTACATTTGTACCTATTCATATTTGAAGATTACTATAATCGTATTGTTTATTGTAAGTAAGTAAGTGTGTTTGTACCAACTAATTTAAATAAAAATGTCATGAATATATTCCTTGCAATTTATTTAAGGGAAATGCAAATATAGCTGATCAAGTAAATACATACAGTGGCGGCCATATAATTAAGAACGACATCGTATTAAAAAGTATTTGACTAGCTACGCACAGAGGGGAAACATAGGACTAAAGTTGCTCAAAACTCAAAATATGAAAATCGTTGTTTATGAAAAAATTGTTGATAAACAGCAACTTGACTCTTTTCTACATTTGCTATAACCATCCTCGACTTTGTAAGATCAACCAATCCAATGCAGCAGTCGATTGAACTCATCCATACTGAACACAAAAAGTAAATTTTCGAAAACTAAAAAATTAGGTGAACATTAAAATGACATTATTTTCGCGAAAATTTATATTTTTCAAGATTTATAGTTTTTGTACAGTCTCCGAACAAGATTGGCATTTAAAATTTTCAGATTGATTTTACATCTTTGCTCTTTAATAATGGCGATACATATCCTCTTTATGAAAATTTTTTATGATAATTTTTAAGATTACTACAATTTCAATAGTGAAAAAGTCTATTTCCCCGTCGCTTCCCGACCATAGTTTCTTCTAATGTTTTATGCGCTTGAGTCTCAAATACCAGATTCAATCATAAAAAATTGCGCATATTTGCGCCATTCCGAAAAAATCTAATTTTTATCAACTAAAATATGAAATACTTTTATATGGAATTGCAAGGTTTACTCACACTAAATTTTGTTCCGCCTTATAACCGGGACTCTTATTTATCAGACTAAACCAACACCTATCAGATATGTTTGCATTATTCAGAAACATTCACGGCTTTTCTCAGGTGAATTGAGAAAACTTTAATTTAAGTAAGTTTCAAAAAATACAATTTGGAATGAAATATATGTATATGGGACTATATATACATCTGTACCGATTTGTTTGAAAATTGGCTCGATGTTTTTTAGGCTAGTTCAGGTTGCATGTGCCAAATTTCAGTGATTTTGGTGCATTTTTATCTCACATCAGATGCGAATATATATGGAAGCTGCATCCAAATCTGGACCGATTTTCATTATTTTCTATAGGATTAATCCTTGTACAGAAGATATGCCTTGTGCAAAATTTTATATCAATCCGACTATAAATGAGCTTTCTAGGGCTTTTGATCAACTTTTAACACAAATTTCCCCTCTGTGCTACGTTCCAAATATTTGAATATTAATATGGAACAAAATTTGTAAATAAAGTACACAGTAAGCACTTTCAAATAAAGCCAAAACATGTTTTTATTCTCCCTCGTTTATACGAAAGAAACCACGATTTATTAAAATAGTCATAAATCGACCTGGCCACATAATTAAGAACGATATAAGTAAAGGTTACTTTAAGGTAATTTTCGTACACAATATGTGAATATAGCGTTATGTATTTTAGAAATCGGTTACCTGGATTCATTTTTAGTATCAAATGGTGCATATTATTGAGTCTAAGTTTGATAATTAGGGCATACCTAACGTTTTCCAAAATTTGCCCATTATTTGACGAATTTATTTTATTTTTGGGATCTGAAGCCACGGTTTTGGCTTCCTCTCATTCCCTTAATGACGCTCTAAACGATACCCTGTGATTGTCGTTCCATAGTTGGCGCTTATTTACCCTTAAATTGGTTTTTACCCCACTTTTTTGAGTCCTTTACGAGGGAATTGTCTGGGAAATAGTTTCGTATGAGCCATTTCCACCTTATAAATCGGTAGGATTGTTGTCTGCAGGTAGTAGACAGGAAACAATAAAATAATTTCGTTTTGTACAAAAAATTGGCCTAACGGTACACCGAACAAAAATGACAGGTTTAATATTCTGAAAGCCTTCATTGCACAATGTTTTTGTGGGTGTGGTAGGCATACTTATGTAAGACTTTTTAATCAATAAAGCTCATATTAATATCAAAACCAGTCAAATCAATAATTTTTATGGATGAAAATACAATTTTTGTATAAACTAATGTCTGATGTACATACACAAAATTATTGTGGAATTCGAGCATTCAAAACATTATGTTAATATATATTATATTCGGTTTGGAATTCTTCCAATTTTTGTATAGACGTTATATTATAGTTTTATTTCCTGTCTACTACCTGCAGACAAGAATCCTACTGCTTTATAAGGTGGAAATGGTTCTTAATAAACTATTTCCCAGACATTTCCCTCGTAAAAGACTAAAAGAAGTGGGGTAAAATCCAATTTAAAGGTAAACAAGCACCGATTATGGAACGATAAACACAGGGTATCGTTTAGAACATCGTCGAGGGAATGAGAGGAAGCCAAAACTGTGGTTTTAGATCCCAAAAATAAAATATATTCGTCAAATTATGGGCAAATTTTGAAAAACCTTAGGTATGCCCTAATTATCAAACTTAGACTTAATTATATGTACCATTGAAGGACATTTGATACTAAAAATTAATCAAAGTAACCGATTTCTAAAATGCATAACGATATATTCACATATTGTGTATGAAAATTAACTCAAAGTAACCTTTACTTATATCGTTCTTAATTATGTGGCCAGGTTGATTTGTGACTATTTTAATAAATCGTGGTTTCTTTCGTATAAACGCCGGAGAATAAAAACATGTTTTGGCTTTATTTGAAAGTGCTTACCGTGTACTTCATTTACAAATTTTGTTCCATATAAATATTCAAATATGTGGAACGTAGCAAGTAAAATACTTTTTAATACGATGTCGTTCTTAATTATATGGCCGCCACTGTATATACTTTGGTGGGTCTAAAACAGCATCCGGCAAAAAGGGGCACACGTGCCCTTGATGAGAATAACAACAACACAACCACCACTCAGTCTTCGTTCAGAAGTTAATGAAGAAGGTTCTGTTGTCGCTTGTTTCAATGATTTTTAATTTTAGCTATGCATTAACGTATGCGTGAGGCCGCAAGCAATGCGTTTGTATTGGTGCCGATACCTGGTCTAAAATGATTATTTCGGTTAGTTAAAAACAGAGTGACATACTTAGGTTATAAAAAAACCAGGGAACTGATGCAACAGGAATAACAAACACGGCGTGCCTTAACTAATTTTAAATGAAAGGTGCTTACACCTGGGAAGTTTGTGCGGATTCTGAAACTACAATGTTCATAGATGAGAAAAATCGAAACCGCAAACCCTATCGAAATGGGATTAGAGAAAATGTTGTAGCAGTGAAAATTCTCTACAAAATTTACCATTATGTTATTTTCGTAGGTTTTACCGTTTTTGAAATATAGATGTTCAAAGTGGGACAATGCACAGACTGTGTCGTCTCCTTTTAAACAATGCACTATAGGTAATTTGGCTTGTTTTTGAGGCAAAAATTAATAGCGGTGGACTTATGGACTTTTTCTACATTTTTAATGGTTTATATGAAAAGTAAGATAAAACAAAGAATTACATAGTAAAATTCGGATATAGGGAACATCGGTTTAAAGAAACTACGTTTATAGCGAACAAAGTGTTTCCAAATATTTTTTCTTAATATTTGTACACCTATTCAACTTCTTAAAACGACCTCGATTATAACGAACAAAGTTTTACCCCGCGAGTAGAATTTTTTACAATTTGTTCGGATTTACAAGCCCGCTTTTAAGCACAAGCGGATAGCGACGAATTTAGGCACTGTTTCAAATATTTTAACATATGATACAGTATTTTTTGCTTTCCTGCACATTCAGAAATTGCACGACTTCTTGTGCAGTAATGCCCAAAATGTAGGAAGCTTAAATTCGCTTACCTGCCCAACGAAGCCGATATCTTCAATATTGCTTACGTGCATGTGATGTGCAGCAAAAAGCAATGTTTGAAAAATATTAAAATTAAAACCATTTCAATTTCGGGAGAAAAACATTACATTTTTTTACTTTGCGTTCTCTTTTTTGTGTTGAATTTGTTTTGCACACTTCATATCAATACAAAATCAGAGTGCTTGAATTTTGTTCGTGTTTTGAGTTCGCAAAAAACTTAATTTTTTTTCTTGTGCAGATTTATACAAATTTTACAACCAGATAGAAGTAAAATCCCCAAAATGTTGATGCAGCTATGTCTAAAATGCAGCTATCGAATGTGCACTAAAACACAATATTTTGAAAGGAATCTAGAGAATAGTAGTCTTAAAAATTGTTTTTGGTCAGGTAACGCCAAAATGCAGCTATGAATGATGCAGGTAACCAGAAATTACTGTATTTAAAACTAAGCTTTAATAAGAATTTTACATGAACACGTTCATTACAAACGCCGGATATAACGAACAAATTTTCTTTTCCTACCCCTATTCTAATTTTACCTATTTTATTCGTTCCAACCCAATCAACGTTGTTAAAACAAAAGAAAAAGGGTTATAACTAAAATACTGATCCGCCGAAAGATTTTCATAAACATTGATATGTTTAAAATATCGATTCGCGAAGAGATCTATATAAAATTACACTGTGCTACAGTGAAAATTTGCAGGGGTTCTAATGCATAAATTCGGTTTTGTGGGAGTCCATAGAAGACAAAAATACCTTTGGTTTCTTTGGGTCACTTCGGGTTTTCATTTTATAACGGTAAATGTAGTGAAAATGGGCTTTCTTGGATTTTCAACTTTAAACAGACATTACTTCTTTTTTCCACAACCGATTTGCACACACTGTTCTTCATTATAAAGGGGAGAGTAATGCCTTTCGAACAAGCCATAGGTTTTTAAAATCGGTTAACAAATGGCTAAGTAATAGTGGTTTAAGTGTGACAAAAACGCATTAAAAAACAGTAAAATGTTTTTCCTTGTGCTCTAGGCTGCGTAAATGACACCTAACAGTACAATTATTTACAGTTAGCCAGTAGGAAATTTAGTTGGCTTTCCGAAATGGGAAAACCCAACAAAATCCGTTGAAAAATGAATGCGTTATGACATTTTTTGTGTTTCAACTTTTTGGTTTCTTTTCATATTTTCCTTTATAAAAGATTGGTACCTTGTGCGTAATTGTTAAGCAGGATAATCACAATTGGAATCATACATGCTAAGATACCCATCTTTTATAAAGGAAAATATGAAAAAAACCAAAAAGTTGAAACACAAAAAATGCCACAACGCATTCATTTTTCAACCGATTTCGTTGGTTTTTCCCATTTTGGAAAGCCAACTAAATTTGCTACTAGTTAACAGTAAATAATTGTACTGTTAGGTGTCGTTTACACAGCCTAGAGCACAAGGAAAAACTTTTTACTGTATTTTAATGCGTTTTTGTCACACTTAAACCACTATTACTTAGCCATTTGTTAACCGATTTTAAAAACCTATGGCTTGTTCGAAAGGCATTACTCTCCCCTTTATAATGAAAAACAGTGTGTGCAAATCGGTTGTGGAAAAAAGAAGTAATGTCCGTTTAAATTTGAAAATCCAAGAAAGCCCATTTTTCACTACATTTACCGTTATAAAATCAAAACCCGAAGTGACCCAAAGAAACCAAAGGTATTTTTGTCTTCTATGGACTCCCACAAAACCGAATTTGTGCATCAGAAATCCTGCAAAAAAATTTTGTCCACTTTTGTATCACAGTGTTATTTTTATAAAAGGCCCAAATAAATCACGCAGTCAGTTAGAATGTATTACGGCTACAATTAACAATAATTTTTACCACAGACGTGTTTTTAGAGCACATGGTGAATATTTCTTTAAAAAAAAATTATTTTTAGTTCAAATCGGATGCTTTTTGTCATTGTTGTAAAATGCCTCTATGTCGTTGTTTTCAGTATATTTTTCAACGACGATTTAATAAAAATGTCAATAATGTAGTGAAATTCGAAATGCGAGAATAAGCTGTTGGTGTGAACTCTGTTTGAAATACGTGTTGTAAAAGATATGATGCAAAATACAGCTGAAACAACATGAAGTAAGCATTTTAGAGTTTCAGAATTCTAAAGAATTGTTGAGAACTTTATTTGGAAGATTTTTGCAACTCCCAATATTTTAGCCGATACTGCCCAGAATTTCAGCAATTATGTAAAATGTTCTATATTTTATAGATTTTGATGCCCTAGATGGAGTTTTTCTTATGTGTAAGTAAGTTCTACTAGTTTAGGGCTACAATACAATTTGGAGTAGTTTCAAAGTAAATCTGTATATATTATTGTTATGCATATTTTTATATTAGTTTTTAGTATCTTAGTCTTACATTATATTTTTCGAGTAGTTTTTCCTTTTTATTTGGTTAAGCAATTCTTATGCATTTTGTAATTTACACTGATTGGCCGGTTGGCTTTGAATTACAAGTTAAATAATTCCTAATCGTTTCTGATATAGAGGTCCTATAAATGCATACTAGAAGTTGTTTGCATTTTCAGTGTTGCATAGTGTAATGCAGTTTTGTGCTTTTCAGGGTATTTCGAAAATAGTTCATTGTGGGTATATATTGTGATATCAAAAATATATTTTATACCGGTAGAAATAACTAATAATAAATAGAAATTCAAATAATTCAAACAAATTTATTAATCCCAAAATTATTCATATTCAATCACACTAAAGAAGATAGTATAAATCAGCTGCGCTAACGGCGATATACTCTCAGTCTCTGACCAAAAAAAAAAAAAAAAGAAACAAACACAATAAATATGCCGTATAAAAATATATTGATTTTCTATCACAAGTTTACTTCAAAATACGCGGAAACAAAAAACTGGGGCTATACCAAATCAATTTTAGAGAACTAACTTCTGATTTTTTAAAGAATTGAGAATTATTTTTCTGATTTGTAATTTTAGTTGGAACTGGCAGGGTTTTTTGGAACTTTTGGACCATTATCACAGGAAGTATGGACTTACCCCGGAAAAATTTTACGGTGGCAATAGGTACCATTAAAAGAACCTTATTCAACAAATTTTAATAGATCCGATACGAGCCCTCAAACTGCACTTTTCCCAAATTTTGTGTGGGAATACTCGAAGAAGGGGACCGATATAGTCCATATTCCAACCTGATACATGACTGGATGAAATAATACGATGTGCAAAGTTTGGACCAATCAGAAAATCCCCTCGATAGCTATCTTGCGGATTTGCCATTTTCGGCCATAATCTCAGGAAGTTTGGACTTTCCATTGCAATTGTACCATCGTAGACGTGGCCGCAAGGACAATCTGCTGAAAAGAAATTCAAAACTGTTCGAGAGGACTCTTAAATTTCACTTTTCCGAATTCTGTGTGGGAGGTACCCGAATGTGTGGACAGATATAGTCTTACCCGATCTATATCTGGAAGGAATAATAATAATATATGGAAAGTGTGGCATATTCGATTGCTCACTTCGCTATTTATCGTTCACACAATTTTTCGAAAAAAATGTTGAACTTCTGTGGGGGATTTGTGGACATACACATATAGCCTATATTCGAACTAAAACTAAGTTTGGGCAAAATATTACGAAGTATAAAATTTGGTTCGAGAGTTATCGTGCGCACCAGCCAGCTAGACAGTAAGAGAGACGGATGAACGGACAGGGCTAAATCGACTCCAAATTGTCTGAAACTAATTTCGTCCAAACATACTTGGGGTCTAAAACCATTATTTCGATGAGACACATCTTTGGTCGTCATGGAAGGAAATTGTGGTTATATACACAAAACCCATAATATATTAGGCAGTAGGCCCATTATCTAGCAGACACGTTATTGCATTTTGCATCAGGGGGAAAGGTCAGTAATTATTTTTCCATATGTAGGCTACTTTGCCGTTATATGCCCTTTTTTGTATATTTTTCTTACAAAAGTAATGGTCTATTTCACCCGCTAAATAATATCAGATCATCATGAAAATTATAGGCATTTTCTTCAACCTAAACTCTTACCTCGTGCAAAATTTCGTGACTATTGAGCTATAATTGCGACCAATTGAGCTATACAAGCGTGTTTATGATTACACTACAAACACAAAACTAGATATATTAGTCTCTAACTCTGTTATCTGATCACGTACATCAACATAATTGACATCAATTGAAAGGTCAAGAGATCGTCTTCCAAATATAACTCATGAGGAAGGAATGTGTCTTTCAGTACCAAAGATATAAACTGTATATTAAAAATTTTCACAAATTTCACACAAAAGTTGTGGTCCATTTAATCCTCTAAATATTATCTGACTGCAATCCCAAATTGCAAGCTTCTTTTTTGTCATATACTCTAACCTTATTTAAAATTTCGCGTTAATCGGACTATTATTGCGACCTACTGAGCCGCTACAAAATCGGATAAAAATTATGTTTTTGGTCCATTTCACCCGCTAAATATTTCACGATCATCACCAATTAAAATAGCGATATATTCTGATGTGAAACAGATCTCCATACCAAATTTCGTGACGATCGGTCCATAATTGCGGCCTGGAGTTTGATTACAATTTATAATGGACAGACGGACACACGGACGGACGGACTGAAACACATCTCAAAATCGCTTTATCTCGCCGAGATATTAAGATTGGTATACCAAATTGGGGGTCTCCGCCGAATATTTCGCGGTGTTACATGAATTTTTACCAAAACAACCCTTTCCACATAGTGGTGTAGTGTATAAAAAGCAAAAGCACAACAGACACATAGGAACACAAAAAAAATTCCAAAGAAATACAAAACAGACTTTAAGAAAAAACTGAATGAAATAACTTATAAAAAGTCGCACTTTTAAAAAGAAAAAATTATATAGAAACATCGTTGAACGCTTCTCCTTAGTTGTGAAATATAACCCATTTTCTTCAAAGTTGAAATCATCAGCGGGAAATCGGCATCTGGAATCAAATGATTATATAATATAATAAATAAAAAAAAGAACAACATAATACAATTTTTTCTTTTCCTCTTCGCTTGCTACGTTGGTTAACAACAACAAAGCACGAAACATGCGTATTTTACCGCATACACACCGCCAATGCTTCTGCATCTCCTATTACACCATACTCACAGCTCTTTATTATCAAACAGCATTCCGCAGCCGCGAGAGCCCTGTTGTTACTCTCTTTGACAAAAATCCTCTCTCCACCCGTGAAAAATATGTTCTAACATAAAAATATGTTGGTACCCAAACAATAAAATTGAGATATGTTACTAACCCCCTGTTTATGTATTTCGAAACGAAAATGTGTGCGCATGAAACACGCCCAAACTTTAGTTTTGGAACTATTATTTCCTTTGTTTTTGCTTCAAAACAAAGAATGCTTCAAAATAAAAATTTGGTAGTTTTTCTTACGCATTCATTTTCTTATCGACATTCATAAACAGGCCCAAAATGTTGCAAACATATTTGTTTGGACACAAACAAATTATGTTTGGATCCAAACATATATTTGTTTGCAATCAGTCCAAACAAATATTTGTTTGGATCCAAACATATTTCTAACATATATTTTTCTGCGTTTCTATTTAAACAGATTTTTTATTATCAGAAAAGGCACATCTTTATATATTTTTGTATAGTTTTGGCTAATGTCCGCCCGGGGGGCCCGACACAATTGTATATTGTATAAATTGTATATTACTAAATATATAAATTGTCAAAAACAATGAATAATTAGACCTTTTAAGTAATTTTCTGCATAATCGATGTCATATTTTAAGTTGTTTAGAAGTATTTAACCGTAACTTTAGACTGGCTGCAGTATTACTGTCTTCAGAACATTACGTTTGTGGCATATAACAATCAATACTTTGGCTTATGAACAACATTTGGAAAAAACAATTCATTTTTTTTTGTTTTTGAGATTTTTGATAAAACCAATTAAAATTTTTGGAAATTTCTGAAGATAAAATGATTGCTTAACTTACATAGCACCGATATTGTTTTGCGAGAAAACTTAAAATTATATAAGAAAATTACCTTTTTAAGACTTTCTAAAAATGTTTAACAAAAATAAAGCGGAATCGCGCCCTCTATTGAAAAAAACTGAAAATTTTGGGGGGTTTTATAGGGGTACAGATTTGATCTAATCCCTCGGTTTTGAAGTAAATACACTATACTCTCGCAAGCAGTTAAAAAATCGATTTTTCTAACTGCTTATGTTTTAGGCTAAATTCTTGGAAATACAAAAGCCAAATAAATCTTTTTAAGCGTGGAACGACAGATAAGAGATAATACTATAAGAAAATGCAAACAAAGCACAAATATATCCGAGTTTTACTTAAATTTTTGCAAACACTTTTTGTGGCGTTAAAATAACTAGTATATACACAACGTAAATAACAAAAATGTTTTGCAATCGATGAATCCGAGTTTCACCCTTTCAGAATTCGCGAACTGTTAAGACATTCTATAAAGTATGACTACAATTCTTTAAAATGAAGTGTTTTAGTAGGGATCCCATAATGTCGACCATTAAAATTAATTTTCGTGGAAGCTGTGTTGGCATCAATGTAGAAAAATGGGTTGAAGCCAACAAGTTTTTTATGTTCCCATGCGATTTCTGGCTTAACCTTACATTTTATACACCTATTCCCAAAGAATGAATCACAGAATACTCCATGGGCAATAAGATAGCAGAGTATGATTTTTAGATATATTCACTGCATCCACCTAAAATTGATCCTGACATTTTGAAGCCGGAATTCCGGGGTTTTTTGAATTTTTTTAATAATCCGGACGCGCAAGAATATAATATTCCAAACTCATAACACGATTATAGAACTCGTGATTTTACGTCGTTTGGTTCATATATCATGAGTGTGCTCCTTACAGCATCCTAGTAATTGGAGTCGAATGTCAAAAATTTCATGCGTGAATTTTCTTACAAAACATATTTTTTGCGTTTAAAATTTACAACTGTCATTCAATTTCCTTTGAAACCAGCGTGAATTTAGTTTTTTTACGCGACGGTTCTAATGAAGCCTTCCGCGATCGAATTCATCTACTAAAACCGCGGATATAGATACCTTAAAAATCGGAAAATCAGCAAAAATATATTTTGACAAATCCGCATACTAAACCGCGATTTTCTTTAACATTTTTTACATAAATGGAATCCTTTACTCGCGATTATAATATTTGCTAAAACACGTGTCATAAAAAAACAGAGATACGCGAGTAATATGGGTATTTCGCCAAAAATTGAATGTGGAGGCACATCCGCTGTTTTTGAAGAATCTATTTGAAATAGGTGTATATTGACGTATTTTTGATTGGCGCTGATGAAACCGGATGCGCATCAAAATCGTATGCACATTGCGCGACTTTTACCAACTTTAAGGTTTTTTGCAGTGCATGTTGCAACTGGCGGCACACAATAGCCGCTGAGTGAAACATCGAAATATGCATAAACATTGAAAGAGATTGATTCGCTTTATCCAAAACCGGATGCGCATCAACCGACTTTAACTAATTCGCGAATTACAGGTTTTTTAATTTTCATATCTTTTAAATGATAGTAATTTCAATATTACTCTTAATTTCCTATCCTTATAAGTTATCACAGTAAGCAGTTAAGCTTTCACGATGGTATACCATATATTTTGATAACGTTTTAGCAGAATACTTTAATTTATGTATTAGATTTTAGCGAAATAGTTGGATAACTCTCAAATATTTTTTCTAATCTTTCGAAACAAACCAAAAAATATATTTGTAACAATATTTTCCAACAATGAGTTGTTTCTCTTTTGTTGTTGTTATAATATGCAATTTATAAAGCCAATGTTTATAATTTTGGTTTCACATTTTTTACGCGTTGTCTAGTTTCTGTACGTATTTTTAATTTAGTTTTTAGAGATTTATACGGACTCTGAGTTAGTATAATTTAAATTTATTGCCAGATTTTTTTAATTTTTTTGATTTTCCGCGAAAATAAAAACACATTTTGGAAATTTTGGATGGATATCAAATGCTGTTACTGATATATGCTTACATTTTCTCAATACAAAAAATAAGAAATTTTAAAATATTTTTTCTTTATAAGAGGATAAAAACCGCTATAACTTTTGCGCGCATCGGCCAATTTCGTGAACGCGAGCAGATTTGAAACCAGATTTTTTTTCCTTTAACTCTATACCAAAATTCGTAGATGTGCTCGCGAAAAAATTTTTAGTTTATGTTAAAATTTGGGTCATATCTGTCCACAAGGATTGGACAGAGACCCATTGGACAGATATGACCACCCGCAAAAATTTTCAACATATTTTGTGTGGTTCGAGGATCCTTTGGACATTTTTACCGAAGGTAAAAAGGCTGAGGGTATATCTCTGTCGGTAAAGCCGACTGACTGATACTTTTTTACATGTTTAATATCATAACAATTACCAATTCCTTATTGTTGTTAAAATGTGTACAAAAAAATATATTAACCATTTTACTTGAAAAACTGTTCAATCGCAGTCCAGTCCGTTAATATTATTTTAAACTGGTATCTTGCTACATCTTTGCTTTATTTTGAATAAGTTTCCCAGGTATAGCCGTTTAAGAGTAAGCCGTATTTCCTCTGCTAAAATGTCATTTGGCGACCAGGGACTTTTTGCCGCCTATCTTTTGAACAAAAACAAAAGATGTGTATTATCTCTTACGCATAGGAATTTGGGAAGACAAACGAAAAAGGGCTGAAACAGATTATTGTGCCTCAAAATGTCAAAAAAAAAAAAAAAAAAAAAATACATTGGGCAAATTTGTGTTCGTGGGTTTTTACTAAACGAATTCTTTACATTGCTTAGTCGCGGGTCACACTATAGTGGTTTCATTGAAATTTTTAGGTGGTCTTAAATCGAGTTCCCCACTACAGCAACTTCATCATATTACTCTAGTATGGAACTCGACCTAGGAACCCTTAGTTTCATGAAACTATTTCAAGGAAACCCTTTTGTGTGGCCAAGGACTTAAGAGTTATTTTATTTTCATATTTTCTATCAATCTTTTAAGAATTTTTTATGTGCCAAATAAAATTGGAACCACTTTTTAAGACAAATTGGCAAATGGATGCCGTAAAACTGTAAATATTATTTTGCTTTTGGCTTTTTACGACCAACTCATATTCCCATATTCCACATTTCGCATTATTTTACATTTGCCAAGACCACTCTTTGCGCACAACTTCTAAAACTAGTATTTATTTTTGCTCATAGAGAATTAATTTATTATCATATCTAGAAATAATAATATAAATAACAGAAAGCGCTTAATGTAGAAGAAGATGAATAAGCTTCCGGATTATTGAGGTAAAAATTTGCGGATTACAGAGCCTACAGTGTAAATATTTTTAAAAGACATCAAGACTGGTTGCCAGAATTTTGCTTGCTCCTGAACAATAGGAAACCAGAATTTCTCTGAAAGAAGATCAACGATTGGACATCAGAATGACTTTATGCAAATAACTGCAATTGGAAATAACAAAATATCCAAAATATCTATGAAAATAACCTGTTTGAGCCCCAGAATTGTCTGTTAAAAGAAACACGATTGAAAGTCACAATTTTTCTATTAACAGATTCACGCTTTGTCACCAGAATGTGTCTACTTAAAATGCAAGATTGGAAGTAAGAAATTGTCTACTTGTACATACTTCATCAGCAATAAAAGTCTAAAACAAGGTTTACATCATTATTAAATAACAAATTTTTCCTAAATTATCTGTAGTTCAAGATGTTTAAAAGGTTTGATTCAAACTTATGTATGGTTGTACGTTGCAACTAGTGTGAGTCGGTTTGTGAATATGTAGATAATGTGAGCTCTTAGTGGCCTCTAGCGGCAAGTAGTTACATTACAATATACAGCCGGAGTACTAAATTTTAACTACAACCAGTTTGATGTAGATGGCGCTGTCCAAACAGATGAAAAATGCTTATTTTATATACGAACATCTGTTAAGCGGTTTTATATATCATACATAGACTCACAGTGGTTCAGAATCGTTTTTTTCATGGTCAAAACTCTGTAACTTTTGAACGCATAGATATATTTTCATAATTCTTTTTTTTTTGTTCGACAGATAACATTTCAGCACATTACAAGCACGAAATTCGGTCTAGCGGCTGCAGAGGAATTCAAGGTCAAAGTTAAAAATTTGAGTTTTTTTTCAATTTTTGCATCACAATATGAGTGTTTTTGAGTTTTTATGTTCTATGTTCTAACTATTTAAAACTCCCAAACACCAATAAACAAACCACACAAATAAAAAAATTAAAATTAAATTTGGAAAAAAGTTTTTAAGAATTTTTTTAAATTTGGAAAAAAGTTTTTAAGAATTTTTTCACAAATTTTTTTTCAAAAAATTTAATTTTTCCAGAATAAAACAAGTAAGAAAAGTCTATAGTCGGACGGAGCCGACCATGGGATACCCTATACCACTATCCCTGGACAATCGCTCTCCACGGAACTTCTTTTCAATGATTGTGAAAATTTAATTATCAAATATCAGGGATGTAATGTATAATACTTATGACCAAAACCAAAAAGTTATCTAGCATGACAAAGACATTTTTGTAGCAGGAAAGGAAAATTTAGTTCACACAAACTAAAATGTAATGAAACCCACTTATGTAGTACTACTACTTCCGTTATTCAACCGCTACGTTATTGAAATTTTTACCAATTTCACACAAAAGTTTCAGTCCATTTAACCCGCTAAGTATTATCTGATCTTCACATTGGTTAGTACGCTTCTTCTTCATCATAAACTCAAACTTTGTTTAAAATTTTGCGGGTTATTATTTTGACCTACAGAGCCGCTACAAAATTGGTAAAAATTTTGTTTTTGGTCCATTTCATCCCCTGAACATTTCACGATTATCACCAAAAACTAGTTATTTCTATTCTGGCCCTAACCCAACCTCCTTAAAAAATTCGTTACAATCGGTCCATAATTGCGGCGTTAAGCTTGTTTACAATTTTTAATGGACGGACACACATCGCTAAATCGCTTTATCTTGTCGAGATATGAATATTGGCATACCAAATAAGGGTTCTAGGACGAATATTTCGTGGTGTTACATAAACTTTTGGAGAGACAATATGTAGCATGGGATAAAAATGTGGTGCTCTACACAGAACCCATTATATATTAGGCAGTAGGCCCGTTATCTAGCAAACCCTTTATTGCAATTTACATCAGAGGAAAGGTCAGTAGTTTTTTCCCATATGTAGGCTACTTTGCCGATATATGTCCTATAGGAATTAAAATATCGACCAAAAATAAAATTTTTATATTTTTCATACAAAAGTAATGGCCCATTTCACCCGCTAAAGAATATAAGATCATCATTCAAAATTGTGCAAAATTTCGTGACTATTGATGTATAATTGCGACTTCTAGCGAGTTTATTATTACACTACAAACAAATAACGGAATATATTAGGCTGTAACTCTGTTATCTGATCATGCACACCAACATAATTGGCATCAATTGAAAGGTCAAGCGTTCGACTTTCCAGTGTATCTCACTTGTCCGGAATGTCACTTCCAGGAATTAAGATATAAGCTGTATATTACAAATTTTCACAATTTTCACACAAAAGTTTTGGTCCATTTAACGCTCTAAATATTATCCGATCGCCATCTCAAATTGCAAGCTTCTCCTTTGTGATATACTCTTACCTTATTTAAAATTACGCGTTGGTCGGATTTCGTGACGATCGGCCCATAATTGCGGCCTGGAGCGTGTTTACAATTTATAATGGACAGACGGACGGACGGACGTTCGGACACACATCTCAAAATCGCTTTATCTCGTCGAGATATGAAGATTCGTATACCACATTGGGGGTCTCCGACGAATATTTCGGTGTTACATGAATTTTTACCAAAACAAACATATAATACCCTTTTCCACATTGTGTTATAGGGTATATTTATACAAGGAAAACAAAATAAAGTCAAAAATTTAAGTAAAAAATTTGGCTCATTTGAATAGAACCCCCTTTTAAAACTTGGGAATGCATAAAGATTGTGTTAGAATAGCGATGCACATTCACTCACTGAAAACGAAGTACTTTCAGTAATATTCAGTAAAAGTGTATCCCTCCTGATTAAGGATACACCAGTGTATCCTGTTTTGGCAAGGATTCTTTAAATAATCAAGCGTAATGCCTAACAAAGCTTGCTTTTTTCTTTCAACAAGTTTATTTTTGAAAGCGTTATGTATGCCCATAGCTGGCTACGCCCATGGAAATAAGGACTTTATTATTTATTTTTATAATATGAGAGAAAATCCTAATAAAGGAGTTGGACACCGTGAATGCTATCAGAATTTACGAAAGATATTTGTAGCAAGAACCCGCAGTGAAATTTTACTGCGGTTGGTTAACGTTAACCCATGTCAAACTAGCGATGCTTGTTTCCATAGCAATTTTTATGGGGCCATTTTAAAGAGAATTCTCTAAAAGCAGCGCGTTTGGTCCGATCGATGGGAAAACTTTACAAGATCATTGTGATGGCTAAAAAACTATTTTTACAAATGCCATGACATTTTGAAGGTCATGGTCTGATTATTCCACTAAAATGGCTGAAATTTGTTATTTAGTCTTGTTTCCACCTGAAATTTTTTGGTACATGTTCACGTACTCATATAGCCCCCATAAAAAGGCACCCGTGTTTTCAATTCGGAAAAATTTAAATATTGGACATGGTTTGGAAAGAACAACCATGAAAATTGTCAATATAAAGGAATTTTCCAAGGTATAAACCATAACGTGGTGGAAAAGCTTAGTTCTTTCATTAACGGAAGGAAATTAATCATATATATGCCTCTGCGAGGCATATATTGTGAAATATACTATTCAATCTTTAATTAATGCAGGAAATATCTGAAAATACTATGTGATCAGCAAAGGTAAAGCATATAATTAAATGTATTTACTTTTTAAACACGTATCACTTTCATATATTCGAAAGCACTTAAAGTTAATGAAATTAATAGCATCGCACAACTTCGTTCAATAATGTTAATGCATGCGATAATTACGCCCACAGAATCAACTTGAAAATGTACAAACTCCAACTCCTCTTTCGGCCAATAAAACCATTTATACAACGATTTAAGACACACCGACACTAAGAAACCCCTGCCACAACACAAGCGCGCACACACACCTTAATTAAAAGGACACTTTGACAAAGTGTTGAGTACATTGCACCGTAGCAGTAATTAAAAGGATTCTAACTAATTTTCTGTCCATGCTAAAGTTTGACCATTCGACCATTCATTATCCATATTTAAGTAGCTGATGAGTAGATGAAAACACCAAAACAAAACCCCGACAAATGCTGGAATACAAATATTGTCCTTTCATTAGGTGAGAGGGGGAGGAGAGAAGTTAATTTCCTTTTTCGAAAAGAATGAAACATGGAATTTGACCCAACAAAGCTTAGAGATATGTTTCCTAAATTCATTTGGTTTTTGGCTAAAAGTTCATCATTAACATGCCAACCATCCCCAATACATAACTCCCACTCACACTGCGGACACTGCGGACACACCAAATGTCTGGGGATTGTGGGATTTTCTATGGACATCCGATTGATGTGTGTGGGTGGCATTGGTGTAAAGGTGGTGAATGACATGTGATTCTCAACAAATGGTCAGTTGCAAAACAAATCACATGGTATCGCATTTTTGAAATATTTTCTCAAAACTCACACAGCAAAGGTGGATGGATGGATGGGTGAAGGGAATGGACGCTTGTATGGATGGCTGGACCGATGAATTGTGATGGCACAGAGACAGACACATAAACAGGAATTAAGTCGACCATTTTTGTTCATTCGAAATCCACCATGTTGTCCTTTTTGGCAGTCAATGGTAGTGGTGGTGGTGTTCTTTTGAAGACTTCTGTTCCTTTTCTTTTTTTTGTGTTATTTGCATTAGAGGGTGTTTCTCTTAAAATGGTGCTGTATTTCCTTTTACAGTTGTGTTGTTGTCATTGCTGTTTTTATAATCGCCTTTGCAGCAGAAATGTGTAAAGTAACCGTAAAGAACGTTTAAAGGCACTTCACACATTTTGTCGTCGTTGTTGTTGTTGTTGCTTAAGAAAATACAAACATCCCTATCTTGGAATTCTTACATACATACTTACATTCTTATATGTATGAGTACAGGATATTTGAGGTCTGTTGGTTTTTTCTATGGGGACGATTATTTAAAATGGAACAAACATTTTTGAGCTACAAAACCCTGCATTACTTACTAACCTTCATCAAATTGAATGACAGGTCTTCAAGAAGATCGCACTGCCAACATTATGTGTCATCTGTTGTCTTCAAAATGTAGACAGTTTGCTTGAGCAGTAAAGATACGAGTGGTCTGCTTTTGCCTTTTTTACATTAACTAAACTACTTTCACCGTTGGGACTTAAAGTTTGGAATGCGTCGTAAAATTTAAGTTTCTATATTTAAATTGTTGCCAACGCTATATGCTGTGGTTTGCATCCTGATAGGCGAACATTGATTGCTAGGCGAGTCGAGTCCCAGAGCAAGACTACTTTACATTATTGAAAGGTGATTACAACCCTTTGTGTAATGTCTAATGGCCAATATTATTTTCCTTCTTATGACGTTTTTATTTATTTTGCTACGAATGTGGCTGTAGTAGTCAATACTTGGGGTATACTTTTCAACATCCACAGTTAGTCGACGTTTAATGCTTGGTTAGTTATACCCTGAGGCTATAGGCTAGAAATGTGTCTCATCGAAATAACGGCTTTAGAAGTATGTATGAAGTATGTTTGGACGAAATTCGTTTCAGACAATTTGGAGTCGATTTAGTCATGTCCGTCCGTCTGTCTGGCTGATGCGCACGATAATTCTCGAAAGGATCAACCGATTCAAACCAAATTTTGGGTATCGTAATATTTTATCAAAACTTAGTTTAAGTTCGAAAATGGGTCATATCGGTCCACTCCCTCGGGTACCTCCCCCACAAAATTTCAAATTTTTGCTGTAAAATGCTGTAAACGACTCCTTCGCGTACCTCCCACACAAAATTCGGATAAAGTGACTTTTAAGAGCACAATTTTAAGGTACAAATTGTTTCATGCGTAAGTCCACACTTCTTGAGATATTAGCCCAAAAGCTGCAAGAAACCCTGACGGCACTAACAGAAATGGCAAAGCCGCAGGATAATTCTCACAGGGAGTTTCTGATTTGCGCAGACTTTGCACATCGTATTATTTCATCCAGTCATGTATCAGGTTGGAATATGGACTATATCGGTCCACTCCTTCGGGTACCTCCCACACAAAATTCGAAAAAAGTGAAGTTTAAGAGCTCCTCTTGCATCGTTTTGATTCTTTTTTCAATAGGTTGTTCTAGCGACCTCATTTACAAAAGCTCCAAAACCCTGCCTGCACATACTAAAACGGCTATTGTGCAAGATAACTCTAAAACTTTTTCAAAAATTTCTGTCAAACTTAGTTTAACGTAATTTAGTATTTCGAGTCCTTTATGAAGAAGTTTGTTTACGGTTTGGTTTTTTATCAGTGATTGAGGGTATATCTCAGTCAGCACAGCAGACTGAAACTTTTCTTACTTGTTTTAGTGTCATTTATATTTGCAGGGAATCCAAACTCAGACATGGCTCGAAAAAGCTAAGTGTTATTCTCGATTATTTTGCAAAGTTTGGGTATTAAAAAGCGCGGTATTCTAGAAAGCGAAGCAATAAACATAGAGAAATTAAGATCTTTTCTTAGTTCGGCCTATGGAACAAATGTTCTGTAATGGGTCAGCTAAGTAAGTAAGTAATCTGTTCAGTTAATAACTGACATGCTTCGTTGAAAGGTACAAGGGTTGTTGAGGTCTCTATTGCTGAGAACCCGGCAGAGTAGCTGCTATAGCATGGGTTCCACTACCTTGGTAGACAGATTCGAAGGTATTCATTAAATTATTATAGGAGAGTGGTGACCGCACAATGAAAATGACGATCGACAAACAGAGCTTGGAATACATAGAAAGTCATAAGGGAGAGTAATGTTTTGCTTCCATCAATAATATTGTAGAAGTCCAGCTGCCTAAACTTCGTGTGGTATAGTAGAGTGATTTCGTAACTTTTTTTAAATAAAATTTGGAAACACTTGCAATATTGGTAAGCTTGCACCATTGCAAAGGCCGGCTTCTGAACTTCTTCTCTCCCTTGGATGTTCTGAATTCGCCATTGCTCTAGTTCAAGAAGGGATGTTTCGTTGATTACCATGGTAGATATAACCTTCATAGCCTCAATTAGTATGTTTAATATACCGTTGTGAAAACCACAACACTCGGGTAGTGATTATAATAAGATGGCAATTTATCCAGCCTGATGAATTGAGAAACCTCAGAAGGTCACCCAGACATCCTAGTTGGATTGTCTCAGCGAAATCGTGTAGGAGTTTTCAAACTTCGTTTCATTTGTGCAGGGCAGGTACACCTCTGTTCCTCGGTGTTCAACAGTTTCCTTCTCTTCTTTGTTTCCGCAGTTGCGGCAGTAGTCGTTGTGTAAAATATGTAGTCGCTTTGCATGGTTACAATAGCCCAGAGACCGGTCAGCATCGATTTTGGCTTGTCAGGAACTTTGTACGTTTGATGTTGTAATGTGGCCATGCAGATTTTGATATCCGACATGTTTCAGTCTTGTCCCATCTGACCTGTGCTTGTGATAGATAGTGTTTGAAGATATCCCATTTAACAACTTCCATTTGTGTTGCGACTGCCTCTTTTCATACAGATCTGCTGTAGCTACTTCGCCTGCCTTTGCATTACCTAGGATCCTTCAGTAGCTTTGATGTGACAGTGTTTGTTGTTAAAGTTAGGAGCGCCGTTTGACTGTCGGCTAAACGCAGAGAAAAAAATATGATTGATCCAACAATATTCGAAGAGCAAAATAAGTATTGTAAAGATATTGTTAGATTCCGCATGTAGTATTCTGAGTCCAACAATCATTTTGGTTAATTACAACAATTGTTTTTGTCATATCCAACAATACTTACTTACTTACTTAGCTGGCCTTTTACAGAACATTTGTTCCATAAGCCGAACTAAGAAAAAATCTCCAATCCTCTCTGTTTGCTGCTGTATTTTCCCAATCTGGGATATGTAGCTTTGTGATATCTCGTTTTACTTGTTCGCTCCAACGAAGCTTTGGCCTTCCAGATCTGCGAGAACCTCCATGCGGCCCGTATTTATACGCCTTTTTAGCGGGTTCATCATCACTCATTCTTATACATTGCCTAGCCATCGCAATCGTTGTATCTCGATTCGTTCAACTATATTGATGTCATTGTATAGTTGATACAGCTCGATGTTCATACGACGCCGATATTCGCCGTCAACACAGATTGGCCCGTAGATCTTTCGAAGAATTTTTCTCTCAAACACACAAAGCACTGCCTTATCTGCTTGAGCAAGTACCCATGCTTCGGAACCATACATTAGCACGGGTAGTATCAGTGTTTTGTACAGTGTTATTTTTGTTTGACGAGAGGTGGCTTTATTCCCAAACTGCTTACTCAGCCCAAAGTAGCATCTGTTAGCCATCACTATTCTTCTTCGTATTTCACAACTGATGTTATTTGTTGTGTTTATGGCGGTGCCGAGGTAGATGAAGTCCTTTACTACCTCAAAATTATAGGTACCAACATTCACAGATGGTGCGGTGTTTATGGACATATTACGCGTCGATACCATCAACTTGGTTTTTACGCCTTTTACTGCCAGACCAACTTTAGCAGATTCTCTTTCGACTTTTGCAAAGGTGTCAGTTACTTCTTTTACCGATCGACCCATGATGTCAATGTCGTCGGCATAAGCCAGTAACATGTGACTGTTCGTGTAAATCGTTCCATTTCTTTTGACCTTCGCGTCTCGTATGACCTTTTCCAGCAGGATGTTGAATAGATCACACGACAGGCCGTCTCCTTGTCTGAAACCTCTTTTGGTAGTAAACTCTTCGGAGAGGTTCTTTCCAATTTTAACTGAGGATCTCGTCTCAGTTAATGTCATTCTACAAAGTCGAATGAGCTTTGCAGGAATACCAAAATCAGACATGGCTTGGAACACCTTTGAACGTATAGGGCTGTCGAATGCTGCTTTATAATCGACGAAAAGATGGAAGGTGTCGATCTGCATTTCTTGGGTCTTTTCCAGGATTTGTCTCAAGGTAAATATCTGGTCAATGGTGGATTTGCCAGGTCTAAAGCCGCACTGATAGGGTCCAATAATTTCATTGACCATAGGCTTTAGTCTCTCACACAATGTGCCAGATACTATCTTATATGCAATAGGGAGCAGACTTATGCCCCTATAATTGGAGCACACAGTCTTATCACCCTTCTTGTGGACTGGACATAGGATGCTCACGTTCCAATCGTCGGGTACGCGTTCTTCCTGCCAGATGGTGCTAACTAGCTGATGCATACACCTTATCAGCGTGTCGCCTCCGGTTTTGAACAACTCGGCTGGTAGGCCATCTGCTCCTGCCGCCTTATTATTCTTCAGCCGGTTTATTGCTGTCCTTACCTCATCTTGGCTGGGCGGTATACATTCAATACCATCATCTGGGATTGGATCTGTGGTATCTTCGCCGTCTTCACTGCTATCGGATACCAACAGTTTGGAAAAATTTTCTTTCCATATACTGAGCACACTATCTGTATCAGTTACCAAATTACCTTGTTGATCTCTACAGGAGGATATTCCTGTACCAAAGCCATCAGTTTGATGCTTCACTCTTTGGTAGAATTTTCGGACTTCGTTCTGTCTCCTGTACATCTCCATTTGTTCACACTCCCTCTTTTCCATTTCTCTCTTTTTCCTGCGGAAAAGACGTTTCTCCTCTCTCCTTTTCTCCCGATACCTCTCTCGTGCGCTACGCGTTGCTACTGATTGTAAAGTAGCCCTATATGTACGGTGACCAATATTTTTTGATGGAAATAGAGTACACATACGAGGGCTACTACATAAGTTTCGGGGCTAGACGACGTCATTTACCATTTCCATTGAAAAGCTTAACAGTTTCTAGCATAAGCGTACTAAATACGGTTTGACGTACCACGTATTGCGTTTTTTACAGGACTTAAAGGATTAATTTGCATAAAAAATATGGAATTTACTTGTGAACATTTTCGCCTAACCATTTTTCACAATTTTCTACGAGATGACGACGCGATGAAGCAACATCCTATAGTCAGTAGTCAATAGTGTTACGTAGTCTCAGTTGGAGTCGAGAAGTTATGCTGTAGTCGGAGACTAACAGGGTGTTTTTGTAAAAATGCTTGCCTGTCACACGAACCGTTCGTACTAAAACGTATACGTTCAAAATGTGGTTCTTGTAAAATTTTACGAACCATTCGTTTTTATCTGAAAGCTTTCGTCTATTTCATAAAAGCTTTTATATTTCAGGGTTTCCATGATGCTTATTTTGTGAATTTTGCATAGGCATCTGCACGTAAAATGGGTTAGTTGATGGCAACCCCGAAAAACAGATGAAAAACAAAAAATAAGAAAAAAATGTAATCAATTTGTCCAAAAATAATTGTGATAATATGAAGAAACCGATGTACATATACGCGTGTGCTTCTATGGAAATAAATAAAATTGCATTCCCTTCCAGTTTTCGTGTGTTTTGTGCCATTTATTACTCAAATTATTTAATTTTCATTCAAACCGATGGGTCTTTTCCATTCGTTTATTTTTGACGTATTCGTTCGTCTGATTTTGTTACGAAAACTAAACAAATTACGAAAATAAAAAGCTTTCATTTGTTTGTCACACGAATACAAACGTCAACCGCTATGAAAACCAAATTGTGTCTTCGTTCATGAAATCGACGAACGAATGGGCAAAAACTTTTTACAAAAACACGCTGTAAGTCGAAAAAATAACTTGGCTCCAAACATGGGCAACCATTTTTTCTACATTTATCAAAAATGAATTTCAAGAACTTTTTTGGTCCAATTAATACTCTAAAGCAAACTTAAAATTCCATGACAATCGAATTAGAGTTTCATATTCCCGAGCGAAAGTCTGCACACTTCAGAACCTCTTACACAGAGTTTCAAATTGCAGTGATCTTGTATTTTTATTATAATCGTAGAAGTTTTAAACAAACAAAGTTTTGTAGTTGTGTATGTTCTTTTCAAGGAATACCTCAGAAAAAGGCCAACCTATAGGAAAAAGTTGGAAACTTGTGATCATTTTATTCTTATAGAGTGCTATTAGAAATTATTCTCGGCGTCGACTCCGAAACGTTGGTAGACACGTAAAAGGTTTGCCGTAAAGTAAATTGAGTTTTCCTTCTCGCTCTCTACCAAACAATCAATATATTTTACGGCAAACTTTGTACTTCCAAGAGAAACAACATCATTTGTCAGAACAGGTGACACGATGGTTATGTCTGTGACACTTGCCGCTAATTCTGGAAGGGGCGTCTTCATTGGCCGTACAAAACTTAGAGCTCTATTTAAAAAACTTAATTTACTTTACCGAAAAAATTGTACATATGACTACTGACATAGCTCTGTGAAAATCTGGTTTAATAAATTCAATCGTAGCGAAAGCTTGTTCAGCGAAGAAAGTAGTAAGGGTGGTCCAAAAACTGCCATTGTGACAGAAAACATTGAAGCCGTGAGTAAACTGATAATGCAAGATCGCCATGACAGAGGCATCCTTGGACATTTCTTTCACCGGGTAACTTTCCATACTGCATGAAAACCTGGCCAAAAAAAAGGTTTCTTATCGATGGAATCCGTACGGATTGGTGCAAGAAATTTCAAAAAAATACGACCGCTGTATAAGCCTTATACGATGCGTATGAAACGATTGATTTCATTTCAACAGCGACAATATTTGGTTAAATTTTTGCCCAGGTTTCTCGGATTTCATTGTATTACCTTTGTATTCACATGTATTTGTAAAACAAATCAAAAATAGAGGACATAGAGTACATATGATGAAAATAGAGGACAAATAGAGTACGTTGAAAAAATAGAGTACGGACACCTAAAATAGAGTACTGTCCTCTATAATAGAGTACGGTTGGTCACCGTACCTATATGCCGCATTTTTTTCTTCGGTAGCAGCACGGCACTCCTGGTCATACCACGGATTCTTTGGTGAAGGTCTCTGGTATCCAAGTACTGATTTTGCGGCTGTTTGCATGGAGTGGGCAATATTTTGCCATTGTGCTGATATGTTATCGGGACGAGAAGCGCTATCATTAAGCAATTGGGTCAGTTGAGTGGAATATGCTGTGGCTATCTGTTGTGTTTGCAGCTTGGCGATGTCCAACAATCCAACAATAGTTGTCCTTATATCCAACAATAGTTTTTGTCTGCTGGACAATATTATTCCCTTTTCTTCGACAACTTTATCCTCTTCTCCCGGTATTCGATGCCGTGTTGAAAAAACACAATTTTGGTGAGTTTTATTTGCATGAGCCCTCTTATCTTTGTTTTTTTATTTTATCTTTGTCCTTTTTTGTGTATGTTGTATGCTTTTACCTCATTGTTCTTTGTGTTTTGATAGTTGAGTTACACCACAATCTGAGAAGTGTTTTCGTAGTAATTTGTGTTTTCTTTTCATATTTGTTGTGGTTTTATGGTATTCCTTATGTTGGGGTAGGAGCTTGGAGGATGAGCGCGATGGAGTAGTTATGTTTCTTCATTCAATTTGTTGTCTTTTTAGTTAGACCTGGCAAAACCTGACCATGTGTAGTGTTTGTCAATACTCATAATATTATAAGTGACATTTATACCAAAGTTATGTGCAAAGTGTATATGAGAATTATATACGATCAAATCAAAAATTTCAGTAACAGGTTTTCTGTTCTGACAATAATTTTTGTAAAAATGCTAGAATATGATAGTTTCTACCATAGGTATTGTCAATGATTTGTTCAATATTGAACAATTTCTCAAGTTGTTTTTGTTTTGTATGTTTGGAGCAAACGATGGTATTTTTGGATTTGCAATTGCAATGCTTGAACAAAACAACTGAATTGTTGGAACAAAAATATATATTATTGTTCCAACAAAAGCGAAAAATATTTGTTCTCTGTGTGTAGGATCTCCGCTTAAAAACACTGTTGTCCTCAGGTAGCTTTGTGAATGTAGCTGTGTTTGCTTTTTCCGAGAAGACACCCGATCCGACTCCACAATTCATCTTAGTGCCGTCTGTGTGTACCATTATGACATGACCATTCAGTGGTCAGCTGAAAAGGGGCTCAGTTGTCCTGAGCACTTTCTGTAGTTCTTGAGGAGATAAAAAGGCTACTCAAGAGAAGAACGAGGATTACCCTGCAGTAAGTAGCAACGCTGAAAAAAAGTGTCTTGTTCCAATGAGCTAAAAAGCTAAAGACATTTTTTAAACCTGACCAACAAGATTCCTGAGGCCTGAGGGTACGGAAGAGTGGAGGATCAAACCTTCTGTTTATGATACGTTTTCTCCATTCTAAAGCCAAAATTAATCTTGCGTTACAATCGCAAATGTTCTTATTTGGGTTTTGACTGTCAAATAATATATAAGTAAATATAGTAAACTGTTGGAATATTGTTATATCTCGCCGGGAATATTGGAATATTGTTATGTCGGGTTTACACTCGAAACCCCATAACCAATAATTATACAGTACATACTCCAGTATATCTGCTCCATTGATTGTCAATTAATATAATTTGTATTGATACGCTTTAAAGTGTTCACATGACTCTCTGTGTCCATGGTAAATGCGGGGATAGACAATTCAAGCTGAAAATCGAGAAAATAGAAACAACAGTAAGAATTCACATACCCGTCATATGGGATTGGGATTCTATACAAAAAAGACACAACACATTTGTATCACACTACACATGTGCTTGGGTGCGAATGTATGTATGTATGTATTTGAGCGTAGTATTTGGGCATTTCTATCATGCAATTGTATAGAATTTTTTTTTTCAAATAATTGACAATTGATCATTAATCAAAATGCATGCTGCTGTTTTAGACATACCAATTCTTGGCGGTGTTGGTATAGTTGTTGTTGTTTTATTGCTGCAGTTGTTACCATTTGATGTCGCAGTGGTATCTCTGAATGTTTTTTGTTTGAATTCCCATTCGTTGTTTGTTTCTATTTTTATGTTGCAGCTTTTTTCTCTAATTTTGCTACTTCCCGCAACAAATTTTTTGCCATTCATATAGAGAAATTCTTACTTAAAATATTTAAAAATCCGATTTTTGTAATAAGTATATAAGATATTATTATCAGAAATTAACTGAGTTTAAATATAAGAAAGCTAATAAACTGTTCCATTCTTATTTGGCGCAGTACTGTAGCTAAAATGATTTTTTTTATTAACTAATGCTTAACTAATACTACGACTAGTCTCCAGGAGTAAAAGTGACTAACTAGTAGTTTAATTCTGTTAAATAAAATAGATCAATACTTAACTAATACGTATTATTAAGAATGATGCATAAATAAAATAATAAAGAATGTGGGTATTTCAATTCTGAAGTGACAGCAAATCGAATGGCTTTTTACGTTGAAGTCTTCTAGGTAGATTAGATGTTTGGAGAAGATTTGTAGCTTCAATGTTGTCATGTTGATTAAGACGTGAGTAATAATTTTTGGTGATGAAGCATATTTCCTCTTTTACGGTGTTAAGATTTAGGTCTCTGTGCAAATCACTGTTTCGGATGTACCAAGGCGCTTTTACAATATTTCTTAGCACCTTATTTTGAATGCGTTGTATTTTTTCAATGTGTTGGTCTTTGGAGCATCCCCATATCTGGATTCCGTATGTCCAGACTGGTTTCATTGCTTGCTTATATATCATTAACTTATTGTCCATTGATAGTACAGAGTTTCTTCCTATTAACCAGTTTAAATTTCGGTACTTCATAAGCAGTTCCTCTCTCTTTTTATTTATATGTTCTCTCCAAGTAAGCTTTGTATCTAATGTTATACCAAGATATTTTGCTGATTTCGCAAATGGAACTTTGTTCGTGTTTATATACAGAGGCTTGTAATTCGTTGGTTTCAATGAGAAGTCGACGTGAATTGACTTGGTGCTATTGAGTTTTAGACCCCACTTGATAGTCCATTGATACACTTTGTTAAGGGCTAACTGAAGCTTATCTACCGTTTCTGTGGTATCGTGACCTGTTGCCATGATTACTGTATCGTCGGCGAATGTTCCGATAAAGCAATTTTCATGAACCGGCATGTCATATGTGTATATAAGATAAAGGATTGGTCCCAATATACTTCCCTGTGGGACTCCTGATGTTATAGGGTATAATTCTGAATATTCATTTTCATATCTGATTCTAAAAAATCTATCTTCTAGATACGAAGAGATGATGTCCACATAGAATGAGGGAAAGAGACTTTTTATTTTCCGTACTAGTCCACAATGCCAAACTCCGTCGAATGCTTGGGAAATGTCCAGGAATACTGCCGAACAGGTTTGTTTATTTTCGAACGCGTTTCAGCTAAAATGTTGCTGAAGAAAACTTCAATCAGTTTCTAAAGTCCTTTAAAAAATGGTTTGTTCTGTAAATAAAAAAAATGCCAAGTAATATTATTTTCAGTATGTCAATTTCTAAAATGTGGAAAGTATTATTTAAGATGGAAATACAATGGTGTTTTGTCATAACCTTTAACATAACTACAGCATGAGGATAACAAATGCTTTTTTTCCAAAAATGACACTAAGATGCCCCAAAACAACAAATTTAAGTAAAAACAGCTAATTAGGACGGATAAGATTACAATTTTTAATAATATTCCGTTGTTGCTTTTGTTTTGCACTCCCCATTCTCTAGGATAAGTCAATATTGTTGTTGTTGTTATCCCATCCAACTACAAAGTACAGAAACAACTTGTTGAAAGCTCTCTGTACATAACAAAGGACAACAAAATATTACTTACTTACTTACTTAGCTGGCCCATTACAGAACATTTGTTCTATAGGCCGAACTAAGAAGAGATCTCCATTCCTCTCTATTTGTTGCTTTGCACTCTGGAATACCGCGCCTTTTCATCTCATCATCCACTTGTTTGGGCCATCTATTCCTTGGCCTGCCAATTCTGCGTGCACCGCCATGTGGCATGTATTCATACGCCTTTTTAGCGGGTTCATCATCGCTCATTCTTTTGATATGGCCTAGCCAACGCAATCGCTGCTTCTCGATACGTTTAACAATATTGATGTCGTTGTATAGCAGATACAGCTCGTGGTTCATGCGACGTCGATATTCACCGTCAACGCAGATTGGTCCGTAGATCTTTCGAAGAATTTTTCTCTCAAACACACCAAGCACTGCCATGTCTGCTTGCGCAAGTACCCAGGCTTCGGAGCCATACATCAGCACGGGTAGTATCAGTGTTTTGTAGAGCGTTATTTTTGTTTGACGAGATGTGGCTTTGTTTTTAAACTGCTTACTTAATCCAAAGTAGCATCTGTTGGCCAATACAATTCTTCTTTTTATTTCACAACTGATGTCGTTTGTTGTGTTGACGGAGGTGCCGAGGTAGACGAAGTCTTTTACTACCTCAATATTATAGGAACCAACTTCCACAGTCGGTCCGAGCTCAATGGACGCATTGCGCGTCGACACCATCAACTTGGTCTTCTCACCGTTTACCGCCAGACCCACTTTAGCAGATTCTCCTTCGACCTTTATAAAGGTATCAGTTACTTCTTTTACTGATCGACCCATGATGTCTATATCATCAGCATAAGCAAGTAACATGTGACTATTGGTGTATATTGTGCCACTTCTTTTGACGTTTGCCTCTCGTATAACCTTTTCTAGCAGGATGTTGAAGAGGTCACACGAAAGGCTGTCTCCTTGTCTGAATCCTCTTTTGGTACCAAACTCTTCGGAGAGGTTCTTTCCTATTTTAACTGAGGACCTCGTGTCAGTTAAAGTCATTTTACAAAGCCGGATAAGCTTTGCGGGAATACCAAATTCAGACATGGCTTGGAATACCTTTGAGCGCAGCGGACTGTCGAAGGCTGCTTTATAATCGACAAAAAGGTGGTAGGTGTCGATCTGCATCTCTTGGGTCTTCTCCAGGATTTGCCGCAGGGTAAATATCTGGTCAATGGTGGACTTGCCAGGTCTAAAGCCGCATTGGTATGGTCCAATAATCTCGTTGACCATTGGCTTTAGTCGTTCGCACAATATCCCTGACACGATCTTGTAGGCAATAGGGAGTAGACTTATGCCCCTATAGTTAGAGCATACAGTCTTATCTCCCTTCTTGTGGACGGGGCACAGGATACTCAGGTTCCAATCGTCGGGTACTCGTTCTTCCTGCCAGATGGTGCTAACTAGCTGATGAATACACCTTATCAGCGTGTCGCCTCCGGTTTTGAACAGCTCGGCTGGTAAGCCATCGGCCCCTGCTGCCTTATTATTCTTCAGCCGATTTATTGCAGTCTTTACCTCATCTTGGCTGGGCGGTATACATTCAATACCATCTTCTGGGATTGGGACTGTGGTATCTTCGTCGTCTTCGCTGCTATTGGATACCAACAGATTTGAAAAATGTTCTTTCCATATCCTGAGTACACTATCTGTATCAGTTACCAAATTACCTTGCTGGTCTTTACAGGAGGATGTGCCTGTACCAAAGCCATCAGTTTGATGCTTGACTCTTTGGTAGAATTTTCGGACTTCATTCTGGCTCCTGTACATCTCGATTTTTTCACACTCCCGCTTTTCCATCTCTCTCTTTTTCCTGCGGAAAAGACGTTTCTCCTCTCTCCTTTTCTCCCTGTATCTCTCTCGTGCGCTACGCGTTGCTACGGATTGTAAAGTAGCCTTATATGCCGCATTTTTCTCTTCGGTGGCAGCACGACACTCCTCATCATACCATGGATTCCTTGGTGGAGGTCTCTGGTATCCAAGTATGGATTTTGCGGCTGTTTGCATGGAGTGGGCAATGCTTTGCCATTGCGCTGATATGTTATCGGGATGAGGAGGGCTTTGATTAAGCAAAATATTACATTTTAAAAAATTGTAACGGAACCAAAAATTGAATTAATGCGTAATCCTGGATTTGTTGCTTTTGATATGTGCAACACTGTACATTAGAGTGGTTTTAAAAAATCGATGTCTGATTTTTTTATGCGGCACCTTCCTAAACTGTTTAGTTTTGTTAGATACTAAGATATTAAGATTGCCAAATATTGAGTACAATCGGAATATGGTAACAGGTGCCACTGGGGCTAATATTAAAATCTGACCCGATTTTCAAAATATTTTGTAGGATTGCTTGTTCAGCCATAGAAATTAACTGATCAAATTTTGTCATTAATTGGATAATAAATGTGGCCTGTAGAGCCATTTCGTGAAAATTCGCCTTTGGGCCCATAAAAATTACTACGGAAATTTGTATGGCCCCATATTCCGATTGTACTCAAACTTTGGTTAAAACCAGTCTATGTGCATGTGGTCGCTGTGGAATTGCAGATCAAAATTCAAAATTTTTTTATATTTTACATCAAAATTTGAGTGTTAGGTCTTCTTCGTCGTGAAGAAAAATCCGTTTAATAATGTTATTAATGTAGTCAAATCTCTAAAATCTGTGTATGATTATATATGTTCCCGGTTTATATAACCAAACATATATCAATTACCCAGAGGGTTTATATGGGATAACATCTTTGGGTACCTCCCTCACTAAACTTCAACATAAGTGCATTTTAAGGGCTGCTCGATAATCCTGTAGACATTGTGACCAAAGGTACTCCTTGCGGTCTTGTATACAGCGGCATTATATTTTTCGTAGGACAAGTCCATGCTTGCCGACATAATGGTCCAAAAGCTCTAATTCCTACGGTGGCCAATTAAAATGGCTGCTGTGTCCGATAAATATCGAAAGAAATGATTCTTTAAACCCAATCAATTTTGTTAGAAAAAAATAATAAGCTATCACTCAACGTCTGCAGTCGTTATGATATGTATATTATGGTTATGACTTTTTTATAATCTCATATACCTGTTTCATATTTTGAGGAGTTTTTACCTAAGATTAGATAAAATCTTCAATGTAAAGTGATTGGACAAAAAAGCTCACACAAGTTATTTGAAAATTTTTCTATACGAGCTTTTTTGACAAACCTTTGAGGTCACTATTGCTGTCACTAGCCTCCAAAGATGCAGTGTGATCTGGAAGTGCATCAAATTATGCATTTTCACTCATGATTTTTACAAGAGCGTCACTACTGAAAGATGCATTCCATTAGCACTGCATTTTAACTAACCCTTTGGAATCGCATTTTAACTACCCTCAGGGTAGAATAAATTCAATCGCAACTGAGTCTGTTTCGTCCGCTCTCCATTTAATCCAAGCTGAAATGTTTTTGCTTCATCTGCTAAAGGGGTTCTTACATTGTCTTCCCATCACCAGTTGAGATTTCGACAAATACTCCAACAGCATTTCATTAGGAAATTTTCTTCTCGTGAGTTACCGTAAAAATGTTCCAAACTTTTGGTTGTACTTTTTATTTTATATCAAAATTTTTAGCTTTGAAAAAATTCTGTAGTTTTAGGCATCTGCAAATTGGCTTTCTTGTAGGGGTCTCTAAGCAACTGCTTGTAAAATGTATCGAACGGAGTGCCTACAGAAATTAATGCACTGCATTTTTTTATTATTGTATTTTTTTTATTTCCTTAAAAACAGGATATTAATTTAATTTAAATTTATAAATGAATTTAAAAAAAAGAAATTTCTGCCCACAGTATAAAAAAAACATAATTTTTCGTGACGAACGCTACACCACTTGGATCTGTCTTTTCATACCTAATTTTACTTTTTCCAAAATAGTAAAAGATAATATTTTCTGTCAAAATCTAAGAGAATTGAGTGAATAACAATATAGCTTTCAAGTTTACCGCTTATGTTAACAGTAAAGTAATAATATGAACATGTAAAAAATGTATAATTTTTGTATAAAATTAAAAAACCTGAGGTAGGGTAGGATTTTGTAATAATTTTGTGTGTCTTCTTCTATACATTTGTGTGTCTTCTACTCCAGTTTCCAACATCAAAATGTGAGTAGGCGTAAAACTTGGAACACGCAAAATCCGCTTTAGGAAATATCTTTGTACGGTATTAATTTCTTCAAAATCTGAAAAACCCCACACCTGGGCTGCATACGTCTGTATCGATCTACAGACAGCTAAATACAATTTCCATTTCGAGTTCATATTTACATATGTCTGACCTCCCTATGAACTGCTGTCACGTTGCATTGATAACATTCTTTGCCTCATTATTACGGTTTTGTAGATGTTTATAAAATTTCATTATAGAAGTAAAGATAGCCCCTAGATACTTAAATTCATACGAAATGTTTATTTCTCGATCTTTATATGTCAATTTTTCATATCGGCTTTACTTTCCTTCATTACGGAAAACCATTATTTCTGATTTATTCAGATTGACTTCTTGACTCCACATTTCGCAGTAAGTTTCCAACTTGAGTATCAAATTCCGTAGAACTTGTATGTCTTCTGCTAGCAGGACAATATCATCTGCGTATAATAGGAGATTTATGTTAAGATTACCAACTGTCAAACTCATTTATGAAAATACCTTGATTTCTTAATTATTTTTGTTCAGTTAGCCCTAAGTCATCTGGTCATTCACCCAATAAATATTGCATAGTCGGCTCTGTGCTGACTAAGCTTTTGCTCATTTCTTTCTTATTTAATTTTTTGTTTTCCACCTCCAAAATTCTGACATTGGCTTTAATTTTAACAGCGTTTATTATATTTTAATGAAAATAAATTTTTAATGCGTATACTTTGACAAGTCTGTTTTTATTCTAGTCGTATTAAAAAATGCATCTAACTAAATGTGATTTTTTTTTAATTTGAGGCAACGAAGCCGATGTCTACTAAAAATCTATTTTGTTGCCTCAAATTTACCTATAGTGTACCGTTAATAATTTCTTTATTACGATACCTCCTATGATGGATCTACTAAATTTCAATGGAAGGTCAAAAACAAAACTTCGTAGACTTACAAATAGGTTAAATTTTTGTGAATTTCCATTGTATCGAAAATTAGAAACCCAATTTTAAAACTCATTGACGTGTGATATAAAGCAAGGCCTTACAAAGAAAAATGTAAATTCACATGAATTGGAAACGAAAAATCCCAAATTGTTTTCATTTCATTTTCATTCATTCATTCAAATAGAGGATCATATTACATAAATTCATGGATGACAGATGTTGTTAAGGTATAGTGTAAGCTTTACTTATACATACATACACTTTCGACATTCGGTGGTGGGGGTGTACTTAAGATACGCATCTTTTTCCTTAACAGACATTTCAAATCCTCATACAAGATGTCATCTGAGAACTACTCACATTTATTAGACGAGGGATGGATTACTAAGTGCAGTAATAATGAGACTATGAAACACCAATTTTTGGATTTTGCTTTTAGGGTTTTTAGCATTATTTTTCTCTAACTATAAGATATGTATGTTGCCCCTCAGATTTCAAAGCATTATTCCCTTTTTATGATTTTGTCATTTTTCCTACATATCTGAAACTCAAACTTGTTTCTTCCCTCAAGATTTCTTTTAAAAGAGTTTATTTCCCTGTTTACAAAGTATTTTTATTTGTTATATTTTCCATATATATAAAAATGGTGTAAAAAATGGATAGTAATTCATAAAATGAGAACGGCTAGGCCGATTTCTGTAAAATTTTTTGTCAGTTATTCGTATTTTCGAGGAGAAGGTCTTTACGGAAGAAAATTTTGGAAAATCTCTCTGGAAAAGTTGGAAAATTGGAAAAATCGAAGATTGAGTTTTTGTATGAAATTTTATTCCTTAATAGCGAGACGAAGTTCGCCGGGTCCGCTAGTTTTCCATAAAACATAACTACAACTATTAAACAACGTGAATAGTCCGGTCAAAATAGACATTGAAATAGCAAAAATTCCCTCAAAGCTGAATTTTGGTGGAGAGCTAGGGTTTGCCATTAGAAGCAACGTCCTAAAAGACCCCATCGATCCCGTGTGTGCAAAAAAATTATTCGGGGTCAAATGTCAAAATTTAAGGGTTTTTAGGTTTTCGGATTTATTTTTTGAAAACGGTTGATCTAATCTAATGACTAAAGTAAATATTGTAGAATTATCTACAAGTTTGACCCTTACAATTTTTTTCTTAGAAGGAACCATTCTTGCGATATAACTGTTCTAAAAAACACATGATTTTTATGCACTTATAAGGGAAATATGCACATATTCAGACGAACCGGCTAAAATAAGCGAAGTAATCGGGTCTGTCCCCCAAAAATATATATATTTTCTTGAAAAGCGAAATTATAGCTATCTTCTAAAAAAATTCCAACAAAATCGGAGTCTGTTTACTAAAGTTATTCAATGTTAGAGTCATTTTATGCAAAAACAGCCCATTTAACCCACATGTATAATCGAAAGCCCAACGGGAACGACCCCAACGTAAACTCTCCGATTTTTTTCAAGTTTTGTCCGAAGGTAGGGTTTGTTGCGCTGATTACGGAAATGTATAATTTTCAACGGTTGCGGATCCGGTTCGCCGGTTATTACACCCGAAAGGCCAAATTTAAAAACCGGGTTAGATTACTGCAAAGTGGATATCGTTTGAAAGCTTACGGAAGTATCTAACACATAGTTACTTTAACCGGTTCGTCTCATAATGTACTTACGCGGCTAATTTTTTATTTGACCTTTAGATCGAGATGTCTCGAAAATGGTGAGTCTTTTTAAAGAATCATAAGGACCAATCTTGTAGACAATTATTGAATCTACAACTTTTACTTTAGCGGGCTTTTGCTAAGTGTTACCGTTTTTGAGAAAAATTAAAAAAACTAAATAATGCCTCCGAAAATGACCTTTGACCCCGAATAACTTGTTTTGCACACATGGGATCGATGGGGACTTTTAGGACGTTGCTTCTAATGGCCAACCCTAGCTTTCCACCAAAATTCAGCTTTGTGGGAATTTTTGCTATTTCCCCCTTATAGGCATGTCTATTTTGACCGGACTAGAAGACATATTTCCAAACAATCATACCTACCTGCTTACGTAGTACTCCACTCGCTTGTGACAGCTTAGATATTCCCTGTCATACCCACACGTTCTTAAAGTAATTTTCTTTACAATATCACATACCATGCCCATCCCCATTCCAAACACCATCGTCACTAACTACCACAAACATTTGCCACCACCCTATGACGTATCCTTCATCATAATACAGAAAAAGGAAAGTGTATCATTCAAGTATGCCATGATGAAAACGAAAACAATTTTATCCATTTGCAATTTTTCGTATTTCTTTTAGACACATGTGTGTGTGTGAGTCTCATTATGTGTGGCGAGTGATTTTTAACCCTCCGTTGGACACCAGAGTCTGGCCAGGCCTTTTTCATTTTATTTTGCATTTTAAACTGGGTTACGATAAAGCTATAAACCTGAGATTCCAGGTAGCTTCATGAAATTTTCTTACCTTTCAAATGAAGGAAACAAGAAGTCTAAAGGATCACCAGAGAAGGAGCTACAAGGATTTTTTGACATACATATCACATTCGTAACACATGAGTCTGGCCAGACCTCACCCATTTTTTATTGAAAATTTTCCGAAATTTTTCTTAAAAATTGATTTTTCCTACATTATTTGACAAAATGAATATCCTTTTATGAAACTTATCATATTTCACCCTACCATGTCTTCAAAATTGCACATAAAAAGGTCGCAAAAGCAGGATATGGGTTTGAAATCAGTGAATGTACAACAACCTAAAAAAATCCCTTGCAAATAGGGTTACACTTGTATTCGAGACAATTATACACATAACTGGACTAATAAAACCCATTACTTAGCTTTTCTGCTCTTTTTGTGGGGTGGATTGGTCCAAATAATGAATTCTCCACATGAATTATAAGGAAATCCTTAGGATATATGCCTTTATTTACCTCTTGAAATCATCGTTATTGCACTGCAATAAGCTGTAAAGGTATAAAATAGACACTCTTCATTCTGAATAATAGGCCAAAACTAAAATGAAGTGCTTCAAAATGAAATATAAATAGGGTTTTCGAGCATAGAGACAAGAAAACTACGAATTTTTTACTTCGTAGGCATATGTCCTGTTTTACTAACTTGATAATATCATTTAAATGTATAGTTTTTCGGCATGTTTTTTGAAAAACAAGGGTTATTTATTAAAGATTAGGGTCCTTTAAACATATTCTACAACTTTTTATATGAAAATGTTAATTAATTTTACTAAAAAAATATAAATAATTATATGGGTCTGGCCAGACTCATGTGTTACGACTATGACAAACAATATTGGTGTCCAACGAAGGGTTAATTTTTGTGGAAAATGTTGTCAGTACGGTTTGTGTGTTGTGTCTTTGACAGACAGTTGTGCAAATTATATTCCACACATACAAAGGAAACACACTCAAAATGGCTGTTTTCCCAGGATTTAGGGGAGTTGTGCGAACGTATTACAGACGATGATTATCTTTCATAAGATGTCCTTAGGAACAAGAAATATATTTTATTGTAATTGAATACCCCACCCACATTAGCTAAGGACTTTATAATTATTTTTTCGGCAAAAGGACGAGCAGACCAAAAATATATTCATCAAGCGCCAAAAAAAGAGCATATGAGCGATACCTTGGCCATGATGTTAAAATTATTTTGAGTGATTAAATGCTAAAATTGGAAAAGAAAAAATTTTGGCAAACATTTTAACATTCACAGAGAAAAAATAATTACAATTAAGCCTTTGCTTACATGTTTTCTCATAGTTTTCTCAAAAAATTTATAAACGATCCCAAAATTGTTTAATGTTCATCTCTCTACCATATAAAAATAAAACAAAATAATTTAAAAAAAAAAGAATTTTGGCCGGAGTCGAAGTCGGGCTTTTTTTATGACTCCGACTGCAGCAAAATTTGCTAGACTCCGACTCCGAAACACTGCCTCGTCCCGATAACATTCAAACAGCCGCAAAATACACCAAGGAACTCATGATATGACCAAGAGTGCTGTGTTGCTACCGAAGAAAAAAAGTGCGGCATATAGGGCTACACTACAATCAATAGCAACTCGTAGCGCACGAGGGAGGAATCGGGAGAAAAGGAAAGAAGAGATACGTCTTTTCCGCAGGAAAGCCAGGATGAGATAAAGACAGCAATAAGTCGACTGAAAGGAGATAACACTGTATTTGGTATTGCCGCAAAGCTCATTCGGCTTCGTAAGACGAACCGAGAAGAAAAATATTCTGAAAATAAAACGCTTTTGAAAGCGAATTTGGCTAACCAATATCATTATAAAGCTTACAGAAATGACAATCACAAGAAATTAATTCGTTGATGAAAATGTTGCTTGTTTCGGTTCTAGAGTAAAGTAAGAACGGCGTTAAGTTCGGCCGGGCTAAACTTTTTATACCCTCCACCACAAACTGTATTGAAGTGAATAAGGACACTTAGTTTCCATTCGTTTATAAAAGTACTAAGTTCTTCCACTTTCTACTCTACCTCCAAAAGAGCTCATATGGGGCGTCATCGTAGTCATTTCCAAAACATGGACCAATATTTACAATTTTCGAATTGAGCTTTTGAACGCCAGGCAGCGCACAATATTAAATTGCAGCAATCTCAGTTCCTAGATTTGAATTGTGTATTGAGAGTAAGTTTTCTAATTTTTCGGAACACAAATTTCCAAAATTCTACAACCAATTCGGCAGTGTGACTAAGATCTTTAAAAAATATACCAAAACGTGGACCAATGTTGGTTAATTTTTTTGCAAGGGGTGTTTTGTACCTTTAAAAATGTGTTGTACCTCTAGCGAAGACTAAATACCAAACTTCAGTTATTTCGGTTGAATAATGTGGCTAAAACTTTCAAAATACCGAAAATCGGGAGGTACCATGCTATGGGGGCTATGTGAACGCGTGGACCTATGCCGACAAATTTCAAATGGAAAGCTGTATACCTCTAAAGAATAATAAATACAAAATTTCAACGAAGACTAAACACCAAATTTCAGCCATTTCGGTATGATAATGAGGGTAAAATTCTCAAAACACTTAAATACGGGAGGTACCGTTCTATGGGGGCTATATAAAGGCTTGGATCTATACCTACAAATTTCAAGTGGAAAGTTTCATACGGCTGACGAAGACTAAATACCAAATTTCAGCCATTTCGATGGGAAATTGAGGTCACAACCTTAAGAATACCGAAAATCGTGAGGTACCGTTATATGGGGGCTATATGAAGGCATAGACCTATACCGACAAATTACAGGTGGAAAGTTTTTTACCTCTAACTAAGACTAAATTTCGGTATGACAATGAGGGTAATATTCTCAAAATACCGAAAATCGGGAGGCACCGTTCTATGGGTGCTATATGAAGGCGTGGACCTATACCGACAAATTTCTGGGGGAAAGTTTAATACCCCCCAACGAAGACTAATGGGGGCTATATCAAAACATGGACCCCTAGGAGTAATAGAAACTCCTAACCAAATTGCAAAGCTCTATCTTAAAAATTGCTTGGTGTATCTTGATTTCAACAGACGGACGGACAGACGGACATGGTTATATCGACTTTGAATTTTGCCCTGATCAAGAATATATATATACTTTATAGGGTCTCCGACGAATATTTCGATGTTTTACAAACGTGGTGGTGAATGGTGGAGGGTATAAAAACCCATTTTCCTGAACCCGTTTTAGGAAAAATATCACTGCGTGTAAATATGAACATCAACAGTAGAATGGTTAAAATTTCCTTTTTGAGGAAGAAAGTCCATGAAGAGAATATAATGAAAACGGAAGGACAGATACGTCCGATTTGACTGAAGATATGTCCTCTCAAAACGAAGCTATAATAAATAATAAGGCCAAACGGAGATATAAAGCTCTTTTCTTAAGCATAATAGGGGGACAATCAAAAAATTCGTCACGCCATAACTCAGAAACTTGGCCTATGGCGAAAATTTCCTTTTGGGTTTTTAATATACTCACAAATAACTTTCATCTCCAAAAGAAATTTTCCACTGCACAGATCTTCAGTTTCAATTAGTGTCACAGTATAATCAACAGGGAGCTCTGCCATACCTTCTTATTATACTATGCTTGCAACCATAAATTCATTCTAAATTAGCAAAACATTGTAATATCTTTAGTAAAGCTTTATCGTTCTTTGGATCTCTTTATTGTTATTTTATTTTATTTATGGTAATAGTACATCTACATTGTACTGGATTTAGTAAATTCAGTGGATTTTAATTGTCAATATTTTTGCATGAACTTTAAATAAATCCTCATAAGGCAGGTTAAGTTGGCAAAATACTCTAATGTCAACATGTTATAAGACCCTATGATTTAAAAGACTGTGTTTGTTTAATATTTTTGACAAAAAGAAAATCTGAAAGACCATTATTAAAAGTGAAAATCAATTATTCAAACCATGGAGAATCCCTTAAAATGTAAATTAAATACACTTCATACCTGTATCATTAGTACGTACTGAATACAAGGCGAGGCCTTTTATACTCTTTTTTACAAATACTCTTTTTATAATGAATTAAACCATTTCAATGTAGGCAGTTACCATTTGAATTATAGAGTAATACCTTTAACCTACAACGGTGTGAACAAGGACGATTTGTACAAAACCTCATTTCATGAATTCAATGTTCCATAAAATCAATAATTAATTTTTGGATAAAAATCAGATCACAAATAGCCCACTATTATCACTCTTAATGGACTGCCCAAATAGAATGGAATCAATATTAAAACCCAAAAACTTACTAATGATTATTAATTAGATACGTGTCGGTTAGATGTGCACGAAGAATAGAATACAAGTATCTTTACCAAGAATTGCCGACTTTTATTGTAAACAAACCAAATTCCCATTGGTTCTGAAGGCAAAAAAAAATACTAAAAGCCCAAAACACTTCTAAACTGCCAATTTTATAAATGGCCTCCCATTAATTATGGGTTTCGAACATAAACACTCCTACCGCAATAAGGGTTTAAGCCCTGTAATACCATCGCTATTTAGAAGGTATGGATATGGATAGGTGTTTCCAATTGGTATTGAGGTTTATGATGATGGCCATGCTTGGATAGTTCATCATCCTCATCGTCGTCGTCGTTGTCATATTGTCAGAACAATATCAACTTAGGGAGAGAGAGCAATAAATAACCACACTTTATGATGTGTTTTGTGTTCGAGTGAAGTGGCTGCAATTTGTTGATGAGTTTTGATTGATTTCTGAGACCACACCAAGAGTTTTGATCGACTATTGTTTGGTGTTATTGTTACACTACCATCACCTCATCCATTGCACAATGCGCACGAACAAACAGTGAGGCAAAACAATGGGAAATTTGAAATGCATTCTAAAGTCATTATTTTTGAAGGTCATGTGAACAATAATCGTGGATGAACGCATTGATCACAGCAACAAATTGTTTCACATCGATTGGATGTGATTACGATCACAGTCAAAAAAGTTAAAATATTCATATGGGCAAATATTTCTATAACAAAAAAAAACTCAAAACGTTTGTTAACGCTACATTAAACATTTTTGGTAAATAGATTCAGTATTTTCAAATCTTTTTGAGTTAACAACGGTTTTAATTCTAACAATTATAAACAAAATCTTAAAAAATCACAACTTAAACATGTACAAATAGTTATTTATTGTAAACAGCTACTTACTTTAATTAGTTTGTCCTATAAGCCGGACTAAGAAAAGATTTCAATTCAACTGCTTCATTTCTCCAATTTGGAATACCGTATTTTTCGATATCGTCTTCGGCTTGTTTAGTCCATCGAAGCCTTGGCTTTCCAGTTCTGCGGGTACCACCAGCAGCCCGTATTTATACGCCTTTTTACCGGGTTCATCACCGCTCATCACGGTGCTCTTGAAAGGAGTTTACACCTGGGAAATTTTTGCGGATTCTGAAACTACAATGTTCATAGATGAGAAAAATCAAAGAAAAAAAAAAAAAAAAAAAAAATCGCTGGAGCGCTTTTTAAATGAATCAGGTTAAAGTTCACATTTTAAGGTTGTTTTAGGTTTTCACGATTTTGCTTGGAAACCGCAAGATTTATCAAAATTGAAAATTCTCTACAAGATTGTCCTTTATGATATTTTCGTAGGTTTTACCATTTGTATACCCTCAGCATTTATGCTAACGAGGGTATATATAATTTCATATGGGTAAAGTGTGCCTCATCGAAATAATGGTTTTAGACCCCAAGTATGTTTGGACGATATCCGTTTCAGACAATTTGGAGTCGATTTAGCAATGTCCGTCCGTCTGTCTGGCTGGCGCACGATAACTCTCGAACGGATCAACCGATTATGTCCAAAATTTGGCTTTTGTTATATTTTGTCCAAACATAATTTAAGTTCGAAGATGGCTTATATCGGTCCACTCATTACGGTACCTCCCCCACAAAAATAATCGGGAAATTTGTGCGCACGATAACTCTTGAAGGGAGAAACCGATTTGCTCCTTACTTTGCACATCGTGAAATTTCTACCAGACTTAGATGAGGTTCCAATATGGACTCAATCGGTTCACTTTTTCGGGTACCTCCAACACAAAATTTCGGAAAAGTGCAGTTTAGGACCTGCTCTCGAATCGCTTTGATTTTTGCTGTAGCAACTTGTATTCACTACCCCCCATACGACGGCATAAGTTTCGTCAGAGGCAAGTCCATACTTCCTGAGAAAATAGCCTGAAAGGTGCTAAAACCCCCATGACACCGTGTGTAGTAGTTGGAGCGCAAGATAACTCTCGAACGGATCTGCCGATTCGGTCCAAAATTCGGCCTTCGTAATATTTTGTCCAAACTTAATTTAAGTTCGATGATAAGCTATATCGGTCCACTCCTTCAGGTACCTCTCCCACAAAAGTTCAAAAATGTCCGGAAAAAATGTGCGCACTATGACTCTTGAATGGAGTGACCGATTTGGTCCATACTTTACACATCCTAATATGTCTACCAGATAAAGATCCGGTTTGAATATGAACTATATTTGTCTACTCCTTCCGGTACCTCCCACACAAAATTTCGGATAAATTCACTTTAAGGCCCGCACTCGAATCACTTTGATTTCTGTTGAAGCAACTTACATACGCTGCCTCCTTTACGTCGGCAAGAGTTTTTTCAGAGGCAAGTCCATACTTCTTGAGAAAATAGCCTGAAAGGTGCAAAAAACTCCAAGCCCATGCTTGACACAATATAAAGTAAAAGTCGTAAAAGTCGGCAAAGCCGACTGATACTGTTTTCTTGTCTTGTCCCTTTTCGGTAGGACTTGCGGTTTCCAAGCAAAATCGTGAAAACCTAAAATAAACTTAAAAATCGCGATTTTTTTAAAATTTTTTCACTTTTGGATTTTTCTCATCTATGAACATTGCTGTTTCAGAATCCCCTAAAACTTCCCAGGTGTAAGCGGGTTTTATTTAAAGTTAGTTAAGGCACACCGTACATGACATTGTTTTTTAAGGAGGCGATACAGATATAGTCAGCGCATTGTCTCAATTTGAACTTCTATATCTCAAAAATGGTAAAACTTACGAAAATATTATAAAGATCAATCTTGTAGAGAATTTTCACAGCCAAGCAAAATCGTGAAAAACTAAAAACGCGCTACGACGATGTTTTTATTTTTTTGATTGCATCTATGAACTTTGTAGTTTCAGAATCCGTAAGCTCTCTTCATTTAAAGTTGGTTAAAGAGCACCGTATCATTCTTATGACACATTTAATACCTTTAACTATACTGATGTCGTTATATAGCAGACACAGCTCGTGGTTCATATGACGTCGATATTCACGGCCAACGTATATTGGCCCGTAGATCTTTCGAATAATTTTTCTCTCAAACACACCAAGCACTGCCTTATCTGATTGCGCAAGAACACAGCTTCAGAATCATATATTAGCACGGGTAGTATCAGTGTTTTGTAAGATGTTATTTTTGTTTCACAAGATGTGGTTTTGTATTTATACTGCTTACTTAAGCCAAAGTAGCATCTGTTAGCCAGTACAAGTCTTCTTATTATTTCACAACTGATTTGTTTTTTTTTTTTTTTTTTGTTTACGGCGGTTCCGAAGTAGACGAAGTCTTTAACTACCTCAAAATTATATGAAGCGACATCCATCAGGTCTTGTCGCCGTTTAGTGCCAGATCCACTTTAGTATATTCTCCTTCTGTGACGTTTGCATCTCGTATAACCTTTTCCAACAGAATGTTGAATAGGTCACACGAAAGGCTGTCTCCTAGTCTGAAACTTCTTTTGGCACTGAACTGTTTGGATGAGTTCTTTCCTATTTTAACTGAGGACCGGGTATCAGTTAGATTCATCTTACATAGGGTAAGGGCCTGTCGAAGGTTTTTATAAAAGATGGAATTCTCGATATGTATCTCTTAGGTCTATTCCAGGATTAGGCGCAGGGTAAATATCTGGTCAATGTTAGATTTGCCAGGTTTGCACAATATCCCTGACACTACCTTATAAGCGATAGTGAGCAGACTTATAGCCCTATAATTAAAGCACACAGTCTTATCTCTTTTCTTGTTGATGGGACACAGGATGCTCAGGTTTCAATCGTTAGGTGCGTGATCTTCCTGTCAGCTAACTACAGCTTTTCAGCACGTTGCCCCCGATTTTGAACTGCTTTGCTGGTAAGCCATCGACTCCTGCTTGGCTTATTATTCCTCAGCCGGGTTATTGCTATCTTTACCTCACCTTGGCCGGGCGGTATACATTCAATACCATATTCTGGGATTGGATCCGTGGTATATTCATCTTCTTCGCTAATATTGGATATCTACAGTTTGGAAAGATTACCTTTCCATATACTGAGCACACTATCTGTATCAGTTACCAAATTACTGTGCTGGTCTCTACAGGAGGATGCGCCTGTGCCAAAGCCATCAATTTGATATTTGACTCTTTGGTAGAATTTTTTGGACTTCATTCGATTTCTTTACATTCCCGATATTCAATTTCTCTCTTCTTCCTGCATAAAAGACGTTTCTCATCTTTCCATTTCTTGCGATACCTCTCTCAAGCGCTATGCGTTGCTACGGAATGATGAGTATGCCGCATTCTTTTCTTCGGTAGCCGCACGACATCTTTAGGTTCATTGGTGGAAGTCTCTGGTATCCAAGTATGGATTTTGTGTCAGTTTGAATGGAGCGGGTAATACTTTGCCACTGTGCTAATATGTTATCGGGATGAGGAATGCTTTGATTAAGCAATTGGGCCAGTTGAGTGGAATATGTTGTGGCTATCTGTTGTGATTGCAGCTTACCCATGTACAACTTCCGTGTTTTGTCTGTTTGTACTTTATTTGCTACGTTTAATCGTGTAAGTACCTTTGCTGCAACAAGGTGGTTATCCGAGTCTATGTTTGCTCTTCGGAATAATCGCACATCTAACACGCTCGATGAATGTCTTCCATCTATCAAAACGTGATCAATTTCATTTCTTGTTTTTTTTTGGTCTGAAGACAGCCAGGTGCCATTATGAATGACAAAATGCTTAAATCTGATACTGCTAAGTACCATGTTTTTTACCGCGGCGAAGTCTATCAGCCTCTCATACTATTGTCAGATGTTTCACTGTGGAGACTGAATTTCCCGAGTGTTGGGCCAAAGATATTCTCCTTTCCCATTTTGACATTAAAATCGCCTAAAATAATTTTAATCTCACAGGCAGGACAACGATCATATGCTTCTTCTGTGCGCTCCTAAAATATATCTGTATGCTGTTCGCCCTTGCCTTTAGTAGGAGCACAAATAGAGCTTATGCTGAAGAATTTTGCTTTTATCCGTATTGTAGCTAGTCTTTCATACACTAGGGTGGCGCTGGAGACTATATATTAACCTCCGACTAACTACAAATACGCACGAACACAAACACATAATTAGGTGTGGCGTTCGATAGCATGCAAGTCGCTGGTCGGCAGCACTTGCGGTTGTGACAAAGAAACCTTGTTGACTTCCCAGCTAACAATTTTTTCCGAGGGCTCTGATTTCCGATTTTTTCCGAAATTTTCTGAATATTTTTTAGATATTTGTCGATTTCTCTAATATTTTTCTAGAAATTGTACTGATTTTCTAAAACTTTTTTTTAAGAATCTCTGCACATTTTCTGAAGAACCTTAAGAATCTCGTTCCGATTTCTAATCTATTTTCTAAGGAATTTTTTTGTTCGATTGATGTCGAAAAACAAAGTGATTTTTTTTTAAAATTCGCATATACAGTTTTTGAATTGTTTTAATATAAATGCAACATATAATAATTCAGGCTAGTGTTGATAGCTTCAACAAATTCGTGCACATTCTTCTACTATTAATCACAAAATGATAACAACAGGGAAAATTATTAGGACGTTTAAAATTAGAATCATCTATAAATAGCGCATTAAAAGAAAATTGTCCCTGAGTGGGGATATTTGTTCTGTGTTGTGTGTCAGTATCAAAGGCGTCAGCGTCCAAGAATTTCTTCCGAAAAACATTTGGGACATAGCTCCCAAAAAATTTGGGAGTTATGTCCGCAAACCAAGGCGGACCTAACTCGCAAAATCGTTTTGCGAGTTATGTCCGTTGGGAGTTATGTCACGGCGCCGCTTTACATAGATAACCTTAATGTTGTGCTTCAGAAAAATGTATCCACAATAGTATATCTTTTGAAGTTTGTATCTTTTGGAATTGAAACAGCACTTTTTAGTCAGTGTCATAACATTTTAGTTTTTATTTAAATTTTACATTTTATGGTGCCAAGTGAACATTTTAAAGCATGTCCATAGCGAAACATTCCAAAGAAATATGAATAAAACATTGTATTTCCCATACATACGACTTTGGAACGGTAGTCGTTGGCACAACGAATACATTTAGTTGCGGCCGCCCAACAAAAGAACCTCTTGTTTGTCAGTGTGTTCAAAATATGTAGATAAACGCCTACACACAACTAACAACCAAATACGCAGCTAACAATGCCCCTGGGACAATTCGCAATAACAAAAGTCACATCCTAATTCTACTGCGCCGTGTAGACGATCTGCCAAAGTTAATCCTTTGCAATCCTTTACTTTGATCCTGGCCACTTTGCATACACGCTGTTTAAGTAGGCGTTACAGTTCGCTGTTGTGCAGCAGCAGCATCAATATGCAAAGTCGTGACTTATTGATCTTTTCGAAATTAGCAACAATAGCCAGCAGACACAACTAATTGTTCGATTCGTTAAAATGCTAATTTTGTCAAGTCATTGCCGCGGAAGTCACAAAAAGGATGTTTGAATTTCATGTTAAGAAACTAAAAAGGGTTGTACGTGTAGCTGATTTTTCACAGATAATCCAGGATGAATACGTTTGAGAGGTGGATTTAAAAGGGGATTAAGCGCGATTGTTTGTTGTTTTGAGACAAAGTCGGCAATTTGTCGGCTTGCTTAAAAAGGGTTTAAGTCTGTTTTTAAATCCTTTAGAGGGGCTTAGTTAACTAGTTGGCTAGTTGTAAATTAGGGAAGCGTTTAAAAATATATTAAACTGGGATTTGGTTAAAAGTCAATCTTTTAATCCTTTACGAGTACGGTATTTATTTTGTCTACCTGCTTGTCCGTTGGATTATTTACATGCGTTTAGTGGATTTAGTGTTTATGGGGTTCGTGGAGAAACGTTTTATTGAACATTAAAAAGGCACTTGCCAACATAATGAAAACTAACTAATCACAAACAACTTAAATAATATTATTACACGTTTATATAACCGGATTTAAAAAAGCCACCGAGTTTGAAATGTCAATTCCATTGTGTATACGTCAAATAAATTCTCATAAAGAAGGTTAATCCCGACAAAACCTATAATATAAACAGGCTAGTCTATGAGGAAATATCCCATATTTAAAGAATCATCTGATTGATTTCAAAATATAAAGAATACAAAAATTGCAGAACAATTCTGCAGTGCATAGTTTTACTGTCTCACACCACTATGTGGACATGGTAAAATGTTTATAACGCTGCGAAATATTGGCCCCCAGACCCACATTTTGGTATACCGATTTTCATTTCTCCACGAGATATTTCGATATAGCAATGGGTGTCCGTCCTTCCGTCAGTTGTCCATTGTTTTTAACAATCGCGCTACTGGTTGCAGATCAGTAGTGTAAATTGTTCGAATTCCGGCTATATTTTTGGCAATATTAAACGAATGAAATGGACCAAAAACTAACATTTTGCCTGATTTTTTGTTGTTGTTATAGCAAGGTTCGTTCGTATGCTTCATTCAGTTATCAGGTTGTCGTTCCTCTGTATACAGATTCCAGAATTCTGCAACCTGGACTAGCTGGGTTCATAAAGAATCAGCAGACAGGTGAGTGGGGCTAGCTGGGTAGCTAAACAAATGCAGAGTGTTGACAGGTCCAAATCCACATGTAGGGTATGTGTTGCTATCAATTCGGACCCAATATTAAATTGAGGCGCCTGCATCACCTGGACTTAAACTGGACTAAGACCACTCGGGTTCGCCATGGCAGCTGGCGTTCTTCTCCTGTAATGAATGAGGGATGGTCTCTGGGTACAGCACTCACAATGTTCCTTTGTGCTGCCTTCACAACTGCATCAGTATGAATGTTTTTCAAGCCTGTCTATCAGGCAGAGGCTCTAGAGGTTCATTCTTATACTTTTGGACCTTTCTCCCTCCCCAGATCATGAAAATCTCTCCTGACGTGCCTGGGTGGGAATGCCTGTCCACTAGAGGGATGCTCATGGCGGTTACACCCAAGCAGGAATTGCATTGACAAAATTTTGTTGTGTTGATGTACATGGCTGTTGATGTACGGCTTTCTGGCTCCACATAGCTTACCACAGATCGGGGTATTGCTTGATAAGAGGTCAACAATATTTCTTTGTCAGCACCACAAGTGCTGCCGGCCAGCGAATTGAAAACCTTATTCCTACTTCTGATATTGTCGCAAATAGCTGTAGCTTGCACGGACGACTTAAACATGCTGTCAACGTTACACACAAAATCTTTGGGTAGTTCGTGGTCGGAATCAGGGTACCATCGAACGATATATTTAGGTGGAGCCTCCTTTCAGCCGCTCAGGTGGGGAGCAATGTGACAGTGGATTTATCGACGGATATTTTCATATTCCTCAGGTGGAAGAACTGCACTAAGTCAGCTATGTAGACATTTAACGTATTACATATGTCATCAACGATAGGGCCCGACCACAAGTCCGTACAATTATCGTCATATATTACGATCTTAATGCCGTCTGGGGGGTGTGGAATTGCAGAACGGTAGATGTTAAACAGTTCCGGAGATATCACCCCACTTTGGGGAGCTCCCTGTTCCACTCTACGGAACATAAAATGGTGGAATAATTTGCGACCATATACAGTATATATACATTCTTGTTGAGGATAAATTTCTAAGACGATCTTGCCATGTCCGTCTTTTGTAAACACTCTAGCGTCCGGAATAATTGAGATAGAACGCTAAAATTTTGCACTAGAGTATATCTTTTCCATAGGCAGGTCAAGTTCGATGATGGGCTTTATAGAGCCAAGTTTCGGTATAGCCTCCATATAACGATACCTCCCGATTTAAGGTATTTTGAGGATTTTAGCTACATTTTCCGCCCAAGTTGACTACAATTTGGCACTTGGAGTTTCAAGATGTCAAAAAACGAAACAAAAATGGTGGAGATAGTTCCACGTTTTGGTATAGGCCCCATATAACGGTACCTCCCGATTTAAAGTATTTTGAAGCTTTTAACTACATTTTTGACCGAAAATTACTAAAAAATGTCTCCACTAAAAATTTCCAAGGTCCACGATTGAGTATAGCCCCTTATAAATGTACCTCCCGATTTAAGGTATTTTGAGGCTTTTCTGACCGATGTTCCCAATGACCAAAAAACTTCTCCACCAAAAATCATTAACTTAGTTCCATGTTGTGGTATAGCCCCCTATATCGGTAACTCCGATTTTCGCTATTTTGAGGACTTTAGCTTCAATTTTTAACCGAACTGGCTGTAATTGGGCGTTTGAAGTTCTCAGGTCCCGAATCTCCTCCGCCAAAAATCGTCAACATAGGTCCATGTTTTGGTATATCCCCCATATAAAAGTGCCAACGATTTGAAAACATTTTTAGATACATCTTTTGACCTAATTTGGGCATTTGGGGTAACCGTGGTCGAATAATTTTTGCACCTAACAAGAAACTTATTATGCCATTTTAGTTCAGAATATCTTAATATTTTTCACTTCTTATTTCTGAATTGTACGATCCTTTCGCAAAACGTTGCAAGCTACACGATGTATGTACCTCCGAATTTAAATTTTACCGATTTTTATCGGTAACTCAAAAAATGAGCTAGAGAATCGCAGTGAAGAAATCTAACCTATTACAAATTATCGTAAAAAAACGAAAAGTAATTATTTCATTTTGGCTCAGAATACTTCATGGTGGAGATAAAACAGGTATAAAAAGTTCGACCAGGGCGAACATTACGTTTTTGCAGTGTTTTATTTAACATGCTTTGTTTCATGTCTGTTTTTTTATTATTATTTCATATTTATTTGTAATATTATTTGAAATCAACTTAAATTTACTACATGATATAATTAACAATTTTTCTACATAAATTAAACACAATTTCAAATGTGTGAAGAACAACATGTATCATAAACTATGAACAAAATATATTCAGTTTCAAAATAGAATTGAGATAAACGAACTAACAACAAACTAACTTTTCATATTTCAAATGTGTGTATAGAGAAAATTAATCAAAACAATTATTTTAAATTAAAAAACAAAAAAACTGCTAATAAACTAGCGCTTTGACGTAAATTGTATGATGCAATCAACAGGTTGCTCATAAAGAACAGCTGATCCATGGTATAATTAAAGAGGTAGATTTAAATGAAAAAATCTATAGAACCCTTGTTTTTCTTGAATTCCTAAAACTTCAAAATAAAAGCAACAAGTGGGTTTGTTAACAATGCATTTTTGAGCATTTTATAAAAAACGCGAAAAATGAATGAAAAGTTAAGTTTTCTCCACATAATCGAGTTGTGAATATGATAAACTGATTGTTTCAATGCAAATCTCACCAATTTCTTCCATACAAATGCCCAGCAAAATGTTCGATGCCAAAGATGACATTCAATCATGGGTGCAAGTGATCTAGCATGTCATCTTTTTAGCATCTTCATCGATGAATTTTATATGAGCGTGGACCCTAAAAGATGACGTTCTTTTCTGGATCCTAAGCATGTCATTTTAACCAATGCGTTGACATGTCATTTCCACCAATGCTTTGGCATGTCATTTCCACCAATGATTTGACATGTCATTTTCACCAATGCTTTGACACGTCATTTTCACCCATGCTTTGACATGCCATTTTAACCAATGCTTTGGCATGTCATTTTCACCAACCCCTTGGCATGAAATTTTCATGTCTTGTTTGGAAAATGGAAATGCTGTATTGAAATATGGTTTTCATGAAAAACAAAACTCTTTATTAATTCAAACGAATTCATGAAATAGCTACAATTAATTTATCAGTTTAGTTTTTCAAAAGTTTACATCCAAAATTGCAATGTAATCACCACCGCTGCAACGCAAAAGATTACTTCCTCCGTTCTCCGCAACTGATATTCTTTCATCTTACAAAAGGTTTTTTCAATTATCTTCCCATCACCAGTTCAGATTTCAACATGGACTCCAAATGCACTCCTTTAAGTATTTTTATTTCGTAAATTACTTTTATTTTATAATTTTGTTATTTTATAACAACATTTTGGTAATTTATACTTTTTTGTTTAGTGACGGAAATATGTAGGGATCTACAACCCGGCTTGCTTTAGGGATCTCTAAGAACAAAATGTAACGAACGGGGAGGAGAGACTTTTTATGGAAAATACCATTTATGCTTAATTAATTTATTTTTAATTGTTTCTTTCCAAAAGTAGTTTCTTCTTTATTTTCAGATTCTTGTTCCTTTTCGTTTCGGACTTTCTTTTCAAATTCCAAGAAGCGAGATTTGATTGATTTCATTCTATGTCAGATTTAGAACAGACAAGGGAACTTTTAAAATAGCAATGTGTGCAGTACGATTCTATTTTTAGCTCGATGGTTGGGACTTCATATAATACCAATTGTTTAGAAGTTTTAGTTGTTTGATATGCAGGAAATGTAAGACAACATCACGACGACAGTTCTAACAACTTTGGTCTGTTCCAGAAACTGCAAGAATCTACTTATTTTTACTACGATTACAATTTTTCGTTTATGTTATCGGAAAAAAATAGTAAAAATTAGTAGATTTTTGCAGTACTGGAACATACCAAAATGAAAATAAACAGGTGTGTAAATAAAAACACAAACATCATCTCTATTGGATCGATGGAATGGGTACAAATGCTGATGAAAAGATCGGATCTTTCACGACTTCCTTTGCATTGGTTCAAATCCTAATGAAAAGATCGGATCTTTCACGACTTCCTTTGAACCAATGCAAAAGATGACATGAAATCACGTCATCGCAAAGAACCCCTTCCGTCAAATTTTGCTGGGTGGTCATGGTAGAACAAATACAAGGTAAAGTTAATACTACAACAAATACAACTCGAACAACAACCACAAAGGAATTTGTTTTTGTTTGGAACGTTAGTGTCAAATATAAATGTAAACAAAATAAGGAAATGTCTATAAATTATTGGAATTTAAAAAACTAATAATTTTTCACATTTGATTGAATATTTTGAAAAACATGAATGAAAACTGGTTAGATTTTCAGTTTGAATGTTTCCGTATCATTCCACTAAATACACAATATCACGCAGGAAGTAGAATTCTTGCCAAAATGTTTGGGGTCGCTCGTAATTCATTGAAAAAAGAGAAGCTGTTTCAATCTTTTGTTTTTGAAAACAAAAAGCACATGTTTATTAGGGCTTTATTATTTTCAAGTTTAATAAAATACCACACATATTAACAAATATTGTACCGCCTCTATAAGTGGTGTTTTAGTGTGCGACATGTCGTTCGGACCAGGAGGAGGTTACATGTCATTGATATGAAGGAGTCTTTATGGGAAATTGTTTTTATTTCAGATGAATAATTTTTTTCTTCAAAAAATATATATCCCTATTATACATCGAACATAGAAATAAATATATAAAATGTCGTATGGAATTTGACACTAACACTACAGCCCAGTTCAGTCAGCTGGGTATTGCTGCTACCTTTTCTTGTTCTACCATGACAAATGGTCTAAAAACAATTTTAAAAATCATTGAATTCGATTGTTTTTAAAATTTTTTGGCATATTATTCAAACACCACACACATATACACAGTTTGTTTATATGTATTGTTTTGAAGTTTTAGGCATACTCGAATGAAAAAAATTAAATTGATATAAAGCTTTAGCTATCCTTTCTTATTAAACCATGATTAAAACAACTTCGCTCATTTCCTACATATTTCTTACCCAAATATACATATAATTCAGTTATTTTAAATTGAACGCCAATGTTGAAATAACGAATTCCTTATTTGAAACCTCCAAACACAACCAACAATATGGCTGACTTCCGTGTTGTCAGTTGCTTTGTATTCGTGCATGAAATATAGTAACTCATTTTTAAGACAATTGCAGTTGACCAATCGAACTGAAACTTTGCACACTTTTATGACAATACATGAATATGAAACCAAAACGGGTCCATTTTTTTCGTATAGCCCCCATATAACGGTACCACCCGCTTTCAGGTATTTTGAGGATTTAATCTTCATTTTTAGGCCGAATTCTTCATGATGGAATCTCTCAAATAAAACGCTTGCATTTAAATTAAAAATGGGGACAACATTAAACGGCAAGCGTTTTATTTGAGAGATTCCATCATGAAGAAGAATATACTACTTGATGCTGATGCTGTAGCTTAATTATAACCTCCACCATAATTGGAGGGTATAATTAAATTTGTCATTCCGTTTGTAACACATTGAAATTTTCATCGGAGACCCCATAATTTATATATATTCTAGATCAGGGTAAAATATAGTCGATATAACCATGTCCATCCGTCCGTCTGTTGAAATCAAGATACAGCTCGCAATTTTTAAGATAGAGCTTTGTAATTTGGTATAGAAGTTTCTATGACTCCTAGGATGTTTGGTATTGCAAATGGCTTTATCGGTCCACGTTTTGATATAGCCCCCATAGAACGGTATCACCATATTTTCGGTATTTTGAAGGTTTTAGCCTCATTATCACACTAAAATGGCTGAAATTTGTTACTTAGTTCGTTGCGGGTATAAAACATTCCCCCAAAAACTTGTTGGTACAGGTCCACGTCTTAGTACAGCTCCCATAGAACGGTACCTCCCGATTTTCGGTATTGTGAAGGTTTTAGCCTCATTATCACACCGAAATGGCTGAAATTTGGTACTTAGTCTTCGTTGGGAGTATAAAACGTTCTCCCAGAAATTTGTCGGTATGGGTCCACGCCTTCATATAGCCCCCTTAGAACGGTAACTCCCTATTTCCGGTATTTTGAACCGAAATGGTATATACAACCGAAATGGCTGAAATTTGGTATTTGGTCTTCCTATGGGGTATTAAACGTTCCATATGAAATTTGTCGTTATAGGTCCACGCCTTAGTATAGCGCCAATAGAACGGTACCTCCCTATTTCCGGTATTTTGAAGGTAGTGGCCTCATTGCCACACCGAAATTGCTGACATTTAATACTTAGTCTTCGTTGGAGGTATAAAACTTTTTCCCAGAAATTTGTCGGTATGGGTCCACGCCTTCATATAGCCCCCATAGAACGGTAACTCACTATTTCCGGTTTTTTGAAGGTTGGGGCCTCAATATTCAACGGAAATGGCTGAAATTTGGTATTTTGTCTTCCTTTGGGGTTTTAAACCTTCCATATGAAATTTGTCGGTATAGGTTCACGCCTTAGTATAGCCCCCATAAAACGGTACCTCCCGATTTTCGGTATTGTAAAGGTTTTAGCCTCATTTCTCCCAGAAATTTGTCGGTTTGGGTCCACGCCTTCATATAGTCCCCATAGAACGGTACCTCCCGATTTTCGGTATTTTGAAGGTTGTGGTTGAAATTTGGTTGAAATTTGGTATTTAGTCTTTGTTTGGGGGTAAAAGCCTTTCTGACTTAAATTCGTCGGGTCCACGTTTCGATATTGCCCCCATAGAACGGTACCGCCCGATTTTCGTAATTCTGAAGGTTGTGACGTCAATATCCCACCGATATACTGAAATTTGTTATTTAGTCTTCCATGTGGTTATAAAATATACCAGAATTATCAGTATAGGTGCGCAGGCTCCTATAAAAACGCAAAATAAACCAACATGTCGGCATTAGAAACATAATTTTCACATTAAAAGTTAATGCTTAAAAGGTCCTCCCCGAAAATTAGTCATCTCTTTTAACTTAAAATCTGTTCGGAAATTCCAAACTAAACCATATATTTTATATCCGAAACTCAAGTCATGCTGTAGTGGTTTCTATAATAGTGGGTACCATGCGGATTTTTGTTGGCCAAACTATCCCTGAACCAATAACGGTGGAGTCGCCGAATCGCACAAAGTTCATGATTAACTAATTAGAACAAATTTCATTTAACAACCCAAATATGCACATCCATTCGTAGAGGAGGGAAACATTCTTCAAAACATGTCAAAGTCATGCTGATTAGCACCCAACCCTTTCTTGGAAACTGGATACTTTGCATTGTTGACATTTAGTTTACGCAGAAAACACACAAGGAGACACACATATACAAATTAAAATTGTCATTCATAAAGAGACGACGAAATTAAGGAAGCAATGACTACACATCACATCAAACCATCCTTGCAATCGACCTACTGCAAAACAAAACAAACAACAACACTCAGCTCAGCTCAGCCAGCTCATTGTCACCAATCAATGTCAGGCAACGGATCGATGTTGGTAACAGATAAGAGACAATGCTCGGCTACCATGGCCATAACAAGAATTCTTAATTAACAATTGATTCCTCTGATGATTGATCGCAACTCTTTGGCACCTGTTGGCTTCTGGAAATGTATTTATTTGCCTTTAACACGAGGCCAGCCAATTGCCACAACAGTCACATTGCGAACGAAAGTCGTCCTAATGATTTGGCAAAGTTTCAATTTAACTATCTTCACTCTTCTTCTTCTACCCAGCCATGGCCAGGCATATTCATTCACATCCATTGTATCATCATAATCATCATGTCCAAAGTAATGCTCGAGTGAACTTTCAAAATAAAAATTAACCAACTTCTGGTAGTGTTTTGAAATAATGTGTTCTCGAAGAATTGTTTGTTGTTGTTGTTATTGTTAATGGTGGTGATGTGGGGAAAGGCTTACTGTGTTACACGGCAGTAGTCGCCTGCTAAACTTTCGATGATTAAACGTGATTTAAAGTATAGTAAGTTTCAGTAGTTAAATCAAAATTTAAGAAAAATGATATTATTAAATATAAAAGATTTCTTCGCTTTATTTGTTTGACTGCGGTAAAACAGCAGTGGTCACCATCATTATATATTTGCCAAATGGGCTTGAAATGGTAGGGAATTGCATCAAGAATGAAATTTTGATAAAAGATTATAAATAGCAAAGCATGTGACACAGTAGGGTTTATTTCCCCTAGGGTTTATTTACATCAAAATTTATATATTCTGGAATGCCTGCTCCGAGTACTTTTGGCCCGTGGCGGAATAAAGAAGAACCCCAGGTTAAGAATCTGCTCCGTTTGCCAGATTACAACGGTGAGATGTAATGGATGCACTTCCGAGGCTTCTCAGGTCTTAGCCGACTCCGAAACTACTGCCATTGAAGTTGTTGTTGTAGCAATGAATATATGTTCGTCCGTATATTATTTCGGGTATCAGGTTCGGGTTCCTCTGTATGTAGACTCAAAAATTCTGCAGCCTTGACTGTTAGAGTCCATAAAGAATCAGGAGACAGGTGAGAGGGGTTATCTGGGCAGCTAAACAAATGCAGTGTGTCGTAGTGTGCCGTGCGCTCCCAATCCACATGTCGGGCATGTGTTGGGTATCATGCCATCAATTCGGGTCCAATACGAATGTGGATTTGGCGGCGGATATTCCCATATTCCTCAGATTAAGGAACTGCACTAGGTCAGCTATGAAGATATCACATATTTCATCGATGACAGGACCCGAGGCCAAGATCGCGTAATCATCCAACGCCCTGGAAATGCATCATCATAGCCGCGATTCAGAAACAGAGCTCACCATCATCTGTAGCTTGCAACGTGGCGATGGTTAGAACGTTTTGGGGAATGATCGGCCATGAAGCGGAGGAGGAAGCTTACCAGAACTTCTCCATTGTGGTGCCAGGTCTTATAAATTACGAATCCTGCCAACCCAGAGGAACGAATGTCCATCACAGATTTATTGCTGTCGTCCCTCCAGAAGACGATGGTTCCTTAGCCGACTTGACCATCTTCCTGTCCAGACCTCCGCTTCAGCTTTGGCTTTCAGACCCTTTCACCAGTAGTCAATGGACTTTTCCAGTTTTTTTTTTTGGCTCGGCTTCGGCTTTGGAGCAGATTTCGGGTCTACTACTTTGCTCGTCCCCGGGGTTTGCTTAGAGACTCCGAATCGAGCAACTGCTTGGTTCGGGAGGAAGATCCTTTCCACATGGAGCCCACGATGAGGTGCATGAGGGTAAGTTTTTTCAAACTTTCTTACGAACCTCAGCTTACTCCTGATGAAGTAGACCTCCCTCTCCGAATGCAAGTTCGTATCTCATCATACGAACTTGCGGAGATATGATACATCACGCATTCGCATCGGATGCTTCTTGGGAATGGTCCATCCTTTGAGTCGCTGGCCGTTGTCGGGGTTTCGTTAGATTCGCCGTCGTCGGACAGCGATTCAATTGCAGTCTGCCTTTGAAGATTTGTGTCGGCATGTGCCGACATAGTACCACTCGGAGTCGGACCTTCGGTTGGGCATCAAGGTTCATACTCTCTTCGTTAGAGCCACTGTTATCCACCCTAATAGACTTGGCCGGAATCACCGCGGTGTCCAGCTTATCAGATTGTGTAGCAATTCCTCCGGGAGTATGTACCCACTTTGCTCTTCCGGGACAAGCATGTCCACCTGGTCGAGGAGTTCCCTACTCTGTCTCTCTAAACTATCATGAATAACTTTAAAGGTCCCATGTAAGTGTCCCAGCCCATAACTACCAGTCCTGGCCAAGTCATGTTCCATTTGAATTGCCGGGTAGTCATCTATTTTTGGGATTATACTTAATGCACTTGTAACAGGTACAGCTGTAGGTGCCAAGGCATCCATACCAAAAACATTCGCTTCACAATCACTTGATCTCGACGAAAACGTGGCTTGTGGTCTCACCAGCGCTTGCCGCCGGTACTGGGTTATTAAATCCCTGCACCGTAACTTTATTCCTATTACTTTTCCTACCCATCTAAGTTAATTATTTAAGGGAACTACCCCGATCTATTTTTGGTCCACGGGGGTCCCCAGGTTTCCACGACATGCGGAGCCAGGTCTGACTCCGGTTGCCCTAGGTCAGTTCCTACCGCAAACATCGCAGAGACCCCTTTCCCATCCGCCACACGGGAAGACGCGCCTATTGGGAGAATGGCAACTCCCCTAGTGAATCCGAAGCAATGTAACATTGCTACCAAATTGAGTGAATTGTGGGCAACGGTTAAATTAATCTCGAAACCGGAATAGATGCAGGAGTGACAGTGACATTTTCGAAGAGTTGCTTATTTTAACCGGCAGTTTATAGTTAACCCCAAGAGTGTCAACCGAGGAGGTACCATCACAATTTACGGCTAGCGATGATGCCGAGTGTCCCCTATTTATCGTTAGTTGACTGCGTGGTCTCGCTACTCAAGCCACACAAAAATGGCAGCACCGTGGAATGGTAGCGGCCAATTTCCCTTCTCTCGCCAGTAGCGAAGATTCTAGAGGCAATTACCCAAGATCATCATGGATTCCCACAAAATTACACGCCATATCCACACATATGTACCTGTCAAGGACTGAATCAGAACAGGGTGTAGTTGTGGTGGCTCTTGCCCTATCGTTAGCCTACGATACTGTCAACCATGCCAAGCTTTTCGAGGTCATAGAAAAGAATTCCCTCTAGACGAGTTTGAAACGTTGGATAATCAAATATATCTGTGGATGTCAGATTGTGTAATTTAGTAAAGAGAACTCGGGGACCCGTAGATTGAAACAGGGATGTCCCCAAAAATTTTTTAATATCATCGGAAATGGTTTAACTCTAACTTCATATGGCATAGAGATCGCAATTTATGCGGATGATTGTGCTATATTAACATCGGGTCCTATCGTCGATGACATCTGCAATAGGTTAAACATCTACATAGCAGACTTAGTACAGATGGAAGTATCAGAGAAATATGAAAATGACTTCCGCTAAATCACTGTTCACTTCTTGGAATGCCGACTTGTGACATCCCCTGAATATATTGGTCGATGGTGTCCAGATTCTGAACACTCCTATCCCAAGATATTGGGTGGAAGGTTCGATAGAATGTTTAAGACATGCGCACATTGGGAAATTTTGTCCTGCTTTTAGCTCAAATAAATTCCTTTGCAAAATATCCATTCTATTAATCTATTTTTTCCTTCTAGACATCCCTATTTTCTATGGGCTTCTGTACTGTTGTTTCATGGAATTGGTGACATTTCATGCATGAAAAACAGCAGCAACATTTTTGTGCTGTGCCGTGCCGTTTTTGCCCTCCACATACGACTGAGAGCAACACTCGCATTTCGCATAAATTGCATGAAAGCCATGCCAAAACCCGGTTGGACATAATCAATCTACCCGTTTTGACAATGGATTGTCTTACAAGAACATGAAAATACTCTTAGCGATTAATTTATCATCGCAAAGAGATCTGTTTTTGTTCGCTGGGCTGTACGAACGTGTGTCGTCGTTCCTTTTTTACTGCTTACTACCACGTTTTCTACAATCATCATATCCCCAAATGCGTTCCATACATTTTATGTGATGGGGCTGAGGAGACTTACGTGTCCCTAAGTAGAGTGGTGGAGTATCAGCAATGATAACAGGAATTTGTTGAGTTCTTGTGGCCATTTGAGGGCGATGCTTGTCATTGTCGGTATATTTTCTCTGGTAGTTGTTCACAAAGTAACCAAACATTGATGAAAAAAAAACATAAATGTCATATTCCAACATTTTCAAGGATGTTTTGAACGCTTCTTGGTTTGTTTGTCCATGTGTTCAAGAAGTGGCGGTAAGCTGCTACTTAGGAATGCATAAACATAAATAATACCCACATTGTCATAACTATATTTTGACATATTTGAACAGAGGTGATAAACGGATTAAATCCTACTTTTATTCACAAATGTGAAGATTTGGCAATGCGGAGTTCTTTGGAGGCTTGAAATTTCTACATTAACAGTTTTTGCATTTGCATTTTAAATAAAAACATATTTCAAATAGTCATCAAATCACGATTAAATTACTTTATTACACTTTAGGCCATTATCGAAACTGTGTCGGTCTTCAAAACTTCTTCAGAAATTATGAGAAATACCTTTTCTTGTTCCGCTTAAAACCAATAAAGAATTTATTCCATAAATTAGAATAAGGAATATAATTGGATGTGTTGATAGAATATAATTGTCGGAACAATCAAAACCATTTTAATTTTATCGATTTGTTTTGGTAAAAAAGAGTTACAGAATTCCAATACAAATGTCATTCGAAACATTTTAGTTGCAATTTGTAATTTAAGAATTCCAATTTTAATTCAAAATATATTAATAGTAACTCGATTTTTTTCATTTGTAATTCGAATCTATCTTTATACGCTTAAAACACAAGAACCGCCGAACTGATTTTGAAAAATCGCACTAATTCACAATGGTCTCATGGCAGAAATGGATAAAACCTAAAAAAAAATTTGAAGAATTTCGGTCTTTCCACACATTTTTTTTGAGCTTTTACTATTGATTTAATTATTTTTTGCAATTTTTGTCAATTTTTAGCGAAAATTGTGTGTGTACAAAATCCTGTGACATTTTATGTTTCTGTTTTATCCAGTGTTTCGGAGTCGGAGTCGGAGTCGAAAAATATTCAAACAAAAATTTTTTTGGCCCATTTATTCATATTTTAAAAAGCTATGAAAACATGTAGGCAAAAATTATATTATATTAAATTAGAGGATGAGCCAGAGGATATGCACATACTATCATTAGGGCTCCATCATAATCAATTTCTATGTCTATTTAGCCATGTCAGCATGCCTGTTGAATTCAGTACAGAATTTTAAGTTATATATTTTAAATTCGTCACAGAATTCTTATCAAGCCTTATTGTTTTGATTTCATTTTTTGATTTCAACGTTTTTATAGCCCCTTCAGGCTGACAATATTCAACGCTTAAAGATTTTCTCACGGGGAAGGGTGGCAGGGACACTTAACTTCGGTTTTATTGAGTTTTCATTTCAGTATTTATATGCAAGTTTTGTAGTTGAGTATTATATTGGACGAATGTTCGTTCCATCAAGGAATATCTTACGAAAAAGCCAACATATAGGAAAAATTGGAAACTTGTACATATTTTGAGTGGTACTGAAAATTGCCCTCGGAGTCGACTCCGGAGTCTGGAGTCGTGAAAAAGTCGACTACAGAGTCAGAGTCGGAGTCGGTGTCGAACGAAAAATGGCTCGACTCCGAAACCCTGGTTTTATCAATACATTCATATATACATACATACAGTGACTGTCACTGAAAATGATGCAACCTGAAATAAAAAATTAACTAATGAATTAATGTTTATTAAACTATTAAAACAACGACTATGGGATTAAGTCTGACTATTTTGAAAAACAAAATAGAAGTCGTCATCCCAAACAAAAAACGCCAACACGCAGAGAAAAAAATATGTTTGATCCAACAATATTCCAAGAGCAAAATATGTATTGTTAACATATTGTTGGATTCCTCATGTAGTATTGTAAATCCAAAAATAGTTTGTGTCAACTGAACAATATTTCTCTCTTTTCTTCGAAAATTTGTTTCTCTTCTCTCGCTATTCGATGCCGTGTTGAAAAAACAATTTTGGTGAGTTGTGGTGTGTTTGTATGACATGCTGCCTTTACCTTTGTTTTTGTGTGTATGTACTTGTGAGACTCTTGTTTTTATTTGTTTCTGTTTTGTTTCATTCTTCTTTCCTTTTCATGTTTGTTATGGTGTTTAATTATTCCTTATGTTGTGGTGGGTTCTTGTGGCTTTTTGTTTGTCTTTGTTGTCAGCCAATGCAGCAAACCATGTATTGTGTTCATCAATGATTGCAATATTATACGCGACATTTATATCCAAGTTATGCGAAAACTGTATATGAGAAGTATATGCACTCAAATCAAAAATTTCTGGGCTGGTTTTCTGTATTGACAATACTTTTTGTAAACAAAATTAGATTATGATAGTTCCTACAATCGGTATTGTTAACGATTTTAACAATATTGCGGAAATTCGAAAGTTGTTTTTGTTTTCTATGTTTGGAACAAAAGTAGGTATTTTTGGATTTGGATTACAATGTTTGAACAAAACAAATACATTTTTGGAACCAAAACATATATTTTTGTTCCAACAAAAGCGAAAAATATTTTTTCTGTGCGTGAACTCTCCTAAGTAAACGTTGATAACTTGGAAACGAATTTTAACAATTCAAAAACCATTTTGTAGGCTAAAAAGTTTTCTTTAAGATGGCGTACAAAAATATTCCATTTACGGTACCGTTATACTAAAATTTTGCCGGAAAACATAAAATGGGTATTTTTGAAGTGAGCATTAAAAAAATGATGCACCACAATAATCGATCAATAATTTCCAAATTTTTCGCTTTTTCTGTCATTTCAGAATGCTGGAATAAGTGGGCCCTACCGTTTTCAGTAGTTTTGTCATTGATTCCGATAGAAAAAATGATGTTTCTGACGTAATTTTGGCATGATTGTAATTAATGTCCCTTTGTAGGTAATTTGGCTAGAAATGTCAGGCTTTGGCTAGAAAGCCTGACTGATACAGGACTTTTCATATATCATTAAATTGTTTGTACATACTCTAGACATTACCCTTAATGATTTTTATACCCTACACCACACAGTGGTAAGGGGTATTATGTCTTTGTGCATTTGTATGTAACATACAAAAGGAAACGAAATAGACCCATAGTTCCTTTTGGGGATATACATATAATCACTTTCTGAGTCGATTTATGCATGTCCGTCCGTCTGTCCATGTATTTTTGTTCGCAACGCACAGGTTGCATTTTTTGTCCGATTCAGCTGAAAATTGGGGACTACAACTTTTTTAGCCGTAGGAAGAACGCTATTGCTTTTGGTGAAAATCGGTTCAGATTTGGATATAGCTCCCATATATATTTTCGCCCGATTTCACGTATTTGCTGCACCAAACACGCTATATACGTCCAATTTTGATGAAGTTTTGAATGTTTGACTGAATTTGGTCTAGACATAAGTGCCAAATTATATAGAAATCGGTTCAGATTTGGATATAGCTCCCATATATATTTTCGGTCGATTTCACGTATATTCTGTACCAAACACGCTATATATTTCCGATTTCGATGAAATTTGGAATGTGTGACTGAATTCAGTCTAGAAATAAATGTGCCAAATTATATCGAAATCGGTTCAGATTTGGATATAGCACCCATATATATTTTCGGGCGATTTCGCGTATTTGCTGCTCCAAACACGCTATATAAGTCGGATTTCAATGATATTTGGAATGTGTGACTGAATTCGGTCTGGAAATAAATGTGCCAAATTATATCAAAATCGGTTTAGATCTGGATATAGCTCCGATTTATATTTTACATATTCACAGTGGTGTAGGGTATCATATAGTCGGCCCCGCCCGACTTTGATCCTTTCCTTACTGGTTCATAGTCATTTTTTGGAAAATAGCTTCAAAAGCTAGAAATTTCTAGCCAAATTACCTACAAAGGGACATTAATTACAATCATGCCAAAATTACGTCAGTAACATCATTTTTTCTATCGGAATCAATGACAAAACTACTGAAAACGATAGAGGACCAATTATTCCACCATTCTAATTACTAAAATGGCAGAAAAGAAGAAAAAATTGGAAATTATTGATCGATTATTGTGGTGCATCACTTTTAATGTTCACTTCAAAAATGCCCATTTTATGTTTTCCAGCAAAATTTTAGATTTCATACGCACAATTTAGAATTTACACGAAGTACCACTTAGTGCTTCAAACATTCAACATCGTCCTAAATATTTCAATTCAAAGAATTCATAGCAATGTGCATTTGGACTATGCAACGTGATGTTTGTTCTCAAATCTTCAATTTTAATAAGCGTCTGCGAGACGAAGTTCTACGGGTCCACAAGTAAAATATAAAAAATAATTAAAAATAAATTAAGTTACTTTGCACATCGTGAAATTTCTACCAGACTTAGATGATGTTCCAATATGGACTAAATCGGTCTAGTCCTTCGGGTACCTCCCACACAAAATTTCGGATAAGTTCAGTTTAGGACCTGCTCTCGAATCGCTTTGATTTTTGTTGTAGCAACTTGTATTCACTGCCCCCATACGACGGTATAAGTTTCATCAGGGGCTATGGACTTCAGAAAATAACCTGAAAGTTACAAAAAAACCCCTATGACATCGTGTGTAGTGGTTGGAGCGCAAGATAACTCTCGAACGGATCTGCCGATTCGGTCCAAAATGTGGCCTTCGTAATATTTTGTGCAAACTTAGTTTAAGTTCGAAGATAAGCCATATCGGTCCACTCCTTCAGGTACCTCCCCCACAAAAGTTCAAAAATGTTCGGAAAAATTGTGCGCACGATAACTCTTGATGGGAGTGACCGATTTGGTTCATACTTTACACATCCTAATATATCTACCAGATATAGGTCAGGTTCGAATATGGACTTCGGGTACCTCACACACAAAATTTTGGATAAATTCACTTTAAGACTTGCTCTCGTTTTTGTTGAAGAAACTTGCATCCGCTGCCTCAATTACGATGGTAAACGTTTTTTCAGGGCAAGTCCACACTTCTTGAGAAAACAGTCCCAAAGTTGTAAAAAAACCCCTATGGCACCATATGTAGTGGCTGGGGAGCTCGAACCGAATACTGCGTTCGTCCACACTTTGGATATTTAAATATTTCTTCGAATATTAGATGAAATTCGAAGGTGCTGCTTATAGGTCCACTCCTTCCGGTACCTCCACCACAAAAGTTCGAAAATATTCGCTAAAGTGGTACGCGCGATTTCTCACAGACGTAGCAACCGATTTGGTCCAAACTTTTGATCTCTAAATATTGTCGAAACTTAGTTTATGTTCAAATTTGGGACCTATCTGTCCAATCCTTGCGGTACCATCCACACAAATGTTCAATTTTTTTTGTGGTTAAGGGTCTGTTCGATGATGGTCTGGACATTTTTACCGAAGGTTTTCCTAGTGGCCCTGTTTACAGCGATATTATGTTTTTCGTAGGCTAGTGTGATAAAAAAGCTCTATCTATCGATAATCTCAGCAAATTTTTGAGCTTTAATCCTATCCATACTTTTGTCGGTTCATATGCCCAAAATTTTGAAAACCTCCCTAAATACATAAGTTTTTTTTTGGAAAAAAAAAGTATTTCAATCCATACAGACTGAGGGTATATCTCTGTCGGCAAAGCCGACTGATACTTTTTTACTTGGTCGTATAAAAGTGTATATACCCATACCATTCGAAGAATTTTTCTCTCAAACACGCCAAGCACTGCCTTATCTGCTTGCGCAAGTACCCAGGCTTCGGAACCATACATCTGCACGGGTAGTATCAGTGGTTTTTCCTTATTTTTGTTTGACGAATTGTGGCTTTGTTTTTAAAGTGCTTACTGAAGCCAAAGTAGCATCTGTTGGCCAATACAATTCTTCTTTTTTACTTCACAACTGATGTCGTTTGTTGTGTTTACGGTGGTGCGGAGGTATACGAAGTCTTTTACTACCTTAAAATTATAGAAACCAACTTCAACAGTTGGTCCGAGCTCAATGGACGCATTGCGCGTCGACACCATCAACATGGTCTTCTCGCCGTTTATCGCCAGACCCACTTTAGCAGATTCTCCTTTGGCCATCATCAAGGCATTGTTTACTTCTTTTACTTGTCGTCCCATGATGTCTATATCATCAGCATAAGCAAGTAACATGTGGCTATTGGTTTAGATTGTGCCACTTCTTTTGACGTTTGCCACTCGTATAACCTTTTCTAGCAGGATGTTGAAAAGATCACAAGAGAGGCTGCCTCCTTGCCTGAAACCTCTTTTGGTACAAAACTCTTCGGAGAGGTTCTTTCCTATTTTAACTGAAGATCTTGTGTCAGTTAGAGTCATTTTACAAAGCCGAATGAGCTTTTCGGGGATACCAAATTCAGACATGGCTTGGAATACCTTTGAACGTAGCTGGCTGTCGAAGGCTGCTTTATAATCGACACAAAAGGTGGTAGGTATCGATCTGCATCTCTTGGGTCTTCTCCAGGACTGCCGCAGGGTAAATATGAGGTCAATGGTGGACTTGCCAGGTCTAAAGCCGCATTTGTATGGTCCAATTATTTCGTTGACCATAGGCTTTAGTCGCTCGCACAATATCCCTTACACTACCTTGTAGGCATTCAACACAACGGAATTCAAAATTTCCGATGGTTAATGGGTACCTGAATAAAATGACGGATAAGCATTTGTTGTTGGTATGTTGATGAACATTTTATTTAGTTCACCTGCTTCACCAGAAGTGAGACAAGTTTCCTTACCAATACCAAGATCACTAATGGTCTTCCACTTGCTTTTGGAATCAACAGTAGCAATGCAGACTTTATGCATTTATTAGCTCTACTTCTTGCAGAAGATAATTCTTCATGTAGCTCAGGTGTTTTATATCTCTTCCATCTGGATAGGCTTTATCCCTGATAGTAATACATTCTTTAGCATGGGAATTAAACCTATCTTTATTTTTCGATGTATACTTTTAAGTTATAACAGGAACAGAAGAGTTATACAAGGAGAGAATATTATTTTGCAGAAATTCGAGTTGTACATCGACGGAACTTATACCATACAATAGATGCCAATCCATTTCGATATATTTGTCCTCTAAATCGATATAATTTATTCTTCTATAGTCGCGAAAAGGGTATGTTTGTTCTTCTACCTGCATGTTAAAGCTGTAGATGAGAAACAATAGGTCATATTTGGAATAACATGGAGTTGAGATTTGGTCATAAATAAGCACATTATCAAGGTTATTAACAAAAAATAGGTCGAGAAGTCTGTTGGCAGTAGCGGAGAAATGGGTCGGGTTGCAGTCGTTAGTAGCATAAAGACCAAGCTAAAGCATGGTATTTGGTAAAGAAGAGTTCACCCGTGTGTTTGAATTAAAATCCCCTGCTATAATGACGTCATTATAACCTAACGATACAGTTTCAAGGATGTTATGGAGTTGGCCAATAAATCCATCCTTTGAGATTAATAAAGCTATTTGGAATGGTAGAATGGAGCCAAGTTTCAGAGGGGCATATGATGTCGACACCAGAGTTTTCAAAAATATACGTAAATTCTTCTGTTTTATTCACTAAACTTAGATAATTAATATGGCAAATATTTAAACCCTCTTTTTGTTTAGCTAATACAGTGACTAAGTTTTTAGTTACGACCATGGAATCTCTGTAAATTCTATGAATATGAGTCAAAGATGTGAGTATATTGGGGTTTTGAGGTATCGGCAGCGTGTATATATGTACATATATTAAAACTGATATCCAGATAATGATAGGAATTAAAAATGTGATCACAGCATTTACAATGATAGAGATCGTAGAGGTTATCATATATGAAGAGTAAATGTATATATAATAAGTGAAAAGGGAGAAAGAAATATTGATAAAGAATAATATGGTGATATTGGTATAGTAAATTATGATGTTCTAAGGGCTGTTCGTTAACAATATTGCGAAACTCGTCCATAATTTTTGGATGGTAAACCCATAAGTGGTTAGTTATGGACATTTTGTTTATTTGGAATAAGTGGTTAAATATGAACTTATAAAACATCTTTAAGAAAGAACTTCCTTCCTATGACATCACCATGTAAATATAAGTACTTTGGTGGTAGATTTGTAAGAAGTGCCAACAATTTAACAAATAAAGTCATTACTTGGTAACGAGCTTTTTTTGCTTAGTAAATCTCTCTAACTCCCCAAAAGACAGATAAAGCAAAGAAAAAAATCATTTTTAATAAAATTTCCATTCATAATTTATTTGGTATTTAATATTGTCTAAGAATTTGTTCTTTTTGTTTGTTCATTTAAATTACGTAAACATAGTAAACTAATTAAGCAGTTATTTTTGTTTAATATTTAAAGGGATTTAACTAATTATTATAATATACACATTACTTAAATAGCTAACCTAAAAGTAGAGACTTTTTCTTCTATAGCTATGAAGTAGAATTAATGTTGTTGTTACCTTATGAGTATTGAAAACAAAATAGTTTTGATGTTTTCAATAACATCGTCGTTTCTTAACTATTTCACTGTATATTCCGAAGTAATTCTTTTATGTTTTTGAACACAAAATCGTTTGATAATTTTAAATTTTTTAAAATAAAAAATGAATTAAAAAAAAAAATAATAATAAATTTTAAAAGAAATATTACACAATTAATCACTTGGTTCTAGAGAATTGGGAAAATAATGTCGTGAAAGATGGATGAAGGAAGAAAAGAAATTAAGCTACAATTAAAAAACAATATTTGTTGGTTGAGAGAGCTTCTCCATTCGAAGGAAAACTAAACATTTACAAAGCTTGAGGTACTTAAATATCAATTTTCGAGGAGAAATTTCGAATGGGGTTGATTGAGATGTAAATAATTTTTCCAATAATTTTTTAAAGATCAAATCAACATCTTTGCAAGATTTATTTACTTTTGATTGAAATTTCTCCTGTATTATTTTGTTATTAACCTAAATAAATCTATTATTTATTTAAAAAGACTATTTAGTTCTACAGTGTGGTCAAATCGTAGTCCTGTTTTATGTGTTGTAAGTTAATCATCATATCCTGTGGATGATGCCGTTGTTGTTGCTGCTGTTGTGGAATATGCGATTGATGTGAATGCATATTTGATTGCATTCCAGTATTGTTGCTATTGTTGGTCGTATTGTTGTTGTTGTTCAGATGCAGATTATTGTTACTACCGTTGGTAAGATGGTTGTTGTTATTCACATTACCACTGGGATTGCCATTACCCATGTTGACATTGCCACCATTGTTGTTGGCATGTTGACTTTGTGCAGTTTGAGATCCGTTGTTGTTGTATGAGTTACAGGCATTCGTTTGTTGGGTGTTCATTAAATTTGCACTATCACCAGCAGCTGGTATATAGGGGGGATTATTTAACGAGCCATTTACATCGCCCATGCTTTCCATGCTATCTGTACGCAAACACTGAAAAAAAAACAAAATTAGGAAAATTTAAAAATTTTTGTTTGTAATGATTTAAATTAAAGGAAATTGTCTAAAGAAGCACCCTTTCCATTGGAAAGGGCCTAAGGAAGCAAACTTTCTACTGAAATGGGTCTAAAGAAGCACTCATTCCATTGGAAAGGGCCTAAAGAAGCACCCATTCCATTAGAAAAGATCTAAAGAAGTACCCTTTTCATTGGAAATTGTTTAAGGAAGCATCCTTTCTATTGGAAATGGTCTAAGAAAGCATCCTTATCATTGAAAAGAGTCTAAAGAATCGCACATTGGAAATGACATAAAGAAGCATCCTTCCTATTGGAAAGGTTATATTAAGCTCTAAAGAAGCACCCTTTCAATTGGAAAGGATCTAAGGAAGCAAACTTTCTACTGGAAAGGGTCTAAATAAGGACCTTTTCCATTGGAGACGGTCTATAGGAGCACCCTTTCCATTGGAAAGGATCTAAGGAAGCAAACTTTCTACTGGAAAGGGTCTACATAAGGACCTTTTCCATTTGAGAAGGTCTAAAGGAGCACTCTTTCCATTGGAAATGATCTAAGGAAGCAAACTTTCTACTGGAAAGGGTCTAAATAAGGACCTTTTCCATTGGAGAAGGTCTAAAGGAGCACCCTTTCCATTGGAAAGGATCTAAGGAAGCAAACTTTCTACTGGAAAGGGTCTAAAGAAGAACTCTCTCCATTAGATAGGGTCTAAAGAAGCACCCTTTCCACATTGCAAAGGGTCTAAAGAAGCACACTTTTCACATTGCAAAGGGTCTAAAGAAGCACCCTTTCCATTGAGAAGTGTCTATAGAAGCACAATTTCCTTGGGAAAGGGTCTAAAGAAGCCCCGTTTCCATTGGAAAGGGTCTAAAGAAGCACCGTTTCCATTTGAAAGGGCCTAAAGAAGCACACTTTCCATTGAAAAGGGTCTAATTAAGCACCGTTTCCATTTGAAAGGGCCTAAAGAAGCAAACTTTTCATTGAAAAGGGTCTAAAAAAGCACGCTTTCTATTGGAAAGGGTCTAAAGAATGCTTTCCATTAAAAGTGTCTAAAGAAGCACCCTTTCGATTGGAAAGGTTCTAAAGAAGCATCCTTTCCATTGGAAAGGGTCTAAAGAAGCATCCTTTCCATTGGAAAGGGTCTAAAGAAGCATCCTTTCCATTGGAAAGGGTCTAAAGAAGCATCCTTTCCATTGGAAAGGGTCTAAAGAAGCACCCTTTCGATTGGAAAGGGTCTTAAGCAGCACCCTTTCAATTGGAAAGGGTCTAAAGATGCACCCTTTCCATTAGAAAGGTTCTAAAGATGCACCCTTTCCATTAGAAAGGTTCTAAAGATGCACCCTTTCCATTAGAAAGGTTCTAAAGAAGCACCCTTTCCATTGGAAAGGGTCTATAGAAGAACAATTTCCTTGGGAAAGTGTTTAAAGAAGCATGTTGTATGTCCGGTAGAAATATTACGAGTGGCAAAGTTTGGATCAACCGATTGATACCTTCGGGAGTTGTAGTGCGCACCAGCCAGACAGGCAGGGCTAAATCGACTCAAAATGTTCGGCAACGGATTTCGTCCAATACCCTCGTTATCCCAAAGGCTGTGGTTATAAAGCATAGATGAACAAGATGAGCACTCGCCTTTGCGTTTTCGTTCGATTCACCATGCAAATGCTCTCTTCGTGTTCATCGTTGTTATAAAGACAGCATCCGAGTCTTCTGGCGGTTCACACAAAAGGGAAAAGCAAAACTTGGGTGAAGGAGATACTTCTTCTGATTATTCGGAATTAGGTCAGTCATGTAAGTAAGACTTAGATCATTTGTGGATGCTGAAGAGACCCTTCAAAAAACCCAACGTCCATAAGGTCCCAAAATGTTGGGCTTTAGGATAACTCGGACTTCGTCCACTAGGTACGATTTCATTTTGGGAGTTATTGAACTCCTCATAAAGTCCATATAACGGTCATAAACTCCACATATAACGCCTACCCCTACAGAATCCCGCGAAATCACCTTTAATTCAATTTGTCTTTAAATAGCTTTTTTCCTAATTTTATGTGTCCTTCACAATTTGTGGTCGCATTTGAATCCCTTTCTTTAGGCAGTCATATCTACTCCCCTTGTAGGCTTCAACTTTATATCCTGATATCATTTCTTATGCTTCTTCTTCTTATTGTGACTTCTTCTTCACATTTTTTTTTCAAATCTTTCATATTTACCTCATTTATCACAGGCTGTTGTTGTTGCGAATTTTGTGTTTGTTGTTGTTGTTGTTGTTGCTGCTGCTGTGCCTGCTTTTTAGCACTAACTCTCTTTGGTTTCTTTGGGGCTGGTGCTATTGGATTGCCATTAGCATCGACCTTTTTGCGTACATTCTTGGTGTTGGGTAATTTATTATCCTTTTTCCATTTCATACGTCGATTTTGGAACCAAATCTTAATTTGTCTTTCGGACAACACTAACGTGTGGGCAATTTCGATGCGTCGGCGACGAGTTAAATAACGATTATAATGGAATTCTTTTTCCAATTCAAGTATTTGGTGACGTGTGTAGGCGGTTCTTTGACGTTTCGGTTCCATACCGGGTTGATAGGAGCCATTTGCTGGAAAAAAGGAAAGAAAAAAATTACAAAAAATTACTTTTTGTAGGGAAACAGTTTTGATGGTTGTATTTAATTTTAGGGAGGATTTTAAGTTAATAATAAAAAGTTGCACAAACAATTGTAAATATTTACAGAAATAATAATAATTTTCTTGCTTAGGTAATTTCTGGGAAAAGACTAGCGATAGCGAACTGCCAGAACCACTACCAGGTGTTTTGGGAGTTTAGGTAATTTATGTGACAGATGAATGGAATTGACAACTAAAATGATGCATGTTTTATAAAACATGTTAAGTGTAAAATGTGATTTACAGCCAACAACTTAAGCTAGAAAGACCATCATCGAATTCATTTGATTTAGTTGTCAATACTAAATACTCTAAAATAAGTTCGCAGATAAATTTTGACATTGAAACCATCAAATAAAATCTTCACTTGCCCCCGACCCAACAACCCTTTCCCAGACATCTCTAAAACAAAGCAAAAAAAACTTTTATTTTGATAAGTTCTGTCAAAGTTTTGAGATGAATACAAATGGTGAAAATAATATGCCGAAACGTCTGATGGCTAGACCCAGAAGGGTGTAGCAGCAGGTGTGAGAAATGAATTTTATTTTTAAATTAACTCAACTTGATCACAAACCGTTTTAATTTCAGCGTTTTCTTTACAGCTATGGCCTTAAGTTTTTTCTTTTGCTGCAAAGAGGGGAGAAGGGTTGACGAGCGAGTGGACGACGGTTTATTAAGAAAGGGGCACAACAAAGAAGTTTGTTGTTGCTTTTTATTTTTTAACGCACATCCCATACATAAAATTACAGACCTACAGGCGGCCACCGTTGTTGTTTCTGTATCTATGGTATCACAGAGCCGCCGCCGCATACGGTCATAGTTTATCTGTTACACAGTTGTTACTTTGCTCGCATACAATTTCGTCATATCTTTTGAAGTTGATTAATTATCCTGACGCGTAAATGTCAAATTGGAAATGTGAACTAACGCAGAACTCTTTTTTTCGGCGTTCGCTAGTTTTCTTTTTTGTTGTCGTGGTAGATGGTGAACAGTGGGAGAAAGTGAAAATATATTAGAAATAATTTTTAATATGGGTTAGTTAAAGACATTTGGTCTGTTCCAAAGCCTGCAAGAATCTACTATTTTTAAAATTAATTTAACGAGTACTCTAGTTCCATGAAAATATGAAATGAAAAATATTTTGTATACAATTTTTTCACTTTACATTATCATTGTTGAACATTGAACCCAAGTTCCATATTTTTAACCACAGTGCCCCACAAATAATTCTCTATTTAATTCCTCTTATGACCATGTGCCAAAGGAAACCGCCCATTTCTCTGTTTTTAAGTTTACACACACTTTTCTCAAATGTTCCCCAACAACAAGAAAATTGGCCAGAAGCGAAAAGAAAAATAAATAACTGGTCAAAAGTAAAACTCCTCGAAGCGTTAAGAAAAACAAAAAAAAAATGCTGGAGTTAAATGTGTGACTGAATGGGTGGTCGCCATAAATGAATGAACACAGCTGTGGTCTTAATTGTTGATTTTCAATGACTTTGTTATTCCTTATTTAGATTCTTTTGACAGATATCCGCCAATTGATATTAAAGGAAAAAGTTGTAGTGCATTTAACCCTTTTGCCAAAACAACATCCAAAACGGCCTAAAGAACATTTGACATTGTAATTAATTTTAATGGAATACCAAATTTGTTAGGCTTTTAAAAATATTACCAAATATTATTCATTTGCAGGAATAATTAATTATGGTTAATTTATGAATGACAAACATTTGAAATTTACTTTATAGTCTTTATTTTTAAGAAAGTAAGAACAGCGATAAATCCCTCAATGTAGATTTTGTGAAAGTCTGTGCATAGATGATATTTGAAACAAGTAAAAAAGAATCAGTCGAAATTAAATAGCATCTTCACAAAATAAGTTTTGAAAGTTTTCAGGTTAATCAGCACAGTCCACTTGGGCTATTATCGAGAGAAATATGGAGAAAACGGTTAAGGTATTTTAAGACCACAAAGACTACTAAACATTTTTGTGCGAGAGGTATATAAAGAAGTGATTCTAAGCATTGGGACATTTCGGGGCACATATCTCAGTAAGTATTTGCAGATTTTTGGGCCATTTTGTCAGGAAGCTTGCCAATGAAAAACTTATATTAATGTAATCAGAATCAATCCTTGAGCAGCACTAACACTTCACTGAAGCGAAAATGTTGAAAATGTTGTGAGGGAGGTACTAGAAAAAGTCGTTCCATATATTTCTTCGAACTTCATTTAAAATTGAAAGAAATATAAGGATGTGTAAAGGATGGACTAATTTCATTCACTCCATTTGCTTATTATCGTGCCTACACGCAGAGAAAAATTTTCGCTTTTGGTGGAACAACAATATCTATTTTTGTTCCAACAATTCATTTGTTTTGTTCAAACATTGCAATTGCAAATCCAAAAATACCATCGTTACATACAAAACAAAAACATACAAAACAAAAACAACTTGCGAAATTCCCCAATATTGTAAAAATCATTGACAATACCTATGGTAGGAACTATCATAATCTAGAATTTTTACGAAAACTATTGTCAACCCAGAAAACCTGTTACTGAAATATTTTATTTGATCGTATATAATTCTCATATAAACTTTCCACATAACTTTGGTATAAATGTCACGTATAATATTATTAGCATTGACAAACACTACACATGGGCGGGTTTTGCCAGTTCTAACTAAAAAGACAACAACTTGAATGAAGAAACATAACTGCTCCATTGCACTCGTCTTCCAAGCACCTACCCCAACATAAGGAAACAAATATGAAAAGAAAACACAAATTATGACCCAAAACACTTCTCAGATTGTGGTGTAACTCAACTATCAAAACATAAAGAAGAATGAGAAAGAAAAACAAATATCTCAAGAATCTAACGGTGTACATACAAAAAAGAACAAAAATAAAATAAAAAACAAAGATAAGAAGAACACATACAAACAAAACTCACCAAAATTGTTTTTGTCGCCAAGGCATCGAGTACCGAGAGAAGAGAATAAAATTGTCGAAGATACGAGACTATTGTCCAGCAGAAAAAACTATTGTTGGATATGACAACAACTATTGTTGGATTTGACAAAAACAATTGTTGTAATTAACAAAAAAGATTGTTGGACTCAGAATACTACATGCGGAATCTAAAAATGTCTTTACAATACATATTTTGCTCTTCGAATATTCTTGGATGAATCATATTTTTTTGCTTGCGTGTACCAGCCATTTTAGTTGGTCACCGTAGAATTTTTAAAGCTTTGGGGTCATTATGTCAGGAAGCATGAACTTGCCCACAAAACATATTACTTGGTTGTAGTCAGAATCAAAAGAACCACCTACGATGACTATTTCAAAACAATCCTCGAACAGCTCTTAAACTTCACTTAAGCGAAAATTTTGGATTTTTGCGAGAGAGGTACAAAAAGTTATTGTCCGATGAAGACCTTCTTGGAACATAATGTATACCTGCAAGAAATTTTACAATTTACAAAGTTTCAACCAGCTCGGAAACTTAATTAGTAAGAAATCGTGCTCAAGTGAAAAAGGATAGCCTAAGAAATTCCCGCACAGCCACCTAATTATAGCACCGGTTTCGCTAAGATTATTTGCAGAATTCATTCCGAATTTTGTCCGAATCTCTGAACAAGTTGCCGATTCTTATGCCGAATTCTTTCCGAAATTGGTACAAAAGTTGTATGGATGTGTCCACCGAAATTGGAGAGTTTTGTCGAAGGTTAGTCGAAAGGAACATTCGAGTTTCTATACGAAAAAATTGTTGGAAAATTGCGAGGAAATTTAGATTTTCGTGACAATTTCGGACAAAATTCTGTAAAAAACATACGAAATTCGCTTGAAAATAGAACTATTTTCAGATATTTTTCCGAGATTCTGAAAAATGTCGGAACATGTTGGGGAAAAATTATGATGTTTGATCCATAAATTGGAAACTTAACGGATGTTAGATTTGATATTGTGAATATTTGCTCTCAAAATTCTGACTCTTAATAGGAAAATCAGAAAAAATCGTGTGCTCAATCTGATATACAAGAAAAAAAGCATCGTCTGAAAACATGCCGGTTTTTGGGGTTTGCAATGTGTAATATTTTAATTCGTCATGGATCAAAATTATATTTCGGTTCAGAATTTTTAATTGGATTTAGTTGTAATTGTGCTTTCCAGATTAATTGACAACGAACTAGTCCAATTAAACGATTCACTAAAATGAACCCTCAAATTGGAGATGGAATATTGCTCAATTAAGCATATTCTGACTTCAAAATATTGCTGCAACAATATATTTTGTATCAAACATCATACTGTTGCCCAGGAATATATTTTCACATTTTTAGAATCTCAGAATGAGATCTTCGTGTTAACAATATACGGTGTTAGAGACCATATCGCTTATTTACTATAAGAGTGGCATAACTAAGAAAAGGCGTTTTCTAAGTTGGCAATTTCCATTTTTTACGACTTCTACTTTCTCTTGTGTCAAATTTTCATGTTGATATCTCTAAAACTCAACGAGTTACAGCTCATTTACTACGGCTCATAATAAAACAAAAATTTAGTTTAAAGTTATGAAGCTCTAATTTACTTCAAATCATGCTTGATCTTACATAGAAATTTAGCACTGATATCTGGCAACTAGTTATTTTATTTTTTTGTGTAATAATCTTTTTAAGTTGGGAAGTCAACTTTCGATCGCAAACTTAAAACGCGTTTTTCTCGACACCGGATTTTTGAGAGGTGTCACTTTTTGAGTAAATGAGCGATATGTTCGCCAGCTATTGCCATCATATTTGTCTATTGCATACTTTAAAGGGTGGCATTGTGTGAGTGTATTGCTTTTCAATGGGTTGAATTGTGTGAGTAGAGAGAGAAACTATCTGTGTTTGCTCACGATGAAGGGAATGTCCACACCTGATATAGGCCATATAGACCTACCATATGAAGACATAGGTACCATATCTTCGCATTGATCATATTCAGTCATTGATAACTTCTTCATAATTACTGTGCAATAAAATGTTGTACCTAGAAACTTTTTTGAAGATCAAAGCCCCTGTCGCGTTCATAAAAACACAGAAGCACCATTTCTGAGTAATGGGCATGGTCTTGCGACCCTGCAATGCATAAGAAAATAGATTTATGTCTCTGATGTTTACGCTTTAGTGCTTGTTAGTTCACAATGAACTAGTGCAATTGAAGGATTTTTTAAAGTGAACCATTAAATTTGATCACATAAAGTTTCTCTAGCATATCAATAGTTCAGTCCATATACGTTTTAAATCGAATATATTAACCCTTTTGTTCTATGCCTTTAATTCCTTTTTATACCCTCCACCATAGGATGGGGGTATATTAAGTTTGTCACTACGTTTGTAACTACTCGAAATAATCATTGTAGACCCCAGAAACTATATATATTCTTGATCAGCGTGCAATTCTACATCGATATAGCCATGTCCGTCCGTCTGTGGAAATCACTCTAGCGTCCGAACGGATTGACGTAGGTGGATGAAATTTTGGGAAGATATGTTATATTTACGTAGGACTTTTGGTATTGAAAGCGAGCTATGTAGGTCCACGCTTTCGTATAGCCCCCATACAAAATGACGCGTGACGCGTCGTTGTTTTAAGGAATTTTTAAGATATTTGGCCCATTTTACCACCGACTTGGTTGTAATTTGGTACTTTGTGTCTCCAGAGGCCAAAAATATTCCTACCAAAGTTGGGTTATATAGGTCCACGTTTTGGTATAGCCCCCATATAAGGCCCCATATAAAGTACGCGTCATTTTAATATATTTTGAATGTATTAGACCCATTTGACCAAGGAATCGGCTGTAACTTTGTATTTTGTGTTTCCAGAGGCTAACAAACATTTCTACCATAAAATGTTTATATAGGTCCACGTGTTGATATAGCCCCCATAATACAATATCTCCCGATTTTCGATATTTTGAACGTTTTAGCCTCATTATCACACCGATATGGCTGAAATTTGGTATTTAGTCTTCTTTAGGCGTATAAAACTTTCCCCCAGAAATTTTTAGGTATAGGTCCACGCCATCATATAGCCCCCATAGAACGGTACCTTCCGAATTTCGGTATTTTGAAGGTTGTGGCCACATTAATCCACCGAAATGGCTGAAATTTGTGGTGGAGGGTATAAAAAGTTCGGCCCGACCGAACTTAACGATTTTCTTACTTGTTTATTAATATAAATTCCCCTATTACACAGTATTTGCAAACATGTATCTCTTGGTTTCTCTTTCCATACATAGTTGCGAATTTATTGTAAACAGAATTTCAACTTGATGACGGATGTCTTTGTCGGAAAAATGAAGCGAAAATAATGCAATGAAATGGATATGGGCTATTATGGTGGGTTGGTTAACGGACATGAGAATTCCGACATGTACCGTACCATAGCAAAATTCCAAAAACTAAATTACTGCATTGTCATTGTGTATGAAAAGGAGTAGGATGATGATGAGCATGATATTTTCCTTCATACATACATACGAACGGAAAACGTTACATTGGGCCACGAGACAACAACAAAACTTGTTCCAGCCATCAACAATGGACAAAGAGTGCCAATTGTGACGATTTCGCTTTTATTCTCTGATGAAATGGCCAATTTATGAAATGAAAATCCAAGAATTAAAATACTGCTACGTCACAAAACGTAGTGGTGTATGAATGAATAGAGTAGAATTTTGAAAAAAAGGAATTTCAAGTGAAGAGAAACAAATGTTTGGTATACAAATAATTTGACTGAAGGGAGTTGTACAATAAATATAAAGAACTAGCGGACCCGGCGAACTTCGTCTCGCTATTAAGGAATAAAATTCCATACAAAAACTCAATTTTCGATTTTTCCAATTTTCCGACTTTTCCAAAATTTTCTTCCGTAAAGACCTTCTCCTCGAAAATACGAATAACTGACAAAAAATTTTACAGAAATCGGCCTAGCCGTTCTCATTTTATGAATTACTATACATTTTTTACACCATTTTTATATATATAGATTTAATTACAAATAATCCTATAGGAATTAAATATTTACATCTTTTACAATTGGACATAAGACATTACGTTGAGGAATCGGCTGCAATGAAGGGGAACTGTATTTGATTTTAAATTATTTACATCATCTTTTCAAAAGCAGTAATATAATTGAGGCAGTCTGTAATACTAATAATAAATTCTGACAGAAATGCAAAAATTAATAATTATAAAAGCAACGTCAATAATAAGGATAAGAAAAGAAGATATATAAAATCCCAACTGAGCATAACCTTTGGACGTAGGTCCAGTGTACAAATTTTAGAAAATGCTGAGAATGTTGTATCTCTGATAATAATAAATAAATATTGCATTGTGTAATTAAAGCAGCCACAGTCATTGGCTTATATCTCACTTCATAATGCCTTAATTTATATCTGGATAAATCGGTTGGATCCGAAAACTTTTACCTGTTGTATTAAAGCACTACTATCTAATCGACGGATGTATGTATGTTGCTCTATCTTTTAGAAAAACTTTGGGTCCCCATTCATTATTTTAAACAATATTGAGATACTTTAGTTAGCTTTAACATTCAACATAGTTTTGATTTAAATTCTAATTGTGCGTGTTATTTTCAATAATTTCCTTTTGCGGCATCATGTGAAATTGAACAAAAACCTCGAAAAGAACTTCATTACAAAAATAAAAACCAATTATAATTGCATATGGCAAACCAACAATTCTATTGTTGTTGGAGAATTGGAACACTCTAATACAAGATCAGATAGCACATGCGCTCATTCTCGGATAGCTGCCTCACAGTTTATTACTACACATTACAACAATTACGCGTTCAATTTACGTTTATACATTTTGGATATTTCCAGCAACAACAAATAAACCTAAAATAATAAAAAAAAAACGGAAAAAATACCGCCACCGCATGTCGTTGCTGTCGTCATACCCCACAATTTTTGACTTGTATGTAGCTCATGATTTATTACTTGATTATGACTAAACAATTTTTGCCATTTGCCAGACACGACGAACGAACGTATGGACCGGCCGACTTTTTTCATATCGTATACTCATGTGCATGTAATGCCAGCTGAAATTCAAAATGAGATAAGAAAATGTTTTTCAGAATATTGGCAAATTTGTATTAAAATACAAATGTATTACGTAGGATCGCACAAAAAGGGTTGGAATGGTAAGAACGTATCCGTTTTAGAATAGAGTAAGCACTAATGAGCGTTTTGAATATAGGAATTATTTAAAAGTCCATGTAAAGTTCGAAATGATCTACAAAGTAAGAAATGAAACAACTTCAGAAGACCGACATTAAAATGTTTAAAGTGGCGCCCAACGTTAAATGTCCCTGTAGTAAATAGAAAGTACATGTTTTATCCACCCAATCATGGATATCTGAAATCTAAAGCAAAGTAATAATATGAAATTACTGTATTGGGGAACTCGACCTAAGAACGCCAAAATAATGGGAAAGTTTTTCTCTTTTTTTGTACACACCTAATATATTCATGTTCGAAGATAAGCTATGTTGCCCCATTTCTTAATAGAAGTTTAGTTCTTATGGAAGGCTGTCTTTGTGCTCCTTATTATAAGTTCGTATACCTGAGATAAGGCCCCCAAAGCTCTTAAAAACATCCTCCATATAAAATAGTGTTAAACACGTTAACAAATATAAGCACCCTTCCGCAATATCCGAAAAAACTCAATACCACAAACCAAGCCTATATTAACGATATGTTTCCGCAAACATCCCTGAAGGGACAAGGTATAATTCTCTCATATCAATGAGTACAGTTGGATTAATATTCGCTCGATTAAATGGGACCTAGTTGTAATTGCAGAGACTGAACTGTGTGCCTTAAGACAGCACTTATGGAGAAGATTTTCACGGTCGAAATACGCAGAAAATGTCGCCTACGTTACACTGAAGGGTATTTTTTCCACCGATAAAAATGTGATGTGTGCTGGCCTGGGAATCGAACCCGGTCATTCAATGTAAACATTAGCCGTGTTTACCATTGCATCACGGTGGCACCCAACCAAAATCTAAATAATTTTTTATGAAAAACAAATGAGATTTTTATCTTTGATTTTTAGTGGCGCCCAACGTGGAATCTGGTTTAAAAAAAAATCGCTCCGTATTCTGAGGTAATAAAAAAGTTAAATACATTTTAAACCTCATTGGACTTAAAAATCCGGTTGATTTATATAACGGTCATTCGATGTGAAAGTCATTCGTGATTACCATTATTTTTTTAAGAAAAAGAAATGGGGAAAGTTTGCGGCCGCCTACACAATCTGTGATTTTTAGTGGTGCCCAAAGTTGAATCTCGTTTTCCGAATTACTAAAAAAATTAAATAATTTCTTTAACCTCATTGGACTTAAAAATCCGATTGCCTTGTAGGATACATGTAAAGTATCTTATCTAGAAAGAAGACTTTTTCAGGAAAAGACTTGTTCAGTGTCAGATTCTATCTACAGATTGGACCTTGACTTGCAGAAAAGGTTAGAGTAGTCGAGTACGTGTCAGAATAATGCACGCAGGGCGAGGCGAGATCTCATCAGAGATTCAAGAGTAAACCAACCTATTGCATTCAGTCTCACTTCAGGACTAAAACGGCCAACAACCCTCTGAAGTAATGCATCGGACTTCAGAGACCAGAAAATTTGTTTGGCTATAGCACGTAGGAGGTCAACACACGTTTGTTGTTGGAATGTATAGCTATACTTTTATCTCCATAACCACTAAAAAGTGTAAACATTTTGAGTTTCATTATAGGTTTTTGGGTAATTTAAATTTTTTTTGGTTCTGTAGGGACAACAGAAGACCAGTTGAGATTTCTCTATACAACAGGAGACTTATTGAGGTTTTTTTGAAGACATAGTAGTAAGACCCCTTGTGGCTTCTCTATAAAACAGGGAAGCTCTTGAGGTCTTCTATAGCCAACAGAAAACCTCTTTAAGTTTTCTATAGAAAACAGAATATTTCTTGAGGTCTTCCAAAGAAGACTTCTTGAGGGATGTATATGCACCAGTTTAATTTTATTTCATTAACAAAGCCTCAGATTCAACATTCAAAACGGTATTATTTCCGAGAATTACTATTCACAATTTAAGACTAATATTTTTATATAAAACTGAAATTAGTTACTTTCGCAATTCATCACAGAATGTTTTGAAACAATTTTAAAAACTTTAATCGTTAATTTTTGTTAAGTTAACCTCCACACTACTTGCCAAAGAAAATTTATTTTGAATTCATGAAACTACAAAAAAACATATTTTGCACTGAAATTTTATTTCAACGAAATTATGTCAGCCGTTACTTTGTTTTGTTGGGCCTGTTAATTTCAATTGTTTTTTTTTTATTATTTTCGCCCATGGATCATGAAAGTCGATAAACCAGCTTCAATTCATTTCCATTCAACAATATAAATGAGTGTGTTTTTTTCTTTTTCTCTTCTTGTGTTGTTCTTCCACTGCCAATGGATTTATCTCGTTTTAATCCTTTTCAAAACATGATCATTCCATTGATTGATCGACATTGCTATTTAAGGTTTTCAACGCACACACAAAAGACCCAAAGACGATATATCGTTGAACGAAGCATGTAAATACTTTATGATGACTTTGCCACTACAACTTCCGGGCTTTAAACCAAAATAACAAACATAGATTGAAAAATCTGGAGTACCATTATTGTGTTGCATGGCAGTAGTGAATGGGAGAGTTTGTTTATTTCATTCATTAGTTTGGTCAGGTAATTGAAATATGATTAATTGATATTCAGGTCTAAGTTGCCGCAGTTATATGTGGTGTATATACATATGTAAATTTATATAGACAAATGTGTGATAGTTTTGTAAAGAGGAGCAGATTACAATAATATGTCTATGTGAAAGTGTTAAAATCGATTTAGAGGCAGTAGACTACATATTATTGACCATTATTGTAAGTTTAATTTTAAGGGTCAACTTCATAGTTCTCAGCTTTATTTTCATAGCCTTCAACTTTGTAATTCATAGCTTTCAGCTTTATAATTCACAGTTTCCGATCTTAAACTGCAACATTAACAAATTTGGAACATAAAAATACATAAAGTTTGGTATAGACACTAATGGTTACCTTAAATACCAAAAATAAATAAAAATAAAAGTTCATGGCTATGAATCTGTTGGTCTATATCCAACCAATAATAAATGTAATGTAATTATATTTTAATTTTAACATAAATGGAAGTTATATTTATATATTATGATATCGTTCACTGATTTGAATGTTCCAGACCCTTATGTTAATTTGTATATGCAAGTTCAATTTATGCGACCAGCTATCAGATCATGCAATATATCGTATATCCTTCTGAATATATACTATTGATATATAACCGTACATATGTTTATATATCTTATATCAAAATATATAAAAAATACCATGTTTTTAAAATCTACGTCTCCCCATCAAATTTAAACATATGTACACGTTTCAAAAAATATTTTCTAAATAGCTTTTCAACAAACCTTCATCACCTTTTTGGAATATAGCAAAGTGTTGATTACGTTTAGTTCGTTCGCCCCTTTTTCCAGAATCATGACTATATATATTTTTCTTATGGAAGGCAAGCAACCAACCAACCCCTTACACAATGCTGCGAATGAAGAAAAACTTTTCGGATTCTTTCAGCAAATGAAACGTTTATGACAATGAGCTCATATTTATTTTTAACACAAAGAACTGTCAAATTTTTTGCAAAGTCATTTGACAAGCTGCTGATGCAGCTCCCGCTGTTGTTAATTTGTTGTTTTGTCTTAGTTTGTCTGTTGTAGCAAAGGCGGCACTTGCATAGCGTGAAATATACACTTAAAGAAACATTTTAATATTAAATGGGATTTGATTTCAAATATAGTTTTGATTCATGAAACATTTAATATTATCAGATTTTCAAAAAATTTGGTTAGTGATACTTTTCCTTAGAAATTTGGGTCAATAATCACTTATTTTTTTATTGAGAAATAGTTGCATAGTTGATAAGCTGGCTAAAATCCTTGGCGAACGAAACATTATTAATTCTACCATGGAAAAAATCTGGTCGATTTTGAATTTGAGTAAAACATTTATTTCGATTTTGTTTAATATTTTAATATCGCTCTGTTTATACTGCCGGATATATAATCGACCCAATCCTATAGATGATGATACTAGAATTCGATAAACCATAGTCCATGAGGTTGTATCCCTGACAAAACTTTTCTTCGCAAAGTCTGTGTTATTTAAAAAAAATGGTTTCCACTGAAAATTGAATTCGAAAAGGGGTTTTCTTTATTTTGCACATACAAATCTAAGCACAGAAAGGAATATGGGGATAATACAAGGGGATAACTCGTTTATATTAATGAGGGCACTGAGATCTAAGCGGAAATTCTAAAATGTCACGGTTCTTGAAATGGAAAAGTGCAGATCGACAGATGAACCTCTTTGAATTTTTTAATAAAGACAATTTAATTGACCATCTGAATAAAAAAAGGAATTCCAATAAATCACTTTGAAGAGTTTTAAACGTAATATTTTTTATTCGTCATGGTTCATTAAATATAATATTTTTGATTCAGAAAATTTCTCCGAGAGTTTCCAAATTCACTCGCTAGAGTTGTTAGTTCACAACAAATTAGTTCAACTGAAGGATACTCTAAAATGAACCCTTAAATTGGAAAATAATGTATGTATTTGCTTCAACAGTACTTCTTCTCTGGATATGAAGAACATATTAGAGACTACATTTACAACTTCTGGAAACCTGCCGACTAGTTCAATTGAAGGATTCACTAAAATGGAACCTTAACTTGGCCCTCCTTATTGTCCAAACATAATGTCGAATGCAGTGCTCCACTACTTGATAACAAGCTTTACATGACAAAATTACACAGGAGACTGAATAATTAAACTTACGACCTCTACAAATTTCGCCATGACTACTCCCAACAAATCTATTTTGTTTGTTTAATGAAAAGTAAAGGAGACAATTAACAGATGACCGAACGAGGTTTATAATCTACCGGATAAAAACTGAAATAACGCCGAAAGAATACAAAAAAAAAAAACAAAGTAACTACAAGAACAAAATGACCGACTGAACTTTATAAATATGATGACCAAAATAGGTTATTGAACAAAACTGTACCAAATGGCATACTGATCTTTATAACAATAAAGGATAAAACTAAAACTCCGAAAAAAAATCTGTAAAACATCGATTGAATTGTTTGTGCGAATCAATGAACTACTGACATACGAATGACTGAGCTACATATAACAAAACGGGAAGAGTTCAACTATTGAAGCAAATGCCATGTTAAAACGCGAGGGGATTGAACTGAGCTCAGAAAGCAGTTATATGTTAACAGCTATATGATAGACTACGAAGTTTATCAAGTTAGTTCCTTTTAAAAAACTGATGTTTTCCTGGCTCAGTTCAATCTCCTAGCGTTTTAACATGGTATTTGCTTAATAGTTGAACTCTGTGTGTTTTTGATAGATTAATAGACTACGAAGTTATTGACATTTTTAACGAACAATATGAACGAGTAATCTACTGTGTCTTACTAGAATGGAAAATGATTGAACTAGTTAAGCAACTGTACGAACTACTCATTTTCTAACTGAACTACATACATATGTTCCCACAAGCATCCTCGAAGGGACAATCGAGACTACTATCTTCAATGATATGGGACCAATTTTTTATAGCCGAGTCCGAACGGCTTTTCTTACGAAATCACTCGTAGAGAAGTTTCATATGGCTGAAATACCCAGGAAATGGCGCTAAATTTTTTTATAGATTAATAAGTGAAAGAGAAAAATTGAATGAATAATACCGAACTAATTAACTAAAAGTAGTAGTTCATTAAGTTAAACTAAAAAAGATAAGTTGAAATTAATAGGCGTTCATTCATTTCTGAGCCATAATAAAACCCACGAGGATTGAACAGATGATTAGAAATGATCTAAATGAACGAGTTTACTAATGAGCCTTATTGATTGAACTAGTTAAGCAAAAGAACGAACTATTTTCTTCTAACAACGAAACATGGAACTAAAAAAAAAAATAGGGATCTAAATTTTACACACAAATTAATATGTGAAATAGAGAGGCTGATTCAAATAAAAAGGGAATAAATAAACTGACATTTAAATGTCAGATATATTGTTAATTTAACAACTACTAATGTACAACAGTAAAACTGTGTACACATCTATATCCAAATTGTATGTGTTACAGAAAAGTCCATGCGTACTTTGTGGCAAGGTCATTTTCACAACGTTCCACTCTAATGCAATTTTTAACAACATGTTCATGTGGTATGATGACGTTTCACACATGAGCTTTATGTCAAGTTGCACCACATACCTATCATGTTGATGATGTTCAAATACAAAACACACGAGAGAGCCATGTACTGGAAATAATGTAACATGTAACTAACATGCATAAAAGTACATACGAACGTGTCTGGATAACAACAGCAACAATGATTGTCATAATACAGTTTATGACATTTTGAGATGTTCTCAACTTGCAAGATACGAGGATTACATGCACTCAAGTTAATAAAAGTAAACAGCAGCTGTTTATGGATGGAATACAATTTATGCTACAAAATTTAAAATGTTTATTTTAAACAAAAAAACTTTAAAGTATAACACTAAAAAAGCTTGTGTTTTTTGTTTATTTTTTTTATAAAATTAACAAAACATTGATTACATTTAATAAATCTGCGAACATGTTTGGCCTTCGAATTCGTACTGAAAATACCATAACGAACAATAAGCAAAGTAACAAAATTCAATGGCATGTCCCCCCAGTGGGTTTTAGAGTACCAAAGGCAAGGTCCACCACCAGTACAGCAACACTACTAACATCATCATAACATCGCTGATGTTTGATGACTTGGCAATATAATTCATCAATTGCTGTGAGTTGTTTTATGGTAAAGTATAAGGAGAACAAAAAAATAGCTATAGTATTGAAGTATCAACAACAGCAGCAGCAAGCAGCTCAAACATTTACAATGGCAATAAAATACAAGCTCATACTGATGGTGCAAAAAACATTATCATCGTCGAAAAAAAAATCCTCTAGAAAAAATGTTTGTTGTATTGAATTCAAAACTCCATAACTCTGTGTATGCATTGGTGAACAAGAGTAGAAAAAAGGGGACCAACCAGTCAGCCAGTTTTCGTAGACAACAAAGAACAACAGCTACAATGAAAATGGAATACTTAGCTACATGGCTATAACATTCAAACAATAAACCCACCTAAATAACCAACTATAGAGAGAACTTTTTTAACACAACACCTAACAGCCCCAATCGGTCGCTCAGTCAGTCGGTCGTTCGATTGTCGACAATGACTTGTTGAAAATTAAGAAGTTTGCAGTTTATGACAGATGAGCCCAGTCAGCCAAAGGCAGTCGTCATTCTATGAAATCGAACAAAACCTAAAATAAGTTGAATGCAAAAGTGTGTTGGCGTTTATGCAAACATATAATTTCATCAAGAGGGAATATTATAATTGATTAATTCATTAGCCGAGGAGGTATTTGGAAGCGAGAGTGGTTGTTTGCTAAACTTTCCTTATTAAGCCAATTGAAAAGGATACACCCTCCCTGTTTTGCATATATTGTGGTTATTGGCCAACAGTCTCTCCCTTCTCGACATGGTAAACACAATTAGCACTTTAACGTTTTTATCGTTTTTATAGCCAGTAATTTGAAGGAAGAGGTAGTAGGTACAGTGGGTTACAAATAAGAAATCGTTAAGTTCGGCCGGGAAGCACTTTTTATACCCTCCCTCCACCATGAAATATTCTGAACAAATATGAAATAATTAGTTTTCATTCTGTTACGAACGTACCAATGCCCACAACTTTAGGTGGGAAACTCCAAATACCTAATTTTAGCTTATTCGGTCAAATAAAAACATGAAAATACCTGAAATCGGGCGGCCCTATTATATGGGGGCTGTACCAGAACATGGACCTATGTTGACAATTTTTAGTGGAGAAGTCTTGTGGCCACAGAGAACTTCAAATGTCAAATTATAGCAAGTTCGGCTAAAAATTCTAGCTAAAATACCGAAAATCGGGAGGTACCGTTATGTGGGGGCTATGCCAAACATGGGTCTATGTTGACAATTTTTTGTGGAGAAGTCTTGTGGCCACAGAGAACTTCAAATGTCAAATTATAGCAAATTATAATATTCGGCTAAAAATTCTAGATAAAATACTCAAAATACCGAAAATCGGGAGATACCGTTATGTGGGGGCTATGCCAAAACATGGGTCTATGTTGACATTTTTTTTTTGTGGAGAAGTGTTGTGACCACTGGGAACCTCAATTGTCAAATTACTGCCAGTTCGGACAAAAATGCAGCTAATATCCTCAATATATCTAAAATCTGCAGGTACCTTTATATCGGGGCTACACCAAATCGTGGATCTATGTTGACAATTTTTGTTGGAGAAGCTTGTAACCACTCGGAACCTCAAATGTCACATTACTGTTAGTTCAATCCTCCGAAAAATCCTCAAACTATCTAAAATCCCGAAGTGCCGATATATGGGGGCTATACCAAGAAGTGGACCAAACTTTGAACTTAGCTTACCTATGGGAAAAATACGCTCGGGTGCAAAAATGTAGCTTTCTAGCTAAATTATTGCGGATGCTAGAGTGATTACAACAGAAGGACATGGCTAAATCTCAGAATTCGACTCAGACTTGTACCCTAATGAAGAATATATAATTTATAGGGTCGTAAATACTTATTTCGATGAGTTACAAACAGAAAAATAAACTCTATATTATGGTGGAGGGTATAGAAACGGAAAGTTGACCTGAGTGGGCAAAGTTAACAATATATTCACAAAACGGTATATGGAACCAACAATCACAAAACTGCTGCTCCAGACAGAGTAAATTGAGAACTTTAAGTCGAATTGAATGAAAATACAAATAAAAATACTTTCACCCGTCTAATACACTGAAGTCACGCTAGTCACCCACATCGTTCCTGAAGTCTGGAACATGAGCAGGGTGTTCCCGCTACTGAAGCCAGGCAGGGATGCCAACAAAGGTGAATCGTACAAACCGATTTCAGATTTGTCGCCCGTAGCAAAGACACTTGAGGCTTTACTCTTCACCAGGGTCAAAAATAGCTATCCAGTTGCCGATCATCAGCATGGGTTGCGTAAGCAGCACAGCACGACAACAGCGCTGCATGCCATCTCCAGACATATTAGTCGAGAACTCAATCAGAGCAAGCCGTGTGATAGAACAGAGATGGTGGCGCGTGACTTCTCAAAAGCTTTCCACACTGTTTGTGGATATCGATCAGACAACCCTCGAGCCAAGTTTGAAACGTTGGATAATCAATTATATGTGAGGATGCCAGGCGTACTTGGAATGCAGGAACAAGAAGTCCAAGCGCCCTACTGTGAAACAGGGAGTTCCCCAAGGCGGTGTGATATCTCCGGAACTGTTTAACTTCTACCTATACTGTATTCCGCCCCCTCCAGACGGCATTGAGATCGTAACGTATGCGGATGATTGTACGATCTTGGCGTCATGTACCTTCCAAGATGTCATTTGTGAAAGGCTGAACTCGTTTTAGACTGATGTTATCACCTTTTTCCAGGAGTCACATTCGACAGCATGTACATGTCGTCTGCCCACGTTACAGCTATCTACGACAAGCTGAGATGTAGGAACAAGGTCATGAAGTCCCTAGCCGGCAGCACTTGGGGTGCAGATAAAGAAACCTTGTTGAACACATATAACGCTATTGTTCGGTCTGTAGTAAGCTATGCGGCGCCAGTATGGTCCGCAAATAAAGTGCAACGCGATGGAAATATAGTCAAACCTGCCAGAATGCCGTCCTGAGAACTGCAACAGGGTGCCTCTTCATGTCTTCAGTGGACCATCTACATGAGGAGACAAAGATTTTTCCAGTTCAGCAATACAATGGTATGCTCTGGTTGAAGTCCTTGCTCGGGTGTTACCGTGAGAGCCATCACAATCGCCATTTGGCATGGCATCTCAAGAGGGATCTTCATGATCTAGAAAGTGAGGTCCAACGTTACAAGAGAAAACCCCTAGATCAATACAATAAGATCAGCAAGCCCATCAAGCAGGTTTAAATAGCATTTACACAGATGCAGTCGCATATTCCATAAACAACTATCGTGTGAATGCAGCCCTCGGAGATCATCTCCCATATATCGCGGCTGAGGAACGTCAGCTGCCACGACGAACCAGAGTACTTTTAGCTCAACTAGGCTGGGGATGGTGCAGCCGTGAAAATTTCTATAGGTCAAGCATGTGGCACAGGCCCGCACGACACACTGCACCTTTTCAACTGTCCTGCCAAACCTACTCAACTAACTCCAGTAGATCTGTGTTTACATCCAATCGAAGCAGCCACATTCCTAGAACTGGAGATAGGCCCAGAGCCAGATTAAGCAGAAAATTAACTTACAAACTTAGAATTAAAACACTGCTACAACAACAATAACTGAAAAATACGTCTCAGTCAATGTAAAACTTCTCTGTAAGTCCTTGGTCACACTAGCGAGTTTCTTGAAACGAATAATAGGAAGAGGCAACATCGCAAACACAGAAAACCTTGTACAGCGGTTTCACCTCCTACCCCTCGCCCATAAACTCGAAGTTGAAACAGCGCTAGTGTGGCCTTAGACACGTCGTTCGGACTCGCTTGTAATAAGTAGGTCCCATATCATTGAGCTAATATGAGTCGGTCTGTACTCATTCATATGAGAGAAGTCTCCCTTAACCCGTCTGGGATGTTTTTTGGGAACATGTGTATGTAAAATCTTATTTCACCCACTGTTTCAACTTAACACAGTTAACAACAATATTGGCAATTTAACGATTTAATGGTCCTGTCTGTACGATGGGGTGCGAGTTTTTTTTTTACTTTTATTTTCTGTGGTTATTCAGCGATTGGCGTTTTTTTCTTCTCTGGTATCATGTGTTGATGCTAATTAAAATTGCTATTATTAAAGGATCCAACTGAGAATGTGCCCGTCGCACATAACAATGTGTGATGATGTTATAGGCAAAAAAAACAACACTTCTAAACCACTGCAAACATTTTATGAATTTATTGTACGGTTGTGTGTTGAGTTATAACATGTACAATAATATTTTTTTGTTATTGTTGTTTAACGGACAAGTAGCAAAAATTAAGAGTGTTTTATTTGTTATTTGTACGTCGTACAGTTTTTTTCAACGATTTTTTTTTCAAAGTTCATCAATTCTATTGTGCAGAGAAAATTCAAGGTCGTTGCGTCAAAGACCCAACACAACCACTAAAATACACCTAACAAAACAATTTGAGTTCTTTATTTTTATTAAAAACTATGTACATAGACATGTTTAGAGATGATGGCTAGTGGACAGACAGCTGGACATTCACAATCGTGAGTTTTAAATTTCTGTATTGTAGAATTCTTGGTGCTATGCTAAAGCGTTTGGTTTCCATAGAAAACCGAAACGGTATTACGTTGCAGTGCAAAAATCTAAGCCTTTGTTTGAAATTTAGAATCGCTGAAAACCATAATCATGCTTAACATTGAATAGGACATGAACCCTGTTCACCACAAAGTGCCAAATGGCATTGAGATGTTATGGCAAATCTGTGGACGCAGATTCATTTCTTAGAAAGAGCAAAGGAAGTTCAAGCGTATACTAAATGCATATTAATTAAAATTGTATGCAGTTTTTTGTTCTTCATCATGGAGTGATGATTTTGAAAAGTTGAAAAAAAATTATTGATTGCAAAATTATTTATAAGATTCGCATTCACTTAATTAAAGACCAAAAGATATGAACACTATTTAGTTCAACCATGCAGAATCTTTATAATTCTGTATCATGGTTTCACAATAAAAAATATTTAAGATTTATTTTTAATTCGATTTAAAAAATATGATTATATTTTATCGTAATGAATAAGACCTTAATATTTATGTACTCTCTTGAAGTTTTTTTACCATAATAGTAGAATTTACTAAGTAAGAATTAATAAAGAATTTATTATAGTGACGGAGGGAGAGAAGCATTTTGCGAAATATGCCAAATTTCAGGTATGGGTGTTACACGCAGAAAAATATATGTTAGAAATATGTTTGGATTCAAACAAATTTATGTTTGGGATTGGTTGGAAACAAGTATATGTTTGCAACATTTTGTAACATATCTCAATTTTATTCGTTTGGGTACCAGCATATTTTTTATGTTAGAACATATTTTTTATGGGTGTAGAGAAGATTTTTGTCGAAGAGTGTAACAACAGGGCTCTCGCGGCTGCGGAATGCTGTTTTATAATAAAGAGCTGTGTGTATGGTGTAATAGAAGACGCAAAAATGAAGCCGGGAGGTTAAAAGAGTTTGTTTTTGCTTTGGTGGTGTGTATTTCGCGTGTGTTTCGTGCGTTATTGTTGTTGTGATTTTTTTTCGACAAGCAGTAATTTTTTCTGTTTCTTTCAGTTAATCAACTTAGCAAGCGAAGAGGAAAAGAAACAAATGGTATGAATTATTTTTGTTCTTTTTTTTCAGTTTTCTAAATACAATCAGTGTTTTGTGTTTTCTTAAAGAAATGGTGCTTTTAAGTAAATTAAATACCCAATACATTTTATAATTGGAAATTTTTAATTGAATCAAAAAGGTTAATGACAATATTTTATTGCACAAAGAAGAATATTGGTACTTACATCAATACATTTTTAATATACATACATACATATGTATATTCGAAATATGGATGTACCTATTTATTACATTCTCTCTCCGTGTACGAAATAAGGACTGCAAATTTTCCATTGGGAAATTTTCTTAAAGGTGATCTAAGAACAAAAAAAATCAAACCTCATAATATCGTAACGAATTCAATAATTTTTCACTAAACATATAATACACATGCTCCAATAACGATCTTTCCTTTTGATATTGAAAAAATAGGTAACAATTAGTAGTTTCTTGCAGTTCTGTAACAAAACCTTTTTAAAAACCCTTTCATTTTTATACAATAAATATTTTTCTATTCCCCACAAAATCTCAGTTTCGGATGCTTCTCTTGCATAAATGCCACACAAAATAATTAAATCTAAATTTGTGTTCATTATCGTCGTTGTCCATTTAAAACACAATTGAGATAAGCTTTTAAAATAGTTTTAAATCTATTTTCAAATTTGACTTGCTTTCTTATTCGCCTGATGCCCAAAATTATAGCTGTGATTTTCTTCATATTTTAAAACGTTAATGTTGAACACTATACTTATATTAAATACCAATAACTATTATTTCATCACCGGTTAAAGACAATAACATTACTTTGCTCCACAAAAAAAATAGATAGCTTTTTAATATAGCCATGACAAATGAACTACCTTGCCTATCGTCTACTTAACTACCGACAAAAGTGATTATGTGAGTTATTAACAAATCCAACAAAACAGGTATCAATTATTGGCATGTGCTACATATTTAACCACCGCCACCACCATCGTCGTTGTCGTCGACAACAAACGATGAAACAACCTACAATAAACTCTTTCCTCCTCATCTAGGTATAACAAACATACAAAACTACATACCTACATACATATGTAAGTCAACACGCAATTATTCAATGACACACTCACTTGTCCATCACCCAAAGTACGAAGTCAAAGATGAAGTAGAGAACATGATAATTATAGTAATCCAATATAACTGAGGTGTGATCATTTCATGTGTTTGGAGTGAATTTGCCTGTTTAGGATTAGGGGATTGTCATTGTCATGTTAGCTTTAAAGCCCATCCTTTTTTGGAGTGATAAATGCATGCCTACAGTTTTGGAAGGAATTACATATAATATTATGTTTTCTCTTTTCTTTAACCGATTCCCAATAAAAAGCCATGAACGTATTTGGATAAATATTTCCGCATCCTTCCTTGTAGGGACAAGAGTTAACTTCTCTCATAATAAAGGGTGCTACTAATTTTTCAGTGACAACAGAATTTTTATATTTTCGAAAGTTCCAAAAATGTCTACATTGTATATAAACCTATTATTAGGAGATGGGATTTCACTGGTGTACCCCGCCATTGGCCAACAATAAATTCCGGTTCAGAACTAGAAACTAGTTCAATTTGACGATTCACTAAAATTAGCAATCAAACTCAGTGAATACGAACGCAATTACTATTGGCAAGGTTTACTGAAATGAAGAATGAATGAACAAATTATTGAACTAATATTTCGATTAATGGAATCAGATAATGGACCGATCTGTACTTAAATGACGCATACTTTAAATATAGAAATTATTACCGGAATGACAAAGCTACTACAGAAACCATCATTTCAATCACTGTGATATAATAAATGAACAGTTGAACGACTGATTCATAGTGAATTCGGGAATTATTGAACTAATGAAGTTATAGAACTAATAAAAGAAGTCTGTATGGCAAAGGAAGTCGAAGGAATGAATTAAACTGACACACAGCTAACTCTAGTAAGCACACAGCTTTACACTATTCAGTTTACTCTTTAGATAATTTCATACGAAACTTTTACAGCTTTTGGGAGAGAGCGGAGGTGAAGAAGCCCCTCATCTCTGCTTTCTCCCAAAAGCTGCGAAATTTTTGTATAAAAGTTTCAACGTGTGGCTTTAGAGTTAGTTATTAGTTGTAATGGGGCAGAGGTAATAAATACGATAAGGTAATAAATAAATACAATGAATGAAGTCACAATGTAGAAACATAAGTGAATAGTCAAAAGTAGGGGTGAGCACGTCTGTGTGCTAGCACACAGGCAAATTGTGAAAACGTACTCTTAGTTTTTGGTGAACCATAAACAATTAAAAGTTAATGCAATTTTTTATTTATATTTTTTAATAATTTGCATTGTGGACGATTCTAGACAATGTTTAAAACATGTAATGAAACATCAAAAAAAATTAAATATTAATTCTCTCTTAAATTTGCCTCTCTCTTGATTTTGCTCAGCTCTGGTCAATAGTAAATAAGAGAGGGACAGAATACCAAAAAAAATTAGATAACTAAACAGTGCAAATTAAGAATAGGCGATAACTTCATGAATGTAATAAACTTCATACAGTAGTTGTTGTTGCAAAAGTGATACAAATAGACTAAATGCTTAGTAAAAATTTACGTGAAAATTCAAATTCTTAAATTGACAGAAGAAATTAATCTAAATTTACTTAAATCTACTCGTTACATTCGTGACACTATGTAGTAAAAATGATATCTAAAGAACTTAAAAATTGAATGACCGATTGAGTCATACTAAATAGGGAATGGATTGAACTAGGGAAACAAACGAACGAACTAGTTCATTCAATGATCAAAACAGATGGATTATCAAGTACGAGAAAGATCTAATGAACTAAAAGTGTGAGTAAAAGAACTACTGAAAGCCAGGCTAATGTTGAGAAGGACCGTTAAGGAAAATACAAAACGAACTAATCTATGACAAGAAGACACCTAGATGTGGGTCAAGCCTTTGATAAAGTATGGAATGAAGGACTTTATCTAGATTACATAAGTATTTTCCTATGTCAATCTTGTGTCAGACATTGAAAATAGCACATGAAAGTTTTTTGGCTTTTAGGAGAGAGCGGAGTTGAAGGAGCTCCCTCCCTTTTTCCTTTCTAACCCACAAGCTCGAAACATTTTCATGAAATTTTCATAGTCTGGCATAAGACTAAGTATGTAGTTCCCATTGAAAAATTTGAAATATTTGGATAAACGATACTTGAGAGTGAAAATAAAATGGAATTAATCTTCTTTAAAACATAAAGAAGCGGATGTGTCTCCAATTAGCGTTCTTAACGTTCCTCCAATTCAGTTTCTATACCTAATTTATACAAAGGTCAACACTAGACTGATTTCAATGAAATAATTTTATGAAATTAGGCTTCATAGTCCCGGACCACACTAGAGTAATTTCATTGAAATTGAGTTCCATAGTAGAGTAAAATCATGAAATTGCTGTAGTGGGGAATTCGATCTACGAACGCCTAATTTCATGAACTTTTTTAATGAAATTCACTCTAGTGTGGACCGGGGCTTAGATCCATTTCTCCACTTTAGCAATTTCATAAAATTACTTTAGTATGGAAATTGATCTAAGAACGCATAATTACATGAAATTTTTTCATTGAAATCACACATTTTTCAGGGGTAAGTCCATACTTCCTCAGAAAATGGCTCCAAGAAACTTTGAACTTAAATGGCAAATCCGCTGGGAGTTTCTGATTTGTCCAAACTTTGCACATTGTATTATTTCATCTAGTCATGTACCAGGTTGGAATTTGGACTACATCGGTCCCGACCTCCCACACAAAATTTGGAAAAAGTTCAGTTTATCGTTTTGAAATGTTTTTCAAAAATTGCAGTTTGAGGACACGTCTGGGATCGTTTTTAAATTGATGGCAACATGTTGTGTATGCGGCCCCAGTAAGACGGAACAATACGTTCTTACTTACTGATACGTTCTTAATTGTTTTTTTTTTTTTTTTAATTAAAATTTACATCGAACGAATTTAAGCATTTAATGTCATTGAGAATCTTTAAAAAAATCCAGTTTTTTGAAATACAGTGTAAATTAGATTTAAGCCCCATTACCTAAAGCGTTCATTGAAACAAATTTCCCATTTTCCCTAAACTACAATTCCATTTGTGTCCACACATGTAATTCCTAAATTGTACAACACAATGGAGGAAGGTGTTATATACGCTTACATTTGTTAACCTAATTCCTGACCACAAAGGGTCATGCATAGCAAGCATGTGAGAAACCTTTTAACTAAACAACCAGACCAGACGACGACCAAGCCACATAATGTCGACTAACTAAGTAAATGTAACTCTAATGGTACGACAACATGGAGGTTCCTTTTGACTGCGACCTATGCTCTGGATAAACAAATTTTTGATTAATTGCTTTTAAATGAGTTTTTTGTTAGTGGTGTGGCTTCAATGTGTCATATGCTGTTTGCTATGTATGGCTTGTGTGGCTTTGGGTGAGCATAAATTCCAATCAACTTAAAAACCAAATATTAACTCCTTCTGCTTGGCATGTAACTTCAGTTTTAGTCCCATGTAGGTTGTTGCCATAGTGTCTATAAAATGTTATAGATTTAAATTAATTTGATTGATTTCTAATCCTTGTTGTTATTCAAAATATATTTTTAGATTGTGGGAATTTTACTAGTTTGAGATTCTGTTTTCTAATGTCAAATACTCCACATCATGGAAACTTTTGTAAAACTGCTGGTTTAATTTGTGTAGCTGCCGTTGCTGTTGTTTTTGGGATTATTCCCATTGGGCATATTATGGAAAAAGTGTTTCTCATTTCTTTACTACAAATTGCTAGCTGAAACCAAAATATGTATGTATCAATGTTTGACTTGTAGTTTTTGTATGTTTTCTTTTTACCATACCTTCGTCGAGGCAAATAGTCAAACATCATATGTGTGTATGCAATGTTTTTGAAAACAAGTGTCATGCTGTTTTAGTTCATTAACTTGACCGTATAGGTCAGTTAGGTCAAACCTTTTGCATTGAAGAGGGCCAAAAAATTGTTTTGGTTTATATTAAACTAAATAAATCATTAAACAAATGTTATTTCACTTAAGACAACATCTGTTCTGTGAATAATCATGCCACTGTATCCAAGCATTTTGATTTAGTCTTTAGTAAAATATGTATATATTTCTATGTGGTAACTTTATCTTAAAAAAATATTAGTAATACCTATTCGTGGCGTGCTTTAATTTTTCTTATAATTCATAAAAGCTTTAAAGTCCGATATGTTTACATTTTGGAACATGTATGTGTCGGTACTTTTAAAATGTGGTCCCAATTTTATACTAACAGACTTTGTTTTCCTAGAAAAAAATATTATAATTTTCCTGGTAGCAATTGCTACTTAAATCGCTTAATTTATCAGAGGCGCCATACTGTTTTCTCCTATCTGCTACTAAATAACCCACCTGAGTTATTAAATAACTAATGATAATATTTAAATGAAATGTTGTCCATGTTAAGTTGCTGCTGTTTTCTTTATGTTTTGCAAGTGAATATTTTTTTGATGATAACTAGACATAGTCGTAGTACAACAAAACAACAACAACATAAAGAAATATTGTAACAACTTCTAAAAATGACAAGTGATTGGATTCTTTGGACCTCCAATGTACTTCTGTTCCTTGCGTTTTGTTGTTGTTTGTGTTTTAAGCAGAAATATGATGAAGAAGAAAAAAAATCTAAATTTCACATTGATGACACCGACCGAGTGACGGATGAGCCATGTCATACGATGTTAATGTTGTGACATTTATCATTAGGCATAAGGCGCACACTTTAGCTCACTCACCTAAAAATGAAAGCAATAGCAACAACACCAAACGACCGACCAACCGACCGACCGGTCACTTACTCACTAACTCATTCACTCAGTCACTCACTCACCCAGTCAATCGTTTACAATCGCATTTCAAAACAGAATGTTTGCTAGATGATGTTGGTGCTGTTGCTGCATCTGGAACTTGATTAACGCATCACTTGTCTGATAATGATTGCTGATATTCTCCACTTCTCTTGCCTTTTGTTTTGGAATGGTGTTTGGGAATATGTCTTTAATAAATCTCAACATTGAAATGATTTGCATACACAGAGAGAAAAAAATACGATTTGAAGAAGATTTCGAAGATTTATTCTTGTAGTCCGTGGATGAAACAATATACAACGAAAAATTGTATATGGCCCTAAAAATATTCTTTAAAAATCTAGGTTTTTGAAAAATATATTTTTTACAAAATCGAAGTCTTTCAAAAAAATGTTTTTTAAAATATCTATCTCTTTGAGTTTTTAAAAAAATCCAAGTCTTTGATTTTTTTAAATCCATGTCTTTGATTTTTTTAATCCACGTCTGTTAATTTTTTCTTTAAAAAAATCAAAGTCTTTGAATATTCTTCTTTAAAACAATCCAGGGTATCAATTCTTCTTCTATAAAAATGTGAAATGAAAAATATTATAAAGGAAAAAATGTCAAATGAAAAAAATTATAAAGAAAATATTTTTCATTTCAAATTTTCATAGAACAAGAATCAATGTTTTTTATTTTTTTTTAGAATTTTATCCATAAAGAATGTTTTCTTAAAAAAATTATTTAATTTTTTTTTAATCCTTCCTTTCTCTAAAAAATCATGTCTTTGAATTTTTTTCTGTAAAAAATATATTTCTTTGGATTTTTTTCTTTAAACAATTCGCGTTTTTGATTTTTTTTCTTTAAAATATCTAAGTCTTTGATTTTTCTTTAACTCCAGGTCTGCGATTTATATCTTTAAAAAATCTAAGTCTTTGATTTTTTTTAATCCACGTCTGTGAATTTTGATTTAAGAAAAATCAAAGTCTTTAAATATTCTTCTTTAAAAACTCCAGGTCTTTGATTTTTTTCTAAAAACCCATGTTTTGTTTTTTAATTCCATGTCTTAGAATTTTTCCTTAAACTTTTTTTTTTAAATTTATCTTCAAAATTTTTTCCTTTAAAAACAATTTTTTAAATCCTGTCCTTCTCTAAAAAATCCAAGTCTTTCAATTTTTTCTTTAAAAAATCCAAGTCTTTAAATGTTTTCTTTAAAAAATCCAAGTCTTTGATTATTTCTTTAAAAAATCCACGGCTGTGAATAGTTCTCTTTAAAAAATTTACGTCTTTGAGTTTTTTCTTTAAAAAATCCACGGCTTTGAATATTTTTCTTTCAAAAAATCCACGGCTTTGAATAGTTTTCTTTAAAAAAATCCAAGTCTTTTAATTATCTTCTTTAAAAAAAATATTTGAATATTTTTCTTTAAAAAATCCACGTCTTTGAATATTTTTCTTTAAAAAATCCACGTCTTTGAATATTTTTCTTTAAAAAATCCACGTCTTTGAATTGTTTCTTTAAAAAATCCACGTTTTTGAGTTATTTCTTTAAAAAATCCACGGCTTTGAATTTTTTCTTTAAAAAATCCACGTCTTTGAATTGTTTCTTTAAAAAATCCACGTCTTTGAGTTATTTCTTTAAAAAATCCACGGCTTTGAATTTTTTTCTTTAAAAAATCCACGTCTTTAATTTATTTTCTTTAAGAAACTAACGTTTTTTAATTTTTACTTTGAAAAATCAACGTCTTTGAGTTTTTTCTTTAAAAATCCACGTCCTTGGAAAAAATTTCTATGAAATAAATAAAATCTTTGAAAAATACTTTTTAAAAAATTCACATAGTTGAAAAAATCCACATCGTAAAGAAAATATTTTTAAAAAAATCCAGGTCTTTGGAAATATTTTCATTAAAAAATTCAAATCTTTGAGAACATACTTTTTCAAAAATCCACATCTTTAAAAATCCACGTCGTTGAAAAAATATTCTTTAAATACTCCACGTCTTTGAAAAATATTCTTAAAAAATCCAAGTCTTTGAAAAAAATATTCTTTAAATAATCCACGTCTCTGAAACATGTTCTTCAAAAATCATTTGAAAAATATTCTTTAAAACATCCAGGGCCTCAATTCTGTTTCTATGGAAAAGTGAAATGAAAAAAATTATAAAGGAAATAAATATCGAATAAAAAAGCCAAACTCATTACTTTCAAAGGCAGCGCTAAACGTTTGTCATGAAAGCACAACTAACTGGGCAAATACCCATTGTTGTTGTAAATAAAAAGAAATGCATTTAAAAGAAGAAAAGTTCGATGACAGAGACGCCGCTCCACAGCAGATATGTCTGAAGTGCCTCTGCCAAAGGCGAAACATGCATGTCACATAGTGGTGATTGTGTGGGTTCGAATCTTCGGCTTTCCTTTTTCACTTGCCTCGTTGGTCATTAAGCTCGATTCCAACGAGAAATTAATTAAAAAATTAATATTAAAAAGGGTCTTCGCCCTAAAAGGCACAATTTTTAAATAAAGAAAACATTTTTCATTTCAAATTTTCATAAACAATATACTTTAAAAAATCCAGGACTTGTACAAATATTCTTCAAAAAATGCACGTCTTTGAAAAAAAAAATTCTACAAAAAAATCCACGTTTGTTGGTCTTTAAAAAAAATATTCCATAAAAAATCCATGTTTGTTGGGCTTTGAAAAAAATATTATGTAAAAAAATCCACGTCTTTGAAAAAATATTCTACAAAAAATCTACGTTTGTTGGCCTTTAAAAAAATATTCCATAAAAAATCCATGTTTGTTGGGCTTTGAAAAAAATATTCTACAAAAAAATCCACGTGTGTGAAAAAATATTCTACAAAAAAAACCACGTTTGTTGGTCTTTAAAAAAATATTCCATAAAAAATCCACGTTTGTTGGGCTTTGAAAAAAATATTCTGTAAAAAATCTACGTTGTTTGGTTAAAAAAAATATATTTTTTTAACAAATCCACGTTCGTTGGCCTGCCTGATGGTCTTAAAAAATATTCTTTCAAAAATTCACGTGTGTTGGTATGTTTTTCTGTCTGTTTTTTTCACTGTGTAACTTCTCAATCATTGACTGTCAAACAGATTAGGTGCCGGTAAATCAAGTTGAAAAGAAAAGATTCATATCTGATATTAAGGTTGGGGAAAATAGAGGCCGCATGCTAATGTACAACGTTGTGGCGTGTGGTCCCACTTGTCAAATGTCTTTTCGTTTTTTTTCTTCTACTTGTGTCGTTTTGGGATGGGATAGGATTGGATTGGATAGGAATAAAATGTAAAGTATGTATGTTGTTATTACACGCTTTGTTAGGCTGTGATTGCTACCGCCAATTATCGGCAACAAATTTAGCTTTAGGTAAAGTAGAAGAAATAAATATGTAGGAGGAAGGAACAAATCCATTGAATACTCTGGGGAATTCAACGATGAGAGGTGATAAGAATTGTCATAATTACTTTAACAATTTTCAGTGACACTTTTGTGCCTTCTTTCCATGGGCTATCGGTCGTTTCGATTGAGGGGTGTTCATTCATTAATAGAGACATTTATGTCAATATTTTTTAAATCCACTTTCTTTTTGTTTTTGTTACAAACAGCAATAGCAATTCGATTTGGTAGTCATAATAAATTTCTGAGTGAAGAAAACAAAAATACATACATTTTTAACACATGTTTGTTTTCTAACATTTCAAGAGTTCTATGATTAATGATATTTTATTTGACATGTGGATACCAAGTACTCCTCCACTTTTTTATTTTTTCTTACATTACAGCACATATTTTTGTCACTTATTTTCACACCATTAATTATAAAGCTGTTTCGTATTTTAAGTATTTTTGTGTCTAATTTTGCATGAAATTTAATTTTGTTGAATCTCTAAAAGAAATAAATAACTTACCAACACCAGCCACATGAATTTTCTTCATCCATGGATAGATTATTCTTTCGCCGTCTGTTGTTTCGGCCAACATCATATCATCGTCGCTCTCGTCATCACCCAAATCATCATCCAAACCCGGTGAACAAAGTTCATCGGGTGAACGATCTAACATTAAACGATCTTCCTCCAACATATCGTCCTGTAAATCAAATTTTAAAATGTTAATTCGTTGTTGCTTTAAATGATAAATTAAAATGAATGCCTTACATTTTCCGATCCATCATCATCGCAGCGCAATCGCATGCCAAGTTCTTGTAATTGTTGTCCAGCAGGTACAGCTTCTTCGATACGTTTTTCCAATTTTAACCCTGAATAAAATAAAAATGAGGGCCATTTTTAGTAAGAAACAAATGCGTATAAACCTCATAACTCTATTTCAGAATCTACACTTTTTGAAATTACTGTAAAATTTGTAAAGCAAAAGTGTAAAAATTAAAAAATAGTAGACTCTTGCAGGTTCTGGAACAAAGCAATTATTGATGGAAGTCATCGGTATTATGAAAACTAATCCTCAGAATTCGAAAGAAATGGGGTTTGGTTATCTTTCTGCTTCCTATCGACTGCTTATATGTAAACCGTCCCGCATTTATCAATAAATGAGAATCAAAAGCGTATAATAAAAAACCCAACTAATTTCTCAATCGAATTGCTTATGTCTGTAAAAAATAGTTTTAAGACTATTGTGGTTTTCTAATTTAAAAAAAGTTTTTGTGTTAGCTTCGAGGTTTTTGCAATTGATTTGATTCGTTCATTTCAAAAGAACAGACAGAAACAAAACCCATGATAACGCACTTGTTGATTCTAATACGATTCTAATGTTTGTGTTCGCAAGTGAAAACAAAACCGAAAGCAAATAACTTTCATTTTAAATTATCATAGTACAAATAATTAATTGTATGGAAAACATTTTATTGTGCATTAAATAAATATTCTCTAAACACATCAAATTTTCCAATATTACTTCTTCAATTTTCATTGGTAATTTTTGAAACTTATCTGCAAAAATTGAGATTTCTATGTTGCGATTTAACCCATCGATTAGTGAATAGGGGATTTTCAAATTCAATTTACTCAATGATCATCAATAGGAAGTAAGTCCAGCCTCCACATGTATTCCAAGGAAATATTGTGAGAATCGTTCAAAAAAAGTTCATGCCGATCGGATTTATAGTTAAGGTTTTGTTTAGATTTTAAAGTGATTAGTACGAAGACTTGTGAACAAGGAATAAATAAGAAAAATTTTGACATATTTTATTTTTTGAAAGCATCACAGATGTTTTCTTTATAGTTTAATTAACATTTAGTTACATTCGTTGCACCATTCCTTAGGCAAATCATGCAACACTTTTGAATTAAAAACTTAAAATGCATCAGTAGTGAGATTCTTTAACGTATTTTTTGGCTACCGACAAAAATCGGTACAGTGGCCTAATTCTCGCATACGAGATCGAGTTATTTCTATCGATATTTTCAGTATTTGATTTACGGGATCCGTTATCGAATACACTATCGTGTGAAATCTTGCGAGTTTTTGCCCGCTACACATTTGCTGTCGTAATGTTTATTTTTATGGCACAAAACTAACTTTAATGCAAAGTTTCGCAATAAGACTAAGGAGAATCACATACTAATGATTTTTTATAATAAAATTAGTAAGAAAAAGTAAAAAGTGTCAGTCGGCTTTGCCGACAGAGATATACCCTCAGCCAATGTGAATATTACGAATATTACGAAAGCCAAAATTTGAACCGAATCGGTTCATCCCTTCGAGAGTTATCGTGCCAGACAGACAGACTGACGGACGGACATTGCTCAATCGACTCCAAATTGTCTGAAGCACATTTCGTCCAAACATATTTGGGGTCTAAAACCATTATTTCGATGAGGCACATTTTGCCCGTATGAAAGTGTATATACCCTCGTTAGCATAAATGCTGGGAGTATATAGACAAAAAGTAGTGTTTCTTAAGAATTAAAAATATATATTCCAACGCCAGAATGCGATTTTTACATTTTGTTTTTTTATTTTTTGTGTTTACCATATGCTTTCACCGTTCTATAACCGTAAGTATCTATAACTTTTTTCAAATAATTACGATCGTATTAGAAATCCAAAAATTTCGAACGTTCGTAATTTGTCTTCGAACAAAAACTCACTCGATAACGGATGCGAATATTAGGCCCCAGTACTAATCAATACAAATTATAAACATTTTAAAAAATTACAGCTGATGGCTAGTATTGGGCAATTTCATTCATTTAGCGGATCTATTCTTTTCATTTTGTTCACCAAAAGGAAGCAGTAGTGCGATTCTGTAACTAGTTAACGACAGAATTACCGACAATTGTCGATGACTGGAAATTTTTATTTGCTTATAATTTCGATAATTACCGAAATTTTTCGGTAAGTTACCGACCAAAATAAAGTTGTCGCTAACCCCTATCGATACCGCAAAGGTTGTCAATTTTTTTTTCAACTTTTCATTCATAAATTTAATTTTACCGATTTTTGTCGGTAACGACAAAAAAGTTACAGAATCCCACTACACATTTTCGTTCAATGTTAAATTTCAATATCTATTTTTGCTCCAACAATTCATTTGTTTTGTTCAAGCACTGCTATTTCAAATCCAAAAATACCATATTTTGGTCCAAACATACAAAACAAAAAAACTTGCAAAATTCCTCAAAATTTAAAAAATCATTGCCAACACCTATGGTAGGAACTATCATAATCGAGAATTTTTACAAAAACTATTGTCAGCCCAGAAAACCTGTTACTGAAATTTTTGATTTGATCGAATATAATTCTCATATACACTTTCCACATAATACCCTTAACCGGATTAACCCAGTGCGTTTGGATTTCAAATGTCAATTCCATAGCGCAAACGTCAAATAAATCCTCTGGAAGTGAGTTAACCAGGCAAAAAACTCTAGTGTAACCGTACTATAACTTTCGTATAAATGTCACGTATAATATTATGAGTATTGACAAACACAAAACATGACCAGGTTTTGCCAGGTTTAAGTAAAAAGACAACAAATTGAATGAAGAAACATAACTACTCCATTGCGCTCATCCTCCAAGCACCTACCGTAATATAAGAAACAAAAACCTATAATAAATATGAAAATCATAACAAAGTTTCTCCGGCCAAACCATATACAAAAAAGAACAAAGATAAGAGGAACTCATACAAACAAAATTCGCCAAAATTGTTTTTTCACCATGGTATCGAATACCGAAAGAGGAGAATAAAATTGTCGAAGAAAAGAGAAGAATATTGACCAGCAGATAAAAACTATTGTTGGATATGACAAAAACTATTGTTGTAATTAACAAAAACGATTGTTGGAGTTACAATACTACATACGTAATCTAACAATATCTTTACCTAAAGTAATGGACCGACATAGTCCATTTTGGAAGCGGGTCTTCTTTTTGGAGTCACTCCTCTCGTTAGATATCGCGCCCACCAGTCATTTCAGTTGGTCACAATATAATTTAGAGCTTTTGCACCATTATATCAGGAAACATAATATCGCTGTAAACAGCGCCACTAGGAGTACATTCGGTGAAAATTTCCAAAGGATTCCCGAACGGAACCTTAACTGCACTTACACAAAATTGTTTAACATTCCTGTGGATGGTACCCCAAGGAGTGGACAGGTCACCCTTTAGAACATAAACTATGTTTGGACAAAATATTTCGAAATTCAAAGTTTGGACCAATTCGTTTGTCTGTTTATGCGAATTCGCACATACAATGTTAGCGAATATTTTCGAACTTTTTTGGGGGAGGTACCAATAGGAATGGACCTATAAGCAACACCTTAGGATTTTATCTAATGTATAAAGAAATATTACCATATGCAAAGTGTGGACCAACGCAGTATTCGGTTCGAGAGTTTAAGTGCGCACCAGCCACTACACTTGCTGGCCGTATGATTTTTTTTACAGTTTTCGGGTCATTTTCTCAAGAAGTATGGACTTGTCACTCAAAAAAACTTTTACCATCGTAATAGGGGCCTTGAGCGCAACCTGTTGCAAGAAAAATGAAAACGATGCGAGAGGAGCTCCTAAACTGCACTTTTCCGAAATTTTGTATGGGTGGTACCCGAAGGAGTTGACATGTATAGTCCATATTTAAACTTGATCTATGTCTTGTAGAATTACGATGATGTGCGAAGTATGGGCCAAATCGGTTACTGCCTTCGAGAAATATCGGGCACACCTTTTTAGCTAAAATGGAGTGGACTGATATTGCCCATCTTAGAACTTGATTTAAGTTTGCGCAAAATATTACGACTGCCGAATTTTGTACCTTTTGGGCCATTTTCTAAGGAAGTATGGACTTGCCCTGAAAATACTTGTACCATCGTAATGGAGGCAGCGAATAAAAGTTGTTTCGAGAGAACTAGTTCTAAGCCCTACTAGTACACAATTGGTCCCTAAGTAATGCAAAAAAAAAAAAAAAAAAAAACAATTGACACCATCTTATCCTCAAGTAAACGAAAAGGAGTCAGCTGCGAATATTAAGTCTCAAATAATAACAACAGCGGAAGAGAGGAACGACAAAATATTATGGTATGTATTTGACTGTAAACCTGAAACCACCCGCTAGCAAAACGAACTAGCTTTGTATCGGAAATTAAACAATTGTCAGGGATAAAACAACTATGTAGATCCACTTAAGACCCATCACAATGCAATGAACTGTAAACTTTAACATGATGATGTTTTAGGAGGGAACCAATTGACTCTCCGTGCATTAGACGTAGACACATTTTACCACTTTCACGTAAACTGAAATCTTCATGATGATTTTTAGGTTATGACCGAATCATGGGCGCCATGAACTTTATATTATATATTTGAATACTGGACCATATAGTAGACACCCTAAGCATATCCGGTATGCCATATGAAGATCCTATGACTTCCCCCGATGACGTAATCACAGCTTAAAGTACTCAAAATATGTAATTTTTACAAGGTCCGTCGTATGTTTTCTATATTTTTTGATATATACTAACTATAATAATTTCAAAAACTGTTTTTATCGAACGCACAACATTTCCTTAATATATTAGTGTCGAAAAACCCACAAAAAATATTTGTTTGTATCCGGAAACAACGAAATTCTGGGTAAAACTCGTCTCGGAGAAAAACCGAGACCGGATTTGAAAATAACTCGCCGATTTCATTTAGAAACAACAACAACAACTTCGGTTGAAACATTCAACTTTTTCAATTTTGTTGAGCAGTGTGATCAATTCATGTTTTAGACTAAGATATCTGCCACTTCAATGGAAGGTTCCTGAAGTAATGATGTTGGAAAAACCTGGTAAACAGAAAGTTATGTAGTTCCGGAAGAACTACTTCGGATAAGGAACTATTGGAACTATATCCACATCTTTCATTTATTGAACGATTATTCGAACTATACCCGCTTTATAACTATTTGGAACGAAGGAACTACATTAAAGAACTAGTTCCTTAAGAGAAAGGGAAACTTTATACTGTAGTACATACATTCATTTCTCTGAAAAGTCATATAGAAAATAAAGAAGTTTTTTCCGTCGTTTTCTTGGATATAACTCTAGCTTTTGACAGGGTATGGCACGAAGGCCTTCTATTCAAGCTAATTAAGGTCTTGTCAATTGAAATCTTTGAATTATTAAAATTATATTTAAAGGAACGATATTTTATAGTTTAAATTGAACTCGAATTATCTTCTCTGAAACTTATGAAAGCCAGGATGTCCCGAGGAAGAGTGATTGGAAATATACCTATCACACCAGAATTTACTATTTCCATTTTAAGAATGAAAACTACTAGCTAGTGAAAATACTGAAACCATCGCTACTCCCATTTGCTAACATAGCAAAATACCTCGGAAATTAAAATTAAGGGAACTAAACTTAATTTTCATTTCAAAATCTAATGTAAATATAGCCAATAAATTATTTATAAATAATCAAGGCTTGCGCAAATCGTTAAGATGTTTAAAAATATTGACTGACGTTTTCACAAATATAGAAAACCTATGAGCTCAGCACCACTACACCTGAACTGGAAACTTCAACTGAAGAAAACCTCTTTTCAGTAATAGAGGAAAAATACCCTTAGTTAGAAATGGTGACGTGATAAAACGCCCACCGTCCATAAAGCCCAAGAATAGTTTTGTCCGAACGGTCAACCGCTGTCATAAGCCCCAAATCTACTTTGGCTTATGACTTTTCTATGACATTGTCGGACTTCGGCCGTGATTGACTTTATAGGTCTTTGGCCGGGTTTTAACATCTTTGAAAGACTTAAAGCCGGTTACGCGTTCAAAATTTTAATTTCCATAGTAATGTTTTTATTAAATACGGACTCAACGCCAGATGTTTTGCGACAAGCATTGTAACTGTCATAACGCCTAAAACCAAATTGGGGTCTGGAGGTTATAATACCCATGATTTAATAGATTTTTATTTTCAAAACTTCAATATTATAGTGATTAACTCCCCTTTGGTTATTTAAATATAAATCCTACTCTCTTAAAATTGAAGCTTTACATTCATACACGTCCGTAAAGTATTTCTTAGTAATTCGAATTGTTTCCTTCAATTTTAAATTTTTCGCTTACCCAATTCTTGTAACCCCAACGCTGTATTGCTTGGAGGCTCTGTCGAAGAACATTGCAGTGGCATATCCATCATCTGGGAATGAGGTGAATGACCCTGGGAATGGGTACTACCGACACTACCATTTGTACCATAATAACTGTTGTAATAACCACTTGAGGTAATTGCGGTAGCACCATTACCAGCTCCACCATTGGGTGATGTTATTGCTGGTGCATAGAGATTCGACGATCCCAGTGTTGTAACCGACGGATCGGAGGAATGTAAACCACCGGCGGATGTTATATAATCCGGCGTATGATGGACACCCACCGCAGCAGCAGCCGCCGCCGCATGATGACCATAATATCCCAAATTTTGATGATGTCCATGATGCGGGTGCGGATGATGTGTTGCGGGAGCTGTTGAGGCATAGTTTGAATAGGCAGAATTTTGATGATGGCCCGTTAGACCATTATTTGTGTGGGCATGAGAATGTGGTGGCGGATGATGTGGATGGGCACTGGCGGCATGGTGATGAGCCGCTGCTGCCATATAATCGCTAACCATATCCGCCGGGTGTGTTGCGTGAGGATGTGTTGGTGGCATACAGACGGCCCCGCCATTGCCCGGTACCATATGGCCCGTCGAGGCAGTCATCGAATAATGACTATTGTATTGGTGATAATCATCGGCAACCGGAGGGAATTTCGGATCTAATCCGTTGTTCATACCCATGGAACTTTGAACATGATGTGGGGCATGCGGATGATAGCCCATTATGAATGAACTCATTTTGATTGGTTAGAAATTAAACACTTATTGGGTATTATTTTTGTAATTTTCAAAATCTTTGTATTATTTATATTGTATTTATATTGTTGCACTTATTTTTTATTTGGTCGGGATATTAAATTATTTTTATTAAATATTTTTTTTCTCTTTTTGCAAAAAATAAAACTAGTTTTCAATGTTTTGCACCTTTGATCTTTTTTATTTTTTTATTTATATAATTTTTATTAAATAGATTTACTTTGTTTTTTAACACTATCACTGTAAGAGGTAATCGGTTGTTTTGGTAATTTATACAATATTTGTATAATTATTTATTTTTTTGTTTAATGCAATTGATTTTTTTCTTTGTTAATAAAGATTCATGTTGTTTTTATTTTGTATCACTCTTTTTTTCTTAATTTTGTTTACATTCTTTCTTTAGAAGTAATTCCATGACATTGTGATGAGTTTGCAATTTTCAGTGCGGGGAAATCATATGTTTTGTAACGTTCCACGGTCCTATAGAGTTGGACCACACGCTTTTTCAAAGCTTTACCGGCGCTTTATCAGAAAACAAGTAACCGATGCACTCAGGCAGACATAAAAAACAACAAAACAAACAACATTGACAGTTGTATAGAAAACAACGACGCTTGATTGATTCAGTCAGACAATCCGTCCGTACCGTTCGTGACGAGACGTTCTTTTGTTATAAACAAACGCCAGAAAAACGCCAACAAGCGAACCTGTTCGATTAGTACGCATTCGCAAAAGATACACGCTCACTGTTGATTGCAGAGATACTGGCAGCGGTAGGCAGTAAGCCGTGCTCATTCAGCGCTCACTGGCTGGCAACAAACAAACAAACATTCATACATACATACAAACATACAGCACAACAAGCAACCATCTCTTCACTGAGCATTTCTACTTACAAAAACAACAACCCCAACAAAAACACACAGTATCGTCGAAACATGATTTACTGGTTTTCAATAGCAACAAAAACATTTGGATGTTCGTTCTTCATCGCATACATCAGCGCCTATTTAGTCCAGCCCACACGCATTTGTTGATTTATGCTACAAAAAACACACACACACATTTATACAAGAGGCCATAATTGTGTGCCATTCCATGTTGGCTTTTTCATCGTCGTTCAAACAAAAGCGAAACACCACCATGTTTTTTTAAATAATTTATACAATATGGCCTACAAGTTAGAGGGAGACAAAGATAGTGCAAAAGTGAAATAGATTATACCAGTTTGTTAAAAACACACCCCTCTTGAACGAGCAATGAACGCACTCTTTTTATTCTTTTACAATTTTACAGTGCAATGCAATTTATAGGTATTCCTTAGTTAGTTGGTAAAACATTTAATATGCAGATCTGTAGTCTTGTTTTACACAAAAGAATTATTCAATATTCTGCTGTCATACTGAAGTGTTCCATGCGACATTTAGAAAAGTGGCTGAATTTTTATACCCTCAGCATTTATTCTAACGAGGGTACGTACATACACTTTCATACGGGCAAAATGTGCATCATCGAAATAATGGTTTTAGACCCCAAGTATGTTTGGACGGGATCCATTTCAGAGAATTGGAGTCGATTTAGCAATGTCCGTCCGTCTGTCTGGCGGGCTGGTGCGCACGATAACTCTCGAACGGATAATATGATTTGGTACAAAGGTTGAAAGTCGTAATATTTTACGCGAAATTAAAACAAGCTTTATGATGGGCCATATCGGTCCACTCCTTCTGGTACCTCCCCCACAAAAGTTCTAAACATTTCCCTAAAATGATGCACACGAAAGCTCTCGAAGGTAGTAACGGATTTGATTCATACTTTCCACATCGTAATATTTTTACCAGACATAGATCTGGTTAGAATATGGACTATATATGTCAACTCCTTCAAGTACCTCCCACACAAAATTTCGGAAAAGTGCAGTTTAGGACCTCCTGCCGAATCGTTTTGATTTTTTTTGCAACAGGTTGCGCTCAAGGCCCCTATTACGATGACAAGTCCATACTTCTTGAGAAAAATACCCGAAAACTGTAAAAACCCATACGGCCAGCAAGTGTAGTGGTGCGCACGACAACTCTCTAACGAAATACTGCGTTGAACCACACTTTGCATATCGTAATATTTATTTGAATATTAGATGAAATTCGAAGGTGGTGCTTATAGGTCCACTCCTTCCGGTATCTTCCCCACAAAAGTACGAAAATATTCACTTAAATGGTACGCGTGATATATTATAAATGGAGCAATCGATTTGGTCCAAACTTTGGATCTCGTAAGAAGTGTTTCAATTCACACAGCTGAGGGTATATCTCTGTCGGCAAGACCGACTGATACTTTTTTACTTGTTTTTTATTTATTTTATAATTTTGCCTATTAGGGCAAAGATCATTTCTAATATTAATTATACCCTCAGCCTTTAGGCTAGAAAGGGTATATACACTTTATACGACCAAAAATGTGCATCATCGAAATAACGGTTTTAGACCCCAAATATGATTGGACGAAATTCGTTCCAGACAATTTCGAGCCGATTTAGTCTGTCCATCTACCTGTCTGGCTGGCTGGTGCGCACGATAACTCTAGAACGGATCAACCGATTCGAACTAAATTCTGGGTGTGGGCCATATTGGTAAACTCCTTCAGGTACCTCCCACACAAAAATTTAAATTTTTCCTGTAAAATGGTGTAAACGATAAATCTCGAAAGGAGCAATTGATTTGGTCCAAACTTTGCACATTGTATTATTCCTTCCAGGTATAGATCAGGTTCGAATATGGACTATATCGGTCCACCCCTTCGGGTACCACCCACACAAAATTCGTATAAAGTGAAGTTTAAGAGCACCTCTCGGATCGTTTTAAACAATTTTTCAGTAGTTTGTCCTTGCGGCTCCCTTTACGACGTAACTATTTTTTTCTTGCGCAAGTCAATACTTCCAGAGATATTGGCATAAAAACTCGAAGAAAACCTGATGGCACCAACCAAACTGGCAAATCCGCAAGATAATTCTCGCGGAATGTTTCTGATTGGTGCAGATCGTATTATTTCATCCAGTCATATATCAGGTTGGAATATGGACTATATCGTTCCACTCCTTCGGGTACCTCCCTAGGAAAAAGTGAAGTTTAAGAGCTCTTCTCTCATCGTTTTCATTCTTTTTTCAGTAGGTTGTTCTAGCGGCCTTATTTACAACGGTACAAATTTTTCTGAAGTAAGTCAATACTTCCTGAGATATGGCCCAAAAGCTCCAAAACCCTGCCGGCACATACTAGAATGGCTATTGTGCAAGAGAATTCTAAAACTAATTTAATATTTCGAGTCCTTTATGAATAAGTTTGGTTACTAAAAATGTTTGGTACATGTCAGTGATTTAGTATAGCCCCACATTAAAGCAAACTCTTGATTCAAAATCGCTATATTTTATTGGCATAATTATTGTGTTTGGTTTGGTTTTTTTTTTGTCAGCGGCTGAGGTATATCTCCGTCAGCAGAGCTGACTGATACTTTCTTACTTGTTTTAATTAATTTCTCGTTGGAGTCGATCTTAATGACCGATGAAAAAATGAAAACCAAAGATTCGTGTGGGTTCGAACCACCACTATGTGATATGTTTCGCATTTGTCATGAAATCCATACAATGAATGGACAAATATACATCTTTGTAAAACCAAATTGCATTTGAAAGGGGAAATGTTCGATGACAGCGAAGCTACTCCACAGCCGATATGTCTGATGAGCCTCTACCAAAGAAGAAACATGTCACATAGTCGTGCTTGCGTGGGATTTTCTTCGGCTTTTCTTTTTCACTTGCAAAAATCATCGGTCATCAAGCTCGACTCCAACGAGAAATTAATTAAAATTTTTCTTTTCTTTGGGCCAATTAACGATTACTAGCCCCCATAGAATGGTACCTCCCCAAGTTTGGTATTTGGTCTTTATTAGGTATATTCAACTTTCCACCAAAAATTTGTCGGTATAGACCCACGACTTCATGTAGCCCCACTGGAACGGTTACTCCCGATTTTCGGTATTTTTATGGTTTTAGCGTCATTATCGCACCGAAATGGACGAAATTTGGTATTAAGTCTTCGATGGGGGCTTAAATTGTAATTTGTAATTGTAATGGTCGCCAACATTCGTATGACGAATAGGCAAATAAAGAAGAAGAAGGGGGCTTAAAATATTTCCGAAGATAATTAACACTATATGTCCCAATTTTCATATAGGTCCCATAGAAGGGTACTTTCCGATTTCCGGTATTTGGAAGCTTGCGACATCAATATCCAACCGAAATGGCTGAAATTTGGTATTTAGCCTTCATTAGGGGCATACAACTTTCCACCAAAAATTTTGTCGGTATAGGCCCATGTCTTTATATTTGTTTGAATATTTTTGTTACATTTTTCTTTCGAAAAGAAAGAAAACTTTATTGTTCCTACTTACATACTTCAATACAGTTCGTTACTTCAGTACAGTTTACGCCTTTCTTACTTTTTTAGTGTTAAGTTCGACCGGCGTTCGTCATGAAATATTCTAACTAAAATTCAAAAATTAGTTTTCTTTCCGTTACGAAAAAATTTTGGGGTCACTTTAAGCACATATATAACTCAAAACAAGTTTTAAAGCCACTCGACATAACCAAAATTACATAAGCTTTTGTTTCTCACCAATTTTATCTTCATACCATTACATATTTTATATCATATAGAACTTTATTCCATATATCATATTAATTAACAAGTAAAAAAGTATCAGTCGGCTTTGCCGACAAAGATAAACCCTCAGCCTGTGTGGATTGAAATACTTGTACCGTCGTAATAAGGGTAGCGATTAGAAGTTGTTGCATAAAAAATCAAATCGAGAGATCAGACTAATGTCATTAGTAATGGAAACCCTTCACTTCTTAATACCCTCTCTTACCAACAAACTCAGACTTGACACAAGTAATATTACCTAATGCAGAGTTGCCCTGTTCATTTTTCTCTTCGGTAGCAACATGACACTCCATGGTCATACCATGGGTTCCTTGATGGAGGTCTCTGGTATCCAAGTATGGATTTTGCGGATGTTTACATTGAGTTGACAATACTTTGCCACTGTGCTGATATTTTATCCGGACGTGGAGTGCTTTGATTAAGCAATTGGGCCAGTTGAGTGGAATGTGCCGTGGCTATCTGTTGGGATTGCAGCTTACGGATGTCCATCTTCCGTGTTGTGTCTCTTCGTACTTTGATACCGTACATCCAACACGCTCGCTAACAAAAAGTGATCGATTTGGTTTCTTGTTTTTTGATCTGATGACAGTCATGTGCCCTATATAAATGTCCAGATACTTAGATATGGTACTCCTACCTACTTTTGTCGCTGTGAAATCTATTAGTCTAATTGCGTCGTCCGATGTTTCATTGTGGAGACTTAATTCCCGACTGTTGGACCAACGATATTCTTCTTTCTAATATTTGCATTGAGATCGTCTACAATAATGTTAATGTCATGGAGAGGACACTCGCCTTAGTTTTCCGTTGGGGTATGGTTCCGGATAAGACTGATGTTGAAGAGTTGTCCCTTTTTCTTTGTTTCTTCGTAGTAGGCTGCTTTTACAGGGGTAGATGAGATTTACCGCTCTTAACGCGCGTCACATGTTACATAACTACCTTTAACGAGTATTTTAGGCCGTTCCCTAGGTGTACACTTGATATGAAAGGGAAACCAAGATAAATATTGTGCTTTGCCACTTTAAAGTCGGTCAGGAGACTTACATATCTTACTTCCTATAATTTGTGCAATGCAAAAATACATAACAATATATTATTTTATTATGCCAATTCCTGCCATTTTTCCGCAGCATTCGTTCGGAATGATAGTGTCATCTACAGCACATAATAATTTAGTCTTTTCGGAAAAATCCTTAGATTTCACAGTTCCAAACGTTATGGCGCTAACCCTTACAACAATACAATAATTAGATCACAATAAACATCTGCATTGCAGCTACTTTAGACGTAGCACGTCAAAACGCGCGATCAATAGCAGCATACAGTAGGACACAACATAGCTACTCAAGGTCAAAAATATTACTCTGAAGTGGCAAAATGAATTTAAAACTCCTTAAACTTATCCGGTTAAATAGGGGTAGGCGTTGACGTGTCTGCAAGAATTTGTTGCATTTTGTAAAACATTAACTTAGTGGGCGTTGACAATTCTGCGTGAAGGTGTTGTATTTTGTGCGATTTAACCTTGAATTTGCAAATTTTAGCAAAATTACATGGGGATTCTAAATTTGTAAGCGCAATTGTTTGTTAAGGGTCGAACTAATTTTAAATAAAGTGGGAGACGATTAATAAATATAATGGACACAAAATTGTATTTGTATACTAGGGTGGGGCGGATTAACATGAAATCTACTTTAATATCGAAGAATGTAAGCCCCAAAAAAATGTTTTTAAAACCAAAACCTAGAGATTGCATTTTTATATCCTCCACCATAATATGGAGGGTATAATTAAATTTGTCATTCCGTTTCATCGGAGACTCTATAAAGTATCCATGTTGAAATCAATATACAGCTCGCAATTTTTAAGATAGAGCTTTGTTATTTGGATGTTTGGTATGCAAATGGGCTATATCGGTCCTCGTTTTGATATAGCCCCCATAGAACGGTCATGATCACACCGAAATGGCTAAAATTTTGTACTAAGCCTTCGTTTGGGGTATAAAATTTTCTCCCAAAACTATGTTGGTATGGGTCCACGCCTTCATATAGCCTCCGAAGAATGGTACTTCCCGATTTCCGGTATTTTGAAGGTTGTGGCCACAACAACCCACTGAGATTTGGTATTTAGACTACGTTGGAAGTAAAACCCTTTCCGACTGAATATCGTCGGTATAGGCCCACGTTTCGATATAGCCCCCATAAAAAGGTACCTCACGATTTTCGTAATTGTGAATGATGTGACGTCAATATCCCACCGAAATGACTGAAGTTTGTTATTTAGTCTTTCATGGGGTTATAAAATGTTCCAGAAAAGAATTACCAGTATAGGTCCACGTCTTCCTATATCCCCCATAGAAGCGTACCTCTTGATTTACGGTATTTTTTAGGGTTTAACCATGTCTATCTTACTGAAATATCCGAAATTTGGTATTAAGTCTTCTTTGAGTCTTAAAACTTTACGCCATAAACCAAAATTGGTGAGAGATATAGATGGGGGGCTTTAACCAAATCTGAACCTATTTTTGTGAAGATCGGTAAAACTGATCAGGGGCCAAAGCAAATATCGCATATTAATTTTGAAGGCTATTGACAAATTTTATTCCCATGTCCTCATAAGTATTTGTGCAAAAAATCATTAACCTATGTCAACTCCTATTATTGTCCACTTTTGTAAGGAAGCTGCAACACTGCGTGTCGCTTACATTACACTGGGAGTATTTTGCAACCAAGTCTGATGTTTTTCTCTGAGGCGGACGTGCTTACCATTGCACCACGGTTTAATGTTCTCAAAACGCGCAATCTCTACAAAGTCCGATATGAGTCTTCTACGAGTATATTTTCAAACATATGAATATAGCAAAAATATAGCATATAAATAAAGAAAAGCTGTATGGATCGGGCAAACGACCTCTTCTTAAAATTTATAACCCTAATACATACACTGATGCCACCGTGGTGCAATGATATGCACACGCACCTTGCACGCTGAATGTAGTGGGTTCGATTCCCAGGCCAGGCAACATCAACAATTTCAACGGAGGCAAAATACCCCTCAGTGATGTTGGCGACATTTCCTGAGTATTCGAGCCGTGTAAAACTTCTCTTCAAGTGGTGTCTTAAGACACGCCGTTCGGACTCGCCAATAAACAGTAGGTCCCATATCATTGAGCTAATATAAATCAGGGTGCACTCATTGATATGAGAGAAGTCTCCCTTGTCCCGTATGGGATGATTGTGGAACAATTAAAAAATACATACACAGAATCTCAGTGTATCATTAATCATTCACTGCTTTGTTTTGAAATTGGTTCAAGCACTTGAAAAAAAAACTCTTCCCGACCACCAATGCTATTTTGCAAAAATGTCCGAATCAAGGCTAATTTGTAAGTAATAAAAAACAAGTAAGAAAAGCGTTAAGTTCGGTCGTGTAGTGGTGCTTGTGATGGCATTTCCGTTTCCCATTTTATTGTGTTCAACTGATGCCAATACATTCACAGATATGCGGATAATGCAGTGTTGCAAACTAAATTCACCCTTAAAGTATGCTCAATAAAAATATGGCTTTACCCCATAGATAATTGAGTCTAAATTAGCATAGAAATAGATCTGTTCTTTTCTGCGACAGACATTTTAAAAATTTATGAATTTGTATTTGTGGCAGTCATACTTATTTTTGCATTAAGCCGAAGTTAGAAAAGGGAGTAGTTGAGCTAGCAGCCTCCTCATTTTGGTTCGACCTTAGATTGGTGCACATTGGCTTTATTCGGTTGAAGGAACATATTAAAGATTGTAACATTTCCTTTAAAGTTAATGAATGTTCTAGTTGATCCGAGTGAAAACATATCAACATTTTTCTTTGTTAATTATTTGCTCTTAATAAAACCGTGTGTAAGTAATTAAGGCGAAAATATTCGTTGATGGTCAATTAAATGAATGAATCCATTTCTTTCGAATTTAAGTGTTGGATCTTCTGTTGGAACACCGAAATGATTTCCTTATTATTTATTGCCCTTATCTAAATGGTGTCTAAATTGTTGATCGTTTGACAAAAACCAAGGAATCATTTATACAACATACCTACGTATGCATGTCATCTTTGTTTAAAAGATTTCTTCACAATTTCATATGTCTTGGAGTTCCAGTTATTGGGTAAGACCTTTTTGTGTTTTTCTGGTTCTCTTAAGGAAGCAAACTCTTATTAGGGTGGTGTTCTTCTTCTTTTTCTTCCATAGGTTCCATAAAACACTCTACAACCAGTGTTACATTCTAACCACCTATCGGTGGGCAGAGAGAATCAAGCAGTCATTAGTTTTGTTGTTCGGTGTCTAGTGAGCAGTTGCCGAATGTTCTCCCTCATATAAATAATTGATAGAAACCACGTTCAAATTTCGAAAAAAAAATATTCTAAGTGAATGCCAGATATATTTAGGCAAAAAAATCGTTCTCCAGAATTTATTTAAGAACCTTCATTTAAAGAATTTAAAACTTTTCATTTGAGACTAAATTTGGCTTTACTACATTTTTTATATATGGAATGTGCAAGTGTGTGTATAAGTATACAACGATTTCAATATTAAGCTACAACAGTAAGTAGCTATTTTTGTTGCAACCATATCATCGATAACAAAACCGCCAGTAAAGACAATATATATGCAAACCCCTTATTATTTGTTGCAAGTGAAACAATTGGAAACCTGTACAGCCTAATTCAACATAACCTCATATCATCGTCATCAACAAATCATCATATACAGGCGTCTAGAATCGAAAGGCCTTTCGTCGCTGGATAATCTGTAATGTAAGTTGTTTTTTTTTATTAAACCTATATTATTATTTGTCTCCTATTATTTCTTGGAACTTTGGAGAAACTAAAGTCACACCTCGCTCTTATTTGTGGAGCGGCACTAGAGCTGCTCTCATTTGTTTTTTTTTTATCAGTACCGTTACTCTCAGGGTGAGACAAGTCTGTCCAGAATTCCAAGTATTTTTAAATTATTTGGTTTCTTATATATTTTGTTTACTGCGGAAACCATCTAAATTTTCTATTTCCTGGAAGTTGCCACAATTTGGAGTTTGAATGTTGGCAGTACGTATTTTGTGGCATTACCAACCTGGTGATGTTTCTTTGGTACAGTTTTAAAGCCATTGCTAAACCTGCCCACATTCAATCCAAAACTGGTATACTGATTTTTACATTTATGTTATGTTACTGAGAGTGTAGCTATGGGGCTCTCTCAATATAACTGATCTCTATTATTTTGATCTGTGTCTTGGTCATTGGGTTTTCTCGTCTGTCCGTTTTCGTATATTCTTATAAAATTTAATAAAGCGGTCAACGACCTCAAATGCATGACCAGCTGTTATAGTTTGAAAATCACCAATGAATCGCTTGTTACATTTATACACACATACGCTTTCTTTTGGTTATAAATTTAAATCTTTGTGCTGAAAAAAAAAACTCATCATTTTGTATTAGCTTTAGTTAAAATAAAACAAAAATAATAGTTATAAGTACATTCACTGAATTGTCTTAGGATGTAACTAACTTTATTTAAAATTTTTCTGGTTTAAGATGTTGAATAATTTCATTATTAAAATGTTGGTAAAATTTACTATGTTTTGAATTGAAAATAATTGTTTGACTTAATCGGCATCTGAGGTAAAGGTAAGGGGTGGTGATCGTATGGGTTACCAGTGATTTATCGGTGGATACTGGGTAACATGGATGGGAGGGCTTCAAAGGGTCATGCAATAACACCAGCATACCCCTTCGGCTTAAATAAAGGGAAATAAAGTCCTTGCATCAATCTAGTCTCTAAGTCTGTCTTCTTCTCTACTAAGCATGCTTTAAACAAAACCTTTTAAATTGATTTAATGTAGATAATCTTCGATAGACGGTGGCAAGATCCCACCCCACCGACGAGCAATAAGGCTTCGGGAGTAAGCATGCCATCGCCATTTGTCTATGCCAGAAGTGAGTTGAGGGTCTCGTTGTGAACCCTACGAAAATAGCCAATGGTTATATGCTACATAAATAAAATTTTGGCGCCCAAAACGTGGGACCCGAGTGATTTTTGACTGAATTTGGTTCTACTTGATAGAGCAAAACACCCTAATATTTCATATATTTTGTTATATCACTCAGCTCCTATTTTTTTTTCTTCTCAACTTCTTTTTTATTCCTTCCATTTTCTTCCTTTCTGATGGGATAAAACAATGTTGTGGAATTTACTATTCATTATATGCCCGAGTGCTAGTGAATGTAACCTGGTCTTGTTATCCTGTTATATCTACTGGAAATTTGTTTTCAGGGTGTCTGATGAGAGGAAATCAGTTTTTACTTGGACCTATGGTCTGAAGCTGACCTTCTGATGAATTTTGTTAACATTTTTCTTTTCGGTTTACAATTTGGAATATGTAAAGATTATTGACGATTTTTACATCCATTGTAATTATACTCTCTATAATTCTCCTCTTTCTCTTTTCTAAGGACATTTATTTTACTCGTTTATTAAGCCATTCGAAAACCCCTTTTTACTTTGGATGCTGGAATAAGTCAAACACAAACATTAATATTTACTTTTTGTAATAGAAACTACATTGTTGTTTCCGGTAGGAAATTTCTTAGGAGTCGTACTTCATATTGTATTTTGAAGGAACCGGTTATTGTTTCATTAATATATAGGGATTGCCGATATTTTTTCTAATGGCAGTTGTTAGGAGTGATGAAGATATTCCTGGCTCGGTAGCAGCGGAGGAAAATGGTCCATTGTGTGGCATTTGCAAATCAGCTATCACTAATAAGTCCTTGTTGGCAGAGGCTATATGCAGGCATTTGTTTCATAGGGTATGTATTTCAGCATATTTGCGAACTAATTCAACTTGTCCTGTTTGCAATACAAAAATTACCAAAGATTCTGCAGCGTCAACTTCGCAATCTGCTAAAAACAAACCTACATCCCCTATAATGACGAGGTCGGGATCAAAGGCAAAGGCTTTTGATTCTAATAGATCTACAGATTCTGCTTCTGCTAATTTAAGTCAGCAATCGACGCTTCCAGCTACCTCAAATTTAACACCAGCGGCATCGAATATCACTTTAGGGAATATTGAGGATATAGTTTCAAGAACTGTCGCCAGTCACCAGTCACAGCTTCTTTCAAGTTTAAACAGCCAGATTTCACAACTAGTTGAGAGAAGTGTTGAGAATAGTATTGGTAGGTTAAATTTAAATTCTGTCCCGAATCCAAATACCTCGTCACCGAATTCTAACAGGCCTCCGGTAATGCAGACATTGCCTGACGTTGAGCAAAGGACTTTGGAACAGCTGTTGGGGTTACCTCCTTCTAATAGGAACGCTAATACTAGTCACAATAACTCTTCTTCTGCAAATCGGTCAAACATGAATACTCATTCCACTATCAGCGATCTCCTCTTTAGACCTGACAAGGTGAGTCAGATTATGTTCAACTGGAAGTTGAAATTTAGTGGCGGTCCGAATTGTCTTCCAGTTGATGGGTTTATATATAGAGTGGAAGCCTTAACCAATCAAACATTAGGTGGAAACTTCGAAATTTTGTGCGGCAATGCCTCAGCGCTGTTCGAAGGAAAGGCAAATGATTGGTTTTGGCGTTTTCATAAAACTGTCGACAAGGTTACTTGGCCACAGCTATGCGACGCTTTGAGGCGCCAGTACAAAGATTCCAGGACTGATGTGGATTATAGGGAAATGATAAGAGATCGACGTCAGAAACCTCACGAATCATTTGACTCATTCTATGAATCGGTGATAGATCTCGTCGATAGATTGGATCAGCCGTTGAATGAGAAGACTCTAGTTGAAATTTTGAGGAGAAACTTGTTGCCCGAAATTCAACATGAAATCTTAAACATGACGATTAGCTCTATTGGTCAGCTTCGAGAGATATGTCGCCGTAGGGAATTTTTTATGCAGGACGTTCATAGGAAGCATGGGTGGTCAAACAATAAGTTTGGCCATTTGCAGAAACGTCTGTCAGAGATAGGAATGGAATCTGAAGAACCTCCTGAGTTGTTAACACCTGATGATGAGGTGGTAGAAATCGCTCTCACTTGTTGGAACTGTCGTTCTATCGGACATAGGTACCAAGATTGCATTGCTGAACGGTCAGTATTTTGTTATGGTTGTGGAGAACCGCAGACGTACAAACCCAACTGTCGAAAATGTAACCGGTTTTCAAAAAACTTCCCAGCGACAGCACCCAAGGGTGCAATGAACCCCAGCACCAGTCAGCAGAAACCGGAAATGAAGTAGATAACCCAATTAGTACTATTCCCCATGATGATGTTGACAAACATAATGAACCTGGACATGACTTTAACTTACCCGGAAATGAAATAAAAACTACAACCAACTCTACCTCATATGATAACGACAACCCTATAGGCCACGGATGCGAGTATAGCTCAAACGGAAATCAAGATGCCTATTTTGATCCCGAAATTGTAATTGGAAATGATGTCGAAAAATTATTAATTCATTCACAAGCTGTTATTAAGAATGGTCCTTGTCCCCTTGTACCTTTTCACGAACGTTTACGAAATTACTATGAAGTTCGGAATAGGATTTTCGGCGATGATTTCAAACCTAGTAGATCTAGTCGAAGAATTAGAGATTTTTGGCGAAATGTCAAATTGATGAAAAAAGGTTTCTCAGTTTCAGTCCTTGAGCGGAAAGGTGACGTACGACCATATGCAGAGGTTGAACTGTTAGGCAAACGTATGATAGGATTGCTTGATACTGGAGCGTCAGTTACCTGCTTGGGATCTCAATCAGCCTTGGATTTTTTATCTTCCAATGAGCCATATAAGTCCATTAATACATCAGTCAAAACTGCTGATGGAAAATCGCAAACAGTTGTAGGTGTTTTGCAATCTGATGTTGTGTTTCGTGGAGAAAAGCAAAACCTTAAAATCTTCATTGTCCCCAGCCTTTCACAAAACTTAATATTAGGTGTTGATTTTTGGAGACTTTTTAATTTACTTCCTAGTTCCCTTACAGTAGGGTTAGACCACATTTATCCTTTTAGCGAAGTCAATGAAGTTCTAGGAGATAAACTTCTTACTTCCCATCAACAAATTGAGATACAGCGTGTCATTGGATTATTCCCCTCGTTTGCTAAGGAAGGCCTAGGCCGGACCAATGTTTTATGTCATAGCATCGATACAGGTGATGCTAAGCCCTTGAAACAGAGGCACTTCCCTGTTTCGCCGGCTATAGAAAAATTGATCTATGAGGAGTTAGATAGAATGATCGCGATGGGGGTGATCGAAGAGTCTACCAGTGCGTGGTCTTCTCCGGTGGTCTTACACCGAAAGCCTGGTAAGAATAGGTTGTGCCTCGACAGTAGGAAGCTCAACTCTTTGACGGTGGGGGATGCTTACCCGCTCCCTCACATCGATGGGATATTGAGTCGCCTTCCTAAAGCCGAGTACATAAGCAGTTTAGACCTCAAGGATGCCTTTTGGCAAATACCACTTGAAGAGTCATCGAAGGGTAAAACAGCCTTTACGGTACCTGGGAGACCACTGTATCACTTCAGGGTCATGCCATTTGGGCTCTGCAATGCCCCGCAGACCATGTGCAGGCTCATGGACCGAGTGATACCAGCAGCTCTCAGGACCGAAGTGTTTGTTTACCTGGATGACCTTCTTGTGGTATCCGCAACCTTTGAGCGTCATACTGAGGTTCTAGCCGAGGTAGCTCGATGTTTGAGGCAGGCGGGATTAACCATCAACGTCGAAAAGAGCAAATTTTGTGTACAGGAGGTACGTTATCTCGGTCATGTTGTAGGCAATGGTGTCATACAGACAGATCCGGATAAAGTTTCCGCCATTGTAGATTTTCCAACCCCAAGATCTGTTAAACAAATTCGCCGTTTTTTGGGAATGTCGGGTTGGTACAGAAAGTTTATCAGGAACTACGCTGCACTTTCCGCCCCTTTATCTGACTTAGTCAAAGCTAATCGCAGGTTCTCTTGGAATGAAGAGGCCCAAAAAGCCTTCGAAGATTTGAAGTCCATCTTGTGCTCAGCTCCTGTTTTGCATAGTCCAGATTTTTCACAGCCATTCTATATTCACTGTGATGCTAGCAAAACAGGGATAGGAGCCGTATTGGTGCAAAAAAATGCGGAGGGTGATGAGTATCCTATAGCATTTATGTCTAGGAAACTCAACCAAGCCCAACGCAATTACAGTGTCACCGAACAAGAATGTTTGGCAGCAACGCTAAGCATTAAAAAATTTCGAGCTTATGTCGAGGGGCATGAGTTCACGGTGATAACGGATCACGCTTCGTTAAAATGGCTCATGTCCCAAACCGACTTAAGTACAAGGCTGGCCAGATGGGCTTTAAAACTTCAAGGTTTCCGCTTTAAGATTGAACATCGCAAGGGTACGCAGAACGTGGTTCCTGATACGCTATCTCGTGCTGATTCCGACAACCTAACGGATTTGGAATGTCTCTGTGAAATAGAGAATGGTCGAGGAGTATTTCTAGACCTTAATTCGCCTCATTTCCAGTCTGAAGGTTATAAGTCATTGGTAACAAAAGTACTAAATAATATGGACAATACCCCCGATCTGAAGGTGGTGGATGGTTTTGTATATCGGAGAATGGAACACGCCACGGGTGACCAGACCACCGACGATATGGCGTGGAAACTTTGGGTTCCATCTGAATTAGTTTCAGATCTGTTAAGAAAACACCACGATGACCCTCTCTCTTCGCATTCCGGTATTAACAAAACTTTAGAGCGTTTAAGGAGGTATTATTTTTGGCCCAACATGGTAACTGATGTTCGGGGCTATATAAATTCATGCGACACTTGCAAAGCTACCAAGCATCCTAACTACATAATGAGACCACCCATGGGCAAAACTGGTGAAACTCACAGATTTTTTCAAAAGCTCTATGTGGATTTCTTGGGTCCGTATCCAAGGTCAAGATCGGGTTCCATAGGAATTTTTGTAGTATTAGACCATTTTTCAAAGTTTTGTTTCTTACACCCTGTAAAGAAATTCACAGCTGACATAGTCATCAAATATCTTGAGGAAACATTATTTCACACATATGGGGTCCCAGAGATTATAGTTTCGGACAACGGGACTCAGTTCAAAGCTAACAAATTCAATGATCTATTGAAAAGTTATGGTGTCTCTCACGTATACACGGCTGTCCACTCTCCTCAGGCCAACGCGTCTGAGAGAGTGAACAGATCCGTTATTTCGGCAATAAAGTCCTACGTTAAGGAAGACCAGAAAGACTGGGATGAAAATCTTAGTAGAATTTCTTGTGCACTGAGGTCGACAGTACATTCGTCTATTGGTACATCACCATATTTCATGGCTTTCGGGCAGCATATGGTAACCCATGGCTCGACGTACAGGTTACTCAAAAATTTAGGCATGTTGGAGGACAGATCGGTACAATTTAATAGGAATGACTCATTTGAAATCATACGTCGTAGGGCTGGCGAAATAATGAAAAAGCAATTTGATCGCAATGAGAGGTCATATAATCTCCGATCCCGTTTGGTTTCTTACGACGTTGGGCAGGAGGTCTTTCGAAGGAATTTTCGCCAAAGCAATTTCGAACAGGGATTCAATGCGAAATTAGCACCAACGTTTGTGAAGGCCCGTATTAGGAAAAAGCTAGGTAATTCCTATTACGAATTAGAGGATCTCCAAGGTAGATCTATAGGTAATTATCACGCAAAGGATATACGCCAATAGCCCATCACAAGCGTTATCAGCTTTCGTGCTCTTGAAACCCCGAAATCTGATTTTGGTTGGGGGGTAAATGTAGTGGTGCTTGTGATGGCATTTCCGTTTCCCATTTTATTGTGTTCAACTGATGCCAATACATTCACAGATATGCGGATAATGCAGTGTTGCAAACTAAATTCACCCTTAAAGTATGCTCAATAAAAATATGGCTTTACCCCATAGATAATTGAGTCTAAATTAGCATAGAAATAGATCTGTTCTTTTCTGCGACAGACATTTTAAAAATTTATGAATTTGTATTTGTGGCAGTCATACTTATTTTTGCATTAAGCCGAAGTTAGAAAAGGGAGTAGTTGAGCTAGCAGCCTCCTCATTTTGGTTCGACCTTAGATTGGTGCACATTGGCTTTATTCGGTTGAAGGAACATATTAAAGATTGTAACATTTCCTTTAAAGTTAATGAATGTTCTAGTTGATCCGAGTGAAAACATATCAACATTTTTCTTTGTTAATTATTTGCTCTTAATAAAACCGTGTGTAAGTAATTAAGGCGAAAATATTCGTTGATGGTCAATTAAATGAATGAATCCATTTCTTTCGAATTTAAGTGTTGGATCTTCTGTTGGAACACCGAAATGATTTCCTTATTATTTATTGCCCTTATCTAAATGGTGTCTAAATTGTTGATCGTTTGACAAAAACCAAGGAATCATTTATACAACATACCTACGTATGCATGTCATCTTTGTTTAAAAGATTTCTTCACAATTTCATATGTCTTGGAGTTCCAGTTATTGGGTAAGACCTTTTTGTGTTTTTCTGGTTCTCTTAAGGAAGCAAACTCTTATTAGGGTGGTGTTCTTCTTCTTTTTCTTCCATAGGTTCCATAAAACACTCTACAACCAGTGTTACATTCTAACCACCTATCGGTGGGCAGAGAGAATCAAGCAGTCATTAGTTTTGTTGTTCGGTGTCTAGTGAGCAGTTGCCGAATGTTCTCCCTCATATAAATAATTGATAGAAACCACGTTCAAATTTCGAAAAAAAAATATTCTAAGTGAATGCCAGATATATTTAGGCAAAAAAATCGTTCTCCAGAATTTATTTAAGAACCTTCATTTAAAGAATTTAAAACTTTTCATTTGAGACTAAATTTGGCTTTACTACATTTTTTATATATGGAATGTGCAAGTGTGTGTATAAGTATACAACGATTTCAATATTAAGCTACAACAGTAAGTAGCTATTTTTGTTGCAACCATATCATCGATAACAAAACCGCCAGTAAAGACAATATATATGCAAACCCCTTATTATTTGTTGCAAGTGAAACAATTGGAAACCTGTACAGCCTAATTCAACATAACCTCATATCATCGTCATCAACAAATCATCATATACAGGCGTCTAGAATCGAAAGGCCTTTCGTCGCTGGATAATCTGTAATGTAAGTTGTTTTTTTTTATTAAACCTATATTATTATTTGTCTCCTATTATTTCTTGGAACTTTGGAGAAACTAAAGTCACACCTCGCTCTTATTTGTGGAGCGGCACTAGAGCTGCTCTCATTTGTTTTTTTTTTATCAGTACCGTTACTCTCAGGGTGAGACAAGTCTGTCCAGAATTCCAAGTATTTTTAAATTATTTGGTTTCTTATATATTTTGTTTACTGCGGAAACCATCTAAATTTTCTATTTCCTGGAAGTTGCCACAATTTGGAGTTTGAATGTTGGCAGTACGTATTTTGTGGCATTACCAACCTGGTGATGTTTCTTTGGTACAGTTTTAAAGCCATTGCTAAACCTGCCCACATTCAATCCAAAACTGGTATACTGATTTTTACATTTATGTTATGTTACTGAGAGTGTAGCTATGGGGCTCTCTCAATATAACTGATCTCTATTATTTTGATCTGTGTCTTGGTCATTGGGTTTTCTCGTCTGTCCGTTTTCGTATATTCTTATAAAATTTAATAAAGCGGTCAACGACCTCAAATGCATGACCAGCTGTTATAGTTTGAAAATCACCAATGAATCGCTTGTTACATTTATACACACATACGCTTTCTTTTGGTTATAAATTTAAATCTTTGTGCTGAAAAAAAAAACTCATCATTTTGTATTAGCTTTAGTTAAAATAAAACAAAAATAATAGTTATAAGTACATTCACTGAATTGTCTTAGGATGTAACTAACTTTATTTAAAATTTTTCTGGTTTAAGATGTTGAATAATTTCATTATTAAAATGTTGGTAAAATTTACTATGTTTTGAATTGAAAATAATTGTTTGACTTAATCGGCATCTGAGGTAAAGGTAAGGGGTGGTGATCGTATGGGTTACCAGTGATTTATCGGTGGATACTGGGTAACATGGATGGGAGGGCTTCAAAGGGTCATGCAATAACACCAGCATACCCCTTCGGCTTAAATAAAGGGAAATAAAGTCCTTGCATCAATCTAGTCTCTAAGTCTGTCTTCTTCTCTACTAAGCATGCTTTAAACAAAACCTTTTAAATTGATTTAATGTAGATAATCTTCGATAGACGGTGGCAAGATCCCACCCCACCGACGAGCAATAAGGCTTCGGGAGTAAGCATGCCATCGCCATTTGTCTATGCCAGAAGTGAGTTGAGGGTCTCGTTGTGAACCCTACGAAAATAGCCAATGGTTATATGCTACAGTCGGGCCGAACTTTTTATACCCTCCACCACAAATTTCAACCATTTCGGTGGATTAATGTGGCCACAACCTTCAAAATACCGAAATTCGGAAGGTACCGTTCTATAGGGGCTATATGATGGCGTGGACCTATACCTACAAATTTCTGGGGGAAAGTTTTATACGTCTAAAGAAGACTAAATACCAAATTTCAGCCATATCGGTGTGATAATGAGGCTAAAACGTTCAAAATACCGAAGATCGGGAGATATTGTACCTATATAAACATTTTATGGTAGAAATGTTTCTTAGCCTCTGGAAACACAAAATACAAAGTTACAACCGATTCTTTGGTCAAATGGGTCTAATACATTCAAAATATATTAAAATGACGCGTACTTTATAAGGGGCCTTGTGAGGGGGCTATACCAAAACGTGGACCTATATAACCCAACTTTGGTAGGAATGTTTTCTGGCCTCTGAAGACACAAAATACCAAATTACAACCAATTCTGTGGTCAAATGGGTCTAATACATTCAAAATATATTAAAATGACGCGTACTTTATATGGGGCCTTATATGGGGGCTATACCAAAACGTGGACCTATATAACCCAACTTTGGTAGAAATATTTTTTGGCCTCTGGAGACACAAAGTACCAAATTACAACCAATTCGGTGGTAAAATGGGCCAAATATCTTAAAAATTCCTTAAAACGACGACGCGTCACGCGTCATTTTGTATGGGGGCTATACGAAAGCGTGGACCTACATAGCCCACTTTCAATACCAAAAGTCCTACGTAAATATAACATATTTTCCCAAAATTTCATCAACCTACGTCAATCCGTTCGGACGCTAGAGTGATTTCCACAGACGGACAGACGGACGGACATGGCTATATCGATGTAGAATTGCACGCTGATCAAGAATATATATACTTTGTGGGGTCTACAATGATTATTTCGAGTAGTTACAAACGTAGTGACAAACTTAATATACCCCCATCCTATGGTGGAGGGTATAAAAACACCTTCGTGCAGAAATGTCAACGCCTACTTTGTTTATTTTTTTTTTTGCAAAATGCTATACTTTCATGTGGAAATGTAAACGCCTACACATATTTAAGGAGACTTAAGTACCTTTAAATTAATTTTGCCACTTCACAATAATACGTTTGGCCTTGAACAGCAATGCTGTACCCTTCCGTGTGCTACTGAATGGGTGTTTGGCCCGTTTCGAATAAGTGTGACCGTCTGATGTTGCTAGATACTCGTATGTACATATATCTTGTCAGAGTAGTTGGCGCCATTACATCTTAGCAAAGACCTTTAAAGGTAATTTTTCATTTAATAGCTAAATAATTGTTTTGTATGACACGATTTTTGCAAAAGAATAAGAAGTGTTGACATCGACTCACTCAAGGTCTCCTTCGGCTTTATCCTTAATTAAAATTCGATGCTTTGGATTTGATATTACATCAATGAATTCTTGGCCCTACACTCATATTTTTGTCGTACTATACAAATTGTTAACCTCGTAAGTCGGCTAGAACTGCAAGAATGTACTAATTTTTACTATTTTTCGATATCATAAAAAAATTTTTTTATCATAGAAAAAATTTGTGGATTCTTGCAGGTTTTGGAACAGACATTGTATGTCCATTTGGCCTGAACCTGCAAGAATTTGTTATTTTGGAATTTGTTACTACCTTTTTCAAGTTTATATGTACGCTATATTTATTAATCTGTACCACTTTATTTAAAATTAGTTCGGACCCTTGAACAACTGTTGCGCTAACAAATACAGAAACCTAAAGAAATGTTGCTAAAATTTGCAAAGTCAAGGTTAAATCGCACAAAATACAACACCTTCTCGCAGATTTGTCTACGCCCACTTAGTTAATGTTTTACAAAATGCAACACTTTCTTGTAGACACGTAAACGCCTACCCCTATTTAGCCGGACAAGTTAAAGGGCTGTCAAATTCAGTCTGCCACTTCAGAGTAATATATTTGACCTTGAGCAGCCATGTTGTACCCTACTGTATGCTACTACTGATCGCGTGTTTTAACGGTTTGGAATAAGTGCTACGTCTGAAGTAGCTGTAACGCAGCTGTTTATGATGTTCTAATTATAGTATTGTTGTAAGGGTTAGCGCCATTACATTTGAAACTATGACTTCTAGAGATTTTTTCCAAAATGTTAAAATTATTTTGTGCTGTGTATGACACGATTCCAAAAAAATGCAAGCGAAAAATAGCAAGATTTGACAAGATAAAATATGTATATTATGTTGTCTGTTTTTTCGGACAAATGGGGAAAATAATTATGGATGACGTAGGAATTGTAAGATACCTATTTAGCAACGATGCAGACCGGCCCAAATATAACAAAGCAAAGGATTAATCTTGGTCCCTTTTTCATAGCGGGTGTGTACCTGGGGAATGGTCCTTAATACCCGTTAAAGGTAGTGAGCTAACATGTGCCGCGAGTTCATCTATAAGAATGATAAAAGTTTGAGTTGGGCGTCGGGTTATTATCCTACCCCTTTAAAAACATCCTACTATGAAAAAACCAAGAAAGAGAAAACATCAACATCAGTATTTTCTGTGCCTACGCATCCACCGAAGACAAGCAAGGACGAGCAGATCAAAAATAGATTTTACGAGCGCTTTGAAAAAGCGTGTGATCGGTGAAATTAAAATTATTCTAGGCGATTTCAATGTCAAAATGGAAAAGGAGAATATCGTTGGCCCAAAAGTCTGGAAATTCAGTTTCTACAGTGAAACGTATGACAACGGATAGAGGCTTTAGACTTCGCAGTGGCAGTAACGTGGTAGTTAGCAGCGACAGAATTATGTAAGCATCATGAAATTCATAAGGGCACATATCCGTCACAACGTAAAATAAGGAAACCAAATTTTTCATGCTGTGATAAATGGAGACATTGAGTAAGAGTAAGTCGGAGGAGCAAACTTTAACTCGAATCACAACCTTCTTGCAGTAAAGGTACGCACCTGATTAAACGGACATCGGAAGGTGGACATCGAAAAGCTGCAATCACAACAGATAACCATATCATATCCCCAATTAACTGGCCCAATTGCTTAACGAAAACACTTCTCGTTCCGATATATATGTATATGCCAAAATTTTCCCCACTCCATGCAAACAGTTACAAAATCCACACTTGGACACAGGCCTCCACCAGGAGTGTCGTGTTGCTACCGAGGAGAAGAATGCGCACGAGAGGGGTATCGGGAAAAAAAGAGAAGGAAAGCAATGGAAATGCGGGAGTGTGAAAAAATCTATCAACGTGCTGTCTATGGCTATATACACATCCGAATGTAGGGACGAGTACTATAGTGGGCTCAGTTTATAAACTAAACTATCCAATACCCAAGAACAAGCTATCAAGTGAAAACCGCCCGACCATGAAGAGGTAAATGCATCAATAAACCGTATCGTAAATAATAAAGCCGCTGGAGCCGGTGGTTTACCAGAGCTCGGCTGGATGTGTCAAGCAGATAAGATATATACATACATCAACATAAAAAAAATTAAATGGCGCAGTGGCGAAGGGTTAGTTAAAATACAGTGCTAATGGAATGCTCTTGCAAAAATAATGAGTGCAAATGCATAATTTGATGCACTTCCAGATCACTTGTAAATATGATTAGCTACATCTTTAGAGGCAAACATTTTGCTGGAAACGGTTATGTCATTTTGGTTATGTCGTGTGCCCCTATACCTTGTTTTCAGTTAAATATCTGCTTAGTCCCAATTTACATTGGGCGAGTTTACATGCGGCAATTGTCATTTTGTAGAAGAGAGAGGTGAGGCATATGGTAACCCTTTGCTTCTCAGCACCCTCTCTCACCTACAAACTGACAATTGCCTGAAACAAACTGACAATTGCCTGAAACTCGCCTATTGTAAATTGGGACTTTGAGTGACTTTAAAAAATTGTCAAAAGTTCTGAAAAATAAAAACTTTAAAAGCTTTCTGTGCGGAAGCTTTTTTATCGAATCACTTTATAATTAAGATTTTATTTAATTTCGGGAAAGGCAAAGAATACTAGTTTCGTCCATCGCCACTTGGACTCATCAGTTCTCTTAGTTCTTTGTATTGAAACAAAGAACTCTTCTCCAATTTTATGACGACCAGAGCTCAACTAACGTCACCGTTAGTTTGTTGTTGTTTACAACAAACCATCAAAATTTGTTATGCGTTTCTTTGCAATGCGAAGACCATAACAGTGGGAAGTAGTTACTTGATTTACATGTGCGGCTACGAGATTTTTTAAATGTTTCTGATGAATTCGCATTTAAACGAATTCATCGGTTACGTTTATTCTTTAGCTCTGGTCGTCATAAAATTGGGGAAGAGTTCTTTGTTTCAATACAAAGAACTAAGAGAACTGATGAGTCCAAGTGGCGTTGGACGAAACTAGTATTCTTTGCCTTTCCCGAAATTAAATCAATTTTAACTACATCCCACTTTAAATAAAACTTGTTGTTTTAAAATTTAAAAACAACAAAACCCGAGATTTAGCTGAACTATTTTACATCAATAAAATAATACACATCTCAACAAAACAGCCAAAAGTGAATCTTAAGATTTTATGTAATCTTATGTAGAAACTCATTACGCTATGATACAGGGAAATGAGGTTGTAAAAAAAGTCATAACCCCACTCCTCACATAAAAGTTCAATAAACTCTCATTTCAACCTTCATGCCTATATTGTTTCCACCTAAAAAATGTCACTGAAGTGTTCGGCAACCTTTTTATTCTATTTTCATATTTGCTACAAAGTTGAAGTAACAAGTCGGGCATTACAACACACTAACTCAGAAATCTTTCATTTTGATCATTTCTGTTGTTCATTTCGTGCCAAAATGCATGGTTAAATTCCAACATTTTCTTTTCACATATCAGCAATATGATGATCACCACCAGACTACCTGGTGCAGTTTTATAGACAATACTGTTTTCAAAACTCGAATTGTAAAAGATTAGCAGTTAGAGTGAGACAACAATAACATTTTTCCCTTTTTCACATTCAGCAATAACACGAATGGCGCATGACTTGCTTTTTAATTCAACGTCATCATGTTTGACATAACACCGCCTCCTTATGTTAACCACTTCGCCATCTGCCTCAGTGAAATACAACAACATCAACAAATCTTAAACATTTGTTTGCTTTTGAAACATTTTTTTCATTCGGCAGCAACGGGGTTTCATTACTTTTGAGTTCTACAAATCAAACAAAACAACGTTCACGAGTTGAGAGTTCACATTTTATTTTTTTGTTAGTTTTTTTCTTTACGCGAGGTGAAGAAAATCGATCGTTTATGGATTTGTTGTTGGTATCTTAGAAGCAAAAGACAAAACCTAGAATCACGAATTCCATAACGAATTTAAAGTCCAGACCAGAGTTTGTTCAGTTTGCTTGCCATTGTAAATTCAATTTTGTGCTTCAATTTATTGATCGGGAATGGTTTTTATTAATTTGTTCAAGATTGCAGTGTGGTGGACTATTTAAAGGTCGTGGTAGTTGTTTATTGGGGGTACATACACGGACAAGTTAATGGAAACCACTGAATGCTCTTTTGGCTACTGTTAATTTGTTGTATAGAAATAAAAATGGGAATATTAACAATGAATACACGTAAAGAAAATTTTAAATATTTATTGGTGGTGTTTGGAAACTTCTTAAAAATAGCTCTGTTCTTGCAATAATCTTCAAGTTTTGATACTTTTTACTCGAGTATCACAATTGCTCCGAGAACTTTTACTATTTACAAAATTAATTGAATATATGTAGGTATATACCTACCAAATATTGTACCTTCTTTTAGTGATTGTTGCCAATAATTCTAGTCTGACTAATAAAGAAGTCCATAAAAGCTCTCAATTAAATGTCAGTCATTTCAATTTCCAACTTGAGGTAGGCATTGAGGCATCCTTCTTCGTTCGAGCTTTTTCGATATTTTGACATACACCTTCCGCTTGAACCGACATCTGGAACACATTCATCCATTCACACAGTATTACCAAGCCATCGGCACCTTTGTAATCTTATAACTTAAACTATGTCAATGTCGGCGTCGATGCACAGTCGCAGAGTTTTTTCTTGAAAAAATTATACTTTTAGAGTGTAGAAAATAGTATGTATATGGGGATTTCTGAGTGAAATCGGACACTTTTTTCAAAAATGCAAAGAAATACTCATAACTTTTTTAATATTCGTATAAATAGAAAAAATCTTTTATTTTAAATTTTTTGTGTCATTATTAGTTATCTAATAAAAAATAGAAAAAAATTAAAAATGGGCTTGATGCAATTTTCGTGATTTAATATTTAAAATCAATTTTTGTAAATGATTGTACTCTTCATTTCAGTCAGATATCCCCATATACAAACTTGTTTTACCCTGCGTTTACACAGGACAGGACAGTTGACTTCATGTATTGATTGTCAAAATCCCAAAACTTGCCTGTGTGACGTAGGCGTCCCGAAAACTGCAAAACAGTTTTGAAATTATGAATGAAAATCATCGATTTCTTTTTGTTTCCGTTCACATATTTTGTTTTTGTTCATGTTCTTTTGTTTTCAACACATTTCAATTATTATCTTACTTATTTTTACAAAAATGTCAAACATTTGTTAACCTGCTTGTCTATGAAAAAATGATGGACAGCTGAAAGACAGGCGACAAATGTATGTATGTATGTGTTAGTAAATCAGAGTTGTATTTGAAGACAAACTGTCTGGTGTAAACGCCTAGTCACAATTACAAGGATAAGCTTAAGACAATAAAAACAAATTTTTGATGGACTTATGGCGAAAATACTATCATTATACCCTCCACCCTAATATGAAGGGTATAACTAAATTTGTCATTCCGTTTGCAACACATCTAAATATTCATCGGAGACCTTATAAAGTATATATATTCTTGATCAGGGTAAAATTCTAAGTCGATATGGCCATGTCCGTCAGTCCGTCCGTCTGTTGAAATCAAGATACAGCTCGCAATTTTTAAGATACTGCTTTGTGATTTGGTATAGAAGTTTCTGTTACTCCTAGGATATTTGGTATTGCAAATGGGCTATATCGGTCTACGCAAGATTTTATGCAAAATTCCAATTGAAAGAACATACACTGCAGCTCACTTGAATAGTCCCCCTTTAATATTTTTAAAACGACGTTTTATACACCATCACTTATCAACAATTGTGCCTCAATAATGGTTTAGACCCCAATTATGTTTGGACCAAATCCGTTTCAGAAAAATTTTAGTCCTGTCCGTCCCTCTGTCTGACTAGCTGGTGCGTACGATAACTCTTAAATAGATCAGCCTACTGGCCCAATCTTTGCACTTCGTAATATTTTGTACAAGCTTAGATAAAGTTCGAAGATGGACCTCTTCATCCGGTGTCTCCATCACTAAAATTAAGAATTTGTAGCTAAAATGGTGTGCACGACAACTCTCGAAAAGAGTAACGGATTAGCTTCAAACTTAGCACATCGTAATAATTGCATAATGAGTACGAAGATTCGACGTGCGCGATGGGTCTCTAACACAACGAAATATTCGTCAGGGACCCTATAATAATTGAGATAGAGCTTTATAATTTGGCCCAGAAGTTTCTATTACTCGGAGAATGTTTGAAAATGGGTTCCATGTATTGATATAGTCCCCATAGAACGGTACCTCCCGATTTTCGGTATTTTCAAGGGCTTAGCCTCATTAGCACGCCGAAATGGCCGAAAATTGCTATTTAGTCTTTTTATTGGGAAATTTCGTTTCGATTCCGCCTGATTTTCTGTATTTTTAGGGTTTTATATGCTACAGAAATTTGTAAAATTCTGTAAAGAGAATGTCTGTTCTCAGATTGCAAGGTAAACGATACCGTCCGATGTGAAGTCTTTTAAAGGATTTTCCTACTGACGTAGCTGTAAGTTATCCCCTGTTTATGTAGGTCGACCGAAAGGTTTCTTGCGCTTCCGAAATGGAAAAAAATATTTTCTGTTCATGTAAACACCTTCGAAACGGAAATCTATGCGACCGACAAGCCATACGAAATAACACGTAAACGTATACTTTTCCATGTAAATTTGCGTTTATGTATCTATTTCGAAAGGACTGTCTTTTGTAGAAACAGAATGTAAAAATCACTTACTTGCTTTGTAACTGTCGAATAGAACGTAAACTCGCGAATAACACCGAAAATCGTATAGACACGTTTTAAAGGCGGTTTCATTCATTATTTTGAAGAAATGAATACAATAAAATAATTCAAAATATCGACACCTTTTATTTTCTCAAACAAAACAACCCAGCTAGCATTTGGAAGATTGTTTTACCAAAAATCACATTGCGGAGTCTTTTTAGAGTCCTTTTGGTGATCGAAAATTGATTAAGTCGCTTGTATGATCAGAAAGGGACTCGAAAGTGACTCCCTGTTATTATTAAAAAGAGTTCAATTTAAAATACAACAACAAATGTGTAAAAATCACAAATAAAACATTGAGGCGTTTAAAATGTAACTATTTTTTCGTTATTAATTGCCACATTTTGATCTTCATGAAGATTGAAAAATGCTTAATCAAAAAAGGGTCATGCAGGTGTTTGAAAAGTGATTAAAATTATGTATCTTCTGATCATATTTTGAACAGATAGGTGATTAAAAACTGATTGTTATTTTTGTTTGGTTGTAAATAATTCTCATATACACTTTCTATAAAACTTTGATATATATGTAACGTACAATATTAAGTATATAGACAAACACAACACATGTTCAGGTTTTGCCAAGTGAAATGTAGAAGCAGTATACGTAAGACGTAACAAAGCAGAAAAGACTATAAAACAAAGAAAAATAAAAAGAAAATTCTTTTAATTTACTTCGTCTAATAAAAAGACTCATAAATGACTCCCTAAAGACTCATAAACGATTATAAACATGACTCGAAAAACACTCGAAAATGAGTCACAAATGAATCAACAAATTACCAATAAATGATTGAAATACGACTCTAAAAAGACTTTATATACATACCTTCAGAAAATGGGCAAAAATGACTCGAAACTAATGCAGAGGAAGACTCATTTGTGATTTGTTTAGAAGAGTCGCCTGAGGTTACGTACAAAGGACTCATTTATGATCAGAAAATTAGCTCATATTCCAGTTTTTTAATCGTGCAATCGGATCAAAAAGACTCGAATTTGATTAAAATTTTCAAAAAATGCTGGCTGGGCGTTTCTCATTTGGCTGTCATTTATGGAACATAGTTGTACAAATGTACAATCAAATTATTTTAGACGGAAGTGAGTGATTGCTTTCCTTTCGTATGGGTTTTCGTGCGACATGCATAATCAGGCGGTTAATATTCGGATTCTTAATGGGTAGAAAACATCAACGGCTCATTGGTATTAATCCTTGTTTAAAAGAAATTGATATTCTTCATTTAACACATTCCACTTCTCCTAGGAATAAGCCTTGACGTGACGGAAGAGCTTAGTACTTTCATAAACATTTTACTTCAATACTACTCGTGATGTAGTGTATAAAAAGTGTTTGTTCAAAGAAGCATTTGTTGACCAATTTTATTCTTCTTCTTATTTCACAATGGTGCCGAGGTTTAACTGCATCAAAATGGTAAGTACCAGCTCCCATAATTGGTATATTATTTTCAGCCGGATTGTTGCTTTACCTCATAGTGGACGGGCCTTGCCCACTCAATACCATTTTCTGGTGTTGGCTCTGTGGCATATGCGTCATCTCCGTTAGTATTGAATACCTACAGTCTAAACGGGAGTACACACTAACGGTCAAAACTGACAGTCAACGTACTTTTAGGACAATTTTCCGGCAAATAACATCTTTTATTTAGCTAAAAACGTTTGAAATACAATATTTACGGTATTATTTAGAGATTACAAAAGAAATTTTTCAGTTAGGCTTTGATATTCACGAAATAGACCTCGATGACTGTCAGTTTTGCTTGTCAATGTGTACTATACTTAAATTTCAAATTACCAAATCAAATTACCTCTACATGTGCCTAAAGACATCAATTTGATATACCACTCTTTGTTATAATGTTCGAACTTCATTCTGACTACTTTTCGAGTAGTCCTATATACCGCATTCTTCGGTAGGAGCATGACACTCCTGGTCATATCATTGATTCCTTGGAGGTCTCCCGTATCCAAGTATGGGGTGGGCATGTGGTGATATGTTATCGAGACGAGGAGTGCTTTTATTAAGCAATTGGGCCAGCTGAGTGGAATATGCTGTGGCTATCTGTTGTGATTGCAGTTTACCGATGTCCAGCTTCCGTGTTGTGTATGCTTGTACTTTATTGGCTATTATTTATTTTTGCCTTTTTAAGGCGAAGGTCATTTATAGTGATATTTAATTAATTTCTCTTTCGAGTTGAGCTGTTACACCATAGATATACATTGAAAAATTAGGAGTCCCACCGAAGTCCCACCCGTGAAACGTAGCGTAATGGTTGGATGCGTGGGACTTCGGTAGACTCCTAATTTTTCAATGTATATCTAAGGTCTAACAGCTCAACTCGAAAGAGAAATTAGTTAAAATTTTGAGTTTTTTCATATTTTGTATCAAAGTACGAGTTACTCATATGTTTCAATCTTTAAAAAGGGTCAAACACCAATAAACAAACCATAAAAACACAAACAATTCCTTTTTTTAATTTTATTAATTTTTTTTTTTTGACAAATTAAAAATTTATTCTCGATCATGACAGCTATAATACAGTGCATCACCTTTAGGTGTGACACATTTCCCAATCCATCGTATTTCCTATATGGCAGTAATATCGGCCTTGTACTAAATTTAGACATGGCTTGAAATAAGATGGTAAATGTCTATCTACATTTCTTGAGTCTTTATCTGGATTTGCTGCAACGTAAATATCTGGTCAATGGTGGATAATATGGCGCAATTATTTCATAGAATCAACAAGCTGACCCGGTCCGCGTTGCTGGCCAGTTTTTGGGTTGCCGTGTAAACATTAATAACCTATATACATATTTATCTATATAGACCTTTTTCAGATGTGAAACGAAGCAATTTAGTTGTAATTATAAAATTCCATTTGTAATTCGTATCATATTTTGATTCGATATATTATACGATTTATTATAGTTGTATTGTCCCATTTGTATACGAATTGAAATATTCTATTTTTAATTCTAAAATTTTATTTTTAATTCGGAAAACTAAACATAAGACTATGAAACCAATTTTTTAATTTTTATTTTTCTAATTTCAACTGAAATTTTTCGAATTTCAAATGGATTAATACGAAATTCAAATGGAATAATTCGATTTGCAAATGAAATAATTAGAATACAAATGGAATAATTCGAATTACGAATGAAACGTAGCGAATTACAACTGGAATGTTTCGAATTACATCTCCAAAAGATATAGTATTGATACCTCCCTCTAGATTTTCGAACCGAATTGACGATTGATAGTTCTGCATTCGTCTTGAAACTTCATGAAATAAATTGATATTTTAGCACATCTATCATGTAATGGGTCTACAGATTTAAATTAAAAAATGTCTTTCATTATACCCTCCGCCATAAGATGTAGGGTATACCCAGCAAAATTTAAAGGTAGGGGTTCCATGAGCGATTTCATGGCATCTTTTGCATTGGTTCAAACAAAGTCGTGAAAGATCCGATCTTTTCATTAGCATTTGAACCCATGCAAAGGAAAAATAAGTCAATATAGCGATGTTCTTCAGCTGAAATCAAGGTACAGCTCGCAATGTTTAACATAGAACATTCTAATTTCGTTATATTTAAGGTTTTAGCGGCATTATCCTACCGAAGTGACCTAAATTCGGTGTTTAGTGTTCATTGGAGATATGTTCGCATAGAGAGATATGTTCGGTACAGTTCTAGGGTACCTCCCGGTTTTGGCAAAGGGCACCAGAAGACTACTTTTCTTTTATTCTCCTAAACATAAACTCTTCAGTAATTCATATAAAATTATCTTTGAATAAAAGTTGGAATTATCGAGACTTCATTGTATTTAAAGATGTCGTCTTGTTCGAGAAATTAAAAGCACTGAAGTCAGTGCTCATGGGTTTTTTAGTCCCACGCACTAAATTTAGGAATCTTTTTTGAAATTATAAGGTTTTAAAAAATCGAACGCGATCGCGGATTTGTACTACCAAAACACCACCTAATGGCCACAATTACCAATATCGTGTATATCAATACGTCATCTCTGAAATCTCGAGATTTTGTTAAAACCGTTTTCGGGGAGGTCATCCCATTATTCTATGAGATTTTGCATTGAAAGCTGCTATTTGGACATTTTGAAGAACTCTGGCTGATTTCCCAATCGATTTTTTGGAAATTCGATCAAGTGACAATAAACATTATCGGGGTTGTACTGTATTCCAGAATGTGGGGTTGATCGCGCTTTCTCTCTTTTAGAAGCCAGTGTTTATAGCGTTTTTGCAGTCGCGATTACTAAAATTTAGGATATTATCTATAATTATACATTTTTGAAAAATTGGGCTGACCGCGACATTTTACTTCCGAGATGACCATTCAGTATCACGACAGTTATTATAATTTTTATTGGAAGCAATTTTTAAGCAATACGTCCAAAAATATCATAGATTTCACGTTACCTTAAATAATTTGTGGGGATGGTACCCTGGTCACTCCAATGACCAGTATAAAAATAGCTAAAAACCTATTCTCAAGCCTAAAAACTCCACATACAAAATTTCATCGAATTAGGTCCAGCAGTTTCGGAAGTTTAATCTAGAACATCACGACTGTTTTAAAGACCCATCACATTGTTGGCCCATCGTTTTAGTGACCAATGCACAATTTGTAGACGTTATAGCTATTTGACCATCTTTGAAATTAGGTGTTGCCTGATTTCTCTATCGATTTTTAGGAATTTATGTCCAGTGACATTTTACATTATCGAGGTTGTACTGTATTCCGAATTTGGGGTTGATCGCGCTTTCTCACTTATAAAAGCCAAAATTAAGGATATTATCTATAAATATACATTTTTAAAAAATTGGTCTGACTGCAATATTCAACTTCCGAGGTGACCATTCATTATCAAGACAGTTATTGCCATAGTACTGCAAGCAATTTTGAAACAATACCTTCAAAAATATCTCTGGTTTTACGTTTTCTTAAAAAAATTTGTGGGGGAGGTACCCTGGTCACTCCACTAACCAGTATAAAAAATAGCTAAAAACCTATTCTCAGACCTAAAAACACCACATACAAAATTTCATCGAATTCGGTCCAGCCGTTTCGGAGGAGTTTAATTTCGAACATCATGGCAGACTCGAAGAATTTTATATATATATGGTAAATTTCAAATTTCTTTTGCAATTCCATTGGAAGAAATGTTAAAAAAAATTTCGCGAGCACATCCGCAATTTTTGGAACATAGATTAAGAAAAAAGTCGTGGTTTCAAATCGGTTCGCGTTCACAAAATTGGATGCTGCGCTCCAAAGTTATGGGGGGTTTTATTCCCTTATAAAGAACAAATATTTAAAAATTCCATTTTTGCCGTAATAAGAAAATGTATATATAAAGCGTTAACAACATTTAATATCTATCCGTAGATGCCTTAATATTTACTAAATGTATTTCTATTTTCGCGGAAAATCAAGAAATACTGAAAAAATCTTGGAGTAAATTTAATTTATTCTAATTTAGAGTCCAAATAAAACTCGAAAAAAAAAATTAAAAATACGTACAGATTCTAGACAACGCGTAGAAAAATATGAGACCAAAATTTTAACGATAGGATTTATAACTGCCATATTACAGCAACAACAAAAGACGAAAACTTATTGTTGGAATATTATTTCAAAAATATATTTTTTTGTTTAATACGAAAAATAGAAAAATATTTTTGGGAGTTATTCTACTATTTCGCTAAATTTCGATGCAAGGACTGACGGACTTCGCTGAAACTTCTTCAGGGAAAATGCGATGACAAACCCGAAAATGTATTTGCTTACTTTGATAAACAATAGGATTATGAAATAGAAAGTAATATTGAAAATACAACCAAAGAAAAAACATAAAGTTTAAAAACGCATAATTCGCGAATTCGTAAAAATCAGTTAAGGCGCATGCGATACAGCGAGTGCATCTCTATCAATATGTAGCGATTTTTCCAATTTTCATTCTGCGGCCAAAGTGTGCCGTCAGCTGCATCTTACTGTTCAAAAAACCTTTATGTGGGTAAAAATTGCGCGATGTACATAAGATTATAAGGCGCATCCGATTTCAGTGACCGCCTATAAAAAATACGTCATTATAACAAATTTTAAACAAATTCGTCAAGAACCGCGGATGTGCTACCAAATTCTATTTTATGCGAAATACGAATATTACTCCAGAATCTCGGTAATTTATGCCACACGGTTTTGGAAAATAATATAATCGCGTATAAAGGATTCCATTTATGTAAAAGTAACCAAAGAAAAACGCGGTTCAATGCGCGGAATCATCGAAATATAATTTTGCAGAATTTCCTACTTTCAAGGTATCTATATCCGCCGTTTTAGTGGATGGATTTGAAAGCGGAAGGGTTCATTAGATCCGTCGCGTAAAAAAACTAAAATCACGCGGGGTTCAATGGTACCTAAGCCACAGTTATAAATTTTGAAGCCAAAAAATAGGTTTTTAAAGAAAATTTACGCACCAAAATTTCGACTTTGGGCTCCTATTACTAGGGAGCTGTATGAAGCACATTCATGAGATATACATCAAACGACGTGGAATCACGAGTTCTACAATGCAATAAATAGTTTGGGTAATTATCTGGTTGCGCCCTCCAATTATAAGAAAAATTCAAAAAACTCAGATTTCAAAACTTCAAAATGTCAGCATCGATGTTAGAGGGATGCAGTGTATATATCAAAAAGTCATACATTAGAACCATGTTGCCCAAGGGGTATTCTTCAATTCTTTCTTTGAGCTCATGTCTGAATTTTCCGTGGTTTGACCAGAAATCAAGAAAGAACACAACAAAACTTGTAAACTTCAACACATTTTTACCCATTTTTTAATATTACCACCAACACAGCATCCACATAAATTATTTGTTATGGTTCATTTTATGCGAACCCGGCTAAAACACTTCAATTAATATAAATATATTCATATTGTATAAAATATATTGACGGTTCGCGACTTATTAAATGGTGAACGTCAACTTCAACGATTGTAAAACATTTTTGAATATTACCATATAGATTATCGATGTAGTGATACGTTCTTTTCTCCGGACAATAAATGCGGCCTATAGTCCGTGAAAATTCACTTTTGGACCCATACAAATTACAATGGAAATTAAGGGCGGTCAGGGGGGCACGTTAACTTTTAACAGATATATACATATTTTCAGTTTGACGCCTCTCATCTTGAACAGCTCGGCATCGGATACTGCGGCCTTATTATTTGACAGACCGTTTATTGCTGTCTTTATATCATTATTCTCGGGCGGCCTACACTCAATACCACCTTCTTAAGTCTGTGGTGTCTTTGTCCTCTTCATTGATATTGGATACCAATAGTTTGGAAAAATGTTTTTTCCATAACTTGTATCTGTAACTAGATTCCCTTACATGTGCCTTATTAAAGTCATCAGTCATCACTTTGGTAGAATTTTCGAACTTTGTTCTGGCTCCTGTATATCTCGATTTTCCAACATTCTTTGCCTTTTTTGCTCACATCACAGGATCATCATTATTTTGTTAAGTGTATTACTCAAAAAGGATGAATCAAAAATATGTCTGACAGACACATCGTAGACCGTCGTATGCTGACTTGCAATATTGGTTAATAATTGTTGTTATTGCGTTAAATATTACAAACAATAGAAAAATTATTGATATTGCTGCTGCTGCTGTTGCTACTTGTATCTTTGGCGGCACTTTATTATTGATGTTGTTGTCATCGCCATCATCATTAGCTTTACTTTACCTCCATACAGAATAATCCATTTTTTATGATATCGACAGCAACATTTCCCTAACGTCTATTTAAACGTGAAATGATGATGATGTCCATTGTAGCTAGAGGTAGGTTGGCTACTAAGTCTTCGTCCATTCCATTGAGATACAAAATGACATGCAACAATTTTTTGATAGCCGAAAAAGAGCTCAAAGTGTGCCATACTCAATTTTTGACGACAACACACTTGAACGGTGGAGGAGGAGGAGTAGGAATGACGTAACTGAGTACATTACTATTTTTTTCTACAATTCACTTTTATTCAATTAGTTTAAGTGTTATTTTGGCGCTAAGATTTTTATTTGCTCTGTCTGCAATTACGGCGATAATTAATAGTCTTTCATTTCATTAGTTTATGGTTGTTTTTTTTTTGTGGTCTTGTTTTCAGTTCATTTTGTGGTATTTAATGCTGTTTTGATCCATTTATGATTACAGTAATTAATTTAAACAGTGTCAGTTAAGTATTAAAATTAAGTTGTTAATAGCCGACAATAAAAATGATAATTAAGTTGGAAAATTGTAGAACCTATGTACTTTGAACTGCATGGCGGATTCCCTATGTAAATGACATTGGCGTCAATTTTTGCTATATTGCTAAATTAAGTGTAGAAGTTTTTCATTGATTATTTTTTAATTGCATTTACACACAAACACACATAATAACAGTTTAAATAGAGTCTGCTGTAGACTAATGTTTCTTCGATATTATGATGTAACATGTGGAGGTATCACTTTATGGATAATTTTATAATGTAAAATAAATTTACTTTGATTGACATTTAACAGAACCACATGTTTCGATTGCAGACTAAATAACATATACATACATATTATATACATGTATGTATATCTTCGGTGCAGACTTTAGTTTTACGTACGCCAGTTTGCTTTCGTGAAAAACGTTCCTTTTCATCAATGAATACTTACCACCTAAATTAAAAACAAGTAAAAATGTGTTAAGTTCGGCCGGGCCGAACTTTTTATACCCTCCACCATAAAATATTCTGAAGTAAAACGGAATAATTATTTTCTTTCCTGTCCACAATTTTAGGAGATATTCCATGACCACTTATCCCTAAATAAGGTAAAAAATCATAAAAAATGTATTCAATCGGTCGGGAACCTTATATGGGGCTAAAACAAAGTATGGACCTATGTTTTTGGTGGAGAAGTTTTGTGACTGGGAAATTCAAATGTCGAATTGCAGATACTTAGATCAAAAATTGTAGCTAAAATCCAAAAAAAAAAGAAAATCGGGATATACCGTTATATAGGGGCTCTACCAACACATGTATCTATGTGGACATTTTTTCGAATTACAGATAGTTGGGCCAAAAATACCGAAAATGGGGAGGCACCGTTATATGGGGGCTATACCAAAACATGGACCTACGTTGACAATTTAAAAAGGGGGGGTGGCTACATAAAAACTTGGACCTATGCTGACAGTTTTTGGTGGAGATGTTGTGTGACCACTGGGAACCTCAAACGGCAAATTACAGCTAGTTCGGTCGAAAAAGGTAGCTACAATCCTCAAAATACCGAAAATCGGGAGGTAACGTTATATGGGGCTATTCTGTTCACAGTTTTTGAAGGTGATATTTTGTTATCACTAGGAACCTCAACTCTCAAATTACAGGTATTTCGGTCAAAAATTGTAGCTAAAATCTTCCAAATACCGAAAATCGGGAGCTATACCAAAATATGGACATATGTTGACGGTTTTTAGTGAAGATATTTTGTGACCACTGGGAACCCCAAACGTGAAATTACTGGTAGTTCGGTCATAAAATGTAGCTAAAATCCACAAAATACCGAAAATCGGGAGATACCGTTATATGGGGGCTATACCAAAACATGGACCTATGTTGACGGTTTTTAGTGAATATTTTGTGACCACTGAGAACCCCAAAAGTGAAATTACAGGTAGTTTGGTGAACATTTTTAGCTAACATATTATATGTACATATACATATACCTTCAGCTGTCACACCTTAGGTAAAAAGGGGTAAAGAGTGCATTTTGTCATATTTAAGCCGATAAGGATGCCTTTTATTTGTCATGGAATATACATATAAGATTTTTTTGTTAACAAGTGGGAGTATTAACCCAACGATTTTTGTCAACCATCAGTGTCCACAACATTTGTCCAAGAATTTTCAAATTCAGAACATAGTTGTTTGTTTGCTTTTCACATAGGCAGCTACCCATCAGCTTTATTAAAATCTCATTTAAATGCCAAACAAAGTTTCGATTGCATTGATGAAGAGGACGATGAAGGACACACACCAAAAGTTATATTCTACCCAACTGGAAAAGAAAAAACGTTGATATACAAATAATAAAAATAGTATAAAAAGTAACATTGGTCAAATGATTGACATGACAGTTAATGTTGGGAGTTGTTTTTGTTTTTCTTTGGAAAATTCAACCAAAAACGGAGTGTAAAAATACAAAAAAAAAAAAAAAAATACGACACCAAAGAACCCAGAAAAAATTCAACATGTCTGCCTTGTACAACTTATGGGGTGGCCTCGGATGTCGCTGTTAGTTACGATGTGGACGCAAAAGAGCATAAGAACTAGAAAAAGAAGAAGAAGTACAACAAAATCCCAATCCAAACTCACTCTTGCAATCAGTTGCGACTGTCAAG